>NC_140949.1:149589542-150789542 GCF_014529385.1 Adiantum capillus-veneris | reverse complement strand
TTTGGTCGTGTGCTAGAGATGGAGCAACTAGAGAGAATTTCGACTTACGCGAGTTCTCAATATCCACCTACCTTAGGTTTCGGGTCCTCGACGGGGATCCAAGGTAGTACAAACCAAGACCCGAACATAGCGGCTAGTGACTCTTCCTTTGACTACGACGCCATGGAGGGTTTCCCAATGCGTAATCCTGATAGCTCAAGCCAAGACATGCATTCCATGGGCCCGCGGTCCGGGCCGAGCGTGCTTAGCCACTTGAAGGAAACCTTTAGTAGAGCCACTCGCTCCGAACATGGAGCTAATGATGTAAATGAGGGGGGTGGGGAAGTAAATTCTCCATTCGTGACCAACGTAGACCCTATGACCTTAGAGAATGTGCACGTGAATACTTCATTCACCGTACCTCATGACTCTTCATAGCTATTCCCCTCCGAGGTCATATTACCCATGGTAGAAGCCTTGCCGAAGTGCAAGAGGTTGAGCGATATATCCTTGCAGCAAGGGAAAAGGAAATCGAGAGCTTACGTAAGGTGGAACAACGAACAGAGTTAAAAGCGAAAGTCCCTATGTCAATATCCTTGCTAAGAGAGCAATCGAGTGCTCCTGACTTAGCAAACGCTAAGGGCCAACCCCTAGAAAGCAACATTGCATCTAGCTCAAGGGACACCCCTAGCACCTCAATTCTAAATGGAGCGTTCTTAAATGAGAACTGGGAGTACAAACTACAAATGGAAACTCTAACCGACCTATACACATGTCACGCCTATCACGTGGGTTGGTTAGATGTCCTACAATCCACAATGGGTGCTACTAGTGTGGAGGATCAACAACAAAGAGTTTGTGAGGTCATCCATAGGGTCATTGAGTTAGAGAGACATAACAAGGGGATCAACATGCCTTCAACGGGTCTCATGAGATTCTTGGATACAAGAAAGGCTAAACAACCGACCTTATCGCAAATGGAGACTCCCTTGGTAAGTCCAATGGATCCTCTATATGTTGTTTCTCCAGGGGTCTCAGTGCAATCTGAGCCCACAAGTGATAGCTTTACCTTTCCAAGTCTAGCTCATCTTTCCCTTGATGACACCACGGCTACCATGCCTACCTCAATGATGGGCATGCCAAGAAACACGCCATGGACCTCATTTGTTAGTAAGGCACCACTACATGGTAGCTCAATGCCTGCAACAGTACCTACAAGTGTGTACCAATCATATACACCCATGGGTCCTCATACTCATGTAGTCCCTACCCCTCCCATTGTTTCAACTACCTATGCTCCACAACCACAACACCCAAGCTCTTATTTCCATGGGACCATACCGGCTAGCATTAGCATGTCACATTCGACGTCTGCTATGCCTAGGGCCACACATATGAACTATGGACCACCACATGGCACAAAGTCGTACCCAATGTGGAACCCAAGGGCTTCCTATGTGCCAAGCCCGATGCCAATACCTACTCCACATGCAGTCTCTGGAGCACCTCCACCCATGGGTCCTGCTCACTTAGGTGACTTGGCAACATTTGCTCAAGCTATTGGTCGATCTATTGCTGAGAATATGCGTAACACGCCTGATAGAAAGCCTAGAAATAATGCAGTACAAATAGCCAAGCTCACACAAAAATTTAGTGGAGACGGGGATGTGAGAAAACATATCGAAGTGTTTAAACAAATATGCAATTCTCTAGGAGAACACAATGATCTACATAAGAGTAATGCTTTAAGCCTAACCTTAAGTGGAAAGACTGGGGATTGGTATAGAACCCTAAGGGTGGAAGAAAAAATGATTTACCCTACTCTTAGGATACTGTTCTTGAAAGAATACATACAAGAGGGAGTACTTTGGGGTGTAGCCTCTTAGCTCCAGAAAGCCCAACGAGAGGAAGGAGAGTCGGTGAGAGACTTTATTAGTTGCTTGAAGCATTTGATAATGGCCTAGTCATTAGAGGTATCACCTCTTGGGAAGCAGTCACCACCAATGCGATCCAATTGGAGGATAATTTAATGATTCAAGGAGAAAGAGTGTCTGTTGAGCCTAAATCTATTAGCTCGCAAGCATCAGGGCGTCAGCCAATGACCCTAAAGCCTATTGCTAAAGAGCCAAAGATATCTGAGATGACTTAGCAGATCTCAGCAAGGCCATTCAAGAGAGTCTTAGAGATAATCATGCTCCGCAAAACAATCATATGTATCCAAGAAGGGAGCAACAATGGTGCTCAATATGCTATGGACCGCATAGTACCAGTGAATCCCTACGTTTAGAGTAAAATTCAATGGAAACTGCAATGCCTATGAAACGTATGGTCATCAAGCTAAGGATTGCATAGTATTTAAGCGCGCGATGGCCAGTAGACCAACCTTAGCATGGACAGACACACCTGGAGTGCTTGCATTGATGCCGGCCCCACCTCTTGAACAAACAACACAACACATGGTCCCTAGTGCCCAAATGTTGTTCAAACAACACCCTTACCCCCTCCAGTGCTAGGACCACAACCACCACATCCAAGAATCACTTATGTGAATCAAGTGGGTTGTGAGTCATCTATTGCTTGTTTGGAAGGCTACGAGGAAGATATAGATCCTAATATTTCCTATAGGATGGACGTGCTTGAAGAAAGTCCACAATACTACATGGAGGACTATTGGGGACAAGTCAAACCTGTATATCAAGTAGCTGCTCTTGCTGCAAGAGGCCAAAATATCAATTACACTACTAAGAGACCACCTCTTCAATGCTATGAGTGTGGAGGTCCACATCGTGTAGCCGAGTGTCCTATTAGGCTACAAAAGAACGCCACACTAATGCAAACCAATCAAGCGAGCACGTCTACAATGCCAATACTCATGTGTAATCGATGTGGCATAGATCATTTGATTGCCCAATATCCAAATAATCCAAATGCATTGAAGATCACGCCATTAAACTTGATTGAAGTTACCGAGGAGCCATCACAAAGTACACCTGTGGTACCAGTAAACATACTCACATGATCGATGCTCCAAAAACAAAATTATATTCTTGAGGAAAGAGACACGGCATCAATTGCCCAATCTCAGAAAGAAGAAAACACAAAGGAAGAGATCGCAAAAAGCAGCGAAGTTAGACCCCAGTTCAAATACCAACATAGGGACTGGTGACGACCCAGTATATATGAACGACGCTGAAGAGGATTCTGATTCAGGTGAAACCATGGAGACCAAAACGACCACTAAGATAGAAACCAACAAGGAAGATCTTCATGAGCCACATTGGCCAGGATCCAAGAAGAAGATATGAACTTATCCAAACCCTACAGAGGAGATTGAGCGAGTCAAGCAATTAAGGAGTTTGGTAGAAGATACCCAAAGGGATCTAGAACCAGCACCTAGGCAGATCCAGATTACAGACACCGTGTTACCTACGCAACAACAACCTCACCAAGTCCATAGACCCTTAGCCATACCTAATGTCATCCAAGAAGAAAGTGACTTAAAGTCATGGGAAAGTGGGTGTACTCACTTCTTGATGGAAAGAATGTTTACAGAGGGACTACATGATCCTATCAAAGAAACGGAGATCCCATCTTCCCCACGTCAAGGGATTGAAGTCCAAAAGGTGCCGTTAAACATTGCCAAATTGATGGATTTCATGTCTTCAGAAGTTAGAACCACCATCATGTCCAAACTATATAAAGACCCTGAGCTAGTCTCAGCTCTTCGAGCCTTCCTCAATGGAGAACTAAAGTTTGGGCTACCACAATTTTCACAGATGGATGGAGCTGGGGAGATGTCAATAGAGGAGGAACACGTAGATCCACAACCCAACCTAGATGAGAACCTTGTTACAGAAATACCTGTTAACAAGTTGGGACAATACTTTGAGGGTGATGAATCCAATGCGACCATACCAATCACTACTAAGGGATTAACTGTGAAGGGAATCCTTGATGGTGGCGCTGGGGTTATCATTGTGACTAAAAATTGTTGGGAAACTATGGGAAGACCTCACCTTGCGACCACAACCATATTAGTGAAGATGGCCAATGGGTCTATTGTTAAACCTATTGGGATGCTAGAAGATCTCAAGATCAAGGTCTTTGGTGGACATAAAATAAGAATTACCTTCATTGTTATGGATTTCTCCAAACACACTATGGCATCGGAGATGATCTTAGGGCGTCCTTTCATGAGGGAAGCAAAAATGGTGCATGACTGGTCTAAAAACCATGTCTACCTGCAGTTCCAAGATTATGTCATTAGAATGGATCTTGTAACTAGTCGAGCACATCCTCTAGGAAATAGGTTCATAATTGATCATAGATCTGACACCACAGTTCACTCGGCCCCATTGCAGTATTGTTACACGTGTAAAGCTGACATTGATGTGGGGAAGATTCTCCTTATATGGATGTACTACCTAGGATGACTGAGTCGGACAATGTGGATTGGGTCCACCTAGCAGCAACCATAGAAACTTGGGGAAATAGGGGGACAACTTGGGTAACACATGAGGGGGATGAAATGCCCGTACCCTTAAATATGCTAGAAGCACTGCATATAGCTTCTGACAAGACTCATCCTAATATAACAAAGAAAACATACAAGTGGGTCCCTAAAGCTTCTTTAGCGACCATAGTTAGTGCTAAAAAAAAGAAGCCTTGTAAGAAACGTCCCACTCGCTCCAAGAAAAGTAAGAAAACATGGCGGTGGATTCCTAAACGACTATTGGAAGCCCAAGGCTACTATCAAGGAAATGATCAAATATGGGTGCCAAAACGTAGATTGTGTTCTTACTTGTCACCTGACCCATGTGCGCCCAATCCTATAGCTCCAAAACGAATTGACGATCGTGGAAAGAAAAAAATCACAGAATGCTACACACCCGCTCCAGAGCTAGTTTGGGTACCGAAGAAAGAACAATTTGTTCCACCTAGCTCAGGAAGGGGGGAGTCCCATGAAGCTTCTAGCTCCTCATGCATCCATAGAGGTAAAAGATTCTTCACAGCCTCCACCTACAATAGTGGACCTCCATAAAGCTACAAAAGAATCCACACCTCCCAGTGTTCAAGAATCACCTGATGAACCACTTCAAGTTCGATCCTGGGAGAGTACCTTACGATCCTTGCAACTCGATGAAGCACCTAAGGTAATAGAAAACTAATGGCAAAAATCCTCACCTATTACCAACTGGAACAATTGGTTTCAAAGGGTAACGAGCACATTTCTAACGGTATGATCTACCCAAGGAAGGGGGGAGTGTTTGTTGATAGTCAACATTCACTCACTCCCCTCTCAACCTTCCTCCCTGACCTCTCAATCTCCCAATCTTAGGGAATGTATATATAAAGCCTTATACTCACCAAAAAAAATAAAAATAAAGAGCAAGAGCAATTAGCAAACGAGTATGCACAATAAAAGTCAAAACATTGACTTAGACCTACACATTCGCATCAGGTACACTGAAACGGAAACCTATGCCATAAAACACCCTTGATCTTCATCACTCATCACTCGAGTGATGGAGGGTAGGTAGAATTACTACAATAGGAGTGTTTCTGTTTTAGAGTTGAGTGATTAGTAAAGTTCCTTTTTCCCACTGATGTGCTTCCTAGAGGTATTCTTGTGTTTCCTAGTGTGTACAGGAACGTGTTGCTGTTGTTAGGATTTGGACCTTCATGGGTCTCTCGTTCACACTTCAAAGCAAGCGCGACCATCAACATAAACAGGTGTTTCTTGTCCATTAGCATGGCCCCTTATCTTTTTTGCATCTATGTTTCTCTGCTTTAATTGTGATTGGTAGCATAATATTCAACACATTTGCTTAGTATCAAACATTAAATTCAATGTAGTTTTTTGTCATAATCACTTGTCTAGCTTTCAAAATCAAGTAGACTGACTAAGCTAGTTTGACCAAGCTAGGTGTTACAGATCTTCTCTTAATACCATGGGGAATGCCTTCCTAATAATCAATGGTTACTTAGGTTCTTAATCCGATTTAGGTAGCATTGAGGTACTAGGGCTTTCTAGTGGGCTTAGTCCCTATTGACCTTTAGCTTAAGTATTATAAAGGGAGTTTACTAATGTGATGAGCCTGGGGAGGGTAACAGTTTTATATGACCCCCCAAAGTTACAAAATTAAAATGTTGAAAACGAATAAACAAAATCAAAGTGCCACAATGTAAAATCTTAAGTTGGAAGAGAAATCTCAGCTTGATTTGGTACTTCACTCACATGTATCGCCTATGGTACTAGAGCCCTAGAGGTTCCCAGTGTGGGCACTTTTCCTTGAAAAGCAAAAAACCCAAGGCATACAAAATAATCACACACATCAAAATTGAATCACTGTGAAAAGACTTTGGGGGATCAAAGAAAAGGTAATCTATCAGGCGACGATTTCATGAGAAATTTCTTTTATCGTAGCTTAACTACAAGGTCTTCTATGTATAGCCTCTAGTCAGCCCTCAGACATGAAATACTTGGCTCTCGCGATTAAACAACTTAATTGACCAGAGAAAATTAAGAAGCTTACCCATGGTATTAATAGTCGATCTTTAGTGCCTTTCAACCGTTAAATTAGCGACCCTAGACTTGTTTAATTTTTTACCTTTACAACTGTTTATGCGTTTGATTATATTGCAATTTAATGTTTATTGCTAACAAATGGTTTAGAATTATGCTACCAATCAAATTGTCTACCTACAACTGCATATGCTTTTTAATTGTATATGAGAATGCAATTACTGTGCCAATGTTGTTTGATTTTGCAGTGACTCAAGAAGGCTAAGGACATTCATCTCAAATGCTCTTCCACCTCGATGAACGAGCTTCAACTCAATAGCTTTCGAGGACGGAATCTACATCAGGAAGGGGGGCATGTTAACCCTCAGCACATTCCTATCACCTACGATGGACATTGTATTATTTATTTGGTAGAGTCAGGTATTGGGCTTGTCGGTCCAATAGGAAAAGGGTAAGAGTGATCACCAATGAGAGGCGCACTCTAACTGGAACATTCAAGGGATTAGTTGGCTAAGCATGGGCGCCCAAGTGTGAATGGGGCAAGCTCATATAAAAGTCAACTAAACCTAAAATTCACTCATTCTCTCATTTGTGCAATTGAAGAGTGCTCTTGCTCCATCTCCATCTTCTTCTTCTTCATCTCCTTGTGTGTGTGTGCGTATGCGTATGCGAGAGAGAGAGAGAGAGAGAGAGAGAGAGAGAGTGCGATCGAGCATTGTGACAATGGCACGGCGATGGCGAAGCGGTTGAGCGTGGCACAGCGGCGGCTCCTTCTTCTTCGCGGCGAGGAATCCTCCACGACAGCAAGCGTAGAGCGGTGAGTGACACACCATCGCCATCTTTGAGCTTACTAGTTTAGGCTTGTTGTGTGCTTGGAGCCATTTGTGGCTCGCACACAGTGTATCTGCAAGTTCCTTGCATTGACATTGTGACATATGCGCACAACGGTCTTTGCTCTCAGGTGTTTAGACACTACATACTAAACACCTGGAGTGAAGTACCAAGTGATTTAAAAGATAGAGTCATCAGCATGTTGCATGACGAGTTTCCCGTTTCAACACGTGATGACCGCTTCAATGAAGACCTGATGAAGGTTCGAATGCACGAATACTGCAAGCACAAGCATTTGGAAGTGCACAAAGCAATTAAGCACGGGTGGAACAAACTTGATTGACTGGCCAAACAAGATTAGAAGAATGCGAAGAAAGCAGTGCGCGAGAATCCCGACGAGTGGAAGCAACAAAAGGTGGCAGCCAAAGTGCGAGTAGAGACAGGGAGCTCACACCACTTGGGGAGCGGCGGGTGGGCATCATTTGAGGCTGATTTTGTAAGTGTTTTCGCATTGCTCTTTATGTTTGATAGTTTAGGCTTTAGGGGTTTTTAAATTCTAACATAATGGATTCTTTGTATGTTTTGATAGTGGTCGATGATGACAAGATGTGACCCCACATCGTACGAGCGCGAGTACACAGGCAGGAAGGGCTTAAACGCCCTGATGGACATTCTGAGTTCTCGCGGCGACATGGTTAGTATTAGGGTTTACTCTTTTCTATTTGTTGTATTGTTTTATACATTATATGTTGATACTTACAGAAAGCTGTCTTATTGTTGTTTTTGCAGAATCCGACAGATACGCCACTTGGACGCGATGAGACGTCTGATTAGATGACGTCAGTCTAGCCGTACCTAGATAGCATTAGTTTTCTTTTGTCATAGCATATGTATCATGAGATGACATTTATACGTCTTTTTGTAACTATTGGAAAACCATGTATATTTTTTCAATAATGACAATGGTGTTGTAACTATTATATTTGCAAAGTTTAACAATCAAGTGATTTTGCCTATGATGTGTACAATTGTCATTGATTTACTTTCATCAATTTACTTTGTCAGTTTTGCATCTTTATTTTGCAAACAATACTATGGATGATGGAGTTAATTGTTATATTGTCTTGTGGGTGACTACTTTGGGTCTATATCTAAGCTTGCACTTTCTTTCAAAGATGAATCTGGGCTTATCTTTGATTCATTTAGGTTTACTCAATTATTGAAACATTCAATATGGTTAATGGGTGGCAGGGCATTCAATGCCCTACCACCAATTCTTTTTTCTCTCGGGCTCGCTATGACCGTCGCTATATAAGGCTCTGCAGCGTCACTATAAACATCACTATAGGTGGCTTGTAAACATTGCTATGATCATCGCCATAGGCGTCGTTATATAGCAATGGCTATAGCAACGCATATAGCGACGCTCATAGCGACGTTCTCGTATCAACGCCGTTAGCGACATCGCGGAGTATACAAACCCAATGTATTTTCGTTGCTAACAACGTCACAAGTGCACACAACCTCTTGTAGAGGGCCTGCCTCTGTTCGGCATATCCCGCGATCAAAGCATTCCAAGAGACAGGCTTGTCAAGCACTTTTTGTGCTTTTTATGAAGTACACCGCATTTGGCATACATATCGAGCAAGGAAGTGCCAACCACGACGTTTTTTGTCAACATCCCCTGACTAACAAGATCAGGATGAACTCTTTTGCCCATACCAACATCTTGCAAAAGTAGGATGTCTCTATCACGTTATCATGGATAATAGCTGCTATCCATTCTGGTAGTCTCTCTCTCTCTCTCTCTCTCATCTGGCAAGAACCCCTTAATTCACATCTAGTTAAAATAGCAAAGAAATTCCCTGGTTAGTCTTGATGGGCATGGGCATATCCTCCCATGAGATTGCTTCAAGGATCTCATTTGGCAAGAAACCCTCACTTCGCATCTGTTTGAAACCACATTCTCTGCGTCTAAAGAGCATCATAGTCTGACATCGACTACAACTCCAGTAACCTCGTCCGACATCTTCTTTGGCTGGAAAAATTCAAAAACCAAGAAGGAGTTGGAGATGGCTATGGCCATGGACCGATTGAACATTACGAGCTAAGTCTTTAGGCTTTTAGTATTGTGCTCTACATCTACAAGCTTTTCGGCCACCCAGTCCATGGCAAGCCTGAGCTCCACAACCTCCACCATTGTAGCGTCTCACTTCATGTTTGCTAAAACCGGCTCCATGAGGTTACGCTTCTCACTTCTACTCTTGATTGTTGTTGCTAGTCTTGCGTCTTTTGCTCCTTGCTTTTAATAGCCCACCTTCATGTTGACTAAAAGTAGCAGCTCTCGAAGTTCTCCAATCTTGCGTCCGTTATCGTACTCGGCATCTCCCTCTCGTCTCGAATAGCACGTCAGCTGTCCAGTATGGCCCTCGGCATCCTGCTGGCCCATCCTCAATCTGGAAACCTCTACTTTTCTTAGGCATGCAACTCACCACTCTCACTCTTACTTTTCTTTGTGAAATGAAGTGATGCCAAGTGGAGTGCCTCTCCTTGTCGCGATTCCAAAAGCGCTCTTAGATAATCAAGGTAACAAGGGTTAAGGTATAGACATGTGCTTATAGATCTATCTCAACACGGGGTCAATGTAAAGGGGCCCAAATGAGAGATGGTCTGTCAAAGAGCAAGGCTAACCAATGCAACATAAAGACCTTAGGGTTAGCTTCATTGAAGACCTCCAATAGTTAGTGTTAAAAGTCATTTGACCTTAGATAAGCTAGGGTTGTGCTTGAGGTGGGAACCCGGACCAAGCTTAAGGTGCTTATTGTGCTTGATGAATAAGGTGCTTAAGGTGCTTGTCGTGCTTGCTGACTAAGGTGCTTGAGGTGCTTGTCGTGCTTGCCGACCAGGGTGCTTGAGGTGCTTTGTCATGCTTGCTGAATAAGGTGCTTGAGATAAGGTGTGCCAAAAAGTCAATATTCAATCCCTACAAGGAGGGAGCGAGCCCTACAAGAGGGGGGATGAGAGAGAACACACACACACACACACACACAAGGTATGCTTGGTACAAAGAAAGAAAAAGGGACACTTGTCAAGTTCCTCCTCATGTTGCCCTCATGGTGTGCCTGAAGCCTATTGGTTGGCCATCAAAGGGGTCCAATGATAATTTAGAAGATTTGATTAATTGTCTTTGCATTTATCAAGTCCTCTCTCTTAAAGGGTAAAGGGGGACACTTGTCCCAAGGCTAACCTTGTTACTTGATTTACCTCCTGCTTGTGATTGGCTAGAACTGGAGGGGTCCAATGAGCTTCAAGAATGAGCTACAAGAAGGGAAGGTTGACCAAGGAAGCTAGGGGCCTGCTTAGGGGGTATACTCTCCCACACACACTCTCATTGTGTGAAGTGCAAAGTGCAAGAGCTCCCTCTCCTTCTCCAAGCAAGTAGAGAGGTTGAGAGCCTACACCAACACTCTTGGCTATGGAATGCAAATCCAACCAAGAGCCATGCCATAATAATCAATATCTAATTCTCCTAAATGATTTTCTCATGTTAAACTGATCATTTGATATGGGGAAGTGCCAGGGGAGAAAAAGCTAGAATATTGGTTAAGCTAGCAGACCAGCCACAATAGGGATCCAAAGGGGGGGGGGGGGGGGGGGGGGGGGGGGCATCTGCAAAAGAACAATGTGCAACAATGGGCTTAAAAGACCCTAAGGTTCAACCCATCAAGACTTCCAAAATGCTAAGGTTCCAAAATTCAAATGTTGTGTCCAAAGGTCAAAAGTCTAGGGAAATTGGATGCTTTGTGTGTGTCCCAAAAGTCTTTTTCAAGCCCTACAAAGGAGAGGGCGAGACCAAGAAGTAGGGGATGAGAGAGAAACTCACAGACACACACACACACACACATTCTCACTACCAAAAAATATTGCCTAGAACTGACACTATCTTTTCAACCCAGTATAAGCTAGCTCCTTAGAGTTATCAGTAAGATCTTATTGTTTGTTACAAATAGCTTGGGAATAGACTTAAGCTAAACTCGTATATCCTAACCTTTATGATGATTCTTCATGCCCCATGGAAATTGGTTTCAAGGACTACACACACCCACACACAATTACAGGTTCACTTTTTGTATATGAACTGCTCAATCTCTCTCTCTCTCTCTCTCTCTCTCTCTCAACCCTTAGTCCTATTTAAAACACACACACACACACACACACACACACACACACAAACAACTCAAATGAATTTCGCGATATTCACAAAACCTGTTCACAAGCTTTGTCAAAACTAACTGTGATTCTTTAATATCATCATTAATTGCATTGTTTTTTGTACAATTTCTCACTGTTTTGGCTTACAAACATGCCTATGACATAACTCAAAGCTAAAACGTCAAGTTATTTTAAATGGGATTAATATGTTTCTAGGTGAATGCATTTAGATCTTATAGAAGGTGAGCCACTTTGCTTATTGTTTTTATACTAGGCCTACCTACCTAAAACTTTAAGATAGGTTCAAACTTCAAGAGAAGTGAGGACCACTTCTTCTTATACTAATTCTAGAAAAATTCAAAAAGAGTCACATGGGAATCACTTACGGCATGCATAGTGGTCTAAAGAAAGTTGTAGGTTTCTATTTAAAGGGAGGTGGTTTATACAATGAATCAGGATCATTACTTCATTTCTAGTTCTAATACACTTACTCGTATGCTACCCTCATGCCATTTGAGCTCCCCTTTCTTAAAGGGAGGTCATCCTTACGAGTAGCACTCTGCAAAGATGGATCTTTCCATGTCTAGCTCACAATTCTCTTGTTTGCAGTCTTGACTTCCTGCTTTTCCCATTCATGACCAAAAGAGAAATGTGCAACAATGGGCTTAAAAGACCCTAAGGTTCAACCCATCAAGACTTCCAAAATGCTAAGGTTCCAAAATTCAAATGTTGTGTCCAAAGGTCAAAAGTCTAGGGAAATTGGATGCTTTGTGTGTGTCCCAAAAGTCTTTTTCAAGCCCTACAAAGGAGGGGGCGAGACAAAGAAGTAGGGGATGAGAGAGAAACTCTCTCTCTCTCTCTCTCTCTCTCTCTCTCTCACTCACACACACACACACACACACACACACACACACAAGCTTCCTTTGTACACAAGGGGAAAGAAGGACCCATGTCACTCCCTAGCCCAGATGCCCACAAGGTGTACTCAAATCCTATTGGATGGCCCTGGAGGTGGACCAATGAGAATTAGGCTAGAGTAAGTCTAGTTTAATTAATTTAAAAACACTTAATAAAAGAACCAATAAGAATCAAGCTCTCTAGAAGACTATTGGACAGTCTCCCTAGGGGTCCAATGAGCATTCAGTAGCCCAATGGCTTGTCTGATTCCTATTGGCCAGGGGACAAAGGGGTCCAATGAGGTTTAGTTGCATTAAATTAATTAGCAAAAGCTCTCACAAGAGGGGAAAGGGGGACACATGTCAGAAGGCTATCACTTATGCTGCTTAATTTCCATTGGCTGAGCTTGGGGAGGTCCAATAGGGAGTGAGCATGAGCAAATAGCAAGAGGGGTCGACCAATGAGGTTTAGTTGCATTAATATAATTAGCAAAAGCTCTCACAAGAGGGGAAAGGGGGACACATGTCAGAAGGCTATCACTTATGCTGATTAATTTCCATTGGCTGAGCCTGGGAGGTCCAATAGGGAGTGAGCATGAGCAAATAGCAAGAGGGGTCGACCAAGAGAGAGAGAGAGGGGGCTGATTTTTCAAAGGCATTATTCACTTACACACTCACACAATCTATGTGTGGAGCAAGAAGACTCTCTCTCTCTCTCTCTCTCCTTCTCAAGCTTTAACGGAAAGCTTACCACCTACTCTAAGCTTGTGAGAAGGGAGGCCTACACCAACAACTCTTGGCTTTGTGATGCAAATCCAACCAAGAGACAAGCTTCAATGCATGATCATCTCCTCTACCATGCTAATTACTGAGCTAAGCTATGCTAATATGAGTGATTATGTGAGGAGATGTACATCTTTCACGTAAGACTACTCCTTCTTCCTCTCATACCCCGCTAGCTCTCACCATTTTGAAGGTGTGTGAGGTCTTGGGTCTGAGACCGTGAGGGAATTGATGTTATGTTTGATATGTGTTTTGCTTAGTGCATGAAGTTTCCATCTTCATTGCACTAGCTAGTATTGAAGGAACACAAAGAATCGTTTTGTAAAATGTCTCTCTTGATGGGAGAAACCATAATACAAAGCCTTTTGGAGGGGGGACCGGCTCCATGTAAGCCCGGTCCTCAACTGTTGTCAATAGCTTAATTTCTCTCTCTTTTGAAGTATTCTTCATGCTATATAACTAGGTGTTATGCTTTTTGTTGCTCTCTCCACCCAAGCACTCTTGTTATTCTCATTAGGAATCTATTCTAATGAAATGCTCACTATGTTCATGCTATTTTCCGCTACACACAAGTTACTAGGCCATTAAATGTTACATTGGTATCAAAGCACAAGGTTTCTCTTTTCTTGCTCAAGAAGGGAGGTCCTCAAGCTAGCTATAAATGGTTGGTATTATTAATTGCATGTGAGTAAGTAGAATAGGGATTTTTCAGCCTTGCAGTGTGCCTGCCTTTGTGCAGTTAATGGGGCATCACCATTGAGAGCTACGGTCTTAATAGTGGAGTCCTATGGGGCTTGCCTACGGCTTAACCACTATTGAGCTATTAGAAGCTTGACATGAGCCGGTGTTGTTTTGGTGTTGAACGAGCCTCTCTTCTATTCCTTGCAATTAATGGTATTCGAGCCACGAGTACAATAGCTTGAGTGCTTTTTTTAAAGGGGTAAAGAGGAGTAGCAACTAGGGCTTGAAGTGCCAAAGTACACCTTAAAAGTTTTCACCTTAAAGTTGTTAGAATGGCTGACAATAGTAAAGAGAGTGAAAATAATGTTGATAACTTTGATTTTGCTAATGAGCAGGCTACTAATGATGACCCGATGCTTGTTAACTATCTTGTTTCTAGGCTTCAACAAGCCATGGGCAATCCATCCCTCCAAAGTGAAGTGCAACGGCAGCTTCGTGCTCATGGGATTCTCCAAGATCCCCACCATGACGATAGAACACCTAGGAAGCCTCCTTGCGAGACTTCCAAAAGAGGCCTCTCTCCGATTCGGGAAGAAGAAGAGGATCCATATGAAGGGCTCATAAATTTTCTCCTTGATGGTGCATCTCCTTCTCAAAGGAGAATTCAAGAGTCCCCACCGAAGGAACGAGAAAGAAGTGAGTCTCTGCCACCTCGGTGGAGATGGCTAAACACTCTCCATCACCTCCAAAATGGAGAAAACCATCACATACTTCTCCACACCCTACTTCAAAGAGGGATGACAAAAAGGAAGAGAAGAAAAAGGCAAGAAATAGGACACCCTCTTCTCCATCTTCTTCATCCTCTTCCTCTTATGAAAGTGATGGTGAAGACAAAGAAGATCAAGGCAAGAAAAAGGCGAGAAAGAGGTCACCCTCTTCTCCATCTTCCTCAAATTCTTCACCTTCTGAGGAAAGTGATGGTGTAACCTTTGAACCATCAAAAAGAAGAGGCCATAGGAAATCCTATGCCATGTGGAAGAGGTCGTCCAAGCTCAAGAAGTTCAAAGAGGGAGGGAAAAGCATCTCTTTCCTTACCTACGATGGCACCTTTGGTGCTACGGACAAAGTCTTGGCCTTTATCCAACAGTTCAATGCGGCGTTTGGAGATGAGGGCTTCACGGAGTCCTCTAAGCTATGCCATGTAGCTATGCACTTCCAAAAGTCCGCCAGGCAATGGAGGTCTAGCCTACGGGCCAACGGTGAAGCTCCTCGAACATGGAAAGCTGTAAGAGCTTCCATTATGAAGCAGTTTTTGGCCACCAATGCCAAAGACAAAGTACTCACCGAATGGCGAAGCTTGAAGCTCTCTCCCTATGAATCCATTCACAAATATATAGACAAGTTTTGGGACCTACAACTCAAAGCCACTATCTTCAAAAAGTTGGATTTTGCAGAGCAAAAGCAGCAATTTTGTGCAGGATTAACTGAAGAAATGGCGGAGTATGTCAACTCCCAGAGGCCATGCACCATATTGGTAGTTATACACCATACTATGGTGGCTTCTCGAATCAGTTTCCAAATGGGGGCTAAAAGAAATTCTAAGCCCAAGAAAAACAAGGGTTCCGATGAGCCTAAGGGGAAGGACAATGTCCAAAAGTCTCCTAAGGGCAATTCCAACAAAGCTAAAGAGAAGGGAGTTTACAAAGGCAAAAATAAACTCTCTCCGGAAGAGCTTGAGCATTATCGCAAGGATAACAGCTGTTTCAAGTGCGGTGAGCAAGGGCACGTGTACCGTGCTTGTCCCCAAAAGAACACCCGCCATGCGCCTCCTAGAGCTACCTTGGTTGAAATCCAAGAGGAGGAAACTCACCACAAAGGATCTCCTCTATGCCATGCTTGGGGAAAGGTAAGAGAACATGATGCTTTTATTCTCTTTGACCCTGGTTCTACTCACAATTTCCTATCCACAGAGTTGGCCACCAAGCTAGGCATACAAGCTTACGAGATGGGAGATGTCCTACCCGCAGATGGTGCTTTCAAGGGGCAAGAAGCTTCAGTCACTCCCTTAATCGGGACATTGAGGCTCCATGTCCAAAGCTATGTGGACAAAAGGACTTATTTATCTCTCCTCTCAAGCATGAGGATGTAATCCTAGGGGCACCATGGTTAGATCTCATTGCTGCAAATGTTAAATTCCCTGAAAGGAGAATCTCCTTTAGGTTCAGGGAAAAAGATATGTACATAGATGCTAAGGAAATGGGTAACACCATACCCATTGTACATACGCAAGCTTTCAATAAGTCAATAAAGAGCTCTATTTCCGTGTACATGATTTTGGTGAAAGACTCTCAAAATGGACCTAATGTTTTAGCAAAAGAAAATATACACAATCAAAAGGAATTAGAGTTATCCAATTTTCTCAAGGGGCTTCAAGATGTCTTTATTGACGACATCCCTTATGAGCTACCTCCTAAACGAGGCAATGATGACCATGCAATTGAACTTCTTCTAGGAAGTTCACCGCCTAACAAACCTCCTTATAGAGTTTCTCAAGCTCAACAAGAGGAGATTATGCGGCAAGTGCATGAGTTAGTTGAGAAGGGCATGGTTAGGCCTAGCTCATCTCCATTTTGTTCTCCTGTGCTACTAGTGCAAAAGAAAGACGGTACATATCGTATGTGTGTCGACTATAGAGCACTAAATAGGATCACTATCAAGAATAGGTTTCGCGTTCCATAGGTAGAAGACCTATTTGATAAGCTACAGAGGTCCACCTACTTTAATAGGATTGACCTAAAAAGTGGCTATCATCAAATAAAGATAGTTGATCAAGACATTGTAAAGACTGCATTTTGCACTACGTTTGGTCTTTATGAATACATTGTCATGCCTTTTGGCTTGACCAATGCACCAGCCACATTCAAACGCTTGATGGAGAAGCTATTCAGGCCTCACCGAACCTTTATTGGAGTGTTCTTTGATGATATCATCATCTACTCTAATTCATCAAACGAACACAAGCAACACCTCCAGGTAATATTTCAAGTTCTAAGAGAGAATAAACTTTATGTTAATCGAAAGAAAAGTGAATTTTTCTTACAAGAAATTCAATATTTAGGTCACATTATCTCTCAAGATGGCATCCAAATGGATCCATCAAAATTAGAGGTAATAAAAGGATGGCCTAAACCAAGGAATCCTCATGAACTAAGAAGATTTATAGGTATGTGTGCATACTATAGACGCTTCATAGAAAGGTTCTCACTAATAGCAGGACCATTACATGACCTAACAAAGAAAAACATTAGGTATACATGGTCTGCCAAGGAGAACATTGCTTTCGAAAATCTTATCTCTCAGCCTGTGCTTACATTACCGGATCTCTCAAAGCCATTTGAGGTCCAATGTGATGCTTGTGGTGATTGCCTTGGAGCTGTTTTGCTCCAAGAAGGGCATACCATAGGCTATGAAAGTCGAACGCTCGACCCTGTTGAACAAGCTCTAGGCATTTATGAAAAGGAACTCCTTGTAGTTCTAGATGCCTTAGACTCATGGAAACACTATTTATTTGGGACTCCTTTCATTCTACAAATGGATCACCAAAGTCTTAAGTACTTCATGACGCAGACCAAGCTCTCCGACAAACAAATGAGGTGGGCAAAATTTCTTTCGCAATTTCATTTTCATACTGCTCACATTGCTGGCAAGCATAATCAAGTAGCCGATGCACTCTCAAGATGGCCGAGAGTGAATGCGGTTTCCATATCAACTAACAATGATCTATCTTCTATGATAGATGAGTATGCTATTGATCCCGATGTTAGAGATGTGATTTCAGCCCTTGCACTAGGGAAGAAAGAGGAACCATTTACTTTACAAGATGGTTATCTTCTCTATAGCAATAGACTATGTGTTACTAGCTCACTACGTGAGAAAGTAATGTGTGAATCTCATGCTCCTCCTTATGCAGAGCATAGAGGGATTTAGTCTATCCTAAAGGGGATTGAAACTTATTTCTATTGGCCTACCATGAAAGCAAACATACAAGAGTATGTTTTTAAATGTGTGGTATGCCAAAAGATGAAGTTTGATAGAGGGAAGCAACCTGGATTGCTTCAACCTTTGCCAATCCCTAATTCACCATGGGAGAGCATATCCATGGATTTTATCTTTGGATTGCCTAAGTCTATCCATGGGAATACGAGAATATGGACGACAGTAGACAGGTTCATTAAACAAGCTCATTTTATACCTGTCAAAATGACTATCAAAGCCCATCAAATGGCAACCCTCTTCATTTGACAAATCTTCAAGTACCATGGCTTGCCAATGTCCATAGTCTCGGATAGAGATCCTAGAATGACCACTAAGTTATATAAGGGTCGGATAGAGATCCTAGAATGACCACTAATTTCTAGAAGGGTCTCTTTGAGAATTTAGGAACAAGGCTTGCCAATGTCCATAGTGTCGGATAGAGGTCCTAGAATGATCACTAATTTCTAGAAGGGTCTCTTTGAGAATTTAGGAACAAGGCTAAACTTCTCTTCGGCCTATCACCCGCAAATGGATGGCCAAAGTGAAATAGCTAACCTAACAATTCTCGATCTACTAAAAGCCTATGTAACGGAAGTAGATCAAAGATCCCAATGGGAGAAGTACTTACCCTTAGTGGAGTATGCCTACAATAACACTGTACATACTTCGATGGGAAAAGCACCTTTTGAGGTAATTGAAGGAAGATAAAAAAGTCCCCTGCTACTTAAGGTACACAGGAAGATCTTCGCTGCGGATGAGTATAGCCGAGACCTACAAGAATCTTTCCAAAAGATTAAGGATGCTCTCTCTATCTCACAGCAAAGGCAAAAGGCTGCTGACAAGCACAGAAGAGCCCAAGCCTTTGAAGAAAATGATTGGGTCTTACTCAAATTTCCCAAGGCTCGACCAAGGCACACGACGGGCAAGAATCCTACGGGACACCAAAAGTACTATGCTAAGTTAGCAAAAAGGCACTATGGTCCCTTCTAGATGCTTAGGCCAATCAATAAGATCGCCTATCAACTCAAGTTGCCCATGCATTGGCTCATATATAATGCTTTTCATGTGAGCCTACTAAAGCCTTACAAAGGAGAGCCACCTCAAGAACCAACTATTGAAGACCCACCAAAGATCGAGGACCAAGAAGAGGTGCTGCAGCCCGAGTCTATTCTCCGACATGAAGACAAGGTACTAAGAGGCGGTAAGACTATCCGACGATATCTTATTAAGTTTAAGAATTATCCTTTTGAAGATGCTAGATGGATGCAAGGCATACAATTAAAGGATAACCTAAACCTTGTCAATGCTTACAATGCTTCCGAAGAGTAAGCAAATGTACAAATGTTAAAAATGAACAAAGTTTTTTGTCCTATAAGACTCTCTTTTTCTTTATTGTGCACAAAAATGAAGTAGTATGCATGCTTAGATCAAGTTTGCGGAGACGACGTCTCCCAAACACCAAGAAGAGCTTGTCACTCTACAATGGAAGATTGATAGGACTAATGTGCAGACACGCTTGTGGCAGCTTAGGCTCTCAAGCACCAAATGGACTCATCCATTCTAGAATGATATCGTAGGGTAACATAGGGATCCTCTACCCGCTAGGAAAAAGGACTAATGAATATGGTTTATCTTCTCTACCCCATAGTCGAGGACGACTATGATTTCAAGAGAGAGGTAATGTCAAAATAATCAATATCTAATTCTCCTAAATGATTTTCTCATGTTAAACTGATCATTTAATATGGGGAAGTGCCAGGGGAGAAAAAGCTAGAATATTGGTTAAGCTAGCAGACTGATCTCACAGTAGGGATCCAAAGGAGGGAAAATAGGGATCCAAAGGGGGGGGGGGGGGGGGGGCATCTGCAAAAGAGGAATGTGCAACAATGGGCTTAAAAGACCCTAAGGTTCAACCCATTAAGACTTCCAAAATGCTCAGGTTCCAAAATTCAAAGGTTGTCCAAAGGTCAAAAGCCTAGGGAAATTGGATGCTTTGTGTGTCCCAAAAGTCTTTCCCAAGCCCTACAAAGGAGGGGGCGAGACCAAGAAGTAGGGGATGAGAGAGAAACTCACACACACACACACACACAAGCTTCCTTTGTACACAAGGGGAAAGAGGGACACATGTCAGCTCCCTAGCCCATCTGCCCACAAGGTGTACTCAAATCCTATTGAATGGCCTTGGAGGTGGAACAATGAGAATTAGGCTAGAGTAAATCTAGTTTAATTAATTTAAAAACACTTAATAAAAGAACCAATAAGAATCAAGCTCTCTAGAAGACTATTGGACAGTCTCCCTGGGGGTCCAATGAGCATTCAACAGCCCAATGGCTTGCCTGACTCCTATTGGCTCGGAGACAAAGGGGTCCAATGACGGTTTAGTTGCATTAATTAATTAGCAAAAGCTCTCACAAAAGGGTAAAGGGGGACACATGTCAGAAGGCTATCACTTATGCTGCTTAATTTCTATTGGCTGAGCTTGGGGAGGTCCAATAGGGAGTGAGCATGAGCAAATAGCAAGAGGGGTCGACCAAGAGAGAGAGGGGGACTGATTTTTCAAAGGCATTATTCACTTAGACACTCACACAATCTATGTGTGGAGTAAGAAGACTCTCTCTCTCTCCTTCTCAAGCTTTAATGGAAAGCTTACCACCTACTCCAAGCTTGTGAGAAGGGAGGCCTACACCAACAACTCTTGGCTTTGTGATGCAAATCCAACCAAGATCCAAGCTTCAATGCATGCTCATCTCCTCGAAGCTAAGCTTCAATGCATGCTCATCTTGGCTTTGTGATGCAAATCCAACCAAGATCCAAGCTTCAATGCATTGCTAATTACTAAGCTAAGCTCTGCTAATATGAGTGATTATGTGAGGAGATATACATATTTCTCGTAAGAATACTCCTTCTTCCTCTCAATCTACTCTCATACCTCGCTAGCTCTCTCCATTTTAAAGGTGTGTGAGGTCTTGGGTCTAAGACCGTGAGGGAATTGATGTTGTGTTTGATAAGTGTTTTGCTTAGTGCATGAAGTTTCCATCTTCATTGCACTAGCTAGTATTGAAGGAACACAAAGGATTGTTTTGTAAAATGTCTCTCTTGATGGGAGAAACCATAATACAAAGCCTTTTGGAGGGGGGACTGGCTCCATGTGAATCCGGTCCTCAACTGTTGTGAATAGCTTAATTTCTCTCTCTTTTGAAGTATTCTTCATGCTATCTAACTAGGTGTTATGATTTTTGCTGCTCTCTCCACCGAAGCACTATTGCTATTCTCATTAGGAATCTATTCTAATGAAATGCTCACTATGTTCATGCTATTTTCCGCTACACACAAGTTACTAGGCCATTAAATGTAACAAGCCATGCTTCAATGCTTAAGCTTTCCATCTTCTCCATCTTCATTACTATGCTATTATGTATGCTAGCAAGAAGAGTGATAATAAGTGAGGAACTAATTCTTTCTCTTATGAAATGTTTCTTCTTCCTCTTCCCTACCCTCATTCCCTACTAGCTCTCTCCACCTTCGAAGGTGTTTGAGGACTTGGGATAGTTAATGCTTTCTTCAAAGTTTATGTTATGCTCGTGATGCATGAAGCTTTCCATCTTCATTGCATCACCTAGGTCACAAGGAACACAAAGATTGTATTGTAACAACTCTCTCTTGATGGGAGAAATCATAATACAAATGCCTATTGGACTCCACATAAATCTGGTCCTCAACTGTTTTCGTGTTCTCTAAACTCTCTCTCTTCCAAAAGTATTGTTCATGCCAAGTTAACTAAATGCTATATTTATGTTGCTACCATCAATTATGTTCACCCGCTATGCTCACAAAGTAATTTCACAAAAGTACTCTCTCTTATTTCCTTTACCCTCAAGTTAATACGCCAATTCCATTACTCTCTCTCTCTCTCTCTCTCAAACTCATAAACAGACAAGAATATGACACTTATTGGGTATATAAGCACACATACATACTCATAGATGTTGACATAGAAGTGTAATCAGATGTAAAAGGTGTAAGAAATGGAGATAGTGATCAAACTTTTCACACAGAGAATAGGTGAGAGGAGGAGATAGGAGAATCACTTAACCAATGGCATAAACCTAGCCCTTAAGTGCACAAAGTAAGTTTAGTGTCAATAATTAGAATTTTTACATGAAGTTGCATAAAACCTCTTTTTTCTTATGAGACTAACAAAGAGTGAGTGGTGGTAAATTAAAACTTCAAAAAGGATTACATGGGAGCCCTACTCGTAGCCGAGCCAAAGCAACAACAAGACCACAGTTCATCGCGCCAAAATTTCAATATATCGGCTAACAAGGGAGCCACCCTAATCAACTACCCCTGAAAAACTGGGAGCCACCCATCAAGGGAAAGTAAAAACATCGAGGGAGCTGAAGAAGTGATCTATTTGTGATTGCCACCATGTTGAGGGAGTTGCCACCTTGCCTCCACATGCCCACAACATCGTTGGAGACTGCAAACCTGCGAACCGATCAAGGGAGAGGGCAAAGACAATCCAGCAAATGATCGAAAAAAACATCCAAAGCCCCAACTATTGAAATGCAAGGATGCACACATAACTTGGAGAAGATGAAGAAGATCAAGGCATACAATCGAGAGTATGTTGCTTAGTGTGCAAATAGGAAGTTAAGTTAGCCCTAGAGTGATGGGCATATATACAATGCACGGGGGAAAAAACCTCCTAGTGAGGGGAAAAGTTCCCCAAAAGGCCTAAGAGTGTTCACACATATCACTACCATATATATGGTAACAAATCCCCCCCTAGGAGTGATACAGTGAATGAGAGCTGGCACATAGTTTATAAGGAAGTTCCATGCCCTAAGGACGTGATCAATACACAAAAGGAAGCAAGCTCAAAGATTTGTGAAAAGCTTCAAACGTCTCACGAGGCAATGCCTTTGTGATATAGGTCAGCAAGATTGTCTTGTGTCGGCACATAAGCTGAGCTAATCTCTCCTATTGAGAGTCTCTCCGTGACATAGTGATAATGCACCTCAGTGTGTTTTGTGCGAGCATGAAAAACTAGGTTTCTTGCAATTACCAATGCACTCTAATTGTGAGAGTGTAAATAATTTTGGCAGTTTCATGTCCAACACCCAGTCAGCCATAAGGGATCTGAGCCATACACACTCAATTGTAGCTGTGAAGACTGCCCTATACCCAACTTCATAACTAGAAGTGGCCATAGTAGGTAGCTTCTTGCTCAGTTATATTATGCATGAAGTTGAGCATGAAACAAAAATCACCCGTGGACACTTGTGTATCACAACAACCATCCCAATCTAAGTCCGAAAAAGTGTGCAAATATGGTAGCAATGATCCCTCCTTGGGATAAAACAACCCAATATGTAAATGCCACTCGAGTAGTGAAAGATCCTTTTAATAGCCTACCAATGCTTAGACAATGGACTATGCATAAATAAATAAATATTTGGCTTCGTATTGCATACATAAATAAAGCATCCACAACAACAATTGATAAAGAGTGACATCAACAAGATCTCCAACATCATGAAGACTCAATTTCAAACTTGTTTCCATTGAAGTAGCAATAGGTTTGAAGTCCTCAAGTCCAAACTTACATAGCTATGTTTCTATGTATCTTGCTTGACACAAAGCAATACCTCGCCCAAGTAATGATGTACAAGTCCCAAGTCTTTTGTCTTGAAAGTTACATTTAATTTAGCCTTGAATTCAGCAATGTGTGTCTCATATGGACCAATAATCAACAAATCATCTACATACAAAACGACAATGAGAAATACATCACCCTTACGTTTGACAAACAGAGTGCTTCCAGTTGGACTGATATGAAAGTCTTGTTTAATGAAACGAGTTTCAAATTTCTCATACCAAGCAGGGGGAGACTTCTTCAACCCATATGAATATTTCTTATATTTGCACACTTCTTGTCCTTTCTTGATAAAACCGCAAGGCTATGTTACATATGCTTCCTTAAATATATCACCATTTAAGAAAGCAGTAGCAATGTTTGATTGATGTAAATTCCGTCCAAAGTAAGCTGCCATTGTAAATAAAAAATGAAGAGTAGTCATACGACAAGTGGGAACAAAAGCCTCTTAATAGTCAATGCCTTTCTATTTTGCATAACCTTTTGCAACAAGTCTAGCCTTGTAGCGATTGGGTTGTGCTATATAGCACGCATTAGTCCCACTTTGTTTCTCCTCTTTTTGGGCAATTTTCACATCAAGTGCAGGCATTCGTCATCATGGCTGACAAAAACACATATGTGTTCAAGATGTTTACTGCTGAGGATAGATTGGATGGGGACAATTACCCAATGTGGGCTTACATGATGCAACATGTCCTTGTGTCAAAGGGAATTTGGAATCTTGTGCAAGGCATTGATGTACGTCTTGGTTATGTGGATACACACAATGTTGAGGATATTGTTGGTTTTGGTGGAAGAATTGTTGCTATTAGAGTTTTTTTGCCTACGGATGAGCAAGCTGGGATGTAAGAGATGCACAGATTTTAGTGCAGAGTGCAACTATGATCCTTTTGTCCATGATGCATGTATGTCAGTTGTTGCAGATGCTCATGTGTGGTACTTTGAGAGTGGTGGTACAAAGCACATTACCTCTCATCCTGACTTTGTTTACCTCTCTGGAGGATGTCCCTCATGACACAGTCACTTGTGCAAACAATGCCTCTTATCCAGACAAGGGTAACCACTATGAATGGTAGTTCTTTCACACTTGTTGATGCGCTGTATAGATTAGAAAAAACCTTTGTTTGTATCTGCACTTACTAGATTTGGTCTTGTTGGTGAAATTTGTGGATGACAGATGTACAATTCATGATCTCAAATTTGATGAATGAAATTGTTGCATATGGCATTTTATGTCATGGGATGTATAAGCTTACTTTGTATGACAAGTGTGGGCAGAATTTTGCAAATGCAATTGTGTGTTCCTCTACCCCAGTCAGACACTCCAGAGATGTTCGACCACCTTACTTGTACACACCTTATTCTTTACTAGTTAGGAGAAGAAGGGGCTCTGTCACACACATAATGTTGAGCTGCTCCTCCCACACCCTCTCTCTCTCTCTCTCTCTCTCTCTCTCTCTCTCTCTCTCTCTCTCTCTCTCTCTCCCCCCCCCCCCCCCTTCTCGCTCTCTACACTCGCATCGCATTCGTGCACTCACAATTGGTATCATAGCACATGGTGATCACCGAGAGCATGGCGGTGTTCGAGAGCTTTGAGGCGGTAGCTTGCTCGCTCTTAATGGTGGATAGATCAAGAAAGCTTGGAAACTTTGTGAGAATGCAATGGGAGATTGTGAACTCAGTTGAGACTGATGTATGCTATTGTGGAAGCTCAGGAAAGAGTGTGGAAGATTGTGTGTAAGTGAAGGTGTTGCCTAAAAAATGTGTGCGCATTAGCATTGTTTTTAGATTCATTTTTCTCCTTGTAGAAGACAGATATGAGAATTTTCCTCCTTGCCCCTCCGTTTTGATGCGGTCTACAACTTTGCAGAAGAAATGTTTTACAAATTCCTCACGAGTTTGCTGATATTCAACTCAGACTGACTGTATATATAAATTTCAGGTTTTCTGTTTTCGCACAGTGTGCGAGTTTGATGCACTTTCGGAAGCAGGGTAGGTGCTCAAAGTGGGTGCATAAATTTTGAGATGCAGATGCAATTTCTTCCATGGAGCTTGTGGTTTGAGTATTTTTTGGTATATTTGGGCAACGAAGCACGAAGGCGTTTACACACCATCAAAGCGGTCTCTTGAGAGACACAATTTTTTTGAGCACACAGGTGGAGCTTCTTTCACACGTTTTCAATCAATGCTTTTCTAGTAAGGGAGCAGAGCAGTGAATCACATGTACAAGACGGTGCAGTCTTAGTGACTTTGCAGACATGTACTTTTGCGGATGAGCTCCAGAGTGTTGTGCATGACATGTCTGTAGATGCAAAGTTAGAGTGGCCATGCTCTAGCGAGACACAACGGACTGATCCTCTTAGAACAGAGATGCCTCCTACCATAGAGATGAGCAATATGGAGTTCTTTCACATGCTCATGCTAGAGGCTGATATGGTGATGCCAAGGCAAGTAGGATACGGTTACTTTGGATGATGAGAGAGTGACGACTACCCTGGAGTCAGGATTGGCGGGTCCATATGCGACTAGTTCTGGTGGTGATGCAGTGAGGGTTGAGATACCTACTGTGGATAGATTGATAGAGGTCACTGCACATGGCGTTGATGCGATTGGCATGGATATGCTGTCATTACGTGCTTGTCATCAGCCTTCAGGACTCTCATGTGCAACCTCTTAGTGTCGAGACCCAACATACCAGTCATAGTGAGAGTGTTTGCGGTTGGGGTTGTCAATCGTATGATGATTGACACTAGCATGATGCATCATGGAGTGGTGCAGGTCATTACGGGATACATGTAGGGTATACATGCTGATTCTAGCAGGGATATACGCTTTCACACACCGCTAGAGCCTACACGGCGGCATGCATTGGCTTCGAGAGAGCCAGTGGGCATAGGTTGAGATGAGTTTCCTCCCTTATCTACTGTTCATACTATTAGGTCCTATAGAAGTACCACTTATCGACATATTTGTCTTTAAGTGGGAGATTGTTGGGGTAAAGGAGGTGTGCCTCATGCCAGAGACGTTCAACCGCCCATTACTTGTACACACCTCATTCTTTACTAGTTAGAAGAATAAGGTGCTCTCTCATACACATAGTGTTGAGCTGCTCCACCCACATCCTATGTTCTCTCTCTCTCTCTCTCTCTCTCTCTCTCTCTCTCTCTCTCTCCCCTTCTCGCTCTCTGCACATGCACGACATTCACGCACTCACACTTTGTTGCGTTTGTAGAAATCTAATATGGCTGCTTTTTTGCCGCCTCTTGAAGCACGCGTGAAGCATGTTTGTGAGGCTGTATTTTAGGTAAGATGCAACGCTCAAAGTTTCCAAAGGGTGGCAGCTAGGGCTATATGCAGATTGCAACTTGTGCTTTTTTGCCGCCTCTTGAAGCACCTGTGAAGCATGTTTGTGAGGCTGTATTTTAGGTAAGATGCAACGCTCAAAGTTTCCAAAGGATGGCAGCTAGGGCTATATGCAGATTGCAACTTCTGCATACTGATGTTTGTGGGCCCATGCAAACTCCATCCTTGGGCAATTATCTTTACTTTGTGACTTTCATTGATGATTACTCCAAGCATGCATGGGTGTATCTGCTTAAAGCAAAGTCCAAAGTGTTTATGTGCTTCAAGCTATTTCTCGCTATGGATAAAAATATCTCTAATGTACTATGGGTGCCCGCTGTTCCAATTGAGGCGGGGAGTATATGTTTCATGAATTTAATGCATTTTTAACAAGTCGTGGGACAAAACACTAATGTACAATGCCGTATACACCTTAGCAAAATGGTGTTGCTGAGAGGAAAAACAGGTTATGAAAATGGCACATGTATGGTCAAAAATCAATCTTTGCCACATTCGTTTTGGCTTGAGGCTATCATGTGTGCCACTTATGTAAACAAGTGTCCTATGAAAGCTTTGTAGTCTATCACTCCATATGAAGCATGGCATGATAGAAAGCCTTCTATTGATCACTTGCACATTTTTGGTCGTTTGGCTTATGCTTTGGTGCCACAAACGTCGTTCAAAAAATTGGATGATAAGACTGTCAAACACATTTTTGCTGGTAATAGTACTGAAAGCAAAGGTTAGAGGTTGTACCATCTATAAACAAAGTGTGTCTTGGTCTCAGGAGATGTTGTGTTTGTGGAAGATTCTGTTCAACCCTTGCTGTCATGTAGTACTATAGACATTAATGTAAGCTCACATGACATTTATGACAATTTGTTGCCTCTTTTCAGTGGTGGAAATTTCAATGTAAATTTGAATGAGGCAAATGTACAGCCTATGGGGGTTTTTGAAAATGTTACATATCAACTTATTACTGATGCAGATGTACATCATGTACTTGATGTGGAAAGGGTTGAGAATGAGCAGGCTAGAGGTATGCCAAAATGGCTAGTGCATACTTTGTGTGACAATAAATTGGATGCACCTTTGTATAGTCGTACTCGTTCAAGCTCTCGCCATGCATCATATGCATCAGATTTGGTTGTTTCTACGTTATGTGATGTTGAGGAACCTCTGTCTTTTGATGAAGCACAAAATTCAAAAAATTGGATGGTTACCATGCAATCAAAATATGATGCACTCATAGAAAATGACATATGGACTTTATGTGATTTGCATCTTTGCAAAAAGGCCATTGGTACAAAAATTGAAACACAAGCCAGATGGTGAGATTGATCGCTATAAGGCTCAACTTTTTGCAAAGGGTTATGCACATCAGAAAGGCATAGATTATGAAGATACTTTTTCTACCACTTGTCGTATGACTACTGTGCATTTTCTATGTGCATTGATAGATCATTTTGGATGGGATGTAAATCAATCAGATATTGTTACTAATTTTTTGAATGGCGACATGTTTGAGGAAGTTTATATAACATAGTCTTGCGATTTTGTCATTAAAGGGCAAGAAGATAAAGTGTGCAAATGTAAGAAAGCTTTGTATGGGCTGAAGCAATCTCCTCATGATTGGCATGAGAAAGATGACACTCATTTGGTTAAACAAGGGTTTCATAACAGTTCAATAGAAAGCACTTTGTATGTAAAGCGTGAGGGTGATTTACTTCTCATTGTTGTTCTATATGTGGATGATTTGTTGATCATTGGTCCAAATGAGGCACATATTGCTGAATTTAAGGCTGATTTGAATGCTACTTTCAAGATGAAATATTGGAGGCTATTGCATCATTGCTTGTGCATACAGTTTAAGCAGTGTGATGGTGGTATTGCCTTGTATCAGACAAGTTACATAGAGACATTGCTATGTAAGTTTGGACTTGAGGATTGCAAACCTATTAGGATGATTGGATGCCACCTCTCAAAATAGTGTAAGGGAATAAGTTCTTGTTGCCTCTCAAAATATAGTCCACTACCCACTATGTTTCAAAGAACAACCAAAGACATTACCGCTGGGAGACTTTTGCTTCAAGAATTTTGGAATTCCATGCCATATAGTCCAAGGGTAGAGCCCACCGTTTTGCTCTTCTTCTTCACAAATTCAATCTCCCTTCACAATCAGAAAGCACGAAGCCCTTATACCATGTCAAAGTTGACAATGTGGAAGCATAGAGTGAGAGAGAGAGAGAGAGAGAGAGAGAGAGAGAGAGAGAGAGAGAGAGAGAGAGAGAGAAGAGATAAAAGATAGAGAGGTACATACATAAATACATATGTGTCCATGTGTATAGAGAGAGAGGTGCATATATATCAATGCACACTATATAATATATATTCTTCCTCGTGCCTATTGCTAGCTCATGCAACTCTCTCACATACACTCTTTGATATGTATGGAACCTTACCTAGCTTCTAGACCACATTACAAGTTTGTGTGTGTGTGTGGAGTAAGAAGAGTCAAAATCTTTGGTCGCAAAGCTCTCTCTCTCTCTCTCTCTCTCTCTCTCTCTCTCTCTCTCTCTCTCTGTGTCAACCCTAGCAAGAGCTCCCCCATCAATAGGCTACATGCTCCCTTGTCCTCTCCTGTCACCCCTAGGCGAGGGGTATCCCTATGGGGTGGCCCCAAAGAGCCACAAATCTATCATTCCTCACAACAAACCCCTACCTCCTCCCCATTGGCCTGCTACCTCTTGTGCATTGCCTTCCTATTAGCCTATGTGCTCTCAATGAACTTTGTCACTTTCTTGTTGGCCTACCCCCACTTTTGTGTGATTAGAGAAATAACCACTTCTAAAAACCTACTCGAACTTTTCCCTTTCTAACTCAAGACTACGACAACTTCACTGTTATTGTTATGTACATTCAACCCTCTAACACAAAGGTCCTTGCCCATGTAGGGGGCCTCTTTGAGTCAAAACGAAGAAGGGGGTCAATCGCCCGAATCAAGAAAACGTGGTTGATCATACCCATGCCATGGGTGGACCCAATGGATCATTTGCAAACCCAAATACAATTGCTCAAAGATCTGAACACAAAATTGAAGGTGCATGTCATTGTGAGGCCAAGGGTCCTCTAGCTAGGAGCCTAGGAATACACATATGGCAAGGGGTATGGTATAAATATGCGTAATGATAATATAATAATGATAACTATTCTCAATAAGTTGTTGAGGAGCAAGCTAAGGAGCCAAGGAACTTCAATAGTTGCTCTCAACTAAGAAGTTCGTAACTTCATTGTGCATGACAAAGGTAGCTAAGGGCTCTTCAAACTGGCATCAACGATGCAAAGTGTAGAGCACGCATGGTACATCACATGCACACGACACCAAGGTGGCTATTGATTGACTAAGGGTAATCATAAGATTATGGAAGTTTTCAAAGCATCAACTAAACAATGTGCACATGGTGCAAAAGCATGACCAACAAGGATTGGCTGATACAATTTGCAATGTATGTCAATATTTTTCTACTAATGCACCAATTTTGTGCTTAATGTTGGCAATCTATAAGATATGCATAAGGTTCCTGATTTTAAGTATGCCGACAAACACCTCATTTATGAGTGAGTTGTTTGTTCATGCAACCAAGGTGGGTTTTTATTTGCCTCTGCATGGTGCTAGTCTTCATTTTGAGAGACCTTTCAATGCACTAAGATGGAAATTCTATATGTTAGAATTGTGGTGACGAACAAGTCATATACTTGTTGAAGTCAAGAACCTTATGATGGATAACGGCTATTCTATACGTTATAATTGTGGTGACCAACAAGTTAGATATTTTTGAATGAATTGCTTTATATGATGGTTTCTATGCTCCTCCTCTTTCTTAGAATAAGCTACCATAATAAAGTGACCAAATTGTAATGTGCATATTCACAAACTTGCATCTGTTCTTCCCTATGCCATACATGATTAACTCCCCATCTCTACACCAGTACTACTCATAGATAATTTTGAATGGTCCCTTATTTTATTCTCAATTTTTCAAGAAAACCCCTCTTGTTAATACATTTGCATTAATTCGTCCCAAGATTTTGAGTTAAAACACCCCTCTAGTTGAAATCACGTGGATCGTGTACAAAATTTAAAAGCCTCTAAGGTGTGCTACAAGGCAAGCCTTTAGGCATGCTATCACTTAAAGAAAGGGATGGCAAACATGAGCTTGGATGGGCATAACATCTATGGAGGATCCACCACAACAACCCCCCCTCATGATGCCTACATGATCTCAAAGTCCTTAAAGGTGGAGAGAAACATAGGTGTAGCATGGGACTATATCAAGGGTGTATGTAGGAGATATATAATCACGTGGGGTCATTGGAGCTATATTGTGTGGTGTTGTTGGGACTATATCAAGTGGACTCTATGATGTAGAAAGTCCAACAACCAAACTATTGAGGCATCTCCTAGCCAAGATTATTTGTTTTGCGGGGCTCATAGATAAAAACCCCATGAAATGTGTGTGGCCTAAATCAACAAGTGTGCTCTAATCCAAAGAGAAATAAAGGACATTAGATAATAGCTTGGAGCACTACTTTATTGGTAAGTAATAGAGTAGAATAATGTTAAAAGCTATGATCTAAGATCATTAGAGGACGATACAATGATCACGATATGAAAAAGAATAATGTCTAATGACTATTGTGTCCAGGTCAAATTCCTATTGTCTTATGACCTAAGAGCATCACTAGTAAACATAGATTTTTACACATTGCCCATGTCAATGACATTAAATCATAGCTTTTTATGTTTGTATATTTCTAAGAAATACAACTACATCAAAAGGTACAATCTAAGTAACATTAGAAGTTATAATATAGGATAAACGCTTTAATCAATAGAGAAAAGAAATGACTATTGTGTCTACATCTGTTGGCTATTGCATTTTGATCTACTGGCGGAGTCAAAACAAGGTTTATATCTTATAGTCCTGTCTATTATCGCAACCAAATGTTTGTACAATGTAAATTTTGCAAATAGTGGATAGAGTCTCCTTTGTGTGAGGGATCCTTTTTCAAAAAAATAACAATCCCTCCACATGAAGAATCCACAAGGTCTTTTGCCACCTTCCATTGCCAAACTTGACTTAACCTCACATCACACGACCTTTGCAGACAAGGCATGCACAAATACCTTTCTTATCATCCTTTATTCTCTAGTTTGCACCTACCATTTTGACACTTATTTTACATGAACTTTACCAAAATAAGGGACCCACAAGGTTTTTAGAAACCTTTCCTTGCTAATGTTGCCTCAACTATACCTCCACGACATCACACATCACATGATGATTTTTGTAGACAAGGCATGTGTACACACCTTTCTTTACATTCTAAGGTGCACCCTACTTTACTTTCTAGTTTGCACCTACCATTTTGAACCTTATTTTAAGCCCTTTTTATGAAAACAATCCAACCATAAGGACGAAGCAATCCCTACTTTCTCCTTGGTTTGCACCTACCTTTGAAATCCCTAGTTTACTCCTACATTATCTCTAGTTCACCCCCTTCATTAGAGTTAGAGTGAGCTAGAGTGCCATTAAATGTGTGTATGCGTTGCTATTTTAAGCCTAATACTAATACACAAACAAACAAAAATGTTCAAAAGAGAGCTGGCTATGGAGCAAGGAAGGGTAATCGTGCAAAGACAATTCAATATTTGATACATTTTTCTAAAAAAACAGGATGAAAGCATTGCAACAACTTTTTGATGGAATGTGTACGTAGAGTAGATCTTTTATTTCTAAAACTGCTATGCTTATCATAATAATGGTGAACTACTTAATATGGAATTAATACATATGCAAAAACCTTCCTAACTCGAACCCTAGTCCATGAAGTTATTTTCCATAGGAGGATATCTACAAGAGGTCGCATTGTATTATGACTTTTAAATGCTTCTTACTAGCTATGACAAATGTATTAAATACTATCACCAACGCTACTGTAACACTCATGTAGTAGTTGGTGATATTTCAGACGGGCTTGGGAGATGGGATCCAAGGATGGTCACTCTTGCACGGGGGAAGATTGCACCCAGCGTCCGTCTTATTCTCCTCTCCTCTCTTCTGTCTCGTCGTGCCGGCGTAGCACTCCGGTCTAGGAGGTGCATCTGCACGTGCTTTTTACTCTCTTTCGATCTCTATCTCTCTATGCCGGCGTATGACATAGAATATGTGCTATGGGAATTCCTAGGTAAGAATATTCGTGTGTTTCATGGATTGCAATATGTTGTATTTTAGTATTTTGCAGGGGCACCACACCTTCTGTCCGTAGCAATGGTATCAAAGCGATCCAATTCCAATTCCACAAGATAAGTCCAAATTCAAATCACTTTCAGTATATACCCTGGTAACAAAATCATACTAGTTACAATGGTGGCCAGTCACTACAGAATGATTTTGTGATGGTGTTGCCTAAATCGATGAATCTACACCCGACGTGCTGCCTAAATCGACGAATCTGCACTAATACTGCCTAAATCGGTGAATCTGCATTTGATATAAGTTTTAAAAGCGTGAATCTGTAGTTTGTTGTTGTGCTGCCTAAATCGCCGAATCTGCACTAGATGAGCATTGACACACTGCCTAAATCGGCTAATCTATGTTCATATGACCAATGAACCAAGCAAGACATAAAAAGAAAACATTTGCCACCTATTTGACACCAAGTTAGAGTATGTTCCACTAATAAGGCACTTACAAACTATGGCTCGATATCCGAGAGCACCCTAGCTCAAATCAAGAGCTGCATAGCTATTGAATAATCATGTCAAAAAAAATTTCATGCCTTGCAAACAAGTAGTAAGCGAAGAATGTAACAATGAGCCCGTTAAAGAGGGCAAGTTGAATAAAAAATCCCCAGAAATTTACACTTTATGCAGTTTTCAACTCTGTATATGTGTGTATAACAACTAATAAAAAAAATTGATCAACAAACATTAATTTATGAAGGAGTCATACGTAGATTCTAGAGGTTAAATGACAATAGGTTGCTAGCGATTAATACAGAGCATGACCCTTATGTACCTTGTTGATTAGTTAAAATGCCAACAATGACGAATATGAACATGGAAATAAAATGCAAATACCTATGGAACAACAATTCCAAGTATGCTCTCAAAGGTAGTTACGTCAAAGAGGTTCAACATAAATGTAAGCTGAGTATGTTAGTTGAAAAACTACTTAGAAATTGATTCTAATTGATGTGAGTAGAGTTGTACATATTCTAATTATACTTGACTTAGAGTAGGGTTTGAGCAAACGAAAAAGAACTTTTGTCTATGCTAGCACATCCTCATGGAATCTCTTATGCATGGAATTAAGATATGAAATGAGTTTGCAAAGACACAGTCTACATGAGAACTTTAAAATTAGAAACTTTACTCTTTTCGAAAGTCAAGTAAAATTACACTTTACTACTGAAATGTACAAAATGTATCTTGTGTAGTCACCGGGAAGTCATACACAATTGCATGCTCAGTGAAAAAAACATCATGAAAATCATGGGATAAAAATTATAATGAAAATGAGAATGGAAAAGAATCAATAAGAGCCTGCCAGAAATGCTATAGAGGCTATCAGAGAGAGTAGAGAATTGTTTACTTTTCTCACTAGACGTTAAAACTGCCCCATGGAAAGTGGTACTCCAAACACTGCAATCAAAACAACTACAAATTCACACTTTTTAAACAATACCAAATGCAGATTCACCGATTTAGGCAACATTAGTGCAAATTTTTTGATTTAGACAGCACGTCTTACTGGTGTAGATTCACCAATTTAGGCAACACCAATCACAAAATCATGTTGCAGTGGCTGGCCATCACTGTCACTGGTGTGATTTTGTTACCTGGGTATACAAAATGAAGGATATTTGGATTTGGATTGGAAATGATATATGATGATTTTCTGTCGCGACAATATTTATGAAAGTGAACTTGAGATTTATGAGAAATAATGAGTGCGACCAATGATATCTTGATTCATTAGGATATGACATATACTACTTATTCTAGTGGTATGGGACACTAGAATAGGTAATATGTGGATGACGGCAGGCATATGCAATGTTGTTATATTTCACTATTTTTATTATATGCTAATTTTTTGATACATATTTCTAATCACTATTTTTGACAAGTATTGTTTGCAAATTTCTTATCTTTGCAACTGAGGACAGTCGCTTTCCAACGGAGAGGTATGTTATGGAATTGATATTTACCCATTTATTACAGCTGAACATGTGGCAAAAGCATCAATAGATAATGGATTATGCAGAAGGATATTACATTTTATGTATATTTTTTTATTATTCAAGTGCTCTTTATGAGCTTCGGCCATTTATGTCTGTGCGGCCAGTTTGTACTCATTTTTGAGCATTCAAGAAATCTATAAATAAATACGTGCAAGAGGTAAATGCTCACTCTTGCACGGGGGGAGATTGCGCCCAGTGCTTGCGTTGTTCTTCTCTCCTCTTCCCTCTCCTCTCTCGCCATACCGGCGTAGCACTCCGCTTTAGGAGGTGCGTCTGCACGTGCTCTTCTACTCTGTCTCACTCTCTGCCTCTCTCATGTCAGATTTACTATGGCGTACGCATACACGATTGTGCAGGTATGTAGATCTATTGTTTACTGTCAGCGTGTTACTTTTATGTATTTTGCAGGCCTTCTACGCTCCCGTTTGTAGCAGTGGGAGTGAATGAAGGAAATGTGCATAGGTGCGGAGTGCAACAAACGGATGAGAGGTAGCCCTACAAAATACCCAAAAACTACACGCTATAACCATGAAACAGTCAAATCTGCATACTTGTTGATCATTACTTGTACATAATCGGAGCTTTATACGAACATAGAGAGACAAAGAGGGAGATAGAGTGAGAGAGCACAGGGGAATTTTTTCAAAATTTTCCACTTTTGAATTCATAGGCTTGAAGAACATGTGATTTAGATACTCCGAGTGAAGTGTGAGCTCATTTGCGTGTACAAGGTGGAAATGGTACCAGATTCAGTCTTCAGATTGTGAAACAGTAGATATGAAGCAATTTTTGGTTTTTGAGATCCAAATTTGTTCAAACGTGATTGGTGGGCTTGTCACATCATGTACTTTGGTCCCATAAGGTCAAAGATGAAATTTGAGCTCATTCTGGTAAAAATGTAAATAATCATGATTATTAACATTTTTATTAAATTGAACATTTTTTTGTGCAAATTGGTTCTGGACATGCTATAGACCGCCTCTGTGAGATATGGGAGGTTTTGGATCAAAAAATGTGGCAAATAACTCAAAATTTGGATTGAAGAGCTTTTAGTGTGTTTTTTGACAAAATTTGAGATTTACTTGATCTTTTGGGCTCATATTTGACGTGTGGCATGAGATAGATGTGTACAAGTGATATGTGAAGCAAAATAATGATTTCCAAGCCAATTGTGTACGAAAGTAAATAATCACGATTATTTACAACAGTTGAATTTTTTGCTTGAAAAGACAATTTTATGACCTACACATCTTCATTACATCTAAAACAAGTCCTAAAATGAGTTTGGTAAGATTTGGTCATGTCGGCATCACTTTGTGCTCTTGTCGACTCTGAAATCACCAGTTTTTGTTACCACTTGGTGTGTAGAGTGGTTTGGTCCCTGTTGAAGCCATGGACTTGTCCACTACATTGTCCTTATGTTGATCATCCAATTTGGGCTCATTTGGAGTCAATTTGACTGCATATGTCAAAATTGACACTTTGTAGTCTTTGAGCTGTTTCCTATTGTTAGAGAGATTGCCTTGATTGTTTTCTTGAAACCATCTACGTACATTTTGTATAAACCTTGTCTATAAGCTACCTGTGGAGTCAGAATTTAATTCTGACATGTGACAAAAACCTATATTCTTTACTTCGGGACCCCCTCGACCCTTGCCAAATGGTCATCTAATGATATGGAAGTGTTCTACTATCTAGGGCATGCTACAGTTCAAGTATTGTCCAATTCGGTTGAGCTGACAGGCCGGTATGGTCGTTTTTGTGTTTTAGGAATCCGTACACAATTGGGATTCTAGGGTTTTTCCATGGGCCTAGTTTTGCTACCCAACTGCATAGAAACGTTCTTTGATGAGTTTAGAACTTACCCCTCATGTGTCATGTGAAACGGCACTGAAAATGGGCGACTGTGAACTCCGAAAATTGTGCGCGAAGAAGGTAGAGAGCTCTCTTCTCCAAGAGTGACTAGTGGAAATGAGGCGATTTTGGGCTACTTAAGATATCTATACTTGGACTTCCCAAACTACTTTTCTCCAGATTTCCCTGTTGGTCCTATTGGGCCGTGAAATCTACATTAGACTCGAAAATTTCCTCAATCGGACTCCGTTAGCTCATTCTGTAAGAAGTTGCAAAAACAGGCCCTGTCGGCCTGGCCTAACTTACTCCTCCTGCTTCTGTTTGTCGTTTTGATTGAAAATTTTTGTGCATGTCCGTCTTGTTCTCTTGATCATCAACGTATCTTCAGTTTCTTCAATTGAGCTCATTCGCTATTTATTATTAATTTTTGATATGTTTATTGAAAAAATCAAAGAAAATAATAAAATGCACTAAAAAAGCAAATTGAAGATCAACAATTCAAAAAATCCATTGAAAAACACTCTTTTATTACTTTTTGGTGGATTTCTCCATTTTTAAGCTCCAATATCAAGAAAAATTAATGAAAATAAGCAAAAGGACTATTTTTTGATGTACTTTTTGATAGTATATACACTATTTACACTCATCGGGAAGACGTTATCAGTTGAAATTCACTCGTTGATGACTTTTTAGGAAATTAGTAGGTAACTTTGCAAAAAACCACACGTTAACATCCAACTTTTTCTCCCTCTTCAAACATTGCCCTTAATTAATGAAGTTTCCTTCCACCCCTCCTAGATGGAGTACTCCAGGACGACTGTGTGTATGGGTTGAACAATCGTGTCTATGCATAGCCGTGGCTGGCTCTATCATGATTTCAAGTTCAATACAATTCAAACCAGTATGCGGTGCAAGAGTTGGGTCTTGAGTAGGTAACTCAAGGGTTTGTGGTTGAGGTTTCTTGTTGATGTTTTCTAAATAACAAATTTTGTAATTTATATGCTCTTTGCCTGATTGTACCGTCTGGATGCTTTGGCACATTGATTTTTTGAGCTATAAGTATCAATGATGATGGTTGCTGAGATTCAACTCTCCATTCATATTTTGGTTTTCCGTTGATGAACTATCATGGTTTAGTTTTTTGAGATTTAACCTTCCACTGATTCATCGGTTTTACAGTTTGTGGAGAAGATAAATATTCCTTTGGTTTCGAAATCCACCTAGTGCCAGTTTCTCTTCTGGAAGATGTTTTTCTGTGAGTTGTTAGATGTGAAACTTTATTCAATATGGTAGATGAGTTTTTGGGCACCCAAATTTGAGACGGATTGTCCTTGAGTTGTGCTTTTGGTACCCAAATCTGCCCGACTCCTTGCATGCTGCTCGTAGCATTTGCTTGTCTAGAGGATGACGTAGATTGATAATTCCCTAGTCTCTTTTGTGAGCGACCTCTTTTCTATTCCTCTTTGCTCGGTGCAATTGAAACTAAGAGTTGTCCTCCTTTAAGTGATAGCTTGAGTTGATTGGTGTCCCAATCTGGTACTGCCTTGTATGTCCACCTCCATGAGATTCCAAGAATCATCGTTTCATTCATATGTTCATGTGGTATGCATTATAAATTGATGAGGGCATAAAAATCCATTTACCATCACATTCAAGTTAACCACTCCCAATGCAGGTGTTGGATTTTTGTTGAATCCTTTGACTGCAGATATTCCCGATGCTAAAGACTGATTCGTAGCTTTCTTATACGTGGAATAACTGACTGCATTTATTTGAGCTCTGGTATCTACTAATGCATTTGTGCTATGATTGTTCAGTTGTACCGTGATGCGAAGGTCAATTTCATCTAACCATTCATCATCCCTTGATACTGCATCATTCTGTGATTCCCATAGTCTTTCATCTGGTTCCAAAGTGTTGATGGGAATAGGTGTTTGTTGATTTCTGAAAGCAACTTTCCTCTTGAGTACTCAAAGTCGAGCTTCCTCTTGAGCTTCATCAATAACCTGCTATTGTTTAATCTTTCTCTGCTTTGCTGCATGCATTTTCTCTAGCAAATCATTGGTAAGTGGTAAATGGTACTTCTTTAAGTGGCATTTACTAATCCAGTTAGCCATTGGTTCACCATCTATAGTGGAAAATTTAACTGCTCCACTTGGAGATACGTCTTCAATGATAAACAGTCCATTTCCCTTTTTCTCGAATGTGGGAATGTGTTGCTTAAGGGAATGAACTAAAACTAGGTCCCCTTTTTTGAAGATTTGTGTGACTAGATGTGAATCAAAAAATTGTTTTTACTTTCATTTTTGTGCATTGATGTGAGCTACTGCTGTTAGCCTTTGTTCATCAATATTTTCTAAATCTTCAAGCCTCTTCAACAATTCATGTCCGGTCCACTCAAGATCTTTAGCTACCCTTAGTGTTGGAAATAGAAATTTTATTGGTAGTATGACATCAAGACCATAAACAAGATTAAAGGGTGTAGCATTTAAAGCTATCTTGAATGAAACTCTATAAGCCCATAGAGCGACATGTAGATTCATTTCCCAATCAGTTTGTCTTGAACTAATCACTTTAGTCAATACCGAGCTAAGAATTTTATTCGTGTGTGCAGCTTGTCCATTTTCTTGTGAATGAAATTATTCTAGAAGATACTCAATGACCTCATTGAGGAAATGAGTTCCCCTATCACTTACAATTTCTGTTGGAAGTCCATATCTTGTGAATACATTCTCATACAAGAATGCGGTTGCGGTTCTTCTGGTTGAGCTAATATAGACCCAGAATGGAAAAATTGGAAGCATCAACATGTATATGGAATATCTTATTCCAATCTGGTGCTTTCAATATTTGGAATGAAGTGAGAGCTTGTTTAAGCTTCATGAAGGATTCTTCACACTCATCAATCCATACAAAGAGTGTAATCATACCATACATGGGTTTTGCGATTATAGCATACATGTAAATGAATCGTCTGTAATATCCACAATGTCTCATGAAAGCCTGAACCCCTTTGACTGTTGTCGATCTAGGCAATTCAACAATAACATGAATTTTATCCATATCGATCGCTATGTCGTTTTTATACACTATATGTCCAATAATTTTTCCTTGTCTGCCCATAAATGTGCACTTTTCAGGATTTAAGCAAATCGTATAAAAAGTCTACATTTTTCGAATACCTTTTTGAGACGTTCAAAATGATCAGCTCGGCATGTTGATTCTATTATTGTAATCAATGTGTTATTTTCCTTTACTAACACTTTGCTTGTCGGCCTTCGACAGCTCGTCTCCCTCTTAGCTTGTCGACGCTCTTTCCTTACCAAAAACTATCAGTGCTATATTCTTTTGATTGCTGCTTGTCTTGCCTTCCTCCATTATATTGCTCGATGGCTCTCTCTAAATGCGTCTCGCCAACTCTCTCAATATGCTGTTTGTCATCTCTCTCAAAATGTCTCTCGTCGACCTTCCTTTTCTTTGCTCATTGGCTCCTTCCCAAAATTGACAGCTCTCTGCTATCTTCCTTTTCTTTGCTCATCGGCTCCTTCCCAAAACCACTAGTATCACTTTGCTACCTTCTTCCTGTGAGTGCTCTACATGTTCTTTCCTGCCAACTTTGTCGCACTGCTTTATGCTACTCCTCCTTGGCATCTATCCGCTATTTTTTGCTGCTCAAAGAAAATTTTATTTAAAATAGCTTATTAAGTCAACATGGTGTCTGTACGATCACGGGGATGATGTGAAGGAGGTGCACCCCTTGGCAACATATTGGGTAGCTCGCCATGACATGATCCTCAGCTAGCCACATTCGCAAACATGGCTAGTAGAAGAGATGCCCATATGTCAGACTGTACATGGACAAATTTGAGTGCTATCTTTAATCTTTACTGCAGATTTACTCCCAACTTCTTTTTCTTTGCTGTGTTATCTCCTTAGCTTTATACACTACACCTACCAAAATGTCAGCGTGTTTTTTTGCTGCAGATGCGGATGCCAACCTCTCAAAAATCTCTGCTCGTCAACATGCTTTTGCAAAAGCCGTGCTTCTCCTTGCCGATTGTGTGCTACCTCCCTATTGTGCACCTCACGTCCTCTTTATAACTGCACGTTGCTTTTTTTAGCTTGTAGATGGTGATTGTCTCTATCTCCTACACGTTGACTCTTGTCTTGCAATCAATGTGTTATTGTCCTTTGCTAACCCTCTGCCCGTTGACCTTCGCCAGCTCTTCTCCCTCTTGGCTTTTTGGCGGCCTTTTCTTACCAAAAAATGTCAGTGTTGTCTTCTTTTGATTGATGCTTGTCCTGCCTTCCTCCTTTTTGCTACTCGATGGATTTCTCTAAATGCTTCTTGCCAACTTTCTCGATATGCCGCTTGCCAGCTCTGTCAAAACGTCTCTCGCCGGCCTTCCTTTTCTTTGCTCATCGGCTCCTTCCCAAAATTGTCAACGCTGTGCTACCTTCCTTTTCTTTGCTCATCGGCTCCTTCCCAAAACTGCTAGCAACACTCTTCTACCTTCCTCCTGTAAGCGCTTTGCATGTCCTTTCCTGCCAACTTTGTTGCACTGCTTTATGTTACTCCTCCTCGTCCATTTTTATTGTCTGTAGATGCACCACCATCCGTTGTTTTTACACTACTGAAAGAAATTTTTACTTAAGATAACGTATTAAGTTGGCCCTTTGCACTACTTTTTGTCCTCGGATCTTAACTGCTCATTATCTCCTCTCTTTGCGTTGCCACCCCTATGATGCTCTGAGCTCCCATGCCATGCTCTGCACTCTCTTCTCAAATTCCCTCTTTGTTTTTTGACCTCCCCCTTCAACTCCGCTCGTCATCTCCTTTTTTAATGCGCTCATCGAGTCTATGTCCTCCTCTGATTACTTGTCAACCCTCTCTTATTTTGCTTGTCATCGGCCTTTGGATATAAGCTATGCTTGTCCCTTATTACAAATTCCATCATCACTGTAGACCACGATGAGCTACTCCTCCCTTCTTTTGCAGATCTGCTTGCCTATTTTTTTACTTGGTGCCACGCCTTTTGCTCCTTGCTCTTTTTCTTGGGATCGTCCCCTCCTATGGTTGGCTAGCTCGTATGCTGTACAGGCCACAGTTTTTGCCGCTTGATCTCAATCCCCCTTTTAATTGTGCTGCTTGTCTTGGTTTAAATATCAGCTTTTCACTATGCTGCTCTCATCCTTTTCAAAAAGGAAAAAGTAGGGATTAAATGATGCCACATGGTTGTTTGTGGGCTCAAAGAGCAAAAAAACAACCTTTGGCTAACCAAGTAAAAAGTCAACCTTTTTAGCTCCAAGCCTTAATGGCCCTTTTGTCCTACTTTTTTGGCAATCACACACACACACACACACACACACACACACACACACACACACACACACACACACACACACACACAAAACTCACACACACCCCTATTTATGGAAGGAAAAAAATGGATATGGTGGAAGTGTCGGTTCGGGGAGCTTCAGAGCTCGTTGGAGAGAACTCGAGGAGTATTATCTCCACAAAAAGCTAATACAACAATTTCAAGCTTCGAGTGGGATTAATTGAGGGATTGAAAATGTGCAAAATCTAGGCTAAATGCTAATGCGATGTCTAAATTTCCTTCTAATGATTCCTAATTCTAATTAGCCCAAGTGCAAATGCAGACTAGTGCACACACTAAATGCTACTAATCACATGCTCCTCTCATAGATGAGGGTAGTGGCTTGCAATGAACATACTCAAAATCCACGAGAGTTGCATCGTGATTGTGTAGATTATTTGCTAATAACACTTGATGAAAAAGAGTGATTATGCAATTAAGAGAGCTTGTGGAATGCTAATCTCACTATGGCTCTGATACCAATTGATGGGATCAAGGTGGATCAATGGGACTAGAATTCATCTTAATAGCATTGATAATTACACTCGTAATTAGAGAGAGAGAGAGGGAATGTAGACCAAATGATAACTTGATTAATGATCAACTAGCAACAACAATGCCGAGAGGTGTGTACAAATGAGTGGCTAGATATATAGCAATAGCACCTCTCAAGGGTCACATTGCACCTTTCCAAGGGGTCAAGGGGCAACTCTCCAAAGGGCAAGAATGGCTCCATAGAATGTGGAAGAGTCATGCTGGCTGGGATGGTCATTTGGACCCTTGTGAAACTCACCTGCCATGTGTGCTAGGCCATGTGCACTCACATGCTCACAGAATGACTAGACTACTAACTGTACAAGAGGTCTTGCCCATAGAACTTGAGAGAGGACTAGGCCAAAGACCATAATCCCAACATGAGCTACTTAAAAAATTGCCGATACAACACACACTGTGTTTGCATGTTACTATGGCTAAACTATGGTACTGAGTATGATAGATTATCTTTATCACATTGTTGACCACCCTGTTTATCTTTATTGACCACGATTAAGTTGATAAAGACTACTACTCTGACTAGACTTATTTGATCACTTCCAAGGTAAGTATGAGAATTCATGATGACTTTGATCTAGTACTAAGGGTTCCAAGGTCAGTATTTTAAGACATGTGGGAAGGACTTCTAATGGTTTCCAAGATAAGTTTGAAAGATTCCGTTGATACGTATTCTGAACTTGGGATAAAAATTGATACAAAAACACATTTCTCTATTTTCTAAACCTCTTTTCTTAAAACTGATTAAAACTATGGATGAAGAATGATTAAAACGCTTCTCCTTTTAGCTTATACTAACAAAAGAAATTTTGAAATTTGTAAAGGGAAGTAGTAGTCTAGTCATTCTGTGAGCATGTGAGGGCACATGGATAAATAGATAACAACTGATAGGTTCTTTAACACTTGTAAAACGTATTCAAGGCTGTTGTCTTGTTTATATGGATGCAAGTGACAACTTTGTCCTAGCTTTTTTATGTTTAGAATAGCTATTGTTCCTGCTCTGAAGATAAAAACAGTGCTCTTTGTTTACCTGAATGACATGTCATTTGTTCCATATTGTATGTCTAGGCTTACAATGTACTGGTGTGGTGAGATCATGCTAGAAAGATCTTTGCCATTGCAAGAATAAGTCTCTAATGAAATCTTTGATCAAGATGCTACTAATAGAAATGCATTCCCGGTTAGCATAACAATTGTAGAGCCACTCATTTGGGTAATATCTATCCTCCTCTCTCTCTCTCTCTCTCTCAATCAATCAACTGGCAGTCGGTCTCGCTCTCTTTCTTGAGCCAAATGGACACTCACTCAACGTCCTCCCCCCCAATGCAGCATATTGCATGCACCATCAACTCAACTGGACCTTCTCAACCACTGAGCCTTTAACCATGTGCTTCCCCACCTGTGCTTTGCAAGCGACCCCAGTCTCTCTCGACCACACCCCACATTCGTTTTCCAACCATGAGTAAATTGGCGGCTGCCAACTTGTTAACTGCAGTTCTCATTTGCTGTTCTTTTTTTTTTTCTCCACGCTATTTTGGTTTACCCTTACCCATCTGTTCTTTAACAAGCAACAATAGCTACTATCTCCCTCTTCTCTCTCTCTCCTCTCTCTCTCTCTCTCTCATGTATCGCATAAAGAGTTTTATGTTTGGTCAATGGACCCCGGAATCCGACCATCGCACCTTATGTATTGACCTTTCATGTGGAGAAGCAACTAAGCATGATAATCTCAGCCAAAGGAAAGAGAAGTTATCACTATGTATGGATTTCAAATGGGCACCAATGTACATTGAAATGGTTGAGCAAAAATTATGGATGACAAAGCTTCAATGTGATGCACCATTGGAAACTAAATGGGAAGCTTTCAAAAAAGCTATTTGTTCTTGTGCGGAAGAATGCTTTGCCATAAAGCATCTCCATGGTATCAACAAAGATAGATCACGCAAAAGGTGGTTTGATAAAGAATAGATGCTCGAAAGTCCTTGATAAAGCTTGATACAACTATGGACAAAGACAACTATCAAAGTCATTTGCATACATACAAGGCATTGATTCAAAAGAAGAGAAGAAGATGGAAAGTAAAGCAACAAGAATTTCAAGTCCAAGAAAAGGCACATGCATGTGGAAGATTTTGGAGAAACTTGAGAGGCAAGCGGATTGAGAATTTTGGTAACTTGAGTCTAGTGGATATGTACACACATTGTAGGCAATTATATGAGCAAGAAAATACTGAAAAAATGCCATTTTATGGTTCACTCCCATGTATGCCGTCTTTTTTTACTATTGAGGATGTATGCGGTGGGCTTGAAAAGTTGGCCACTCGCAAAGCGGGAGATCTTCAAGGTATCAAGCTGGAGATGATCAAATGGACGGGAGATTTTACCCATGAGTGGATGTGTGATATGTTCAACCTTGCACTTCAACATGGTATGCCTTATGATTGGAGTACTAATTGGGTTAAGCCTTTGCATAAAGGAGGGGATGTAAAGAATGTAAGCAACTACCGGACTATAATGATTGGGTCTCTTATGGCAAAGTTGTTTGGGTGCATAATGGAAATGAAATTGAGTGATTGGGCTGAAGAGAATGACAAGCGTGCAAAGGGACAAGCGGGTTTTCGTCGATGCCATAGCACCATTGATCATCTTGTCACTCTTCGTGTTCTCATGGAGGAAAGTCGGTTGAAAGGCAAGCGATTGTATTGTTGTTTTGTGGACTTTAAGAAAGCCTTTGATATGATTCCACGTAACAATTTGTGGAGAAGGATGGAAGAACTCCAAGTGCCAAGTGAGTTTATGCTTGCGGTTTCTCGAATCTATGAGAAGGTGATTTGTCAATTGCGCATGGGAAGAGAAATTTCAGAAATTTTTGTAAGCACTATTGGGGTTAAACAAGGATGTCCATTGTCACCAACTCTCTTTGGTCTATGGAACAAATGGTACTTGACTTTATGCAAGAAGAAGGCATTGAAGAGGTCACTATTTGCAATGCGGTAATCATGCTTTTGTTGTATGCGGATGATGTAGTGCTTCTAGCACACACTTTAGAAGATGCACAAAAGCTTATGGTTGTCCTTGAGAACTTTTGCTTGCATAGTGGGCTGATTGTAAATGAATCCAAAACAAAGGTTATGCTTGTGAAAAACAACCATAAGGAGAAGCCATGCATTGTGTACAACAACGAGACACTTGAAGTTGTTGAGAGCTTTAAGTACCTTGGCCTTGAGGTTCCATCCAATCACAAGTGGCATGAATGTGCTATGCGTCGTTTGGAAGCGGGAAAGAGAGCATATTATGCATTTGAGAACATGTGTAATGCGGGAAACATCAAGTGTTGGGTTCTCAAGAAGTATCTTTTTGATGCATTGGTGACACCGGTTCTTCTTTATGGAGTTGAAGTGTGGGGCGGGAGCATCTCAAAGTCTACTTGGAAAGAGTTTGAGAATGTCCAAAAGCGTTTTCTTACAAACTTTCTCCAAGTTAAAACACAAACACCATATATGCTCCTACTTCTTGAGTCGGGATCTCTTCCAATTGAGGTTATGAGCATGGAAAGGGTTGGGGAGTACATGATAAAGATGCGTCAAAACCCCTCACATCGACTTCCTACAATTGCATGGGAAGCAAGCAAAAAAGTTCAAAAGACGCATAAAAGCAAGATCTTGAGCACGGGATGGATGCAAGACATAAAGAAGTGGTTTGGGAGATGGGATGCATTACACTTGCTACATGATGCTTCAATTGACTCTCAAGTGAATGAAGCTTTTCTACAACGCCAATGTATTACGGCTTGGGAGAAATCCGGTGGGTCACGTTTCATACATTACACCACCTATATTGCCCCCAACTACAAAACCATGTTCTTCGCTGAGAGAGGAAACCGTACTCACACTTACATGCTTGAGCCTATTCCCTTGTCCGCGATACGCACTATCGCAGCAATTCGGCTTAGCTCCCATTTCCTTCGATGCGAGATAGGGCGTTGGGGCAATGGAGAAGAGTCAAATCGATTGTGCACATTATGCTCACTGCAAGTTCAAGAGTCTGAGTACGACACACTACTAGAGTGCTCAGCTTTTGATCACATCCGAACTTGCTTCTCTCACATTTTCAGCCATAACTTAGACCTACACACTTTCCTCTCCCAGCCAAAGTGTGGGCTCTCCATTGCGACTCTCATCACTACAATTTTGGAGCATCGAGAGTCACTCATCAGCCATACACATACTACATCACATGTAACTTTGGTCCCATAGGTCATATTTGACCTCCGAGGACGATAATAAAATCTATCTATCTATCTATCTCACTTTTCTCACCACCACCAGCGTTCAGAGCTTGGAATATATTTTTGAGGAGGACCCAAAAATTTATGAAGCACGACAAGCAGCTATTTCTAGTAGTCTGGCGAGAGCTTCGAAGCTGCATACATATTTTCACAACAATTTGACAAAGGTTGCAGGCACATCGGACCCCAAGTCTGCTGATACTAGTCAATTTATTTATGTATTGAAGTCCAGGCACACATGGACATGATCTTCAGAGAGAAACTATGTTCATGAAATCATTCCTCCAGACACAGAGAAGCTGCACTATTGCTTATGATGGCCAATATGTACATTGTCGACGCCATGATATATCTTTGTGTAATAGCACTGGAAAATCCGATGAGCGTTGTGGCACAACTGACGTCTCTATCAGTTCTATGAAGAATTGGAAAGTCCAATAGGGTTTGGGTCCTTGATATTACTGCGTGATGAGTTCAATGCAGAGGCTTTGGTGGTCAATAACAAGCTCAAACATCTGACCTAGAAGATAGTGTCTCCACTCTTTGAGGGCATGAACCACAGCTAGTAGTTCAAGGTCATGGGTGGGAAAATTCTTCTCATGAATCCTGAGCTATTGTGATTCATAGGCTATGGGATGACCTTCTTGCTGTAGCATTCCACCTCTACCTTGTATGCAAGCATCCACTATCACTTCAAAGGTTTTTTGAAAATCTGGAAGTTTGAGAACAGGTTCACTGGCCAAGATCTCCTTTAATTTGTTGAAGGATCTATCTCTCTTGTCAGACCAGATAAAGGGTTCCTCTTTCTTAGTGTGTTCAGTGAGAGGAACTGCGATGAGTACATAGTTTTTTATAACTACTCTACACGATCATGTGAGGCCAATGAATCCCTGAACTTCTGAAACAGTCTTAGGAATGGGCCACTGAACTACAACTTCCACCTTAGTTGGGTCGAGAGAAAGACCATCCTTTGAAACTATGTATCCCAAATAGGCAACCTTCTCTACAAAGAAAGAGCATTTGCTCTGTTTGGCATAGAGTTGGGCCTTTTTGAGAATCTCCAAGACATGGCGTACATGCCGTTCGTGATCTTCTCTAGTCTTTGAATATATAAGGATGTCGTCAAAGAAGACTAGAAGAAAATCATCTAACTCTATCCTGAAGAGGTTAGTCATGAGACGGTTAAATGTGGTAGGGCATTAGTTAGGCCAAAAGGCATGACGGTGAACTCATAATGCATTAGTTAGGCCAAAAGGCATGATGGTGAACTCATAATGCCCAAACCTTGTGTTGAAAGCTGTTATTGGAATATCCTTCTTTTTTATCCCAACTTGGTAATAGCCTGCATTCTTGGTGAAAAATTTGGAACTGCCGAGTCGATCAAAGAAATCATCTATGCAAGGCAATGGATACTTGTTCTTGACAATGCACTGATTTAGGCCTCGAAAATCTATGCAAAGTCTGAATGTTCCATCTTTCTTCTTTTGGAAAAGTATGAGAGCACCCCAGGGAGAGACACTGGGTTTGATGAAACCTTGTTCCAAAAGCTGAGTCAACTGATTCTTCAGTTCTATGGATTCGGAAGGTGACATCTTATAGGGAGTCCTTGCTATTGTTTGGGCACCAGGAATGAGCTCGATCTCGTGCAGTAATTCCCTAGGCGGTGAAAGAGTTGTCAACTCCTCTAGGAAAATATCTTGATATTCATTTAGCCATTTAGGCTCTGATTCTTTTGATTCGGTCTCTGGTTTATTGAGTCTTATAACATAAATTGAGAGTCCTTTCTTTAACACCTTAACCAACGACTGGCTTTGATCACCTTCAGGGGAGCTTTCCTTGTTCTGCCTTGAACTAAGACTTGTTCACCCTTTGAGTTTGAAAAAGAGATGCTTCCTTCACTGCAATGAATGTTGGCTTTATTTTTGCTCAGCCAATCCATCCCTAGGATTCCTTCAAATCGGCCCATCTTTAGGATTCTTTCAGATATACAAGACTAGTTAAATTCTTTTAAAGATAGACCTTTCAAAAAGGTAAACTCTTTGTTATTTTTGCTCTCTTTCAAAACTTTTTTTTTCTATTATGCCAAATACTTTTTACATCTCGGGGAATAATTAGTGATATAGGCTTGCACTTCTTTAGTAATTTCTAGTCATCAAGTTGTTCCATCTCTTGCTTTGTCAGTACGGACTTTAAAACCTTAAGGTTACAAGTCACAAAAAATACAAGTCTGTGGACTCGAGAAGAAAGTGACTTGCGAGCACATATAGCCTCACCAACTTGTTTCCAAGGGTTATGTGTAAATGGTCCAATAAGTGATGTTCTTTGTCGTGGGTAGATAAACATCTTATCATGAGGGAGATTGGTTATTAATAAAAGAAGCTTTCTTTCATATTCTATGGCATGAGAACTAATGCTACAATAGCGATTGGGACCTAGTCCCAATTTCTCCCTCATTATGGCCAGGCAAAGATTATTTAAAAGGTGTTCATGGCCCCAAAGAGTTACTTCAGGTATGTTGCATTGGGTCTTCCACATTTGCTTTTTGGAAAATTTCGAGTACTTCCTCTTCTTGAGAGGTCCACGTCATCTGAAAGATTTCATATAATTTGAGAAATTAGTTTTCATTATCTCACTCTTTTCTACAAGAGTCAATTAAGAACTTTATCTATTCAAGGATAGAAATAGCACTCTGATACCGCTTGTGAGGGCCATGCCTGGGGACCACCGACTATACCATCTCCAAATGGATACACCGTGATCTCCGATATCCCTCCCGCTTGAGACCGACACCAAGACATGACTCCTCCTGCTCTTCGATGCCAACTCAATGGGGTGATAACATTCACTTTCTCTCATATGGATCCCTTAGCCCCAAAAAACCTTTGCTTACCGATCAAACTTACCAATCAAAGTCATCAAACTAACTTGGAACTCAACCTTCCAGGGTCAACTGGTGGGAGTCCTCTAATTCACCCTTGGTTCAAGGTTATTGACAGTTTTTTCTCGGTTATGACCGAGCACAACCATCAATGCGTTCCACTAAGGTGACTGTATCTATAATCAACGCGCATCACTTGATCCCAAGTTTTTCTCCCACTCTGTAGATCGGAATCCCTTTTCCCCCGCTCATGACTTAATTGCTATGACAACATAAAATTGGGTTCAACTTTCCGGCCAACAATTAACCCTCTGAAATTCGCCCACCCACCGAATTGTTTGGTAAATACACCTTCCCAAGGTAATACTATGATACTAGAAAACAATATTCCAATCATGTCGAACCAAGAATACATTTCAAGCATTTGAAAGCAACATGCAAACTGTTGCATACCCTTGCGAATATGCATTTATCAGGTCGTTCCCACCTTTTTCCTTTATAGAATATTTTTACTTCCTTTTTTCTTTAATATTAGTAAAATTATCTAGTTATCTTTCAAGCAATCACATATACTTCTCCAGGCATATCCCTATCCTCGTCCCAGGACTCGGGTATCCGCTCTCCTCCGCCACGTGTGGAGGTGGCGCCTTTACACAGATTCCGATTCTTATTTTTTCTTTATCTTGTTTGGGAAAGGCTTCAAAGATAATCTACTTTAGGTTTCTTTTAAATCAAAAAATCCCAAGAAGAAGAGCAAAGGTCCGGCTGACGAGGACAATTGCGGAATACCCCATTTAGGTTCCTAGCCTTTCCAAGGTTCCTTTTTACCAAAAAATTTGAAGAGTTCCTTAATTAAATCACATCATCCTCCCTTATCATGATCCCTCCATGGATCCTTTCCCTTCCTCCTTTTCCCATTGGCATCACGCCTACCCGGACTAGGCCGATTTCCAGACGCATCCGCGGGTCACATCGACCCGACCGCAGACACACTCCCATTCAATCCCATTTCTAGGGCAATGAATTAACCCGAGCTCAAAACATAGACTAACAGTTATCAGTCCTAGCCGAAAAGGACCACCCCCCATTGTATCCCACAGGTAAGCACCTGCGTGCCAGCCTTTCTCCAAACATGAAGACAAGCTCACACTTAAATCTCTATGTTATGATAGGGCTATCCACGTCAATCTTCTCGGTAAAGTTTTTAATCCTAGTTTAAATTTAGATTAACCTCCTTGAGTTAAAATCCCTTAATTCCTAATTCTTTTTAATTTTCTACTCAAACAAGACCTTAATAAAACAACGAATCTCGTGGAAGTTTAAGGTTTTGTCTCGATGTAATTTTCGAGTTAACACCGTCTTTGATGAATCCCATTTTGGACCCTTTTCATCATTGCCATCCATGGGGCATCTCCATGGAAGCGATGGGAGTTTTATGTTCAAGCAACACGGCCACGACATTCGTGAAGCTATCCCCTTACTCCCCTCTTTGAATTTGCAAAACAAACTTGAAAGCAGACAAACTTGAAAGTAGACAAACTTGAAATGAACAATGCATATGCTTTCTATAATGAGTTTTTCTTGATGTGTCTATGCGTGGTACAAACAAAACCTTGAAATGCACCAACTTGCAATCTTGGGCAATTAATCAGAACTTCCTTTGAGTGCTTATGCAAGAGTGAATCCTTTCTATGCATGGTAGTGTAAAAATTGTGAAACTCCTAAGAGTGGACATGCTAGTGTATCATAAAATATGCATGTAATAGTGTATGAATGAATAACATTTCTTCTTTAAGAAGGGATTTAGGCATACCTTTACTACCGTGGAGAGGATTAGTTATGTTGCTTGAAAAGGCTTATGGTTCAAAACATAGTGTGTATATGGGAGGGTCTTCTCCTTCTTTGGTAGAGTAACGACAAAGTGTATTGATGTAGCTGGTTCTTTTCTACTTCACTTTGCTTGAAAACCACCAATTTGGCTATGGGAATAGAGAGAGGTTAAGAAAATTCAAACTATGGAAAGCTTGTAGGTTAAGAGAGAGAAGGTGAAGAGTGTAATGGTAATTTGGATTATGATTATGGCTTCTCTTGAGGCGAGAGGTGTGTGTAGGGTGTGTATGAAGGAGGATTAGCTTTGGATTTCATAGCTCACTACTATCAAGCTTGCACTATCAAAATGTGAAGAGAAGTATTTAATGAGTAAGGAAGGCCTCCTTTTAAGCTTAATTTGATAAGGCTCTTAACTTATCTGATAATTTTCTTTTACATCTTTTGATATGCTTTCTTCCTTTTCAAAGCTTCTCCAACAAGCTACGTATGCAAGAAGCTACTTTTCCTACAAATGTCTTATGCAAGAAGCTACTTTTCTAACAAGTGGCTACTTTCTCAAGTCAACAAGTTAGTTTTCAACAAGTGGCTTTTTCAACAAGCTATTTTTCAACAAGTGGATTTTTCAAGAAGCTACTTTTCAACAAGTTACTTTTTCACCTTACCCTTATTCTTTCTTTGTTTTCTTATATGAAATTTTATTTTTTTCTTGAGCTAAAACTAATATCCCATGCATTGGTTATATCCACGTTTCCATGGTAAAAACCGAAAGTGTCTCATCGGTAGCTAGGGTGCTTGACTATAGACCAAATTTACTCGATCGTATTCAAAAACATTGACGGCTTAGATATGTCATCAAGAGTAAGGGCTAAGAGGAAGACCTTACAATACCCCTCAAGCATGCCCCCTACTTGCTTTGGTCGACCCCCTCTTCTAGCACAAACTTGAAGCTCATTGGACCCCTGCAAGCTTGGCCAATCACATGCAGGATGCATATCAAGCAAGCATGCTAGCCTCGGGACAAGTGTCCCCCTTTCCCCTTTGAGAGAGAGGACTTGATAAATGCAAAAACAATTAATTAAATCTACTTATTTATCATTGGACCCCTTGGGAGGCCAACCAATAGGCTTTGGATACTCCTTGAGGGTAACCTAACTAGGGGCTTGACATGTGTCATACTTGCCTCTTGAGCAAGGGGTGCCCTTTGGGAGAGACAGTGGTCAAGTAACCACCTCCCTACTTGCATGGCTTGCCCCCTTCTTGTAGGATATTTTGTGACACCTCAAGCCCCTCAACCTTGGGGCCCAATTCTCACCACAAGCTCGGCCCTTAAGCCCCTCAACCTTGGGCTGGGTTCCCACCTCAAGTACAACCCTAGCATCTCAAGTATGACAAGCACTTTAAGCATCTCAATCATCAAGCACTTCAAGCATCTCAATCATCAGGCACGACAAGCGCCTCAAGCTTGGGCTGGGTTTCCACCTCAAGCACAACCCTAGCTTACCTAAGGTCAAAGGACTACTAACACTAACCTTTGGAGTTCTTCAATGAAGCTAACCCTAAGGTCTTTTAAGCTCCATTGGTTAGCCTTGCTCTTTGGCAAACCATCCCTCATTTGGACCCCTTTATCATTGGCCCTGTGTTGAGATAGATCTGTAAGCACATGTCCATATTCTAACCCTTGTTCCGGTTTGTTCTCCCACATTAAATGATAATTTTAATATGATAAAATAATTTGGGTTGGTTAGATATTAGATTTTATGACATTACCTCTCTCTTGAAATCATAGTCGTCCTCGACTATGAGCTAGAAGAGATAAAACCTTAGTCATTAGTCAATGTTGCTTAGTGGGTAGAGGATCCCTTTTACCCTTATGACATCTTTCCAAGATGGACTACTAATCCATTTGATGCTTGGGAGACATACCTACCGCAAACATGTCTGCTCTTTAGTCCATTCTCCTAAGTAGAGTGACAAATTTTACTTGGTGTTTGAGAGACGTCGTCATCACAAACATGATTCTAAGCATGCAGACTATTTAAATTTGTGCACAATAGAATGAGAACTAGTCTTATAAGACAAAAACATTGGTCATTCAAAAGAAATTTGTACATTTGCTTACTCTAATGTGGCATTGTAAGCATTGACAAGGTTCATACTATCGTTAAGTTGTATTCCTTGCATCCATGTAGCATCTTCAAAAGAATAATTTTTGAACTTAATAAGATACCGTCGGATAATATTACCATGTCATAGTACCCTCTCTTCATGCCAAAGGATAGCTTCGGGTTGTAGCACCTCTTTCTTGGTCTTCGATTTCGGGAGGGTCTTCAATAATTGGTTCACTTGGTGACTCTCCTTTGTAAAGCTTAAGTAGGCTCACATGAAAGCATTGTGTATGAGCCAATGGTTGGGCAACTTGAGTTGATAAGCCATCTCATTGATGGGCTTCAAGATTTGGAAAGGACCATAGTATCTTTTTGCTAGCTTAGCATAATACTTTTGATGGCCCGTAGGATTTTTGCCCGTCGTTTGCCTCAATCGACCCTTAGGAAACTTAAGTAAGACACAATCATTTTCTTTGAATGTTAAGGCCCTTCTGTGCTTGTGATTAGTAGCTTTTTGCCTTTGTTGAGAGATGGATATAGCCTCCTTAATCTTTTGAAAAGATTCTTGTAGGTCATGGCTATACTCATCGGCAACAAAGATCTTCCCATGTACTTTAAGTAGCAAGGGACTTTTAGGTCTTCCCTCAATTATTTCAAAAGGTGCTTTTCTCGTAGAAGTATGTATAGTATTATTCTATGCATATTCTACAAGAGGTAAGTACTTTTTCCATGGTGAGTGTTGACCAACTTCGGTAACATAAGTCTTTGATAGATCGAGTATCGTAAGATTGACTATCTCACTTTGGCCATCCGTTTGTGGGTGATAGGCCGAAGAGAAATTCAACCTTATTCCTAGATTTTCAAAGAGACCTTTCCAAATGTTTTTGGTCATTATAGGATCTCTATCTTGAAGGAGAGGAGTCGGGAGCACAACAAAAAATGAAGATGAATACGCACACACACTCACACACACACCACCATAGCCACACACACAGGTTGGAGGGGGAGAGCCGGCACACATTGTGTACCCCCTTTCTTTCTTCTATATATTATGCACTTAGGCACAATACACACTCTACTTTGTGTTAGTGGCTCACACAAGTGTATAGTTGTACACTTAGGGTTAGTAGCAGTTAGTGATGGGCGATCGGCCACTTGGCCATTAAACCTAACATTCTCCCACTTGATGGCCAATGTGAGAGACCATAAGAATGGAAGAGAAACACACTTCACCCAATGCCCATCAACTCACGACAGTGCTGAAACTAATGACTAGAGAGACTTTTAGTGAGTGCATCCGCTGTGTTCTCTGATGTAGGAATCTTCACTAAATCAAGGCTCTTGTTTGCCAGGCATTCACAACTGAAGTGATAACGCACATCAATGTGTTTCGTTCTGGAATGAAACGCTGGATTGTTAGCCAAGGCAATAGCACTCTGACTGTCATAATGAAGAACTGGTGTACACTGCTCCAATCCAGAATCTTCCACTAGGCTAGCAAGCCAAATAGCTTCTTTGCATGCCTCACTCAATGCAACATACTCTGCCTCTATGGTAGAGATGGATATACGGTCTTGAAGAATGGATCTCCAAGAAATAGCAGAATCAACAAATGTGTAAATCTAACTTGTTGTTGATTTACGACTGTCAACATAGCCTGCATAATCATTGTTTACAAATCCCTGAATGGATGACTCTCCATAACCATAGCATGATTGTCTATCTGCAGTACCACTCAAGTATCTGAGAATCGACTTGACAACATCCCAATGCTTTTTACCAGGTTTAGACATAAATCTGCTGACAGCTCCCACTACATGTGCAATGTCAGGTCTTATAGCTACCATGGCATACATGAGACTACCACAAGCTGAAGCATAAGGAACCTCAGCCATCGCAGCTTTTCCCTCAACAAATTTGGGACAGTTGTTCTTGCTAAGTTTCAAATATACAGGCAATGGAGTCCTCAAAGCCTTCCCCTTCTGCATGTTGAATGATCAAGAACCTTGTGCACATACTCTTTTTGAGAAAGGTACAACAACCTCTTCTTACGGTCACAAGTAATGCGCATACCCAAAATGTGATTGGCTTCACCCAAATCTTTGATGTCAAATTGACTTTTCAGCTTAGTTTTCAAGTGGGCAATGTCCTTCTTGGAATGACCAGTAATAAGCATGTCATCTACATAAAGGATAAGCATAATAAGCTGTCGAATGGATTGTCTTTTCACATAAAGACATGCATTTTCATTACTGCACTTTGTGCGCGTCTGCTGTCGGACGTGTCAATGAAAGGGACTTGCCAATACAATGTGTGCGAGCCACAAATGGCTCCAAGCACACAACCAGACTAATCTAGCAAGCTCAAGAGAGCAAGGGTGTGTCACTCACCGCCCTACGCTCGCCTTTGTGGAGGATTCCGCCGCAAAGAAGGAGGAGATACCACCGTGCCGTGCTCAACCGCCTTGCCGTCGCCGTGCCGTCGTTGCAATGCTGGATCACACACCCTCTCTCTCTCTCTCTTACGCATACACACACACAAGGAGATGAAGAAGAAGAAGATGGAGATGGAGATGGAGCAAGAGCACTCTTCAATTGCACAAATGAGAGAATGAGTGTTTTTTAGGTTTAGGTGACTTTTATTTGAGCTCGCCCATTCACACTTGGGCACCCATGCTTAGCCAACTAACCCTTGAATGTTCTAATTAGAGTGCACCTTTCATCGGCGATCACTCTTAACCTTTTCCTATTGGACCAAAAAGCTCGGTACCTGACTCTACCAAACAAATAATACGGCGTCTATCGTAGGTGATAGGAATGTGGGTGAGGGTTAACATGCCCCCTTCCTGATGTAGATTCCATCCTCGGAAGCTATTGAGTTGAAGCTCATTCGTCGAGGTGGAAGAGCATTTGAGATGAATGTCGTTAGCCTTGTTCAGTCAGTGCAAAATCAAACAACATTGGCACAGTAATTGCATTCTCATATACAATTAAAAAGCATATGCAGTTGTAGTCAGACAAATTGATTGGTAACAGAATTTTAAACCATTTGTCAACATTAAATTGTAATATAATCAAACGCATAAATAATTGTAAAGGTAAAAAACTAAACAAGTTCGCTAATTTAACGGTTGAAAGGCACTAAAGATCGATTATTAATACCATCGGTAAGCTTCTCAATTTTCTCTAGTCAATTAAGTTGTTTAATCCCGAGAGCCAAGTATTTCATGTCTGTTTTGAGTTTTATTGTGCACACTCGTTTGCTAATTGCTCTTGCTCTTTACTATTTTTGTTTTTTGTGAGTATAAAGCTTTATATATATATACATTCCCTAAGATTGGAAGATTGAGAGGTCAGGGAGGAAGATTGAGAGGGAAGCAAGTGAATAATGAATGTCAACAAACACTCCCCCCTTGCTTGGGTAGATCATACCTTTTGGAATGATGTCGTCACCTTTTGAAACCAATTATTCCAAGTTGTTATGGATGAAGGATTTAACCAATAGTTTTCGACCGCCCTATGCGTTTCATCTAGTTGCAAGGGTGGTAAGGTACTCTCCCATGATTTTATTTGTAACGTTGTTGTAGGTTGAACTTACAATAGGAGGCACAAACTCTTACTTGTTTGTATGGATATGTACAATGGTAGGTGGAGGTTGTGTCAAAGCTACTTTTCCGTATAAGAACTACATGAAGAGCAAGAAGCTTCATTTGAATTACCTATTCCTGAGCTAGGTGGAATGAATCGTTCTTTCTTTGGTACCCAAACTATCTCTGGAGCGGGTGTGTAGCATTCCGTGATTTTTTCCTTTCCGTGATTGCCAATTCGTTTTGGAGCTATAGGATTGGGTTCACATGGGTTAGGTGATAGGTAAGAGCACAATTTATGTTTTGGCACCCAAATTTGATCATTTCCTTCATAGTAGGCTTGGGCTTCCAATAGTGTTTTAGGAATCCAACACAACGTTTTTTTACATTTCTTGGGGCAAGTGGGACGTCTCTTACCAAGCTCCTGTCTTTTAGCACTAGCTATGGTTGCTAAATAAGCTTTAGGGACCCACTTGTATGCTTTCTTTGTTATATTAGGATGAGTCTTGTCAGAAGCTATATGCATTGCTTGTAGCATATTTAAGGGTACGAGTGATGGCATTTCATCCCCCTCAAGTGTTCCGCAGGTTGTTCCCCTGTTTCCCCAAGTGTCTATGGTTGTTGCTAGGTTGACCCAATCCATTGTCTGACTCAGTCATCCCAGGTAGTACACCCATATAAGGAGAATCTTTTCCAGCATCAGTGTCCACTTTACATGTGTAACAATATTGCAATGGGGCCAAGTGAACTGTGTTGTCAAATCTATGATGAATTATGAACCTATTTCCTAGAGGATGTGCTCTACCAATTACAAGATCTACTCGAATAACATAATCTTGGAATTGCAAGTAGACATGGTTTTTAGACCAGTCATGCACCATTATTGCTTCCCTCATGAAAGGACGTCCTAAGATCATCTTAGATACGATAGTGTGCTTGGAGAAATCCATAACAATGAAGGTAATTTGTATTTTATGTCCAAAGACCTTGATCTTGAGATCTTCTAGCATCCCAATAGGTTTAACAATAGACCCATTGGCCATCTTTACTACTATGGTTGTGGTCGTGAGGTGAGGTCTTCCCATAGTTTCCCAACAACTTTTAGTCACAATTCTAACCCCAACACCACCATCAAGGATTCCCTTTATAGTTAATCCCTTAGTAGTGATTGTTATGGTCGCATTGGATTCATCGCCCTCAAAGTATTGTCCCAACTTGTTAACATGTATTTCTCCACAAGGTTCTCATCTAGGTTGGGTTGTGGATCTAAGTGTTCCTCCTCTATTGGCATCTCCCCAGCTCCATCCATCTATGCAAATTGTGGTAGACCAACCTTCAGTTCTCCATTGAGGAAAGCTCAAAGAGCTTAGACTAGCTCAAGGTCTTTATATGGTTTGGACATGATGGTGGTTCTAACTTCTGAAGACATGAAATCCATCAATTTGGCAATGTTTAATGGCACCGCTTTGGACTTCAGTCCCTTGACGTGGGAAAGAGGGGATCTCCATTTCTTCAATAGGGTCAGGTAGTCCCTCTGTAAACATTCTTTCCAACAAGAAGTGAGTACGTCCACTTTCCCATGACTTTAAGTCACTTTCTTCTTGGATGAAACTAGGTATGGCTAAGGGTCTATGGACTTGGTGAGGTTGTTGTTGAGTAGGGAACACTGTGTCTGTCATTTGGATCTACCTAGGTGTTGGTTCTAGATCCCTTTGGGTATCTTCTACCAAACTCCTTAATTGCCATACTCAGTCGATCTCCTCTGTAGGGTTTAGATAAGTTCCTATCTTCTTCTTGGATCCTGGCCATTATGGCTCATGAATATCTTCCTTGTTGGTTTCTATCTTAGTGGTCGTTTTGGTCTCCATGGTTTCACCTGAATCAAAATCCTCTTCAACGTTGTTCATATATATGGGTCGTCACTATTCCCTATGTTGGTCTTTGAACTGGGGTCTGACTTCGTTGCTTTTTGCGATCTCTTCCTTTGTGTTTTCTTCTTCTTCTGAGATTGGGCAAATGCCGTGTCTCTTCTCTTCCTTTGTGTTTTCTTCTTCTTCTGAGATTGGGCAAATGCCGTGTCTCTTTCCTCAAGAATATAATTTGATCATGTGAGTACGTTTACTGGTACCACATGTGTACTTTGTGATGGCTCCTCGGTAACCTCAATCAAGTTTAATGGCGTGATCTTCGGCGCATTTGGATTATTTGGACATTGGGCAATCAAATGATCTATGTCACATCGATTAAACATGAGTATCGGCATTGTAGATGTGGTTGCTCGATTGGTTTGCATTAGTGTGGCATTGTTTTGTAGCCTAATAGGAAACTCGGCTACACGATGTGGACCTCCACACTCATAGCATTGAAGAGGTGGTCTCTTAACAGTGTCATTGATATTTTGGCCTCTTACGGCAAGAGCAGCTACTTGATAGACATGTTTGACTTGTCCCCAATAGTCCTCCAAGTAGTATTTTGGACTTTCTTCAAGTGCATCAATCCCATAGGCAATATTAGGGTCTATATCTTCCTCACAGCCTTCCAAACAAGCATTAGATGACTCACAACCCACTTGATTCACAGAAGTGATTCTTGGATGTGGTGGTTGTGGTCCTAGCACTGGAGGTGGTAAGGGTGTTGTTTGAACAACATTTTGGGCCCTAGGGACCATGTGTTGTGACGTTTGTTCAAGAGGTGGGGCCGGCATCAATGCAGGCACTCGAGGTGTGTCTGTCCATGCTAAGGTTGGTCTATTGGGCATCGCATGCTTAAGTACTATGCAATCCTTAGCTTGATGACCATACCTCCCACAGGCATTGCAATTCCCATTGAATTTTACTCTAAAAGTAGGGCATTCACTGGTACTATGCGGTCCATAGCATACTGAGCACCATTGTTGGTCCCTTCTTGGATACATATGATTGTTTTGTGGAGCACGATTGTCTCTAAGACTCTCTTGAATGGCCTTGGAGATCTGATAAAGTCATCTCAGATATCTTTGGATCCTTAGCAATAGGCTTTAGGGTCATTGGCTGATGCCCTGATGCTTGCGAGCTAATAGATTTAGGCTCATCAGACACTCTTTCTCCTTGAATCATTAAATTATCCTCCAATTGGATCGCATTGGTGGTGACTGCTTCCCAAGTGGTGCTACCTCTAATGACTAGGACATTGTAGATATCCTCATGTCGTAATCCCCTAATGAATCAATCAAGCAATTGGTTATTGTTGAAGCGCTCATTTGGATTACATCAAGAATTCAAATGCTTCAAGCGACTAATAAAGTCTCTCACCGACTCTACTTCCTCTCGTTGGGCTTTCTGGAGTTGATAGGCTACACCCCAAAGTACCCCCTCTCGTATGTATTCTTTTAAGAACAGTCTCCTAAGAGTAGGGTAAATCGTTTTTTCTTCCACCCTTAGGGTTCTATACCAATCCCTTGCCTTCCCACTTAAGGTTAGGGTTAAAGCATTACTCTTATGCAGATCATTGTGTTCTCCTAGAGAATCGCATATTTGTTCAAACACTTCGATATGCTTTCTGACATCCCCGTCCCCACTAAATCTTTGGGTGAGCTTGGCTATTTGTATTGCCTTACTTCTAGGTTATCTATTAGGCGTGTTAAGCATATTCTCAGCAATAGATCGACCGATAGCTTGAGCAAATTTTGCCAAGTCACCTAAGTGAGCAGGCACCGTGGGTGAAGGCACTCCAGAGACTACATGTGGAGCAGGTATTGGCATTGGGCTTGGTGCGTAGGAAGCCCTTGGGTTCCATGTTTGGTACGATGTTGTGCCATGTGGCAGCCCAAAGTTCATATGTGTGGCCCTAGGTATAGCAGACGTCGGATGTGACATGCTAATGCTAGCTGGTATGGTCCCATGGAAATAAGAACTTGGGTGTTGTGGTTGTGGAGCATAGGTTGTTGAAACAATGGGAGGGGTAGGGGCTACATGAGTACGAAAACGTATAGGTGTATACGATTGGTACATAATTGTAGGTATTGTTGCAGGCATTGAGCTACCATGTAGTGGTGCTTTACTAACAAATGAGGTCCATGGCGTGTTTCTTGGCATGCCCATCATTGGGGTAGGCATGGTAGCTGTGGTGTCATCTAGGGAAAGATGAGCTAGACTTGGAAAAGTAAAGCTATCACTTGTGGGGTCAGATTGCACTGAGACCCCTGGCGAAACAACATATGGAGGATCCATCACACTCACCAAGGGAGTCTCCATTTGCGATAAGGTTGGTTGTTTAGCCTTTCTTGTATCCAAGAATCTCATGAGACCCGTTGAAGGCATGTGGATCCCCTTGTTTTGTTTCTCTAGCTTAATAACCCTATGGATGACCTCACAAACTCTTTGTTGTCGATCCTCCACACTAGTAGCACCCGTTGTGGATTGTAGGACATCTAACCAACCACGTGATAGGTGTGACCTGTGTATAGGTCGGTTAGAGTTTCTGTTTTTAATTCGTACTCCCAGTTCTCATTTAATAACTCTCCATCTAGGATTGAGGTGCTAGGGATGTCTTTTGAACTAGATGCAATGTGGCTCTCTATACTGGGATTCAGGCCAACTGCCCGGACATCCCACTTACTACTACCCCATCTACTAACTTAACCCATGTATATACTTATTCTTTAATACACAAAAGAATACAAAGCTGCAATAGGATAATGTTGCTGTGCACTCCATCCAACAGTAGGTCTCTCTCTCTCTCTGCTCTCGCACTTGCACTCGCACACGCTTCCCGTGGCACCTTCAACTGGTATCAGAGCAAGGTTTGTGTTTGCCGTTTTCACGTCCACACGCGCGCGCACTTTCATAAGTGCAAACAGGTTTCTGATTTCAGCATCGGCAAATTCAGCGTTCCGAGAGCATTTCCCTCGAGTGTCCTGTTGTTTTACCCCCCTTTCAAAGCTGTTCATGCAGTCGAAAGCTTCATGAAAGCTACGCTTCAAGAGTTGTATTTTTCAACTCCACTTTTGCTACAGCTATAGGTACAAGTACAGGACACAGGTGGAGGTTGTTCATAGTCTATTTTGGGATGGTATATAGCCATTTTATGGCTATTATGTGTCATTGAGATGGTGTTTATGGGCTGATTAGGAGCACTTTTTGGCATCAACATTGTATTGGGTTTTTCAGGTATCCATCTCCTCACAGGTTCTTGCATACATACAAGACATCCCGGTTTCTTATAGGTTGCAATGTTTAGCATCATCACAGATTTCGATAGTGCTTGAGCTCTTTTGAGAGCGGTTTTACTCCCCACAGAGATTTGTTTAATGCTTGCACATTTTGTTTGGCGCCTGTTTGAGAGCGTATACTTCACCTTGCAGTATTGTTGACAGTGGATGTACATTAAGTTGTGGAAACTACCATATGTACCTTTTGTGTGGCCGATTTGGCTTGTTTCTGGAAGTCCCGACCGTTTTTGAGACTTGGTTCGGAGGCCCTTTCTGAGACTGGGTTGGTTTCTTGTCTACATAACCTTTTGTGAGGGTCGATAGCATGAGGTTTTCTTGAGCTAGGGGATTCTTGAATGTTGAGATCCTTTCGGTGATACAGGTTGCTGGAGTACCCCTTTTTTGTGGCCTCGCCATAGGACATGTATAGAGAGGGCTAGGTGTATTCGATGCCGTGTTCACAGTCTTGGGTTAGCTTTTGACTTTTTATGCACAGTTAGTTATTGACTCACCTGTCTTATGCTCTGAGAGCATTACTTTTGATGCGTTACTGATCTCTTGTGACAGTTTTGGATTGAGATTCCGTCAAATTTTTTAGGAAACTCTGTCGAATTTTTCCCAAACTTACCAGTGTTTATCGCCATATTATCTTTAGCTTGCAACCATGTCATCTAGTGGTGAAAAGGATATCTACAATATTCAAAAATTTGATGGGATGAATTTTGCTATCTGGAAAGAGCAGATTTAAGATGTTCTTATACAAAAAGGCCAACTGGATCCTATCATGGAGTGCTCAGAGGGCGAGTATACAGATGTTGAGTGGGAGAAACTTGATGCTAAGGCCAAATCTACCCTCCGTTTGCATTTGGCCGAATCTCTGTACTTTACTATAGTTGGAGAAAGGACTGCTAGAGATGTATGGGATAAATTGTGTTCTAGTTATGAGAACAAAAGTGCCACTAATAAGGTTTTCTTCATGAAGAAGCTGTTTGACCTTTGTATGAAGGAAGAGGGCACTATTTCTACTCACATTAATGAGTTCAATATCATTTTCACTCAGTTGACCACTCAGGGTTTGGTCTTCAATGAAGGAATCAAATGTATCTTCTTGCTATGCAGTTTACGCTCGTCTTGGGATACATTATGTACTGCGATTAGAAACTCAGCACTTGGTACCAGTTTAGTGTACAATGACGTCCTTGGGAGTCTGTTTACCGAGGAGATTCGCAAGAAATCTCCCGAAGGCAAGAAGGATGGTGATACATATGTTGCTAGTGATAGACAGAGGGGTCGCACTCAAAGTCGTGCCAAAAGCAAGGAACGTGGGGGCTCACGCAGTAAGTCTCAGGGTTCTATGCGTAATGTTGAGTGCTATCACTGCCATAAAAAAGGGCATGTGAAGAAGGATTGCAGGAAATGGCAGCAAAGCAAGAAGGATAAATGATCCGGTGACACTTCTAAGTCTGATGATTCAAACAAGGGCAAAGAAAAGTTAAAGGAGATCAATGTGCTAGAGTCTTCAAATGCTCCTATTATAGAGACTCTTCCAGCGGTTGTTATGCCACGTACCTCTGATGTATTGGTCTTCACAACACATCTACCTATTGAGGCTCTTGTTATAGAAGATGCGCATTATGCACAGAATTGGATAGTAGATTCTGGTGCGAGTTCCCATGTGACACCACATAGAGAGTGGTTCTCTACTTATTCTCACTCTTGTGGCAAAGTGAGACTTGGTGATGCTTATGAACTAGACATTGAGGGTGTCGGAAACATCAAATTGCATCTAAGGAATGACACACACTTTACTTTATGTAATGCCAAACATGTGCCCAAGTTGACTAAGAGCTTGTTTTCTGTTGGCCAGCTTGATGATTTGGGTTACAACACCACATTTGGCAATGGTTCATGGATAGTACGCAAAGATAATCTTGTTGTACTCAGAGGTCAGAAGCATGGTACCTTGTATTCCATGCATGTGTCAGATGTTGGTCATGATTACATATCTATAGGCGAGCTTCCGTCTACTGAGTTGTGGCATTGCCGGCTAGGTCATATTAGCCGAAAAGGAATGAGAACTCTGACTCGTTTTGGCTACTTACCTGTCTTGTCTTATGTTGACTTTCTTGTTTGTGAGTAGTGTATCCATGGCAAACAGACTAGGTGCGTTCATTTACCATTGGGTCCAAAGTGAGCTGAACCTCTAGATTTAGTACATAGTGATGTTTGTGGTCCTATGTCAACCAAATCTCTAGGGGGAGCCAGCTATTTTGTGACATTCATTGATGACTCTACTCGAAAGGTGTGGGCATATCCTTTTGAGACATAAGGATCAAGTTCTTCCTGTGTTCCATAAATTCTTAGCACTTGTTGAGAATCAGTTTGGTAAGAAACTCAAGAGGTTGCGGGCTGACAACGGTGGAGAGTATGTCTCCAACGAGTTTGACAATTTTTGTGCTAAAAGGGGGATTGAGAGGCAGTTTACTACACCATACACAGCAGCTCAAAATGGATTTATTGAGCGCATGAATCGTATGATTCAGGAGAGAGTCACAACCATGCTTTCTATGGCAAATCTCACACAAGGCTTTTGGGCAGAAGCCGTCTTGACCGCAGTGCACATTATAAATTGTTGGCCTAGTATGCAATTGAATTATGAGATTCTAAAAGAGTTATGGTCTAAAAGTCCCACTATGACCATCTACGTGTTGTGAAGCTTATGCTCACGTGCCTAAACAACTTCGACAGAAGTTAGAGCCAAAGTCACACAAACGTATTTTCATTGGATATGGTGTAGATGGAGAGATAGGATATCGTCTCTAGCACCCGAAATCTCGTCGAGTCATTCATAGTTCAAATGTGATCTTCAATGAGTCGAAGATGCATAAACAACCTATCAAGGAAATAGAGGTTCAGAGAGTCACTTTTGAGGATGTTGCCTCAGAGACAGTGAAATCAACTCAGTGGGCTAGTGATGTACCTTCCCTACTAGCAATGCTCCAGAGGGATCAGATAGCAATGGTCAAGGAGTGAGACGGTCTACTAGAGTCTCTCGTCCACGTGCGTGTTTCGAGCCAGGTCTTGATTACATCATGTTGACCGATTGCGGTGAGCGAAGCTGCTACCAAGAAGCCATGATGACGGATGATGTGGTGAAGTGGGAGCAGGCTATGGAATTTGAGTGTAACTCAATTTTGGCTAATGACACTTGGGACTTGGTAGAACTTCCAAATGATGCAAAAGCTTTACCTTGCAAATGGGTTTACAAGAAGAAATTTACCTCAGGTGATCCAAATCCAAAGTACAAGGCTAGACTTGTAGCCAAAGGGTTCAAACAACAAAAGTGAGTTGATTTTGATGAAATATTCTTGCCTGTGGTCAAGATGACAACGCTTAGAGCCGTACTTGGTCTTGTAGTGATTGAGGACATGGAACTTGTCCAAATGGATGTGAAGACAACATTTCTTCACGGGGATCTCGATGAGGATGTTTACATGCAGCAGCATGAAGGGTCTGTTTAGGAGAACTCATCTCGTGAGGAGCTAGTATGTAAGCTCAAAAAGGCACTTTATGGCTTAAAGCAGGGTTCAAGGCAGTGGTATCATAAATTTGATGCATGTATGAGGTCTCAAGGATATAAAAGGAGCAAAGAGGATCACTGCTTGTACACAAGAAAGCTAGATGATGGCTCGATGATCATTCTAGTTTTGTATGTTGATGACATGCTTATAGCTGGAAAATCCATTGCAAAAATTGCCAACTTGAAGAAAACACTTAGCAATAATTTTGCAATAAAAGATTTGGAGGATGCTGCACACTTTCTTGGCATGCGAATCAAAAGAGATCACAAAGGTCGTATTCTTGAGTTATCTCAGGAAACATACATTGAGAAAGTTTTGGAGCGTTTCAATATGCAGGGGGGGAAAGCATTGATCACCCCAATGCAGGCATTCTTGAAACTCAACAAGGAAGATGTACCCAAATTTGATGTTGAGCGAGCTCAAATGGCTAAGGTACCATATTCTTCGGTAGTGGGCAGTCTCATGTATGCTATGGTAGCCACAAGGCCAGTCACTGCTTTTGCACTGGGAGTGGTGAGCTGATATATGGCAAATCCTGGCAGCAAGCATTGGGAAGAAGTGAAGCACATTCGTAGGTACCTCAAAGGTACGGTTCGTAGGTGTTTACACTTTGGGAACAGTGATGCATCCATCGTGGGTTATGCGGATGCAGACTATGCGGGTTGTGTCGACAATAGGAGATCGACATCTGGCTATATCTTCATATTTGCTGGAGCAGCAGTATCTTGGAGGTCATGTCTTCAAGATTGTACGTCGTCTTCCACTACGAAAGCAGAGTACGTTGCATTGTGTTAAGGCCGTTACGCCGCTAGCGGAAGCTAAATAGCGAGAACTCAACCAACAACAGAATTTGTTAGACGAGGACGGAGCTTGACCCGCAGGAGCATGGAAACAACTAGGTGGGTGTCAAATCACCTACTCGACCTTCTAATGACAATCACTACTAAGGAAATCAAATCTAAGTTCTAAAATACGCAAGTGACTGAAATCCGTACTAAGAACAAATGCTATACGAAACAGGATCTAGAATCATTGAATCGATCTCAAACTCAAGGGGAAGTCTATACACTAGGTAAGAACAACACCCTAAAGACTTGAACTGCAAACTCAACCTATAACCACTCCGTGCGGTAAACGCGTATGAAGACAGGCGGAAATATACAGGTGATCGAAACTTGACCCCGATGGTACTAATGTGTAGCTCTACTCGTTGTGGTTCTATAGATATGCTGCACGCTCAATTCCAACACACGAGTTGGAAGAAAACTCACACCAAAGCTCGTAGGAACTTACCACACATAGAAGCCGATAGCGCGCACTCTTGGTATCTGTGCGTAGCTCTCGCCGTTGCTAACACAATGGTGGTGTCGCTTCTCCAATGGCGGCTCCGTAGCTCGCGTAGCAAGTAGATATGACTCTCTCTCTCTCTCTCTCTCTCTCTCTCTCTCTCTCTCTCTCTCAGACATAGTCACGGCGCTCAAAAACTCACTTTGATTAATAATCTGAATCCCTTAGATTACAAAAACTTTGGCTTATATACCTGAGCCTTGGAGGTGAGAACATCTCTAACTAATTACATCAGCAAGTGAAATTACTTCGGGATTACAAGCTGGAAACTCAATTGAGTCCCGTTACTTAATGAATGGCTCAAATCAAATGTAATGTCGGAAAGACATTTATTACAATCAATGGTTACAAAATGATGAGTGTGAGCAAAAATGTGGGTGTGATCTTCTACTGGCTCAACACTCCCCCCCTCCGCGTTCATGTCATCCCTGACATGACTTTTATGCTTGGTCAATAAAGTCCTGTCGTCTTGAGCATCTGCAAATGTGATTCGTATCGTAGGTTGCCGATGGTCAAGGTTGGGCCGAATATTTTGCTTTCGTGGGTGAAAAAGCCGGTGTAGAAAGCTTCTTCGAATGTTTGCATGTGGAAGCTAGGCAAAAACATAATCCTTTGGTATAGGAGGTGTAACACTTTTGGAGAAGGCTGCAATGAAAGATCGTACATCATATCAGTCACTGTGTCGGCCGTCAATAGTAGACTCGAGGTCGTGGCTTTATCTGGCGCGAACACTTCAATGCAAGCTAAGAGAGTCCTGCAGATTTTCTTGAGCATCTGACATGAAAGGTCAGGAGAGCCAGTAAAGAGCTTGATGGTGTCCGTTAGGGTTTTCACCATGTAGGATTTACCTATTCTCTCTCCTGCCTTTGGTCCTGGCATCCTGGAATAATTAAGCCAATTTGGCTTCTTTTCTGCAATCCTGCCATGCTCTTTCCAATTTCTGACTCTTGGCACCGGGCAGAAGGTTGCATCCTCCCGAATCTCCTTTGGTGCCTCCACCAAGTAGATGAGGTAGGCTGGGTATTTGTTCAGCCAACCTTTCCTCCATCTAGGTTGTGAATCTACTATCTTCTTTGATTGTTCCTCCTTTGTGATGTCGCCTTCGTAAAGAGCGACATACTGCTCCTCCTCTATTCTCTTTTTCGTCTTTAGCACTTCAAATTTCATCAAAGGGAAAGGCAGGCTGGGTTGCATCCACTGTTCATGGAGCACTTTTGTGTCTAGTCCCTGAAGTCTAATGGAGATTAGGAGTCTCCTCTCCCATTCCATTTCCTCCTTGGCACTCTCCTCTGCTGACTTTTCTATTTGGTCATGGAGCCTTTGTTCTTCTTCTTCAGAGATTCTTGAAGTCGAGGCCACCTCTTGAGCTGGGGTTGGATCTTCAATTGTGGTTGCCTCTCCAGTTTCTGGTAGCTCTATGGCTGCTCCACCTGATTCTTCTTGTGGTGTCTCTGTCTCTCTTCTTTGTTGCTCTTGTAGATCTTGGAGCTGTTTGCGGAGGGCGTCATTCTCTGTCCGTAGTGTTTGATTTTCTAATGTGAGCCTCTCCTCTGCGGCCAATGATCCCTCCGCAATGTGCAACCTTTGCACTTGCTCTAATCTCAGCTCTCTTTGTAAGCTTCGGACCTGGTCTTCCAAAGCTGGTATGATAGCTCCCTCTTGTTCGGTTTTTGCTCTGCTAGCTCTAGGGGTAGTCTTGAGTATAGTGATTGTTCTTTCTTGGAGCTCGACTCTCTCCCTTAGCTCAATGAGCTCATCCTTGGCCGCCTCCAACTCATCCTCTATCCGCTCCCTTGCTTCCTGTGCACTTGTTACTTCTCTTGAAGCCTTGGCTAGCTGGAGTATCAAGCCGTCTCTCTCGTTTTCCGCATCATAGAGTGATGCTTTATGACTTTCAGATTCAGTCATAGCATTCTCTAATTTTCTCTGCAACTCCGCTTCCCTTTGTTTGGCTGTCTCAATCTCTACTTCCTTTGCCTTGGACCTTTCTTTTATCTTGCTGAGCAGTTCATGCACCATGTGCATGTCTTTTTCATCATCATCTGTCAACTCTAAAGCTCTTTCCGCCACCGCCTCCACTGGCTTTGGCTCTTCTAGTACTTTCGGTTCGTCTTGTTTCTCTTCACTTTATTTTTACTCTTTGTTTTTTCCTCCGTTCCTCTCCGTTCATCTTGTTTTTGTAGGGTGATCCCATAAACTGCCTTAAGGGCCTCTTCTTCGGTGTATCCTATCTCTACCAGATCCTCATAATCATTTCTCTTTTGCTGAACTGGATCTATCTTCTTTTCTTTGGTCTCGGCCTCTGGCTTTTCCAAATCATCTGTGTCCACCTCTACTGTGGTCTCCTCCACAATTTTTTCCGTCTTCTTAGGGCTTGGTACATCAGTCATAGAGGGATATCTGTCCTCAGCTTCCTTGGCTTTCCCTTTGTCGGCTTGCCCATCTTTCTCTTGAGGCTTAGTAGACTCATCTACTTTCTTTTTCCCCTTGTCGTCTTTTTTCAGCTCAGCTTTTAATTGCTGTACCTCCTCTTCAGTGTATGGCTCGACAGGTTGCTGCTCCAGAATAGCCTCTGACTCCTCATAAGCTTTAATATATTGATCGTATTGATCAATATGTGGCCTGGCTGAGCTAGTTCCGACTTTAGTGGGGTCTGACACCCACTTTTCTTCAAAGTCACCCTTTAGAGCTCTTTCCGCTCTAAACTGCTCCACTAGTCTTTCCATTCTTGCCGCTTTCTGACTTTTGGTTTGCTTGGGAACAACCTTCTTCTTTACTTTCTTCTTAAGCGGCTCGTCCACATCCTCTGCAGGTTCTGAAACTACTTCTAGTTTCCGGCGTGCTCTTGTGGATGCCCTCTTGGATACTTCGGGATGTTCTTCCTCCTCATCGGCTTCTCGAAGCCACTCATTCTGGGAGGGAACCTTTGGCCACTGATCTCTAGCTCCAATAGCTTCATAAGCTATTCTTGTCAGAATTTCCGCTCCTCCTATGTACTTTGGCTTCTCGTTGTGCATGGCAATTACTTGCTCGTGGATGTGTTGAGCGTAATTCACCTCTTTTGGCATATTGCTCTTTAATGCCCATGTGATGGTGGTCGCAATGGCATGGGGTGGTGTTGTATACTTTTGCGGTCTTTTACTGCAAACATGAAGAAATTGGTTGTACAGTCGGCAAAGGGTTGCCGCTCTTGGGTCCGCCATATCTCCATAGGTTGCATTCTGCTTCTTGGGCCCATAGACCTCTATGGCCTCCCTTCTTTCCCTGACCGAGCTCCCTTTGTTGTACAGCTTCAATGCGTCTGCAATGAGCTGTGGAGTGATCTGTACTTCTACTTTCTCTCCATCCATGGCTGTCAATGTGGCTTTTCCATCCTTCTGAATGGATGTTGCCAACTCGTACACTCTTCTTGTATCCACACCTGATGGTCTCGAGGTGAAGAAACTGTGCAAGTCTGCCCTTTCCAGGTACCTGCTGATGTCTTCTGACCTGCTATATTCTACCAATTCCTGTGGGATCATCGGTACATCCACCGCTTGCCCTTGAGGATCTCTGAAAGTCCCATGGTAGATCTTTATTCCCTCTTTCTCCAATATTGCTTCTTCCACCCAAGTTTTGGTTGGCTTGAGGGTTTCTGTTGGAATGTCAAAGGGTTCCGCTTCTGCAAGAGCGTCTTTGATTGTCGGTCTCTTTCTCTTCGTTGCCGATGACCTGGCGGAATCCATGGATCCTGTAACTCCAATTTCAGAAGTTAGCGTCTTTTTAGTACTGAAAGCCGAAATGAAGCTTTTAACTATTCAAATGACTTGAAAATTGAAACATGAGCTATTCATGGCCTAAGGATGCAAGGTAGGTGAAAAAATATGCAAAATGGGCTCAAAATCATGCTGGAGACATCATACGTGTATGATGTCTTTTGTGTCGAAATGACTTCATATTGGTTGTGCTTGTAGCTGATAGTGTATACATGAGTATCATATGCTTGGATTTGAGTTTGGATCCCATTTGGTCAAGTTTTGGCCAGTTTAATCCAGTTCCGGCTCTTGGCAAAATTTTGAAAGGAATTTGGATTTTATGATCCAAATTGGATAAAACTTGGTGGTTCACTTTCAAATGGTATGTAGATCACTTCTGTTTGGTGGTTGAAGCCCTGAGGTGCCAAAATCACATAGTGAGACATCATACGCGTATGATGTCTTTTAGTGTATTTTTGGACCAAATTTCTCTATAAGCTTGGATTTGGCTTTAGATAGGCTTATTCAGTGGATTTATGAAGTTTGGATAGATTTTGGGCTAAGGATGGCTCTGGAGACATCATACGCGTATGATGTCTTTTTCATCAATTTTGCATGGGATTGGTTCTGTGGACTCCCCATGTACTAGTGAAGGACTGTTTCTACTCAAATCTTGGTTTGGACTTGAGTATGTTGGATTTGGGCCAAAAATAGGCTTTAGGTGAAGGATTTTCCCTCAATTGGGCTAATGGGGTGATCCTCTTGACCAAATGGTTCCAAATTTCATATGTAGCATGTATTAGATATATATAATGGATGTATGATGACAAATGAGCAGTTTTGGCTCTGTAAGTGCAAATAGACATCATACGCGTATGATGTCTTTTGTGTCATAATGGTGCTTTTTGGTTCCAGATAGCTTGTAGATGTGTTAATCAACAATCCTACAAAGTTTCAATGAGTTTGGAGTTATTTTGACAAAATTAGGACCAAAAATCAATTTTATGGACTACTTTGCGTCTTTTTGGTTTTCCTTGGGTTTTCTAACTCCAATTCTCATGATACTTGGTTCATAGGATGTGATTAACATGTGGAATGAGGCTATGCACTCAAATGTTGAAATGGATGTGAAATGCATGCTGTGAGACATCATACGCGTATGATGTCTTTTCTTGAACTGTTGGTCTTTTTGTGCAAAGAATGCTTTGTGCTAGTGCCCTAAGCCCTGCTAACTAGTTTTCAACTTAAAAAGTCATCAGTTTAGCTAAAAAGCCCCCTTATAGGCATTTCAGTCTCCGAAGTCGTCTTTTTGCCTTGGAGTTGAATCTCTTCAACTTTTCTTCTCGAGAGTTGCATTTCCAGCTCATTGGATATGTTGTGAAGCCATCTATTTGGTTGAACTTGACTTTGGTTCCCCGTTCTCCATCTTTCTCCTTTTGGTTGCCTGAAAGCGTCTTTTTCACCATCGGTAAGTGAATCAGCTTTCTTTTGGGTTTTGCTTGCAAACATAAGTCATCAATAGTTACTTGAAGCTGCTTGTGAAGTTTCATTTCATTCGGTCGTCAATTTCAGCCGTTATGCCAAAATGATGCTTTGTGTGTCTGTCGTCGAATCGGTTGTTTTGACCCACTTTTGGTGGTCCAAACCTGGAGATACTCCATGGTTGCATTGCCCTCGATGTTGTTAAGCTTCCTGAGAAGTTTTGTGTCGTTTCGACAACTTTTTCCTGTTTGCCTCTTGCAGGCTCTGTTGACCTAGGGTTTTTCCAGTTGTTCTTTCTCGAGCTTTGAGTGTTAGAAACCCATATTTTATACTAGGGTAACCCACCTATAAGTTCTTGCAAGGTTTGGTTAGGCGGTTGTGCCACTACCTAGCATTCTACCGCATTCCCCGTTTGCTCTTGTTTCTTGGTTTTGGTCAGTTTTCGCGACAAAAGTTAATGATAAGCATCAAAAGCTTATGGCAACGAGTCTACCTCTCATGTCTGGTGTCCTCTGAGCTCTTGTAGCAGTCGTAGAAGGCTGTAGAAGGTTGGATGCTCCTGTGTGCTCTTTGCTCTCTCCAAGAAGGTAATAGTGGAAATGAGCTTGAAAGTGATGTGAAAAATACTTAACTTCGGACTTTCCGGATCACTTGTTACAAAATTTGACATGTGCTCCTATCTCATCGTGAAATGCACTTTAAGATTTGAAATTTCTCAATCTGGACTCCGTTTGACCTGTTTTTGAGAAATCTGTCCACTTTGCCAAAATTCTGTCATTTCGGGCTTTCCGCAACTTTTCCCGAATTGTACTCAATTTTTACCATGGGTTGCCCTTGTCATTAGGATCATCACCATCTATTCTTTTCTTTTTTTTGATCTCGTTTCACCTGCTTTTTTATTTTTCTTTTACTTTTATCAAGAAAATCATAAAAAATAAAGGAAAATAGCAAATTGAAGCTAAAAAATTCCAAACATACACAATAAATAGCTGGTAACCCTGTGTATATGAATATACACTCATTTGTGATTTCTGGACTTGGATTACCACTTTTTTCCACTTTTTAGCTCCAAAAACACTCTTATTTAGTGATATTTACACGTCTAGAGACCCAAATTCATCATTTGATCTCTTCTTGTTGCAAAACAAGGTATATAAGGACATAAATATTATCAATATCCGCAATCAAACATAAAAATTGCGAAATCATGTAAGACACTGCCCTTGTAATATAATTTTTGTTTTTCTTTGTTTTTGTCGCTTGTAGCTGCTTTGTAGCTCCTGTATACCTGTATACCTCCCCCCCTCCTAGTCTGAGTCCTCCCGGACGACTATGAAGTGTCTGTGGACGAAGTATTGTAGTTGTTTTGGTCATAAGTTCCCAATGCAATTGTAGAGCGATGATACAACAGTCTTTCCAATAAAGCTGCTCTTTGTTTGATTGAAGGATTGGTGGTCGGGTTTTGGGTTGGTTTTGGCACTTCGGTAGTAGAATCAGTAGATGGATTCTTCTTTACCTTGTTGGTCTTTTTCACAATCCAAATCTGCTTCCGCTTCGCTTGTGCTTGCCACAAACTCTCTGCGACCCAAACCTGCTTTGTTCTTTGTGTTGATTTCCTCGCCTTGAAATACCTAGGAGTTTCCGTGGATTGTACTGAAGGGAGTTCCTGTTTACAAATCCTTGGGATCCAAATTTGCTTGCTATAGCTTTGCGCCGTCATGAACTTCTTTGGAATCCAAATCTGTTTCACTGTCCTTGATTGTCTGGAATCACTCTGTTGTCTGGTATTGAAGACTCTGTTTTCCACCTTTGTGTTCTCTGGCACAACCTTTTTTGGTCTCCACACCAACGTTGACTCCGTTTTTCCCCAAGGTTGAGCCGTTATATTATTGCTTGTCTTCCTTATCCAATGTTGAGAGTTCCTCGTCGAAGAGCAATCCAGTTGTATAGAAACTTTTGGTTGCCATTGCTTCTTCTTTTTCTCTGGTTGTTGTTTACCTTTGTTCTTGGATTCTTCCTTTGGAGTTGGCTCTGCTCCTTTGGTAAACTTAACTGATTGACTTTCACCTTCGTATTTGATAAGCAATGATTTAGAACTCCAGTCAATCATTGTATTGTATTGCTTCTGCCATGGTTGTCATAGCAATAATGGATGTTGTGTAGCTTGGTCTTCAACCACGTAAAACATATGAGGATACACATACTTGTTAATCTGTATATGTAAAACTGTGCATCCGACAGTTTTGATTGAATTCTCAGAGTAACTCTTTAACTCTTGCTTGGCAGTTTATAATTTAGTGTCATTTGTCAATTGTCTATACAAACTGAGTGAAAGTAGGTTAGTTTGAGCTCCTGAATCCAATAGTGCTCTGGCTTTGATTTGGTTGGTTCCTACTTTGCATTCAATGATGGGTTCTTCTTTGTCATTATCCTTTTTTGTTATACTGACTGCGTTTATTCGTATTGCTCCTTCATTGCGCTGTTTCTGACGCAGTAGTCTTCTTTTCTCCATTCTTTCCTTCGCCTCGGCTTGCGCTTCCTCTACAATCTTTTTCTTTTTCTGGACATGCAGCTTTTCTTGATGTATTTTGAGAAGCATGTCTTGGGTTAGCGGAAAAAGATACTTTTTCACTCTGCATCCACTAATCCAATTGGGCATTTCTTCTCCGTCTAATGTAGCAAGCTTGACTGCTCCACTTGGTGATAGATCTTTAATCACCAGAGGTCCCATCCCTCGCTTTTTAAGCTTCTTAGCATGCTGTTTTAGAGTGTAAACTAGGACATAGTCCCCAACCTTAAACTCTTTAGTCCGCACATGCTTATCAAAAAATTCCTTTTGTCGCCTTTTTTGAGCGTAGATAGAAGCTACTTCTTTTAGGCGAAGCTCGTCTAGTTTTTCTAGGTCATGTATTCTATCAGAAAGCTCGTGCCCTGTCCACTCTAGATCCTTAGCCACCCTTAAGGTTGAAATCAAGAATTCTATTGGTAAGATAGCATTTAGCCCAAAAACCATGTTATATGGGGTCGTTCCTATTGATGTTTTATATGCTACCCTATATGCCCATAATATTGAATGTAACTTCTGGTCCCAGTCAGTTCTTGACTCAGATACAATCTTCGTAAGTACCGTGCATATGGTTTTGTTTGTTGCTTCAGCTTGTCCGTTTGCTTGTGGATGATACGGGGCTGATTTCCTATGGATTACCATGAATTCATCTAGAAGGATCTCTATCCCTTCATTTATAAAATGTGTGCCTCGATCACTCACAATTTCTATTGGCAATCCATATCGTACAAAGACGTATTCATATAGAAATTGTGCCGTGGTCCTGGCATCTGCTTTTTGAGTTGCCTTTGCTTCGACCCACTTTGTTAGATAGTCTGTAGCCACAACGATGTATTGTGCACGAGTCTTATATGCAGGAGGTGAAATGGGTCCGACATAATATCCCCCATTTTGCAAAAGCTCTTGCCCCCATCATTGGTCTAAGCGGCATATCATCTCTTTTGAGTGGTACTTTGGTCCGCTGACAGTCATCACACCGTTTAACGTATTCCTCAGCGTCCATATGTAATGTTGGCCACCATATTCCTGCGGCTAAGACAAGTTTTGCTGTCTTATCACCTGAGAAATGGCCTCCACCTACTCCTCCATGAGCTTGCTCCAGGATTATCATATACTCAGACTCTGATGCACAAATCCTAAGCTGGTTGTCTTTACCTCTCTTATAGAGTTGATCTCCTATTAAAGCGTAATCTCTAGCTTCTGTCTCTACAGATTTCTGACGAGCTTTTGACATTCCTTCTGGGAAAGCTCTATTTGTGAGATATTCAACAATATACCTACTCCATTCCGGAGCTATCATTATCTGATATAATGTCGAATACTCTGCTGGCGGTTTTGATGAACATACAATACATACAGTGACATGTTCATGTACGCTTTCTTTCATTCCTGGCCAATAGACTCCCAATTGTAACAAATTCCTATATGTGTTCCTTCTTGAACAATGAAATACACATTCCTGAACATGTGCTTCGCACAGATATATATTATATTCCTCAGGATTGATGCATAGTCGTAAAACATGATCATTTCCCAATTGATACAACCTTCCTGCAACCAATTGAAGATTATTGGATTGCTGAATAGCAATATGTTTCTGGTTGTATTCTCTTTTATCAAACTCTCCTCCATAGGTTAATAAGCTAACGACATTTTGAGACCACTTCGGTATCATTTCTATGTTGAACAAGTAAGAGTCTGGCATGTCGTCATCTACTCCTATCGGGTCTTCTCCATTCGTCAATCGCGAAAGATAATCAGCTCTAAGATGTGTTTTTCCTTTCTTTACTACTACCGTGAAGTCGAATTCTAGTAAGATAATGAACCATCTCACTATTCTCCCGGTATTGCATGGCTTATTCACTAGGTAGAGCAAGGCTTGGTGATCCGTAAAAAACACAAACTTGTTGGCTAGAAGATAATGCCGAAATTTCTTCACAGCATATATCATTCCTAATCCTTCTCGCTCTGTTGTGGTGTAATTCTTCTCTGCATTGTTGAGCTGTCGACTGGCGTAACAAATAGGAAAACCCATGTTTCCTTCTTCTGGCTGAGCCAGAATGCATCCTATTGCATATGCCGAAGCATCTATATGAAATGGAATATCTTCTCCCAATCTGGTGATTTCAAGACTGGAGCAGTAATGAGTGCCTCTTTCAATTTTTTGAATGATTCCTCACACTCCTCTGTCCATTCAAAGTTCACTATTAGCCTGTAAAGTGGTTGGCCTATTATAGCGTACATGTAAATGAATCGTCTATAATATCTGCAATGTCCCATAAAGCTCTGTACTTGTTTCGCATTGGTGAGTCTAGGCATATCCACTATAACTTTTATCTTCTCTAAATCCGTGGATATTCCGTTTTGTGAGACAACATGTCCCAGAATTCTGCCCTGTCGGACCATAAACACACATTTCTCAGGATTGAGACAAATGCGATATGTCCTACATTTCTCAAATACTTTTCTTAGGTGTTCTAGATGCTCATCTCTCAGAAGAGAATGTACACATAAGTCATCCATGTATATTTCTAGAAACAACCTTAAGTATTCTTTGAAAGCATGCGTCATCAGCCTCTGGAAGGTTGCGGGAGCATTGGTTAGACCAAAAGGCATAACGCGATAAGCATAAATTCCCCACTCCGTTGCAAATGCTGTTTTATGTTGATCTGCCGGTGCTATGGCTAGCTGGTTATATCCTGAAAAACCATCAAGAAAGGAGTATGCTGTTTTCCCTGATACACGCTCTAGAACATGATCAGTTATCGGCAGGGGATAATTGTCCCTGATTGTTGCAGCATTCACTTTCTTTAAGTTGACACACACTCGGAGTTTTCCGTTCTTCTTGGGTACCACCACAATCGGAGATACCCAATCGGTGTGTTCAATCTCGTATATGAATTCAGCTTCCATTAGCTTATCTATCTCTTCTTTGATTCGCTTAGCAAACGTATCATTATATGTGTATGGTCTCTGTCTGCTAGGCTTTGCGTCTTGTTTTAGTGGGATTGTGTGTTGGAATATCGATGGGTCAACTCCCTTTAAGTCCTTATAAGACCATGCAAACACGTCCCTGTACTCTCTGAGAAGACTCAAAAGTCTCTCTTCCTCGCCTGGAGACAAATCTGTGGCTATGTACACCGATCTAGGTGTCTCACTTGGAGCTGCTAAATCAACTTTTTTTGCATCCTCCGGTCCGTCATAATATTCGTTCGCCTTTCTCTCTCGAATAGGTTGGGTTAATACCACCTTCCTATCCTCTATTGTGAATTTCCTGTAGTGAGAGGGAACATCCATGTTTTCCTTGATTTTGGCGTTTTCGTCCTCTCCACTCTCAATTTCTGTCGTCCAAACTTCTTTCAGAGTTTTCTTGAGCTCTCTGTACTTGTTTCTACGTTCTAACTTGGACTCCGCGTGTTCTCTGTTGCGCTTGTTCTTTTCTGATTTTTCTGTTTCAGTTTTCGTTTCATTCCTTTGAACTTGATTTCTTGAGCTTCTTTTGTCTTTTCGTAAGCTCTTTTGCTCATTGCCTCTCATTCTTCCAGAAATCTTGTCCTTAACACAATCTTCCGCCTTTACTAGCATTAGGAATTGATTTTTTCCTCTTATTCTAGGCATCGGATTGGTTCTAACCCCCTTTGTTTTTCTCTTTGCTCTATAGCGTTTCTGGCGTTGTTTAGTTTGGTTCGGAAAATCATAAAATCAGACATCCGTTATAGTTTCTTCGTTTCCGCTTGAATTGTCCGTTGACTCGTTGTTTGCTTCATTTCCCCACTCTGGATGATCGGGAATGTCGTGAAACACCTCTTCTTCATCTTCCTTTTCCAGTGTATCGTTCTTTTCAGTTTCTTTTTCAAGTAAAGTTCTCAACATGAAGTACGGAACCACGTCGTACCCGTCCTTGTCGCAAAATTTCGTTGTGGGACCATCCGGAATTGCACAAACATCTAGGGTTGCTAGAATGTGTGTCCATTCTAATGGTTCAAGCGTGTCCTCTGGAAAGGGTTCTCCTAGATAAGTTTCGTCTTCGATAGCCCTTTCTAAAACATATTCTTCTCGCCTCAGACTTCCACATTTCGAGGCTCCACACATCCATAACTCCTTGGGCTTACCTAACCAAGCTAGAAATTTGGATCCCGCCAAAGTAGCTGAATCAAACTCCTCTACCGGTGTTCGGTTCACATCTTTGTAGCTATGGTCTTTCAGGTTCACACGTGTAGTGGTTTCCATATTTCTCAGGTATTTGTGATCATAGCCCCAATCCTGGACCATTTTCAATTGTCTCATGAATGGTCTTCCCAGTATGATATCATAGTTATTCTCCTTGCCAAAATCGACAATAGCAAAAGTATGTTCATATTCAATGCCGCAAGAAGTCACTATGGCTTTCTCTAATAACCCCATAGGTTTCTCCATGTGTCCATCTGCTAATTGGAGTTTCAACCTAGTCTTCCTCATTGCTGGTTTCCCCCATTTTTTCCAGATTTCTTTTGTAGCAATGGCTAACCCAGCTCCGCTGTCTAGTATTGCCATCGTGTTCACGCCTTGGAATTCAACTGGTAAGGTTGTATTCCCCTCTTCACCTTCACAATACTCTTCGACCTTGTTTAAGGGTACAGGCTTAGCGTTCTTTTGCGGTTTGCTCAGCTCTTGTATACCCTCTTGCAGTCTCGATGTTGGGTCTTTTATCCCAAATTTCTCCAAGCATTTTCCTACAGTGGTCCACATATGTGGTCTTAGCCTCAAAAGCTCAGCTAGAGTGATAGTGCATGTCACTGGTGTTGACAAGATCTCTATCAATCCTTGCGAGTCCATGACTTTTTCTGATGAGATTCTTCGTGAGGGAAGTGCTCTAATCTCGGATTTTGCTTCATACTCTCCTAAGTATGAAGGTAAGGTATTCAGTGAATGAGGTTTGCTCTCCATTGTTCTAACAGAGCCCCCATCTCCCCAGTGAGTTTGCAAATCCAAGTCCACTTGAGATCCTGCCTCAAATTCCACTATGGGAGGATTCCTGATGTCCTTTTCCCAATTTGTCTGATTAGCTTGGCAACTTAGCTCGTTTGCAAAGTTTGCCTCTCTCACTTGTTTCCAAAATTCATCGTAATCCTCATCTCTTCCATAAGACCTCTGTATGACTGGATGAAAACTCTCTATCTCCTGATCGGTTGTGTTCAATACTATGCGGTCATCCTTGTGTGTATTTTCAGGCTTTTGTGCACTGGGAGTCTTTTCAGCTACCCGTGAAATGATAGTCTCTTGCTGAATTGGGTTTTCCGTTCCACAATTCATTGTTTCTCTTGGTGGTTCTAATAAGGCTTGTGCAGTCTCGATCATTCTCTGTCACATTTCAAGTCTCTGCTTTTCCAATTCCGCGTTTGGGTATGTCATCCACCTCTGTTCTTGTGTTTGGTTGGTCTTTAACCTAGCTTCGTAAGCTCTCATCAGTGCGTCCAATGGTTTGTGTACTTTGTTGACTAGCACTGATCCCCCTGAGGTTAAGCTCGTTGTCTCTTTGATACTCTTTTGTTTCGTTCTTTCCGGGCTCATCTCTCGTTTCCCGTTTTGACTCTCAAGTTTTTCTAATCTATCTTTAGTTTGCTTTAGTTCCTCAGCTAGAATAGCGTCTTCACGTTCTTTTCTCAACTTCATGCGTGCTTTTCTAGCTTTCCATGTGTTTCTCTGACTCCGCGGTCCTTGACCAACCACTTGAGTCGCTAACTTTCCATTCTCAGGTTCTCTAGTGGTTTTCTTAGCTTGAGCTCTAGTAACAACTTGCGTTGGTATCAGAGTTTCATTTTCAGACCCACTGCTGGTAGGAATAGTTTCTAGCATATTCAATGTCGTCTTTTGCACTTTGTTTGGATTCTTTGAACAATCCTCAATGAAGTGAGTAACCCCACACTCAGTGCAATAAGCGTTAATTCTAATGATTTCCGTATGTGGACAAACATTCATCAGATGGTCACCTCCACACTTGTAACAGGGTCCTAGTGCTGGTCTTGGTCCCACTTGATTCGTCCTTTGTGGATAGGATGGTCTTTGTCGTGTTAACCCTCCATGAGCTATGAACATCAATGTTGTTGCGTCCAAATTGTATCTCTCTTCATCAGAAGCACTTGTAACTGTTGGTATTCCAACATTCCCAATCATGCCCCATGGTTCTAGTTGTTTGGGTTCTTCTGGTGGGTAATACACAGTTGGAGACATGTGTGCACCAGATTCTTCATAATAGGCTTGAACAGGCACTAAGGCTTGTTATTCCTGATTCTCTAAGGTTGGTGCATATCTAATGCCCACTGGTCTTGCTCCTGGTAAAGGTGGTTGTTGTCCCAATACCGGTTGCGGTCTTTCTATCCCCATAGGTCCTGGTACATTTCCCGTTGGGTATCGAGGTACTGGATGTACCTGAGGTGGTGCTAATTGAGCACGAGGTGCATACTGACGCTCCCTTACATACCCTTTGTTGTAATAGCACTCCTCTGTTGGATGGTTTGTCCATTTTTGTTCAATCGCACACCATTTCAGTGGTTTTGGCAATGGTTTTTGGTATGGTGCCATCCTTTTTAGAGCCTCTTCTATCATTTGCTCTACATTTGGCATGGTTGTTGTTTGAACATTCTTTTTAGTGGTAGTCTCGCTCGCTACGGAGGAAGAGCTACTGGATGCAAATTCTGTATCCGCTGACACCTCTCCATAAACCGTACAGTTATCCGCTAAGTACAATGCTTCTCTCGTTACTTGCTCAAAACTTGTACAAGCTTTCAAGTGCAAGTCCTTCTTGAGAGTGTCGTTTCTCAATCCTTCAATAAAGAGAACAGATAGTCTGTCATCTTGTGGTCGTTCACGTACTGGACATCTCTCAATGTATTGTTTGAAGCAAAGTGAAGCTTCCTTCACTTTTTCGTGTTCTCTCTGTTTAAAAGCATATATTTGTGAGACCGTGTTGTGCTTAATCCCTCGTTTTGAGAATTCCTCAGAAAACTCTCTTAGCAAATGGTCAATGTCATGGAATCCCCCTCTGTTCAGTGGTTGAAACCATGTCAATGCCGTACCTTCTAGAGTAAGACCAAATCCCTCGTATTGTGTATGGAAATCGGTTATCTGCTCAGCTCTTAAGACTTGCTTAAAGAGTGACACATGTGCATACGGATCTCCTGAACCACCATACTTCTTTGGCATACACTTGGCTACTTGAGATGGTCTCATACGTCTATGGTCTGCTACTAATCTCATTGCTCCTGTGTCCCGGCTAAAGCTTTCTCTAGCATCATGGACTTCATGGGTTACCCTTGTCGGTTCCCCTGCCCTGAATCTACTACTAGGAGGTAAATGTGATGGTTCCGCTTCGAACCTTGGACCTGGAGTGGTATACGTGGGGATTGGAACTGCATCACCTCGATTCGTATCCATTGACTCTCTGGAATGTAATGATCCCATTGGTCCGAGCTTCGAGTACTGAGGTTGACTGAAAGAGTCAGCAACCTGAGTTCTTTGTCCTCCTGTTGTCATTGGGTTTTGCACTCCATTTTTTGGTGCTGGTCTTTGTGAGCTAGAAGTAACATAATACTGATGTAGTGGTCCCCCAAAGTATGTATATCCTTCTAATTCTTTCTTGCCCATTGTTGAGTATTGCCTCCCATACTTGTCGTAAGCGGCAATTTTCACTTCCGATCCCTCTGTGTAGGTAAAGACATAAAGTCTTTTTTGGTCTGTCAACTGTCTGGTGTAGGGTTCTTCACATCTATAATAGAGATCTTGCTCCCCATTATTATATTTGTATAGCCCCACATAGATGTTATCAATGTTGATCCTTGTAGTTTCATTCTCTCTTCTTAACCTCGCATCAGGGAAGTTCATTATTTGTGCTTTCTCCTCGAGTTCTTCATCTACTTTGGCTTTGGTGCCCATCAATCCCCACTTGTCCACAATGTTAGGGTTTAGGACTACCAAGTACATGGTACCCTCGTCATCTAGATATCTATCTCCGCTATAGCTCACAGGCACTAAGTCCTTGAACTCACTAGGTCTATCTTCTATCTTTACACAATAGCGGTCCATTCCATCTTTGTAGATCTTGGCACCTTGCTCATTGTCGTACTGGTATTTTATGAACAATAGCTTCATTGTGGCGGAAGAATTTGATGATCTTGCTGCCATATTTTCTCTGTTGTTCAGGTTCAAGTGTTCCAAGTGTTCGGTGAAAATCTCGTAAGATCTCTCCGAAGAAGTATCAGAAACACTTCCTTCAAAGATCGGCTCTAATGGTTGCACCCAACTTTGGTTTACACTTCCCTCGGTTGATATGACACTTGCTTGTTCCCCTTGTTTTGGTTGGTTATTCTGGAGATTCCTGCCCGATCTCAAATTCATCAATTCCCCTAAAGGACTTTAACTTTTCCGTCTCGGCAATTTGTTTTCCCAAGTTTTTGTGGTCAGAATTGATCCAAACTGATTGATACTTGGTCAATTGTTTAATCTTGTCAATTGGACAACTTCTGTTTCATCAAGTGAGAATTTTGTTGCAGTCATGCTGAAAAGACATTATACGCGTATGATGTCTTTTTTCACAGATTTGGACTATTTTGGTTATGCTCACTCTCAGTAGCCCCCTTATGCTCTGTCCACTCACAAAATTCAGTTTGAACTCTGTTTGAGCAAGTTATGGCTAATTTAGGCTTTTCTTGGCACTTTTCCGCTTTTGACTTGTTTTGGGTCAATTGTGATCCAAATGGGATGAAACTTGAAATATAACCTCTCGACAGCTATTACAATGGATTTTTGTTGGCAAAGTATCAAAACATGTCCAAACTTAGGTCAAAGACATCATACGCGTATGATGTCTTTTTTGATCAATTTGGGTCAAGACTTGATATTTATGCTTTCTACAGTGTTTGTAACAATCTTGTCAGGTCAGATATCAAAAATAAGCAGTGGATGTGCTAAAAGACATTATACGCGTATGATGTCTTTTGTTCGAGATTTTGACTATTCTTGGTTTTAAGCCTTCTCCAATGTTTATAATTGAGTTTCAAGTGTTTTTGTCAGGTTTGAATGTAAAAACAAGATCTGAATCCAAAATTTCCTATTCTTTGCGTTTCTTGGACTCCGGCTTGTCTTTTTGGGTTTCTTTGAGTGTTAATGCTCTTGTTTTAAGTTGAAATTAGGGTATAACCCCCCTTTTGAACACTCTGGTAAAGTCAAAATTTCTGTTTTGGTCCCTGTTTGGTCATTTAGACATCATACGTGTATGATGTCTAAAGTTGTATATTTCCAGTTTTTTGGCACAGAATCCTTCCTAAAGCTTTCTCAAGTGCTCAGCAACTCCCAGATACACAGAAAATTTCTCTGACTTTTGTTTATTGCAAGTTTCACTACTAACTCGACGGTTTAGTGATCTAACATGCAATCAACCATATCAAGTAAATACTCCAATGATTACTAGCTCTAGATCAAGATCAAATGAAGTCCTACCTAAGCTATTCCTAATCATAAAATGGGTTTGGTAATTGTGATTTTAAAGAGATCCACTGCCACTCACGGACTAGCAAATTCTTCTTCTATCAACAACTACTCAACACCAACAAAACAACAAACAAATCTAAGCTAAACTAAAAATACTGTTAACACGGAAGACCCAGGAATACCCCACTTCCTAGTATCTCTCGAGATCTTCGGAATCCACCACTCCTAGATCTTTTCTAACTAAAGTATACAAAGTAGTTTATATGACTCACCTCGTAGGATTAGTCTAAGGTCACCTACTTAGGGCTTTCGTCCCCGGCAGCGGCGCCAAATGTTAAGGCCGTTACGCCACTAGCGGAAGCTAAATAGCGAGAACTCAACCAACAACAGAATTTGTTAGACGAGGACGGAGCTTGACCCGCAGGAGCATGGAAACAACTAGGTGGGTGTCAAATCACCTACTCGACCTTCTAATGACAATCACTACTAAGGAAATCAAATCTAAGTTCTAAAATACGCAAGTGACTGAAATCCGTACTAAGAACGAATGCTATACGAAACAGGATCTAGAATCATTGAATCGATCTCAAACTCAAGGGGAAGTCTATACACTAGGTAAGAACAACACCCTAAAGACTTGAACTGCAACTTCAACCTATAACCACTCCGTGCGGTAAACGCGTATGAAGACAGGCCGAAATATACAGGTGATCGAAACTTGACCCCGATGGTACTAATGTGTAGCTCTACTCGTTGCGCTTCTATAGATATGCTGCACGCTCAATTCCGACACACGAGTTGGAAGAAAACTCACACCAAAGCTCGTAGGAACTTACCACACATAGAAGCCGATAGCGCGCACTCTTGGTATCTGTGCGTAGCTCTCGCCGTTGCTAACACAATGGCGGTGTCGTTTCTCCAATGGCGGCTCCGTAGCTCGCGTAGCAAGTAGATAAGACTCTCTCTCTCTCTCTCTCTCTCTCTCTCAGACACAGTCACAGCGCTCAAAAACTCACTTTGATTAATAATCTGAATCCCTTAGGTTACAAAAACTTTGGCTTATATACCTCAGCCTTGGAGGTGAGAACATCTCTAACTAATTACATCAGCAAGTGAAATTACTTCGGGATTACAAGCTGGAAACTCAATTGAGTCCCGTTACTTAATGAATGGCTCAAATCAAAATTAATGTCGGAAAGACATTTATTACAATCAATGGTTACAAAATGATGAGTGTGAGCAAAAATGTGGGTGTGATCTTCTGCTGGCTCAACACATTGTCGGATGCAAGTAAAGAGGCCGTATGGTTATCTCGCTTGGTCAGAAATATTGGCACTGAGGAGACTCCAGTGATATATTGTGATAGTCAGAGTGCTCTTGCATTCGGAAGGAATCCCGTGTTTTACTCCAGATCGAAACACATTACAGTCAGGTATCATCTCGCGAAAGATTTCTTGGCCAAAAAGCTCATTGATTTGGTCAAGATACACACTGAAGACAACCCAGCAGATGCTTTGACAAAAGGTTTAGCTTTGGAGAGGTTTACACATTGCAGTGAGTTGATGGGTATAGGTTGAAGCCACTATATTGCTTCACGGTTGTACATACCAGGTCACTTGCACCGTGTTGGCCTTCAAGTGGGAGTTTGTTGGGATTCAGGCCAACTGGCCGGACATCCCACTTACTACTAACCCATCTACTAACTTAACCGAAGTATACGCTTATTCATTAATACACAAAAGAATAAGGAGCTGCAATAGCATAACATTGCTATGTGCTCCACCCAACAATAGGTCTCTCTCTCTCTGCCCTCGCACTGCAGTCGCACATGCTTCCCGTGGCACCTTCACTCTATGGGTTGACCCTTAGTGATCGCTAATTCAGGAGCACTCGATTGCTCTCCTAGCAAGGATATCAACATAGGATCTTTCACTTTTACCTCTCTTTGTTGCTCTGCCTTGCGTAATCTCTCAATTTCCTTTTCCCTAGGCACGATGATATACCACTCAACTTCTTGTACTTCGGCAAGGCTTCTACCATTAGGTTATATAACCTCGGAGGGGAATAGCTCTGAAGATTCAGGGGGTGCAATGAATGGAGTATTCACGTATACACTCTCTAAGAGCATGGGGTCTACGTTGGTCATGAATGGCAAATTTACTTCCCCACCCCCCTCATTTACATAGTTAGCTCCATGTTCGGAGCGAGTGGCTCTACTAAAGGTTTCCTTCAAGTGGCTAAGCACGCTCGGTCCAGACCGTGGGCCCATGGCATGCATGTCTTGGCTTGAGCTATCAGGAATAGGCATTGGGAAACCCTCCATTATGTCGTAGTCAGAGAAAGAGTCACTAGACGCTATATGCGGGTCCTGAGTAGTACTACCTTGGGTTCCCGCAGAGGGCTCGGAACCTAAAGTAGGTGGGTATTGAGAACTCGCGTAAGTCAAAATGCTTGCTAGTTGCTCAGCCTCTAGCTCACAACCAAAGCACAGATGCATGTGCCTTTGGCACCCTAAAAGCGTCGGCAAATACCCTCGAAGGTTAACCGTCTAATTTTTGGGGCGTTTTGCACCCCGTTTTCACTCGTTTTTGATGATTTTTAATATTTTTTAATGATCGGTTTTTGGATTAAAGTGTGTCATAGCTCAAAACAAGCGTATCGCTCAGGGGGTTGTGGTGTGCTTCATAGCACACCGTTCGGTTACTTAGGCGTAAGGCTAAAATAAATAATTCTAAAGGCTGACTGAAGCCTTAGCCTGAGCGTGGGCTTGGGCTTGGTCCTGGGGAATATTCTCGATCCCGGTCCTACCTTTAAAATTTTTAATTTTCAATTTTTATTTTTGGGATAAGGTCACCGCGATCGTGCTGCGCGCGAGCACACACACACCTAACCTACCTACTTACAACTAATAGAGCTACTGTTACATACTAACACAATACTACAACAAATCATTAGCTAAGAGATCTACTTATCGTACTTTACACAGAACTAACATTATGGAACTACTACCTTAATTCTAACACCTTATCTCAAAGAATACACAGTACCTTTCCACACCTTATTAACAAAACAATACACTGCAGCAAAACAAACTCCTTCTCAATACACACACCTTCCTTTTCTACCTTTCCTACATTTCAAAATGCACCAAAGCAGCATAGAGTGCTATTCGAGCTTAATGCAGGGCATTTCCTATTACCATATACATGTGGTAGTGGTGTGTGTGAACACACTAGGACCGCCGGGGCATTTTTTCCCTCTTTAGGAGGTTTTTCCCCCCGAGCATTGTATATATGCCCATCACTCTAGGGCTATCTATCTTTCCATTGCACACTAAGTATCACACTCTCTATTGTGTGCCTTGAGCTTGCTTCGTCTTCTCCAAGCTGTGTGCGTTTCTCTGTAACTCTAATTCCAACAATTAGTATCAGAGCAGGTTACGTCCTCCCGGGCTTAGTCGCTAGCTGCTCCAGCACATGCCTGCTCACTTTCTCCGATTACAGTGAGGTTTGGCGAGCGTTCGCAGGTCGACAAATATTTTGAGCCAGCTTGTAGAGCTTGGTCTGCTCAGATTTTGGATTCGGGCTCATTTTGGTCTCCGTTTCCACTACAGGTAGGTCTGCACAGGCAATTTTGTCATCTTATGCAAAAAAAATTTCAGTGCTGTTTTCTGCATAACAGATGTCTTACAGTCATCTACGATTTGTGCTATATAGCACGTGTTGTTCCGGTTCCGTTTCTCTTATTTTCAAGCAGTTTTCACATCAGGTGCAACATTTACCATGGCTGACAACCCAATGACACAGATGTCTTCAAGATGTTTGCTGCTGAGAACAGGTTGGATGGGGACAAATACCCTATGTGGGCTTATATGATGCAACACGTTCTTGTGTCAAAGGGTGTCTGGAATATTGTGCAGGGCATTGATGTACGTCCTGGTTTTGAGGATGTAGGCGATGTTGAGGATGTTGCAGGTCTTGTTGCAAGGATTGGTGCTATTAGAGTTGTTTTGCCTATGGTAGAACAAGCTCGTTGGGATGTAAAGGATGTGCAGCCTCATGCATTGATTGCGTTGTCTATGAAGCGCACCATTGTTCCTCATATCCGTTCAGCAAAATCTGCAAAACAGGCTTGGGATATTTTGGCCGGTCTTTATGCATGTCGCAATGAGGCTAAAATTGCTTTGCTGCTTGAAGAGCTGGAGTCGAAGATTATGCATGAGGAAGATGATATGGACATTTTTCTTGCTGGTGTGAAGGATATCAATGAGCAACTTATTTCTGCAGGTGAAGTCATTTCAAACAGTTCCCTTGTGCAGACTTTTCTTGATGCCTTACAAGATTCTTACCAGACTTTTGCTAGTACTTGGAGACTTATGACCCAAGGAAATCCTGAAGTTGTCAAGTTTGATGCATTATGCACATTGCTGTTGCAAGAGTCACTTTCCAGAAAAAACAGGACTAGACAGCGTGCAATTGAACAGGCTTTTATTGCTTCTCAAAGAAAGGGTGGTGACAACAATGCAACCACTTCTTATGGTTCTGTTGCGAATGGCAAAACTTCTGTTCCTAATGCTTCTGCTGGTAGCACTTCGTTTGGCAATTCTCATGATAAGGGCAAAAAGAAGATGCGTTGCCATTATTGTAAATGATCACTTGATCAAGTCGTGTCTTAAGTTGAAGGCCAAAGAGGCTAAGAAGAAAGAGGGTGTTTCCACTGCAAATGCTGGTTCCACTACAAATGCAGCCATTGTTGAGTCTTCTGTGAAAGAAGACTGTGTTGCTGATGTTGATGCAGAATGGGCTTTTAGCGCAGAGTGCACTTACAATTCTGCTGTCCATGATGCATGCTTGTCAGTTTTGCTGCAGATTCACATGTGTGGTATTTTGATAATGGTGCTACAAAGCACATTACCTCACATCGTGAATTGTTTACCTCTCTCGAGTCTGTCCCTCATGGGAATTCAGTCACTTGTGCCAACAATGCCTCTTATTCGGTTCAGGGAGTTGGAAAGATTGTGCTTATTGCTACAAATGACAGTTCCTGCACACTTGTTGATGCACTTTATGCACCTGCGATCAAGAAGAATCTCTTGTTTGTATCCGCACTTGCTAGATTTGGACTTCTAGTCAAATTTGTGGATGACAGATGTACAGTGCATGATCTCAGTTTTGGTGATGAAATTGTTGCATCTACCCTTTTGTGTCGTGGGATGTATAAGCTCACTTTGTATGACAAGTGTGGAGAAAATTTTGCAAATGCAGTTGCAGATTCAAGGGCTATTTCAGATGCAAAACTTTGGCATGCACGTTTTGGTCATCTGAATTTTTCCAGTCTGCTGCGTTTGCAGAAATTTGATATGGTTGCTTCTTTGCTGCCTCTTGAAGACCCTGTCAAACATGTTTGTGAAGGCTGTATTTTGGGTAAGATGCAGCGTTCTAAGTTTCCAAAGGATGGTTCAGTTCGGGCCACATGCAGGTTGCAGCTTGTGCATAGTGATGTTTGTGGGCCCATGCAAACTCCATCCTTGGGCAATTACCTTTACTTTGTGACTTTCATTGATGATTACTCCAGGCATGCATGGGTATTTCCGCTTAAAGCGAAGTCCGAAGTTTTTATGTGCTTCAAACAATTTATGGCTATGGCTGAAAATGTCTCAAAATGTACTATGGGCACCCTCCGTTCCGATTGAGGGGGGGAGTATATGTCTTATGAATTCAATGCATTTTTGTCTAGTTGTGGGATAAAACACCAATGTACAGTGCCTTATAGACCTCAGCAAAATGGTGTTGCTGAGAGGAAAAACAGGTCACTTACGGAAATGGCACGATGTATGGTCAAAAGTCAAGATTTGCCGCATTCTTTTTGGCTTAACGCCATCATGTGTGCCACTTATGTACTAAACAGGTGTCCTACAAAATCTTTGCAGTCTATTACTCCATATGAAGCATGACATGATAGAAAGCCTGCTATTGAGCACATGCATGTTTTTGGCTGTTTGGCATATGCTTTGGTGCCACAAATACAGCGCAGAAAATTGGATGATAAGGCTGTCAAATGTATTTTTGTTGGCTATAGTGCTGACAGAAAAGGTTACAGGTTGTATCATCCGCAAACAAAACATATACTGGTTTCACGGGATGTAGTGTTTGTGGAATCTTCTGTTCATCCCTTGCTGTCATGTACTAGAGACAGTAATGTAAGCTCACAAGACATTTATGACACTTTGTTGCCTCTTTTCAATGGTGGAAATATGAATGTAAGTTCGATTGAGGCAAATGTACAACCTATGGGGTTTCTGAAAATGTTACAGATCAGGCTATTACTGATGCAGATGTATATGATGTACTTGATGAGAAAGGGCTAAAAATGAGGAGGCTAGAGGTATGCCAAAATGGCTGGTGCACACTTTGCGTGATAGTAAATTGGATACACCTTTGTGTAGTCGTACTCGTTCAGGCTCTCACCATGCATCCTATGCATCAGATTGTTATGCTTTGGCTGTGTCTAGCTTACATGATGTTGAGGAGCCTCTGCCTTTTGATGAAGCACAGAATTCAGAAAATTGGATGGTTGCCATGCAATTAGAATATGTTGCACTTATAAAAAATGACACATGAACTTTTTGTGATTTGCCTCTTGGAAAAAAGGCCATTGGTACAAAGTGGGTTAACAAGTTGAAACACAAGCCGGATGGTGAGATCTATCGCCATAAGGCTCGACTTGTTGCAAAGGGTTATTCACAGCAAAAAGGCATAGATTATGAAGAGACTTTTGCTCCCACTTGTTGTATGACTACTATGCATTTTCTATGTGCATTGGAAGCTCATTTTGGTTGGGATGTACATCAATCAGACACTGTTACTGCTTTCTTGAATGGTGACATATTTGAGGAAGTTTACGTAGCGCAGCCTCGCGGTTTTGTCATAAAAGGACAAGAGGACAAAGTGTGCAGATGTAAGAAGGCTTTGTATGGGTTGAAGAAATCTCCTCATGCTTGGTATGAGAAAGCTGACACTCATTTGGTCAAACGAGGCTTCCATAAACAGCCCAACAAAAAGCACATTGTATGTAAAGCGTGAGGGTGATGTACTTCTCATTGTGGTTCTTTATGTCATTGATATGCTGATCACTGGACCAAATGAGAAACATACTGCTGAATTTAAGGCTGATTTGAATGCTACTTTCAAGATGAAAGATTTGGGTCTGTTGCATCATTACTTGGGTATACAATTTAAGCAGTGTGATGGTGGTATTGCCTTGTGTCAAAAAAGTTACATAGAGACATTGCTATGTAAGTTTGGACTTGAGGATTGCAAACCTATTGCCACTCCCATGGAAACAGGTTTGAAGTTGAGTCTACATGATGCTGGCGATCTTGCTGATGTCACTCTTTATCAAATTGCTGTTAGCTGCCTCATTTATGTATGCAACACGAGGCCGGATATTCAGTTTGCAGTCTCACAAGTCAACAGATTTCTGCATAGCCCAGGGTCTAAGCATTGGCACGCTGTCAAAAGGATTTTTTGCTACCTTAGTGTCACTTTATATCTTGGCTTGTTTTATCCCAAGTGGGGATCATTGCCGCCAGATTTACATGCTTTTTTGGACTCAAACTGGGCTGGTTGTTTTGACACGCAAGTGTCCACAAGTGGTTTTTGTTTCATGCTTGGCAGTTCATGTATATCATGGTTAAGCAAGAAGCAACCTACTATGGCCACTTCATGTTGTGAGGTTGACTACAGGGCAGTCTTCACAGCTATGGTTGAGTGTGTATGGCTCAGATGCCTTATGGCTGATTTGGGTGTTGGACAGGACACTGCCAACGCTATCTACACTAACAGTCAGAGCGCATTGGTGGTTGTGAGGAACCCAGTTTTTCATGCTTGCACAAAGCACATTGAGGTGCATTACCACTATGTCAGGGAGAGGTTCTCAGTCGGAGAGATCAGCTTGGCTTATGTGCCAACACAGGACAAACTTGAAGATCTTTTCACAAAGGAATTGTCTCGTGAGAAGCTTGAAGCTTTTCGCAAAGCTTTGGGCTTACTCCCCTTTGTGGACTGATCATGTCCTCAGAGCATGGCACTTCCCTTTACTCATGTGCCAGCTCTCGTTCACCGCATCACTCCAGGGGGATTTCCTACCATATACATGTGGTAGTGATGTGTGTGAACACACTAGGACCGCCAGGGCATTTTTTCCCTCTTTAGGAGGTTTTTTTCCCCGAGCATTGTATATACGCCCATCACTCTAGGGCTATCTATCTTTCCATTGCATACTAAGTAACACACTCTCTATTGTGTGCCTTGAGCTTCCTTCGTCTTCTCCAAGCTATGTGCGTTTCTCTGTAACCGTAATTCCAACATTTCCCCGGGAACGACACCAAAAATGTGCGCATCTGTTGCACGTGTCAATGCAAGGGACTTGCTGTCGATACACTGTGTGCGAGCCACAAATGGCTCCAAGCACACAACCAGACTAATATACCAAGATCAAGAGAGCAAGGGTGTGTCACTCATTGCCCTATGCTCACCTTCGTGGAGGATTCCTCGCCATGAAGATGGTTCTACCACCGTGCCGCGCTCAACCACCTCGCTGCCGCCGTGCCATCGTCGCAATTCTCGATCACACAGACACTCTCTCTCTCTCTCTCTCTCACGCACACACACACACACACACACACACACACACACACACACACACACACACACACACACACACACACACACACACACACACACACACACACACACACACACACATACACAAAAGGGGATGAAGAAGAAGAAGATGGAGATGGAGCAAGAGCACTCTTCAATTGCACAAATGAGAGAATGAGTGTTTTTTAGGTTTAGGTGACTTTTATATGAGCTCGCCCATTCACACTTGGGCGCCCATGCTTAGCCAACTAATCCTTGAATGTTCTAGTTAGAGTGCGCCTTTCATCGGCGATCACTCTTACCCTTTTCCTATTGGACCAACAAGCAGGTGGTAGGAATGTTCATGAGGGTTAACACACGTATAGCCTAGGGAACACATAAATGCATCAAACTTGTGATACCATTGTCTAGATGATTGTTTCAAGCCATAGAGACTTTTTAGAAGCTTACAGACTAAATGTTCCTTGCCCTTTAGCACAAACCCTTTAGGTTGCTGCATATAAATCGCTTCCTTGAGATCACCATGTAAGAAAGCAATAATGAAATCCATTTGATCAAGCTCCATGTCTTCAGTGGCAACCAAAGCAAGCAACATTCTCAGTGTGGTCATCTTGACCACTGGAGAAAATATTTCTTGGAAATCGACACCATATTCTTGCTTGAAACCTTTGGCCACTAAACGAGCTTTGTGATTGTCAATCTTCTTCTTGTAAACCCATTTACACGGCAATGCTTTCCTACCTTTTGGCAACGGAACAAGTTCCCATGTTTTGTTCTTTGCAATACTAGACAACTCCATCTTCATAGCATGTTCCCACTAAACCTTATCATTGGCTAGCATAGCCTCTTCGTAACAAGAAGGCTCACCACTATCTGTCAGAAAAACAAAATCCATGCCTCGAACAAACATCGGATGTGAGACTCTGTGAGATCTCCACGACTGATTAGAACTAGTTCTAGACTATGTAGTAAGTGGCTCGAGAGCTGTCTGGACAGGAGGTGATACTTCGAAAAGTGTCACTTTTTGGAATTCAACCTCTTTCATTGAGTGTCTATGCATCTTAGTCTCATTAAAGACAACATCACTGCTACGGATCACTGATCGACTTTTCGGATCCCATAAACAATAGCCAAATTGACCATTTACACAATAGACAATGAAGATGCATTTCCTGGACTTAGGATCTAGCTTAGCACGCAACTCCTTGGGTATATGTGCATAAGATTCATAGCCAAAATTGTGGAGTTTTTCATGAGACAATTTATGTCATGACCATAACTCCAAAGGTACACAAAACTGTAATGAAGCATATGGTGATCTATTGATCAAGTACACGACTGTTTATAATGCTTCATCCCAAAATGCTTGCGGTAAATTAGCATGTGATAGCATAGACATAATCGGCTCTTGGATGGTCCTATATAATCGTTCCGCAACACCATTTTGTGCAGGGGTATAAGGAGCTGTAAACTCACACTTAATTCCCCTACTTAAACAAAAGTCTGTAAACTCTTTGGAGACATATCCTCCACCATTGTCTGAGCGCAAAGCTTTCAACTTATGTTCAGACTGAGTCTCAACACTAGATAAGAACTTCTTGAAGCAAGAAAAGGTCTCATCTTTAGACTTCATGGCATAGATCCAAACATGCCGTGTTGCATCGTCGATGAATGTAACATAATAAGATGCACCACCATGGGAGTTAGAAGGCATAGGCCCACATAAATCACTGTGCACAAGCTCTAAGGTTTTTTTTCTTTGTCAAAAGAATGTGTACGATGTGTCCGTGTTTGCTTTCCATATTGACACTGCTCACAAAAGGAAAAATAAAAAAATGACAAAGACGGTAAGTAGCCCAAACGAAAGAGTGTCTCCATTCTCTTCTTTGACATATGTCCTAACCGGCTATGCCACAAAGCAACAGTTGGCAGCTCGGTTACAAAAAGAACACTACTTTTATCAGATACATAAAGACAATAAAGTGAACCAACTTTAGAACCATGGGCTATAATAAGATGACCCATTAAGTCTGTTGATGAGAAGTGACTTTGTAACCCAAGTCATCAAGACGTCCAACCGAAATTAGATTGCACGTCAATGTGGAACATGACGCACATTATGAATGATAAATTTCATCCCATTTTCCATAACCATGGCAATATCACCAACGCCAACAATGTCACAAGAGTAACTGTCACCAAGTGTAACAGAGCCAATGGTTTCCTCGTATGTAGTAAACCAATGCCTATATGAGGTGTGACATGCAACGAAGCACCCGAATCAAGAATCCATGTATGGGATACTTCACCACCACTAACAAGGAGTTCAGATGGCATAGAACTCTGCAAGGATAGAGTTTCTTGTGCATCATAAAAGACATCATTATTTTCAGTTAGCATATTAATGTCTTGCGCATAACTGTCATCTTGAACTATGTTCAGTTCTTCAATCTTAATTGAACTCTTTGGTTCCTCCTCTTTATCATCCTGATCTTTGCCTTTACCTTTGCCCTTCTCTTTGTCACGCTTCCAAGCATAACAATCATTATTTATGTGACCAAACTTATCACAATAATGGCATTGAACATTGCGGTGACCACGAGACTTTGATCTACCCTTTGATGCATGTCTATTTCCCTCTCTCTTGGACTCACGTTGCAAAGAACGGCCTTTACGTTGCTTATCATCCCTTTGCACATAATGAGCTTTGCCATAATGCGAGCTAGTCATGGTCTTCCGACGCATCTCCTCTGACAAAAGTGCACTAGTATCATCATCGTATTTTAGCGTACCATTAGGAGTAGAGTTATCAACAGCTATGCAAAAGATATCCCAAGAGGGTGGCAATGAACAAAGCAAAAAGATTGCTTTCATCTCATCATCCAAGGTCATGCACTGTGCACAAATCTGGGCAAAAAGAGATCAAAATCATTGATATAGCTGCCAACACTAGCTTACTCCTTCATACAAAGGTTGAAAAGTTTTTGCATCATGAAAACCTCATTGCTAGCTGTATCCTCTTTGTAACTGTCACATAATTTTTGCCATAAAGCATGAGCAATCTCGCATTCTAACACTGAAAAGTACACCGACTCACCAAGGTGTAGTCTAATCGTAGACTTGCATAGCTCATCAAGCTCCTCCCACTAAAACTGAGTCATGTGCATATCTTCAGTTCTAGCCGCATAGGCAATAGGAAACTTTTGCTTCTTTTGGACAAGCACATCGTGCATTTGGTTCTTCCAAAGCTGAAAATTAGTGCCATCAAACTTCTTTATGTCATAAATGTCATGGTCTTTGCTAGTAGACATGGTGACAAAACTACCAAAAGATTCTGGAAAATTTCGACAGAGTCTCCTTTGTATTTGGGACTATGTCAACCAAAATACAAGAGAAAATGACCAAGTATGTCACTCACAAAGCATAAAAGGGGGAAATGCCTTTCAAAAGCACACGGTATAGAGACCAACTGAGACGCATAAAATGTCAAACTAACCATAGACCGCCAACTCGACGTCAAAAGCACCTATACCACTCTATACATGTCCTATGGCGAGGCCTCATAAGGGATGCTCCAGCTACTTGTATCACCGAAGGTATCTCCACATTTGAGAGTACCCCAACTCAATGAAAACCTCACACTATTGAGCCTCAACAACGTAGGTTATGCAGCAAAACATATAGCCAAGTCTCAAAAATGGCTATCATCTGGACTAAGTCTTAGAAATGGTCGGGACTGCCGTACTAGCCAAAAGATGGCTCCACAAAAACGTACATTGGCAGTATCCACAAAGACGTACAAGTCTGTCACGACGCTCAAACAGGCGCCAAAAGCATGTGCATGCAAAGAAATATCCCTGCGGGGAGTCAAACTGCTGTCAAAAGAGCTCAAACACTTTCTGGAAGTGCATAGCTACATGGCGTAGCTTGGAGGACTCCGTGAAACCCTCGTCTCCAAAGGCCGCATCAAATTGTTGGATGAAGGCCAATACTTTGTCAGTGGCACCAAAGGTGCCATCATAGTTGAGAAAAGAGATACTCTTTCCTCCCTCTTTGAACTTTTTGAGTTTTTGTGACCTTCGCCATGCAGGGTATGATTTGCGATGTCCTCCACTCTTGTATTCTCTAGGAGAATAGCCATAACTTTCGTCGAAAAAGGAGGAAGGTGAAGAAGAAGGAGAAGAGGGTGACCTCTTTCTTGCCCTTTTCTTTCTTTGTTTCGTCTCTTCCCTTTTGGAGTGACGAGGAGAAGGATTGTGGGTTGAACATTTCCTCTTGGGAGGAGTTGGCGATCGTCTAGACCGCCGTCTTCTTGGAACCACATCTTCAGAGGAACTTAGGGATTTATTACTTTCTTGTTCTTTGGATTCCTCCTCTTGTATGGGAGAGAGTCTTGTTTTGTGGGTTTCATCAGGCCTCCCAAGCTCTCTCTCCTCTTGAAGAGTAAGGGAAATCCCATAAGCACAAAGTTGTTGAGTAACTTCGTCTTGCAAAGCAGGGTTTCCCATAGCTTGTTGCAACCTAGTAACAAGATAATTGACAAACATGGGGGCATCATCATTAGCACCTTCAAAGTTATCAATGTTCATTCTACTCTCTTGGTTATTGCTAGCCATGTTAACAAAATTTGTGTACTACTTAGTGTATGCTTTGGCAATTCAAAACCTTAGTCGCCGCTCCTCTTAGCCTTTGAAAATCGGCACTTAAGTATCTACACCCATGGCTCGAAGTGGTTAATTATAGAGAGTAATGCAGTGGATCTACTATTGCAGAATTGCCGAGAGATAGCTCCTTTTGGATTGCTTATGGCTCAAGAATGGTAAAGCCATAGGCAAGTCTAAAAAGACCCCATTATCAAGTCGAAATCTCCCAAGGTGTGCACCATATCCCACATAGTGGGCTCAACAAAACCGATAATAGATCCCAGTCCCACTTACCCTAATATAATAAAAAAAATCAACCATTTATAGGCTACTTAAGGACCTTTCTTCTTAAGCAAGAAAACAGAAACCAAATGCTCTAATACCAATGTAATGGAAATAGCCAATGAACTTTGAGAGCATAGAGGGTGAACTTAATTGATGGTAGCAACTTAAACATAGCATTTAGTCAACTTGGAATGAACAATACTTTTGCAAGAGAGAGTTCAGAGAACATGACAACAGTTGAGGACCGGATCTATGTGGAGTCGGTCCCCCCTCCAATAGGCATTTGTATTATAGTTTCTCCCATCAAGAAAGACATGGTACAATACAATCTTTGTGTTCCTTGTGACCTAGGTGATGCAATGAAGATGGAAAGCTTCATGCATCACGAGCATAACATAAAATTTTTGGAAAGCATTAACTATTCCAAGCCTTAGTCCTAAGGCCTCAAACACCTTCGAAGGTGGAGAGAGCTAGTGGGGAATGAGGGTAGGAAAGAGGAAGAAGAATCATTTCATAGGAGAAAGAATTAGTTCCTCACTTATCATCACTCTTTATGCTAGCATACATATAATAGCATAGTAATGAAGATGGAGAAGATGACAAGCTTAAGCATTGAAGCATGGCTCTTGGTTGGATTTGTATTCCATCTCAACTTCTCTACTAGCTTGGAGAAGGAGATGGATCTCTTGCACTTTGCACTTCACACAATGAGAGTGTGTGTGAGTGTGTGTGGGAGAGTATACCCCTCAAGCATGCCCCCTACTTGCTTTGGTTGACCCCCTCTTCTAGCACAAACTTGAAGCTCATTGGACCCCTACAAGCTTGGCCAATCACATGCAGGATGCACATCAAGCAAGCATGCTAGCCTTGGGACAAGTGTCCCTGGAATTGGAGCTGATCTCTTGAGACAACTAATTCTAGTGTTGGAAGATTTCAGCTATTAGTGTAGGGAGATTTCAGACAGTAGACTAGACAGGAATCAGAAACTAGACTGGAATGTGGATACTGAAATAAGAATCATACTTATGTAATGGAAATAAGGTTCAGATTCAGAAGACTGGACGAGAAGTAAGTATAACTGGAATATGACATGATTGGAATTATAGATCAAGGTTACATTGAATATGATTTACAAAGAGAAAGTACAGCCGACAATACTGCCAATGATTCTCAAGTAAAAATACAGCCAAGGTGCTAACCCAAATGATAATAATTGCCAACCCGATTACAATGTAATGGACCCTATTTATACACTTCGGGTTTACTGTAGTAATTACCATAGTAACTACTAAGTAATATTCGTTGCCCATCTTCTAAGAAGACGTTCCCACATAGTGAACTATCCAGCCGTCTACATCCTTCCCTTCTTTCTTGAATTTTGGCAAGATTTCAAAATTTTTTAAAAAATTCCCCTGTCTGATTCTGATGTGAGACTGAAAAATCCATCGTCTGGTTCTGATGTTGGGAATCCGGCTTGACCACTTACAGAATGGCCATACAAAGATTGCGAGTAGGCAGTTGAAAAGGCCAAGGTGGATCTCTCACCAGGCCAAGGTAGAGCTGTCATCTCCACCTGCCTGCTGAGGAGAAAAGTCGCCACTGAATTCTGAGATGGAACTACCCAGTATCCTTCCATTGGATCGTCTTCCGTTTGCCCTTTGACCTGGAGGGTGCCTGAGAAGTCCCAATACCGGCATTCTCCTTCTGAATCAGTCAGTAAATGGCCTCCTGCTCAAGCTGATCCCGCCGGTCGGTGGTCATCTCTACTTCATAAGGCGTGAGGGAATGATAGGTTTTGGTGTCAGGATCATAGAGTGTACGCCTGCCCTTGCTCAGTCTGGTTCTGGCCAGCTTATGACAATGCGAAGCAGTATGGATCCATCCTTCTGGAAGAGGCTGATTAGTTTTGACTCGAGCTTCAAAAAGAATCTCAGCCATCTCCCTGTACTGTGGTGCCAGACCCGGCTTTGCTGCAATGTCTTTTCCAAGCAATTTAGAAGATTCGACTGTAAGTTGTAGCAATTGATTAGTAATCCTGGTCAATCCTCTGACTTGAATCTTCCACTGGCCCATACACAACTGTATCCTATGCATCTCCTCTTTCCGTGCCTGAATATCATTGATTTGGAGAGAATCATTGAACAACGTCTGCCAAGTCTTCCATTCCACAGTCGATCGCTCATACCAATCCTAAAGCTCATCAGTGATTTTGAAGTATGTAAGGCAATCAACTGGTTGTGGATGTTGAGGATACAGTACTGGAAAGAATCTTGGCAGCTCTGTTTCTCTTGCAAGAACAGCATACAAGAGAAGTGGAGAATCAGACACAAATTCTAAGAAATTGAGAACAACCTTGTTCTCTTGCTGCATCATCTTTCTGGTGATTCTCACTAGCTAGAACAATGTTCGGAGAGCAATTGCCTGTGCTCCGACTGACATTCTAGTATGAGGTCCTTTGCTAGTGGCTGTCTGGTCCTCAAGAATGGCTTTGACTCTCTGATCCAAAACACCTCTGGTAGTTTGCATTTGTACCAAAACATCCTTGAGTTGTACCCTAACATCCTTCATACATCGGTAAGTTGGTTTGTTGCCCAACAGAAGTTCTAGTTCCAGGGCAAGGGAGTGACAATCTGCAGTAGACTGCCTTTGTAAGTGCGGGTTTGCCACTCTCTCATCAGCATTGAGTATCCATTCAATGCTGTACTGGGATGCGCAGGTAAACAACAAGCTTCTTTATCATGGAAAGCTGCTGATTTCCAATGTTCCACCATTTCCCTGGCTCCAACATATAGCCTTTGAAATATTTCCAAATCAGACAAGAGATCATCATCCTCCAGATACTGTCTGGTTATGGAGGCCTGTTGATGTCTCAATTGCCTATTTAGGGTAATGAGCTGCAGTGAATGTTGAAGATCAACAACTAGTGCCTCATCCTGCACTTTCATTTTCCCTTTAGCATCTCTGTTGAGTTGGAATTGATCAGTTGGCTGATTCCCAGTGTGATTGGGTTGCTGCTCTTCAGTCTGCTGTTTACCCGACTGATGCCCTTCATTCTGTCCTTCCTGCTAGCCCTCATTCTGGCCTGGCTGGTCTAACTGTGATGACTGGCCTTCTTCAGTTGGCCCTGTCCCACCAGTACCAGGTCCTGGAGGTGGAGATGGTGGTGGGGCATCATCATCATCGTTTGTATGCCCTGCTTCTTGATCATCCTCCTCCTGATCAGCTTCATCTTCTTGGTCTTCTTCTTCCTCATTCGGAGAAGTCTGCTGCTCAATATAATCTAATATAGCTTGATTCATCAGAGCAGTATTATACTCAGTCACCTTGTCCTGCAAATCACTGTGCATACTTTCCATCAAGGACGTTAAATTCTCTAAATTGAAAACAGCATTGCCTCATGGATTTAAAATTTCAGCCAAGCTGTTATAGATGTATCTTTCAGTCAGAGAGGCCTTCAGAGCTGTATGGCGCATTAACAGGTTTTTAAATTCCGCCCGCTTCATCCTGAGCATTGTTTCAGCCCGCTCTGCAGCTCTGAGTGCTTCATTTCTTTGATTCTTGATGATCATTATTTCAGATTCAGCTTTAGCTAAATTTTTGTTTAACAACTCATTAGTCCTTTCTGAATGAGCTTCCAGTACCCTGTTTTGTATGTTCTGCTCTTCCCGGGCTTTCTGGAGCTTTTCAATCTGATCTTGTGCCTCCATCAAGTTAGCTTTAAGCTTTTTGACTTCATCTTCTGATCCAGCAGCCTCCATCAGTTGTCCCATACAATTGACAATGATATTCCAAGAAGACTATATGAGGACTGAACATCTGTCTTTGACTGTGGTATCAGTAGGCTCATATATTGTCACTGGAGCCATGTAAGTTAAAGTTGCATAATCAGCTTTGCGTAGCAAAATATGCCCTTTCAATTGTTTAGTCTGCATTTGCTGCAACCTGTCCTATTTTACCAGTTGCAGAATGTTTTCAGTATTTGGAGTAGGAACTCCACCTGGCAGAGTCGAGGAAGCTGGACCTTTTCCCTTGTCCATTTGGCTCTTGCCTTTGTCCCCTGACTGGTCTGCTATCTTCTCAGAAGTGGCTGGCTTGGTCTGATCCTTTCCAGAACCAGTAGCAACTGCACTTTGTGCTACTGACTGGCTAGGCACAGTCTTCTGAGCAGATTGGTGCTCTGTCTGTCTCACTATAGATTTCTCAGTATTCAATGTCTTGACCTGGCTTTCTATCTGCTTCAAAAACTCACTACTCTTTGTCAGTGTAGTCTTAGGCTTCTTTGAACTGCCAGCCTGTTCTGGAATTGCTTTCCTTTTCAGGTCTATTGAAATAGTTTGACTGTCCGTTTCTTCGTCATCTGAGGACAACTCAATGTTCTTCGGCTCAAAAATTGGCTTCTCACTCCAAGCCTTCTTTACCTGCTTATTAACATCAGAAGCAGTAGCCCAATACAGGAATTGCCAAACATACCAAGCTTTGAAAACATTTTGAGATTTTAGCTTGGTAGTTTGCTGGAGTACATTGTGCGAGAGAATTTGACAAAGATTAATAGGAACATGTGGATCCAATATCTTGGCTAACAGCATAGCAAACAATTTTTCGGATACATACGTTGGGTTGTTTTTAAGGCTTACTGCTTCGGCTACAAACCTGTAAGCCGTGGAAGCTTCTAGTCCTGCTACTAGAACTCCTTGACCACTTGCCTTGCGCTTATGTTTAGTCGCTTCATCCTCCTTCAGAGCTATACTTATCTGCTGTGCAGTTGCCACAGAAGGTTTGGGCTCGTTGGGCATTCTGAATGCAAAAGCTATGGTTTCTGATATCAGTGACACCTTCCTACCATTTACCATGGCACTGCCATCTTCAACGTCGAAAGAATCAAGAACTTGCTTGATGATGTCTGCATCAAAAGCAATTCTTGTAGCTTGCAACACAACTCGGAGATCCCAGAGTTGTAGCAGAGTCATTTCTTGGTCAGTGAATACATAACGTTGGATTTTACTGTACGGTATAATGGGAAGGCTGGCCTTTGCAGCAGCAACTATGGCCCGGGTTTCCTCAAGAGACTCTTGCATCTTCTCTGAGCGTTTCCTTCTACCCATACACTGTGAAGACGATGACGATGAAACAGGCGAAGGAGAAGAAGACTTACTTGTCGTCTAAAAGCCGTTTCGTGGTGTCGCTGGCAAGGCTAGCTGACAGTCAATTGTCTCTTCAGAGGTCAAGGTTTGCGGCTGTAACAAAGAAACTTCGGAGCTTGGCGATGGCGAATGGTTAACAGGAGGAAAGCATCGCGTAGGGGATTTATGAGGAAAAATGCTAACTCTCCTAACTGTTATACGTGTTCGCGCCATAAAAGCTCCACCACTCGCCGTTCCTAGACTTGTGTGCATCGCTTCTGTCGTGGCAGACATGCATTGGATAAGACTGTGGCCCATCGTTGAAATAATTACTACTGGAGTGCCATCTGACCGTTAGGCGCTTAAAAATTGGAAAGTGTGTCCCTACTGATACTGGATTGATTTCCAGTTTGGCTCGACCATACTGGTACTGATTCTAAGGTCAGCATGATCTGGTTCTTCTAGTACTGGTTCTGTTGGAGGAGCGACTCACAGACCCATGAAGTGCATGCAAATACTACCTAGATCAACATAATGTCAATCGAGGACACAAATGACACGATAGGCATACGGAGGAAATCTCTGTAGCTTGTCAGGCTGAGACCATCCTACACATACAACACTCTGGAAGGCCAACTATACCACAATCAAGAACCTCAGTGCTCTCAACTACACCACCTAGCCACATACACACATACGAAAGGTAACTCACCTAATCATGCCAGATTCATACGAAACTTAAGGAACACCATCCCCTCACTAGGATACACCTGTCCCTAAGCTTCTACACTCAAAACCCTCACTCTAAACCCATCTGCGAAAAACGCGTAGGATGACAGAGCAGAATTTTGAAAGTGCTCGAAACTGAAATTCATGAGTACCTATGCGTAGCTTATGTCGCCACGATTCTATAGACTACTAGCACGCAGAAAACAGACATCGTTTGATACACTTACGGCCACAAATAGCTCGTAGATGCGTCGGCGTGTGCGCTTCGTCTCGCGTGGAATGCTTGGCGTTGTCGCGTAGCTCTCCTTGAGCCTACAACAATGGTGCAGTCGGATCTCCAATGTGTTGAGCGAGCCGGGCGTAGCGAGAGGATAAAGCTCATGCTCACTCTCTTTCTCTCTCACACACAGTAGACGGCAGCGCTAAAGTTTTGATTATGATTAAAGTCTCCTTTACAAAATGACCTAGGTACCTTATATACTAAGGCTACCTTAGGTTTAACCAAAAATGGGGTTGAAAGGGTCAAATGGCTTTGTATTTACAATCTGGAAGTGCCATTGCACCCCGGCTTCTGAAACTAGAATAACTACTCATTACAAATGACGTTTATAGCCATAATCAACAGCATTTCATAACTCGCAAAAGATAAGACTTTGGTTCGAAACTTGAGTTATGTTGTGTTGTTGACCCAACGGTCAACACTCCCCCCTTCCGTGTTCATGTCGTCCCCGACATGACCTGATTGTCGATGGCGATGTGGTCTTTGCTGTCGTTTTGGCTTCATCTGTTGCACTGCTTGTAACTTTTTCGAGCCACAACAAGAACTATGATCCATTAGAGCGGACATCTATCATCATAACCATTCATCTTTTGAGATCCTCTGATTACTTTTATGTCTGCTCTTCTTGATTGGGGACTTCTTTGTTCCTGTGCAATCATGTTGTTAGTGTTGTCTGCAGCTTTGTCATTGTAGGCCATTCTTTGACTCGCCATTGAGGAGAAGTATGCTATGATCTGAAATTGGTGATCCAATTCATTTGTCAATTGATTTGAGTAGCATTTCCTTATTATTGATGTAGAAGGAATATGTACAAGAGGATGGTGATAGGTGTCTTTGGATTAGGGTCTAAAACCTGGATGACCAAAGGGAAAAAAACCCGGTGGGAAAAAAAATTCCTTTGGTATACGCTCTTATTGGAGTTGAGCAGTTGAATGTGAAGTACATGTTCATGAAAGGTGAGTGCTTGGGTGAAACACGGAAAGAGTGCCTGATGCAAGTGCCAATTATGGGACACTCTATATGCATATGAGAAATTTGTCAACAAAAGCATGCAATGTGAAAGAAGGAGATGATGGGTGTTTTGAGGAATAAATGTAGCACATGTGACATCAAAATATGTCTCAATAGCTTCCACCTTTCCAAGAAGGGTTGTCGGTGTAGAAGTTTCTCCACTCGTATCTCACTGTGCTCAGTACGTGAGTGTCTTTTGGACCTTCTCCTTCACTTCACCAGACTTAAGTACTTAGACTTCGACTCTTTTGCTCACCTATACCAGCATGAGCGACACAACGTAAATATGCTCAACTCTTCCATCTTGAGCAATACCTAGAATAGCTAAGACACTTAGACCACAGAGAATATTACTTGAAGCTTTGGGACTAACACCTCACTCATTTTGTGGCTTAGCTACTCGACTCTGACTTGTATGACTTGTCAGTTGCCTGTTTGACACTGCTTTGTGACAAGTTCTTCGGCTGTTGTAGTGGCTGCTGAGACATACTTCGTGAAGTTTCATCGTTTTCCCGCACCTTCTTCTCTTTGTAGTGCACAGGCCTCTCGTCAGTCTTTTCTTCATGTGGATTATAGATTTTTTAATTTTTTCTTAATAATAAACAAAGAAAATCTTAAAACAACTCAACAAAAGAAAAATCATTCAAATAGAAATCTAAATGCTATGTACATTATACACATGTCCCTAGGAGCTCATATATGGATTTTGTCCCCATACTCCTCTGTAACACTACTATGAGGGCATATACTCTAAATTTTGTCAAAAAATTATCATAATAAAACGCAAAAATTCAATGCATCTCAAAAAACATTGCCCTCTAATAGTCATAATGTTAGGTCCGCATTCAGAATTCCTCCCCCCTTCCTATTTGGAGTCATCCTTTACGACAGGGTATCGCAAAGGGTATGTGTTGTGCTTGGGCAATTAAAAGTTGTGCCTATGCAGGCCTTGTAATGTAGCCCTATTATGCATACACAGTCAATGCATGGAAAAGATTTATGTTGTGCAAGATGTGAGTATAAGAAATTTGCTTATTGGCATTTGTTGGCGAGGCTTCCTATTCTAAGCAATGTAATGGTCTTTGAAGCTCTTGTATCGTTGCTTGATTGAAGCGACTTGCTCTCTTCTAACTGTACTGTAATTGTAGGAAGAATTGTAAGAATTCAAGCGGCAATGCACTGACAACAGTTTTGTTGTTCTTCTTTGGGACCCATTTCTTTGTGATTATTGGCTGTTTTGTTGCTGGCTCTCGTTTGGGAACCCATACTTGCCCGTGCTTCATTTGTGTTTGAAGAGACTTCTTTGGGATCCACCTTTTTGTTGTGTGAGTCAACAGTGGTCTTTGCTTCAGCCCTTGTACGCTTGGTTGGGGATGAGATTTAGGCTTTGAAAGTTGATACTGTGGTTGTTTTGGAATCCAAATGAATTCCTGACTTTTTTGTGCTTGAATCAACTTCTTTGGAGCCCAAACCTGAGTTGTGAAAGCTTGCGACTTTGTGATATTGTTACCCGTTTGTGCACGCTTTCCTTGTGTTTGTTTTGGTGTTGGATCTTGTGATTTTTCATTAGAGATCTTTGTCTTCTTGATCCATATCTGTTTTTGGCCGATCTGGCTTTTTGTATCCAGATTTGTCGAGCTTTTTGGCTTTGACTTGTTGTCCTATTATTTTGACCTGTCATGGTTGTTGCTGAAGGGGTTGGTGATAGTGATGGCCCGAGTTGATGATAGGGGATGTCGTAAGATTCATCACTATCGCTATCCTCAGCAAGGTTGACTTCTTGTACTTTCCCTTTATTTTTTGGCTGGTAGTGGAAAGTTACTGTCTGTTTGCTCGTGGGTGGTAGTTTCTTGGAGGACTTTTCTAGCCCATTGATTAGAGCATTGCTAGCTCGTTGCTCTGGTCGTATTCCTCCTAGCTAAGTCTTTGCATCCTTATTAGGAGCCATGTATGAGGATGCTTGTGGTGGCTGTGTTTTCACCGAGGACTTTGGAATCCACTTTTGATGCACTTTATTCGTGTAGCGATGACATTGATTCCCGGGTCGTTGATCTTCTTGAAGCTCGAAGTGTTCTACAGAGTCATAGAACTCGTCATCTTCTTCATCTTTTGATTCTCCACATTTCTTTGTTTGCTCCTTATTTCGAGAGCTTGTTGATGTCTGGACCTCTTCCTTTTCCTGGATTACACTCACTGCAAAATAAGGAACGACATCATAGCCATTTTCATCACAAAACTTTGTTGTGGGACCATCCTCCACGGCGCACACGTCTAGAGTAGCCAAGATGTGTTCCCATCCAAAAGGCTCTAACTCTTCTTCAGGAAATGGTTCTAGGATATAGTCCCTATCCTCTATAGCCCGCTCTAGGATACATTCCTCAAGTTTTCCCCATTTTTTCCAAACCTCTTTGGTTGCAATGGCCACACCAGCTCCACTATCAAGGATTGCCATGGCTTTTACATTATTGAATTCTACAGGAAGGGTGGTGTTTCCATCTTCTCCCTCGTAATACTCGCCTACCTTGTTTAATGGCACTGGCCTAGTATTTAGTTGAGGCATTTCAAGCTCTTTGATGCCTTCCTCGATTCGAGTCATTGGGGTTTTTACACCAAATTTCTCTAGACATTTACCCACATTAGCCCACATGTTTGGTCTTATTCTGAGCAACTTGGCTAACATTATTGTACAGGTGACAGGGGTAGATAGAATATCTACTAGCCCCTTTGAATCGATGGCCTTGTTGGGAGATAATCTCTGTGATGGGATTGCAACCACATCTGAGTTGGTCTTGTACTCTCTCATATAGGACGGTAGTGTTCTTAGCGAATGGGGTTGACTATCCATAGATTGTACAGATCCTTTGTCGCCCCAATACGATCGCACAACTAGATTCATTTGAGATCCAATCTCAAATTCCTCTATTGGTGGTATAAACACTCCTCGTTCATCACCAGTCTTGTCTACTCGTCTTCTTAGGTCATCGGCTTCATTGGCCTCTCTGACTTGTTTCCACAATTCGTCAAGACCATCTATCTCTTTACAATCCTCAGGTATAGCTTGGTGAAATCCCTCGGAAGAGTTATCCGTGGTATTCAATACTATCCTTGGTTCTAATGCTGGGTCTTTGAGGTTTGGTCTGTGCTCATGACTAGAATATGGCTCCTTTAGTTCCTGGTTTGGTGGGATTACTTGTGTAGGCATGACATGGATCACATCCTCAGGTTTTGCAACTGGTGGTTCTAGTAAAGCTTGGGCTGTTTGAATCATTTTCTGGCACATTTTAAACCTTTGCTTTTCTAGTTCCACATAGGGATATGTCATCCACCTGTGTTCTTGGGTTTGGTTGTTTTTGAGTCTCACATCATAGGCTTTCAAGAGGGCATCTAATGTCTCATTAACCTTCTCTGCCAACACAGATCCTCCTGAACTAGCACTTCTCGGTTTCTCATCCGTGGATGGTTCTTCTAGAGGTTTAACCATCTGTGTAAGAGAAGGTGCCTCCTTTTCCTCATGTTGTTTTATCTTCTCCTGAGCTTCGGTAAGCTTCTCAGCTAGGGATTTTTGCTCTCGTTCCCTGCTTGCTTTCATCCTAGTCTTTCTAGCTTTCCAACTATTTCGTTTGCTCTTGGTTTTCTGATTAGGTACGTCTGTCTTTGGTCCATCATCTGTCTTTGGACTCATGTCACTTTCCGTGTTCTTTGTCTCTGGATTCTCATCAGCTTTCTTTTGATCTTGTGCTCTTGTAACCACTTGAACTGGTACAACATTTTCATTTTCTAAGCTACTAGGGAGCTGAACAATCCCTAAGACATTTGTCGTGATTTTCCTGATTTGGTTTGGTTTTTTCGGGCAATCGGGGATCAAGTGAGTGATGCCACACTCAAGACAATAAGCATTTACTTCAGTGATCTCCGTATGAGGACATTGTTTGACCAAGTGGTTGTCATGACTTTTGTGACAATCTGTCTCTGGTTGAGGAGATTCTTTTAGCATTTCCTCTTGGCTATAAGCAAGCTTTGACCTAGATAAGCCGCTATTTGCAATGAATCGCAATGTCCTTAGGTCCATTTCATACCTTCTTTCTTTCGACTGAAACCCAGGAGGTGGAGGTTGTACCGGCCTCACCACTCCATGTGTTTCTCTCACATTTTGTTGCTCCGAAGGGTAGTACTCACTTTGGTTGCTATGCCACATTGTAGCTGGTACTGGTGTTGGTTTATTTGATGCTTCCATCATTGGAATGTATCTCATGTCTACCGGCATTCTAGCACCTGGCAGCGGAGGTTGTTGTCCTAAGACAAGCTGTGGCCTTAAAACTCCTACTGGTCCTGGCGCATTCCCCGTAATGTATCTAGGTGGAGTAGGTGCTTCTGGAACAGGTTGTACATACCTCTCCCTAGCATTTTCCATGCTATAATAGCACTCTTCCCCCGTATGGTTCGTCCATTTTCTCTCAATTTCACACCACTTCGGCTCTCCTGAATCAGACCTTACAAGAGGAATCAACCCCTTGACCAAGTTGTTGATAAGATTTTCTTGATCAATAGGTGCTGTTGGCTTGGCAATGGACTCACTTATCTGTGAAACACTATGCTGAGAGGATGTGTCATCTCCTTGACTCTTTAAGTCCTTTTCTTTGTATGCCTCACAGTTATCCACTAGATAAAGAGCTTCTTTGATCAACTCGTTTAGCGTCATCCTCTTTATCATATGCAGATCCTTCTGAAGGCCTGCATGTCTCATTCCTTGGATAAAGATCAGCATCAGTCGTGCTTGCGTAGGTAATTCTGCTCTCGGACAGAGCTTAACATATCTCTTGAGCCGTAATGATGCTTTGCGTACTGATTCATCCTCTTTCTGTTTGAATCTATGGATTTGCGAGACGGTGTTGTGAGCAATGTCTTTTGGCGAGAATTCTTCAATAAACTCCTCAAACAGCTCATCTAGGGTCTCAAAATCCCATTTTTCCACCGAGTCGAACCATGTAGCTGCATCATCTTCTAGAGTCAATCCAAATCCCACAAAATGTGTCGCAAAATCTGAAACTTCCTCTCCTCTAATCACTCTTCTAAAAGCCGTTACGTGATCTCTTGGATCTTTATCTCCGGAGTATTTTATGTTTACGCATTTCTGGACTTGGGATGGTCTAACTCGTCGATTGTCTACAAGTCTAACCAGAGACTCTCCCAATCCTTCTTTTGTTATCGCTCTTGAAGGGAATCCTGGTGGCTCTCTTCTTGGAATTCCTATAGGAATTGTCGTGTTTGGTGGAGGCATTTGTGTTCCTTCATTGACTAAATATCCACCTCTTTCTAGTACAGTCTGTGGATTTGTGCTTTGTACAACTCTATATTCTCGTCCATACTTGTCGACAACTATAGATCTCCATTGACAGTCGACTCCGTATGTGTAGACATATAAGAGCTTGTAATCCGTTATCTCTTCTAGGTATGGATCTGAGCACCTATAAAGATTGACCTCATTGTCGTCAATGTATCTATATAGTCCTTCACTCTCATGACCAATCATCCAAACTCTCTCAACAAGATGGATCTTTATCAATTGCAAGTTTGGAAGATCCATTGCGGGAGGATATTCCTCTATCATCGGGATCTCCAAGCTTGTGTAAGCTGCGTTTGAATCTAGGGTAGACATGATTTCTGGGCTTAAGAGCTTTTGCTTGGTTCAAGTAGACTTAGTCCACTGTGTTCAAGTTCTTTGGTTAGGGAAAAGTCGAAACTATGTCCAAAACCGCAACCGTTTCGTCACAATTCTCGCAAATTGTCGCTTTCAGACACCCCTAACTTCCGGATGCATTTTGAGGCCTTAAACGATATTTTTTTCAAAGTTGAACTAAATGGTTGCCATTGGCATACATCTAGTTCAAGTTTTTCTCTAAGATCTGTAGAGCCGCTCTCAGGCTACGTTTTGATAAAAAAACTTTTCCAATCCGATACCGTTTGTGAAAGTTATGGCCAAAACTGTGAAATGCAGTTTAGAATGGTCAAAATGAGTCCAAATTCAATTTTAAAAGAAGATTTGGAATCTCTGTGACACTGTGAACGCTCCTGTATGGTCAAAATTACAGTTGGACCCTAAAACTGGCCTAGAGACATCCTACGGGTAGGATGTCTATATACTCAGAATTTAACAAAATTGGTTCAGAGACTCCCCTTAAGTCCAACAACACAATGGTATGCTCAGAATTTCATTTGGACCTAAAAATGGCCTTGAGACATCCTACGCGTAGGATGTCTTTTTGCGCAGAATGACTTGAAATTTTCACCCCAACTTCTCCTTGATGTGCTGATCACAGTGGTGTGCTCATAAGTTGGTTTGGAGTCCTAAATCAAGCTGGAGACATCCTACGCGTAGGATATCTAACTGCTGAGATTTTGTCCAAACCTGATCCCAATATTCTCCTAGGGCTCAGCAACCCAATGGTATACTCAAATTTGAATTTGGATGCCAATAGGTCAAGATTTAGGCTGCAAGAGCTTATAGTGCACTCCAAGAGTAGGATGTCTGACAATTCTTGTCTTTGCTTGGTAAATAGGCCAAACAAGGTCCTAATTCACTTTTGAAAAAAAGTTCTGGAATCCTTGAGACACTTAGAACCTCCCTTTATGGCCAAAGTAGAATTTTGACCACTTTATGACCCTGGAGACATCCTACGCGTAGGATGTCTTTTTGCTCAGTTTCAGCTCAAACTTGCAATGTAGCTTCCCCTTGATGTGCTAAACTCTCAACTACTTTTACTTTTTGATTATGACACCTATAAATGATCAAGAATATGTTCCAAAAGCCTGATGTCTGTTCTGATGAATTCACCAGTCAAATCAACTCCAAATTGGACCGAAATTGACTAGGAGGCTTGCCTAAGGCTATACAACACCCTGCTATGTCCACAGTTTGAATTTGGCCTCTAAATCATGCCTTAGACATCCTATGCGTAGGATGTCTAACTGCTCAGAATTGCCCCAAATTTGAACCATAGACTCTCCTTAAGGTGCTGATCATTGTGGTATGCTCAGAGGTTGATTTGGAGTGCTAAATCATGGTGAAGACGTACTACGCGTAGGATGTCTTTTTGGCATGTTTGACCCCAGACTTGTCCCGCAGCTTCCCCTTGATGTCAGTAACCCAGTGGTATGCTTAGATTTCGGTTTGGATTTCAAAAGTCCCAAATTTTAGATGTTCTTGCCTTTTTTTCAGTCAAAAGTGCTAAAGTCCGCTTTGAACCCAATTTTCTCACCCAAATGAGGTGAAACCCCTTTCAGTCACTCAATATATCATTCAAGACATGTTCATGTCATGCCAAGGGTAGGACTAGACGGGCACGGCCCGGGCAATGTGCCGGACACACATGCAGTAAAGGGGTCTATATATGGAAGAGGGCCAGGGGCCTATATAGGATGGTTGGGAGGTTATTCGCATGTCTGTCTACCCGCTGGTCTTACACTGGTATCAGAGCTCAGGGGGAGGAGAAGGGTGGAGCTATGGCGAAAGAGCAGGCATGGATCTCTTGCCCCCTGTTTCTCGCTTTCTCTCGATCTTTCTCTCCCTTGGCGTTCATGGGACCTCAGCGGTTAGGTGCTGCCATGGAGTGCTTTCTTAAGCCATGAAGGAACAGTCGATGCTATTCATGCAAGGTACATGTCATGCACCTTGCATGCCATGCAAAGCGTTGTTGAAGCTCGGCAACAAAGGGCCGCAGGAAACGACTCCTCTGCACGAGCCGATGAAGAAGGTTGCAGTGCGGGATACAACCCTACACATGGATCGAGGCCGGATTCGACCTGCAGGAATCTACTGGCTTTTTGGCTTAATGGGATCGCCTTGGGTTCGGGAGCATATTTCGTCACAGACGGTGTGCCTAATACCATATGCAGCACCGGCTTTGATCTCGTTTTTCCCTGCGCAACAGAGTTTGCCATCACTGCCATACATTTTACTGGTTTTTATTTTTATTTTGATACACACCACCATTAAGTGGCGTCCGATGGACCAAAGCCATGCCTTCAATTAAGCAAAAAGGGGGGGCGTTCCCACTCCGCACCTTAGCACCATCTTCGGCATGGGCTGCAAGGCGGCAGGACTCTCAGCACGCAGCGTGGAATTCATCATCAAGAACTTCTGTGGAATACATTTAGTATGACACTTTGGAACGATCGATTGCGGCCTCAACGGATGGAGGCAAAGGGCAAGGCTCTTACGAAAGGATTTTTTGTTGATCGGTTCGAGGATCATGGACGCTCATATACATGAGCATTGTAGCCGAAGAGGCGAGTCGACGTAAGTATCTAATCATGCAAAGTGAAAGAAACCGGCAAGGCGGGTCGGCATCAGTCAACACTATGATGTGCACACCATACATGTTTGGACTCGCCATTGGCATGCAAATTCGAATACGACAAGGTCGTATCTGCACTAAACAAGGGAGATCGAAGTATACCTTTCCTCATGCTTGAAAGGGGAATCCACAACATGCCCGATGACAGAAACAGTTGTGCGGGTAAGTTATGACGGCATGGAAGAAAGAGGTCAAGGCACGCCATATCTTGGTCTGCGTGTTCATGCATGCTGCCAGAGATCGACACCATGGTACTCCAAGTCGTCACACAATTCATGAGGTATGCAGTTATTTTACATTTTTGATTCGGATGTGATTGCTTGCTATGGCAACGCAAAGGTCTAGGATCTCAAGGAGATTGGCACAACCTGGTGCTCGTTGAAATAAAGGCAGCCAAGGTGCTCCGCAGGGCTGGCTCCTTGTCGCTGCTTCTAGCAGACGGCGAAGAATACTTACCACGCAGTGGTATTCACAATTCCAGGTACACTTTGCAACTGCAATCAAGTTACATATCTATTGCAGGTACTTTCATGATTCTCCATACGATGTAATTTTCAACACGGTCGATTCGTTGTTGCCATGATAGCTATATCATGGCAGGAACATACGTTGGCTATTAACACAACAACGTGTCTATGAAGCAAGGCTTCAATTTGTGGGGGCATGTTGTTCGGCATGGCTGACTCCTTGTCACTGTGTCTAGAAGCGGACAGAGGACGTTTGCCACACATTACTAGCTAATTTCAGTTGAACGCACTCGACAAGGTCGACTCTTTTTGTCCTGATATCTGTATGTCAATAACCGCTTCAGTTGGCTATCAGCAAGGCTTCAATTGATGTGAAGCAAGGCTTCAATTTATGCATCTTGCATCGCAACTACCCACGTTTGGTATATGCTATGAGCATACAAATTTGGGAGGGATTTGACACTATGCTTGAAGGATCTTTCATGGTGTACATGATACAAGAGGGCGTACGAGCATACGCGACAACTCTCTCTCGCACGGCAGATTTGGCTACGAGCCACCTTTACGCGAGCTTTTCCTTTTGGAATTTCATGACAACTGGTTACATCAACAACTACCAGGTTAGCCAAGTTTAAGTTTTTCTTGTTTTATTTTCCATGTTTACACTTTACTTGGCAATTATTGTCATTGTGCAAAGAAAAGTGCTTTGGCAATTTTACATGAAGCACGGCTTCTCCCTTGTGCCGAGATACTACCATTGATTTGGAATCAAGGGCTTTGGAACACAAGTTTGGGGAGCTGGAAAAATAGGGAATGTCAGCTCACAGAATCCCTACCACTTTATTCTGTGCAAGGCACTTATGGTTTTGATTCTCACGCTTGAGACCATCATAGTAGCCAAGGGCTTACGTTTTTGCATGCAAGGCATGCTAAGCAGGTGGCATGGATTCCACCACTTTATGCATTATGCTTCCGCTATCACACTCGCAACTCTGTCAAGGATAGACTAAGTGATGGATTGTTGAACCTAATGGCTGATTGCTATCAACACCCACCAACACTAAAAGGCACCTAAATCTAGGACTTATTTCACAGGCAAAGTGCCAATGCTAAGTCATTTTCATACAATCACAACCCTGCAAGGCAGGTAGATCAAGATGTGGTTGTGTTTTTCTGTTACCTCTCTCAATGAGAGAGTCATAGCAAAAAATTGTTGCATGCTTATAGGATACGCTGCACGTTAGGAATAAGATGCACACGATCATGGCAATCAACTATACACGTCATAGTCGTTCAAGGAAAGTTCCACAGCCCAGCATGCTCTTCTTCTCTCTCGTTCTCTCTCTTTAAGGGAATCATGAAAATATTCTAAGAAGCTTTTGATACGTGTTTTGCTCGTGAGTCAGCCTGAGCCAAGGTGCTCTAACTCTCAACTAGCACGTGGCTAAGATGCTACTTTAATTAGTCTTCATCGGTTCGTCCATTGAACACTCATTTGCACAAGGGCTATGAGCCACATAGGCTAAGAGCCATTGTCAGGCCAAGGGTAAGACCCAACTATTGGCATTCTTTGGGTGATTGTTTTCAAGAGTGAAAAGATATACCCAGGGAAGTACACATCGACGTTAATGGACAAGCAAGGGTCTTGTCATTCAGGAAGTATACAGTGTCAGTTTTGCACTATATGTTTTCATTGCGACACTCAAGTTGAGTTTTTGATAAATCTTCAACTCACAGCAGCTGATCTCTACAAGGAAGTATAGATGCAACAATTAGTTGAGACAGCATGGCTGTCCACAAGAGCTAGGCAGTTCACTTGTGTCGATTTCTTGCTCTCTCTATAGCACTACGGAGTGTCTATGGACATATTTTTTGGAGTACGACCCGGAGGGTGACTGCTAAATAACACCATAGGCATTGAGGATCACAGTTTGATCGCTCCCAGTTAAACTTCCAAGGAAAGAATTCCGCAATCTACCACACGGTAGCGGACGAATTCAACTTTTCGAGTTGATTCCAATCATTATGTACACAGTTAACTATGTTGGTTACCGTTGTCTGCTAGTTGAGCAGTTTCTACAGAGGGTCTTACCAAGGGGTTTGACTACGTAGATGTTAACCAAAGGGGTTGAATTGCGCAGGCAACACCCACGGTTTCCAGTGCAAGTTGTATAAATACGCTTGAATGTTTCGAAGCCATGTCAAGGGCATGTTGGAACAGAGTATTTTGGACCGTAGCGTCCACTATACCTTATGCTGTTACGAACCTACTTGTAGGGTTTGATTTGGCACATGTTGTCACATGGGATACAACATGGTCTAGGAACTCAAAGAGTTCAGTTTAGCTAGTGTGGAGCAATGAATGAGGGTCCCTCTCACTCTTGTCGTAAAGTGTTTAGAGCTACCTCCACACACAAGTACATCTTGTACTTGTAGGATGTTCTTTTTCCGACATCCTTAGTTGAGACATATTCCACATGTGGCGAATATGAGTCTTTGGGACTGACACTGGCGCCCTATTTCAAATATGTGTCAAGACAAAGTCCCTAAGTGCTGGTCACATCTGTTTTCTCGACCATTTTAAGCACACAGTATCAGGAGCAATTTCAGTGGCCAGAAATTGTCAGGTACTAAGTATTGTACTTGTTAAGATTACAAGTGCTGTGAAACCACCTTAACGGAGGGTCGTTTCTACATATAGCTAAGTATGCTCTGTACATGAGAATGTCTCACGGTTGGTACCTAGGTGTGATCAGGTTGTCACATTCTATTATGGTCCAAATTTGCTGCAAGACTTTCACGTACGTACCGTGGAAAGTCTCGTCATGGACTTGAGGTTCCGATATGTTTGTGTTAAATGCATGCACACTAGGTGTTATGGGCCCTAGTGTTTAACACAAATTTATTTGGCACATCATGCAACTTCATGGACATTATTGTTTCTGCAATTTTTTGCACTACCAGTGCAATCTCTCTTGCAGGTTTAGTATGGGTTTATACCCTGCCATACAAGGTGATGGCTCAGTATGGGTGTTCGTGATTGGCTGCTTGAAACTCCAATCTGCTTTCAAACTAGTTGGTTGTCTCCCTTCCATATCGAGTATATGGCTGGATACTCAATGATTGAGTCATAGTTTGTCGTCAGTCGTTGGCGACTGTCTGTAAGTGGTTGGGGGAAAGCACCTCACTCTTACTGTTGCTATTCATCCCGCATAGGATGGGCATCTTACAAGCATTCTATTTAGTACTAAAGGATATGCAAAGTGCATACGTTAGTAAAGCACGCTAAAGGATATGCTAAGTGCATACGTTAGCAAGAAGTGAAACAACTAGATCGGTTACCTTTCTGGTTTAGAGTTTGCTTCATATGATGAAAGGCGTCTCTGCCTGTTATTCTCAAGTTATCAACCTTAATCATCAGTTTGGATGAGGTTGACTATTGGCAAGAAACCACCGCAAGTCAAGGACTTGGTTGCTGCTGATGAGTATGTCAGCATAGTACTTTCATGGAAAGATGAGCCGAGGTTATATTGCACATTCCAGTACCTTCAGAAAGTCTGAAACCTGGGTATGCATTTAAACACCTCTTAGTTGTGATAACTCGTTTAGCATTCTCAAGTGAGTTCTAAATGGAGCCTTCACGCTCTTTTGATTATGAGTTGGTTAACCAAGACGGTTGCACAGGGACAACAATGTAGAAAATCAAGATGTGGTTCTTGATTTCATTGAACCTCCCAATGAATCGGGTTCTGATTCAACGAACCGTTGGATCCATGAGGGATGCCACGGTGGACAAAATTAGTGTTCTTATGAAGATACCACCACTTGTGTTTTCGAGGACGAAAACGCTCCTCCAAGGGGGGAGTAATGTCATGCCAAGGGTAGGACTAGACGGGCACGGCCCGAGCAATGTGCCGGATACACATGCAGTAAAGGGGTCTATATATGGAAGAGGGCCAGGGGCCTATATAGGATGGTTGGGAGGTTATTCGCATGTTTGTCTACCCGCTGGTCTTACAGTTCATGCAGCCATATTATGGTTTTGGTCTCAAAATAATGCTTTGGCACAAATTGGATAGGATGTCTAGCAATTTCAGTATATCTGGCCTTATCCTGTTAAGATATGGTCAAATTTCCACTTTCCAGGTGAAAATAGGGTAAAACCTACCTTCTGACACACTGGTCAACTGAGAATTTCAAAATTTCCACCAGATCACCCTGTAGACATCCTACGCGTAGGATGTCTACTTCTGATTTTTTGAGACTGAAGTGTCCCTGATGCTTCCTTATGCTCTCAGTATGCTTCACAATTGCAAAAACATGCAAAAATCACTCAATTAAGCCTTTGTTGAAATTTTACGTTTTCTGACTCCGCCTTTTGGCTTTTGGTCAACAAAAATAGGGAAAAACACCCAAGTCAATATGTTACTAGGGTAAAACGTACCCTCTGAAACCCACTGGTGCAGTCAGAATTTTCAAATTTGGTCTCCAGAACCCCCTTGAGACATCCTACGCGTGTAAAGAATGAGGATGCAAGAGAGCTACACAAGACAAGCACAAAGCACACAGAGATGGAAAGCTTCTTCTTCTTCTTCACAGAAAAGAGAGTACAAAATGACTAAGTGCTAAAGCTGAAAAGTATCACATATGTACATGCGGTCACTAAGTGTGAACTCGCTAGAAGCGTACTAGGCTGGCACTATAAGTGTAGTCCAGCTGTAGAATCACTGGCAGAGATCCTCCGTGTCGGTCACCTAACGCGCCAGTGAGTAAATGCCGTAAGCGGCCAAGACCTGTAGTGGATGCCAGCTCAAGGTGTAGAGCTCGACATCTCAACACTCCCCCTCGAGCTCTGCATGTCGCAGAGTCCAAGCATAGTCCGGAAACGTCGAAGGTTCTCAGCTCCGAGGGCCTTGGTAAAGATATCCGCTATCTGCTCCTCTGTGCTGACGTAGACCAAGTCGATGTCGCCCGCCAACACTCGCTCTCGAACGTAGTGGTAATGGACCTCTATGTGTTTGGTCCTGGCATGGAACACTGGGTTCCTAGCCAACTGCATGCTGCTGAGGTTGTCACATTGGATGAAAATCTGCTGGTCCACCTGCACTCCCAAGTCCTCAAGTAATGTGCGTAGCCAAGCTACCTCGCACGTCGCAACTGCTGCACCTCTGTACTCGGCCTCTGTGCTCGATAAAGCAACCGTAGGCTGCTTTTTGCTACTCCAAGTAACAGCAGCACTCCCAAAAGAGAACATGAAGCCACTCGTAGATCTCCTATCAACAATGCTACCTGCCCAATCTGCATCTGTATACCCATACAATGCTAATGGTGCATCTGCTGCATAGAACAATGCGTAGTCAAGAGTACCTTGCACATACCTAAGTGTGCGTCGTACTCCATCCAAATGTGGCTTCCTCGGAAGTTGCATGAACTGACTCTCCAAGCCTACTGTGTAGCTCAAGTCTGGCCTCGTGATAGTCAAGTAGATTAGACTACCCACAATCTTCCTGTACATGTTGACATCCTCAACAACATCACCCTTCTCTGCACTCAGCTTTGCATTCACATCCAAGGGAATAGAAATTGGCTTACAATCAGCCATACCATACTTTGACAACATGTCCAAAGCATACTGTCTCTGTGATAGCCATACACCCTCTAGAGTCCTGATCACTTCAATGCCAAGAAAGTAGCGCAACTCGCCTAAATCTTTCATTTCAAACTCCTGTTTGAGAAGACCCTTCACATGGTCAATCTCCATAGCATTGTCACCAACAATAATAAGGTCATCTACATATATGGTAATGACCACAATCCCCACATCACTCTCACGTACATAGAGTGAATGATCAGCATGAGCTCTCCTAAAACCAATACTGACAAAATACTTGGCAATCCTGTCATACCATGCTCTAGAGCCCTGCTTCAAACCATACAAGGCTTTGAGACGTCTGCATACATAATCTGGGTAACCTGGATCGACATAACCAGGTGGCTGATCCATATACACTTCCTCTTGCAACTCACCATTCAAGAAGGCATTCTTTACATTCATTTGATGCATAATCCATCCTCTAGATGCAGCCACTGCTATGACAGCTCTCACTGTCGTCATCTTTGCCACTGGAGCAAAGGTCTCCTCATAGTCTATGCCATACGTCTGTGCATAACCCTTTGCGACCAGCCTTGCCTTGTGACGCTCAATGTTACCATCAGCCTTATGCTTGGTTTTATACACCCATTTACAGCCAATAGCTTTCTTGCCACTTGGCAATGGCACCAACTCCCATGTGTCATTTCCAACTGCATCCTCAAAACATCAACCTCTTCATTCATTGCATCATCCCAATGCACATTTCCAACTGCATCCTCAAAACATGTGGGCTCCACATCCTGTATCACCTTAGCCATGTAGGCTTGGTGATGCGCTAGATACCCATCATAAGTCAATTTCTGAACTGGATTTCTGACTCTATTAGATCTGCGCGGTCCTGGGTCACTCCTTTGCCCTCTAGCATCTTCTTGTACTTTCCTTACACCAGGTGTCCTGACAGCCGGAATTCCAAATTCCTCATCAAGACTTTGTTCAGAACCATCTGAATCCATGTCTACATGTGAAAAACCTGATGATGCATCAACCATAAAGGGAGGTTCATCAACCTTTTCCTTTCCTTTTCGTGATACATTCCCTGTACCTGTTGGTGGAGTAACCTGCGTACGTAGTCTACCATTCCATGGTTTCTCAACAGAGCCACGAGAAGAGGACTCTTGTGGTCCACTCAAAACCTGTGACTGTGGCCTCACATTTTGTACAACCACATCATCTTTTACATCAGCCCCAATAGTGCCATGTGCATTACTGTACCAGCTGCTCATCTCATCAAAGACTACATCTCTGCTCACTCGTAATTCTCGTGTAGTAGGATTGTAGCACCTATACCCCTTTTGTTCAAGGGAATATCCCACAAGAATACATTTCTCTGCTTTAGGATCCAATTTCCTACGCAACTCATCTGGTACATGCACGTAAGCTATGCAGCCAAACACTTTCAAGTGTGCCAAATCAGGCTTTGTACCTGTAAACTTTTCCTCAGGTGTTACATCATGCACCGCAGCTGTAGGTGTCCTGTTCATAATGTACACAGCTGTATTTACAGCTTCAGCCCAGAAATGATGAGGCATGTTCTTCTCATTCATCAATGCACGTGCAACCTCTGCAATGTGCCTGTTTTTCCTTTCTGCGACCCCATTCTGCTGTGGAGTATATCTGCATGTAAACTGCCTGCGTATATCATGCATTCGCAGAAAATCTGAAAAATCATTGGAGAAGTACTCTCCCCCTCCATCTGACCTCAATGTCTTGATTTGCATATCTGTCTCCTTCTCAATCATGACTTTGAAGTCTTGAAAGTGACCAAACACTTCACTTTTGTTACGCATGAAGTAGACCCATACTTTCCTTGTATGGTCATCAATGAAAGAGACATAATACCTGCAACCATGTATACTTGCAGTATCGGTTGGACCCCAAACATCTGTGTGCACCACCTCAAGTGGCTTTTTACATACATTGCGCTCATGTGGAAATGAGCCCTTTGACTGTTTTCCAAACTGGCATGCTGCACACACTTTATGCATACCATCCACCTTGAATTTGGGCAAACCTTTTACAATCTGTTTTGATTGCATGCTGCGCAATCTCTGGTCATTGACATGGCCAATGCGTTTGTGCCAAATGTCAACATCAGCCACAACACCTGTGCCCTGTGCAAATAATGCACCTTTTACCTCAGGCATGTCTACATTCAGCGTAAACATTCTGCCCACACATTTGCCCTCTGTGATCAGCTTACAGCCATTCTGGAAATCTTCTACATAACAGCCATTTGGATTGAAGCGAACCTGCAAACCCTGCTCAACCATTTGTCCAACAGAAACAAGATTCTTTGTAATGTTTGGGACATGAAGTACATCTGCTAAGTACTTTGATTTCCCACTCTTCGTATTTAGAGGTATGTCCCCTACATGAGCAATGGGGTGAGCTGTGTCATCTCCTGTCTGCACATAGCCTGACACATCTGGTTTGCGCATATCTCTAAACCACTCTCCACGAGACGTCATGTGATTAGAGGCACCTGAATCCACATACCAAACATCATCTTGGGTGGAATTCTCTGCAGTCATTGTATTCATTACATGTTGCATAACAAACATGCGCTCGTTTTTGCTATCATCTGCATCTCTGCTAGTAGATGCATAGTTGCCCTGTTCTCTCTTTCTACTTGCTTTTCCCTTTGGACAGTCACGTGACATGTGACCTCTTTCACCACAAGTCCAACATTCTCTACTATCTGGAGTATGTTGATGCCTGCTTGATCCTGCACCACGACCTCTTTGACTCCCCCTGCCTTGAGACTGGTTTCCCCTGCCACCTGTATTGTTTTGATTTGATTGACCTTCCAGAAATTGGCCCCTGCAACCCCTTGGGCCTCGACCACGACCTCTACCTCTACCTCTGTTGGAGTTAGAATAGAAGGCCTGTTCAGAATTATTTCTGCCATGAGAATAAGATGTGTCAAGGTTCTTCTCCTCAAGAATAAGCATAGAAATCAAATCTTGGAACACGGGGATGTCGTCTCTTGTATTCATGGAAGACCTAAAATGTACATACTCATCTCCTAGACCATCCAAGCATGCACGGACAATGTCATCGTCTTCCACTGAGACTTTAATAGATCCAAGAGCCTCAATGATACTCTTGATCTTCAAAGCATAATCATTGATGGAGAGGTTGTTCCTCTTAACCTGATTTAGCTCCGAATTTAGTTGAAGCTTCCTGGCCTTGGTGTTCACCTCGAACACTCTGCCTAAGTTTTTCCATGCAATGGCGGGGGTTTCAGCATCCTGTAGATAGCCCATCATGCCATCTGTGATGCTCATAGAAAGCCAATACATCACTTTGCTCTGGCCTTGTTGCCAGTCCCTCAAAGCTTTCCTTTGTTCTACTGTAGCATTTGCCTCGGGAATCTCTTGTTCCTTTTCATTGTCTCCTTCTACATAGTCCCAATAACCTTTTCCTTTTAGGAAATTTGTTATTCTGAACTTCCATGCAGGGTAGTTATTTTTCTCAAGCTTCTCAGTAACTATCTGACTGAAACCGTCAGACATCTTGAAGCACTAAGACAAAATAGCTGCAATCTGTAAAAACTTGCAAATCTGCTGAACCTGCTATCGTGGTTCTTGTAACGCTTTCTACACTCAACAAGTGTCCACAATCAAGCGTACATACAACCACTGTACTTGTACAGTAAATCTCTGTATACTGCACTTTGGAGACCTGTTCAGAAACTTGGCATCTGGTCGTGGATTGCGAACGAAGGGATTGTGATGCTCTTGCTCTCTTAGCCTCTCTTGCCTGCACCAGGCTCTGATACCATGTAAAGAATGAGGATGCAAGAGAGCTACACAAGACAAGCACAAAGCACACAGAGATGGAAAGCTTCTTCTTCTACTTCACAGAAAAGAGAGTACAAAATGACTAAGTGCTAAAGCTGAAAAGTAGCACATATGTACATGCGGTCACTAAGTGTGAACTCGCTAGAAGCGTACTAGGCTGGCACTATAAGTGTAGTCCAGCTGTAGAATCACTGGCAGAGATCCTCCGTGTCGGTCACCTAACGCGCCAGTGAGTAAATGCCGTAAGCGGCCAAGACCCGTAGTGGATGCCAGCTCAAGGTGTAGAGCTCGACATCTCAACAACGCGTAGGATGTCTATGTTTACAGAATTGTAGGTTTTCTTCACAGAACCTTTGCAAATGCTCTTTTATATGCACAGCATCAGTCAGTCATACAAAAATATCCACAAAAGCTTGTTTAATGCATTTTTACCCTCAAAAGCACACTTTTCCGTGATTTCAAATGCAATCAAGCACTTTAGCAAATAATTCAGTGCTAAATAGCTCTAGATCAGAATTGGATCACTTACCTAAAGCTACTCCTACAAATCATATGGGGTTTTGCATCTATGAGTAGAAAAATGCTTCACTGCCACACACGGACTAGTAAACGCTTTTATCACCTCACAAATCACTCGACCACCAACAACTACTCTAATCCACAGATCCTAACTAAACCTATCTAGTCGCAAACCCTCGGCAAGACACACGCTTCCTGGCTATCCACTTGATCGCGGAATATCCTCTTTCGGATCCACTTAAGAAAAACGCTTTCTTTAGCCGAAACTAAATCAAGCAACCATCACACGAGTGTTAGTAGGAAACCTACTTAGGTCCTTGTGTCCCCGGCAGCGGCGCCAATGTTGGAGGAGCGACTCACACACCCATGAAGTGCATGCATTCACTACCTAGATCAACATAATGTCAATCGAGGACACATATGACACGATAGGCACATAGAGGAAATCTTTGAAGCTTGTCTGGCTGAGACCATTCTACACATACAACACTCTGGAAGGCCAACTATACCACAATCAAGAACCTCACTGCTCTCAACTACACCACCTAGTCACATACACACATACGAAAGGTAACTCACCTAATCATGTCAGATTCATACGAAACTTAAGGAACACCATCCCCTCACTAGGATACACCTGTCCCTAAGCTTATACACTCAAAACCCTCACTCTAACCCATCCATGGAAAACGCATAGGATGACAAAGCAGAATTTTGAAAGTCCCCGAAACTGAAATTTATGAGTACCTATGCGTAGCTTATGTCGCCACGATTCTATAGACTACTAGCACACAGAAAATAGACATCGTTTGATATACTTACGGCCACAAATAGCTCGTAGATGCGTCGATGTGTGTGCTTCGTCTCGCGTGGAATGCTTGGCGTTGTCGCGTAGCTCTCCTCGAGCCTACAAGAATGGTGCAGTCGGATCTCCAATGTGTTGAGCGAGCCGGGCGTAGCGAGAGGATAAAGCTCACTCTCACTCTCTTTCTCTTTCACACACAGTAGACGGCAGCGCTAAAGTTTTGATTATGATTAAAATCTCCTTTACAAAATGACCTAGGTACCTTATATACTAAGGCTACCTTAGGTTTAACCAAAAATGGGGTTGAAAGGGTCAAATGGCTTTGTATTTACAATCTGGAAGTGCCATTGCACCCCGGCTTTTGAAACTAGAATAACTACTCATTACAAATGACGTTTATAGCCATAATCCGCAGCATTTCATAAATCGCAAAAGATAAGACTTTGGTACGAAACTTGAGTTATGTTGTGTTGTTGACCCAGCGGTCAACAGGTTCTGAAATTGGAACTAGTTGCACATGAAAAAGTCCAAAAATGTCGGATTTTGGTATCTCTTGATCAACAATTTCCAGTTCCTTAGTACCTTGTTTTTTCCTAGTTTCTCCGGTCTCTGAATAATAAAGCTTGATCTTTGCCCCATCATATACTCCTGGCAACAACAATCCAAATAAATCTTTCAGTCTGACTGTGCCATGGAGAAGACCTAGTCTACCTCAAATGGTCCTGCCCAGGCAATCTTTAGGTTCGGCTTCTTCGGACCCAGTCTAGACTGATATAGAAGCACTAAGTCTCCTTTCTGGAATTCTCGAACTTTAATTCGGCGATCATGCCAGTGCTTCCTTCGTTGTTGAACAATTTCTTGTTCCAACATAGCTCGTTGCTTGAGTTCATCTAATTGCATCAGTCCATCTAGCCGTTTTTTAAGATTATGGTTGAAGTCTAACCCATACTTCACAGCCATTCTCAGACTTGGGATCACAAACTCCATAGGAACCACAACTTCAATGCCATACACCATTTTGAATGGTTTCATTCTAGTAGTTACCTTATAAGCTGTCCTATAAGCCCATAGAGCAGTCTGAAGTTTCAAATCCCACTGGTCTGGTTTCTTTTGCACCACCTTAGTGAGAATAGTCTTTATTGTCTTGTTGCTACTTTCAGCCTGTCCATTGCATCGGGGATAGTAAGGAGTAGATTTCCGATGCTTGTCTGAAAGCATATCCAATAGGATTTCCATAGTGTCATTGATAAAATGTGTTCCTTGATCTGTCACAATCTCTATTGGACATCCATATCGGCAGACAATATTCTCAAATAGAAACCTTGCAGTTGACTTGGTTGTGTTGTCAGGAAGAGCCTTAGCTTCAACCCACTTGGTTACATAACAAGTAGCCATTACTATGTACTTGTTCTTCTTGGGAGTAACCTTCTTAAAAGGTCCCATAAAATCTAGTCCCCATTTCATGAATACTCCCAGTGGTTGGACTGGCATCAAGGGATTCATATCTGCAGCTGTTGGTCGATCCATCCTTTGGCATATGTCACAAGTTTTACAAAAACTTCTGACATCAGCAATCATTGTTTGCCACCACAGACCAGCTTGCGGAATCTTCTTGTAGGTTACTTCGTTGGAAAAGTGTCCACCAGATTCACCATTGTGCGCTTCTGTAATTACTTGCATTCTTCCTTCCATAGGGACACATCGTCGAAGTATACCATCAATACCCAGTCGATAAAGTAACCCTCCTATGATAGTAAATTTCAGGCTTTTTATGATCAGAGCTTTCTTCTGATTCTGCTTCCAATCCTTTGGAAAGGCACCTTGGGAAAGAAATTGATAAATATCATACCATTCAGGATCCACTGAGTCTTCTGCCTCTAACTGAAATAAATCAGCATCCATTGGTTCATCTCTCAAGGGTGATTCTGAATATCCTTCCGTACTTCTTGAAAGAAAATCAACTCCACAATGGTTTCGGCCAGGCTTATGGAAAATTCTGAATTCAAATTCCATTAGGAACATCATCCATCTTATCAGCCTGCCTTGAATAATGACTTTATTAATCAGAAACAGAAGAGCTTGATGGTCCACATAAAAATGAAATAACTTTCCCAACAGGTAAGCCTGAACTTTGTAGCACTGAAAACCATGCCAAGGGCTTATCTCTCAGTAGTTGTATAGCCTTGTTCAGCCTGACTGAATCTGCGACTGGCAAAATAAACCGGATAATCAGTTCTTCCGTCTGGCTGAGCTAATATTGCCCCCATTTCCAATCCCGAAGCATCAACATGTACGTGGAAAATAATATCCCAGTTTGGCCGCTTAAGGACTGGTTTACTCGTAATGGCTTTTTTCAGATTCTGGAAGCTCTCCTCGCATTCAACAGTCCAGTTGAACTTACTGGTCTTCTTTGTAAGCTCATATAGTGGTACTGCTTGAGAAGCAAACTTGTGTACAAATCTTCTATAAAAATTCATGTAACCCAAGAAAGAACTCAACTCTGAAGCAGTTCTGGGTGCTTTAGCTTGCTGAACACACTGAATTTTGTCATTGGCCATCTCTATTCCATTTCAGGAAACCACATGTCCCAGTAGCTGTCCCTTCCAGACTAGAAAAACAGATTTAAATGGATTCAAACAAATCCTCTTCTCCTGACAACGTTTGAAAACCATTTCTAGGAATAGAAGGTGCTGTTCCTCATCTGAATAGACAGTGAAGTCATCGATGAAAATGGCGAGGAACCGATGAAGGAATTCATTAAACATCTCCATCATACACCGCTGAAAGGTAGCTGGTGCATTGCACAGGCCAAAAGGCATCACCAGATACATGAAAGCTCCCCACTCTGTGATGAAAGTGGTCTTAGCTCTATCTTCAGGAGCGATCTGTTACTGGTTATAGCCGCTATAACCATCCATGAAGCTATACATTTCATATCCTGCAATCTCATCAAGCAACATATCAGTAAAAGGTAAGGGAAATGGAGGGCGTTTAGTTTCCTATAGTCTACACAAACTCTCAATTTTCCATTCTTCTTGGGGACGACGACTATGGAAAATAGCCAATCACTGCTTGCCACTTCTGTAATGAATCTAGCCTTGAGAAGATTATCAATCTCCTCCTTGACCTTCTTTGCATAGTTGGGGTTCATCCGGTATCTTTGCAGTCGTACTGGCCTAACATCCGGTTTCAGTGGTATTCGGTGCTGACATACTTCAGGATCTACTCCCTTCAGATCTATATGTTCCCAGGCAAACACATCTTTATAGTTTTGGAACATTGTCCGTGCCTTTTCCTTCATTGCCAGATTGATGTGCTTGTTGACCTTGATCATTCTAGGATTATCCTCTGATCCTAGGTTCCACTCTTCCACTTCTTGGTCGTCTGGAAGCAACCAGTTTGGCCCGCCTCCTTTTCGTTTGGTCGATTCTTCAGCGTAATCCCAGGACGGTCCATTCATTTCTGGAACAATATTCTGATCCACTTGGTACTCTACAGAACATACCGGTTCCTCTACTATACCAGTATCAGTTGGTTCCACCATTTTTTCGGTTAGATGAACTGTTCTTTCCCCTGTATTGACTTCAGTAAACTGATCAGGGAATTGTCTCTTCTGCTTGTTAGCCTGCTCTTTGTTCAGGAAGACTGCATTCAAGTCAATTTCTGCCAAAGGGAATATGTACATAGGTGCTAGCATTCGCTCGATCTTCTTGGCTCTGTACTTCTGACATAGCTCCTTTGGCCTCAGTTCCTTTTTCCAGCTCTTGGTATTGTTGGTCTGGATTTGGATTCTGCCACTGGCCCCTTCTATGGTCAATGTTTGGTTTGCATAGTCATGAACAACATGTGCTGTTCTCAACCATGGGCGCCCTAGTAGCATCCCATATGCTCCTTGCACATCCAGGACTAGGAAACTGGTTTTGAATTTCTCCCTCCCAACTCTTATCTGTATCTTTTCAATCATACCCGTCGCCTGTACGACTCTATGATCTGCCATTCGTACTTTGAATGGTGCTGGTTTCATATTAGTGATACCCATTCTTTGTTGAAGATGGGCTCCCATTATGTTGACTCGGGCCCCTCCATCTAGGATAACACTTGAGAGAGGTTCCCACTGCTTCCTGACCTTGTAGTCTACCTGAATAAGTGGAACTTCATCATCTCGGACGGCTGTCAGATCCACTGTTCTGGCCTCTGCCTCAGCTTTCCTGCGCTGTCTGATAAAGTTGGCCACCTCAGGCAAGGTTTTTCTTATATCCTCCAGCTCTACAGTCAGCTTTTGATTTCTATCACAAATTTTCACATGAATTTCTTCTCTCTCTTGGTTAGACTGATTGTCAGAGCTTGAAGAACTGGTATCTTCACACTGCCATTCTTCTTTTGCAGTGCTTCCAATCTTTCCATCCACTCCCATTTCATCAGCTAGTCCATGTACCACAGCCAGCATGGTCTCAGTTATGGCCGGTACTGACTGATCTTTATCAATCGATTGGGTTGGTATCCTTTGAATGACTCTAGCTTCGAAACTCTCTGGCTGCTCTGGCAGCTTCTTGGCTAAATCCTCCGTGATTTTAGCCGCTAGTTCCCTCTGCTCTTGCCGCTCATCTACCACCTTCTCTTTACCTTTGGCCTTCCAAACTTCTCTTTTTTGATCCCACTTACTGCTGTTAGGATTGACTGGTGCTTCTGAAGTGTCTGGGATTTCTTCAATGACTACCCCCTTGCTCCTAGTAACTGCCATGACTGGGACTGGCTATGGTGCCTTAGCCTCAGTAGTAGTCGTTACAGGTGCATCTGGGCATTGGGCTGCAAAATGACCATACTTTCCACAAGTATAGCAATTCATGCTCCTGTTCTGGAAGTTGCCTCTTCCTCTGCCTCTGCCCATTCCTGGTTGGAATCGGCCACGTCCCTGACCAGTACCACTGGTACCTGGTCTCTCCTCTTGAGCTACTTTGACTGGTTCTACCTTCACTGGTTCAGTGTAGGAAACCACTGAAAGATCTTTTCCTTTCTTAAAATGGTGAATTTTGATGCCACAATTATTCTATAGGTGACCAAAAGCCTTGCAGTAGGTACATTGTGGACATTCAGTGGAGATATGGTCCTTGGATTTGCATCTTGAACACCAAGTCTCCATCTTTCGAACTGGCTGTCTTGTGTGGCTAATTTCGGCAATCTGCCTAGCCATCTCTTCAATTTTCTTGGTCCAGGATCCCTTCTTTGATTTCTCCTTTGCTCTTCCATTAGAGCTACTCTTGGAGCTACTAGACATCTCATTGGAATCAGAACTTTCAGTAGTAGCAGAGCTACTACTATTGGTCCTTCGCTTCTTATGGCTCTTTTCCTTCTTAGCGTGCTGTTCCAGCTTTAATGCCCTTTGGACCAGATCATTGAATTTCTTGGTAGGGGCTGGTACCTCTTGTTCCCTAAGATTTTTGCTTCTGAACCCATTCAGGAACCATGCCCTCAATCTCTTCTGGGATGGCAGTTCTTGCAACTGCCTGGTAAGCTTCTTGATCTTTTCCACATAACTGCGGATTGACAAATTTCTCTGTTTGATCTTATCTAATTCACAGAGAATATCTTCGTCCCCTCTATTGTCGGAATATTCCAACCTGAAGGCTTTGAGCAATTTGTTATATGATCTGAGCTGGCAGGCAGGGTAATGGTAATACCATTTCCTCGCTGCCTCCTTCAAGGTTTGCGAAAAATATTCCCCCCAATCATCTTCATCAATATTTTTCAGTTCAGCATACTGCTCGAAAGCTTGTATGTGAACGTCTGGATCATCCTTCTTCCCTCCCTTGAATATTGGAAAATAAATCTTCAGGGAAGCTGTGTAATCATTCCGATTACTACTGATCCTGCCACTTCTCTTCTTGGATTCAGAATGATGCTTGGGAGTCTTCTTGGAATTCTCAGTGTCAGCATACCAATCAATCTCTGTCTTTGTCTCAGTGTCAGTGTCTTCTCTATTTTGTCTGCTAGAAGTACGGTGACTTCCTTTACCTCCCTTGGTATCCTCATCTCTCTGCCGGGACCGAGAACTCTTGGAACTCTTTGCCTTCCGTGCTTCGCATTCTGCCCGTCGGCGTCGAGAATGACTGGAGAGCTGTGAGTCCTGCGCCTCATCAGCCTGACATGCTCCTCCTGAGCCTCAGTGTCAGTCATCTTCTCTTGCTTGGGGTCAGACTCTCTTCCTGACTCCTCAGGAATGGGGTCAACACGAATGGTGGATTTCCGGCCACGACTGGATTTTGGTGCCATTGCTGAAAACTTCAAACTGGGAGAAGAGTCTTTCAGTCAACGAGCTTCATCTCGAGCCACCGTGATTGCCAAAATGGAATTGGAGCTGATCTCTTGAGACAGCTAATTCCAGTGTTGGAAGATTTCAGCTACTAGTGTAGGGAGATTTCAGACAGTAGACTGGACAGGAATCAGAAACTAGACTGGAATGTGGATACTGAAATAAGAATCAGACTTATGTACTGGAAATAAGGTTCAGATTCAGATTCATATTGAGAAGACTGGACGAGAAGTAAGTATAACTGGAATATGCCATGATTGGAATTATAAATCAAGGTTACAGCGAATATGATTTACAAAGAGAAAGTACAGCCGACAATACTGCCAATGATTCTCAAGTACAAATACAGCCAAGGCGCTAACCCAAATGATAATAATTGCCAACCCGATTACAATGTAATGGACCCTATTTATACACTTTGGGTTTACTGTAGTAATTACCATAGTAACTACTAAGTAATTCGCTGCCCATCTTCTAAGAAGACGTTCCCACACAGTGAACTATCCAGCCGTCTACAGTCCCCCTTTCCCCTTTGAGAAAGAGGACTTGATAAATGCAAAAAAATTAATTAAATCTACTTAATTATCATTGGACCCCTTGGGAGGCCAACCAATAGGCTTTGGACACTTCTTGAGGGTAACCTAGCTAGGGGCTTGACATGTGTCATACTTGCCTCTTGAGCAAGGGGTGCCCTTTGGGAGAGAGAGTGGTCAAGCAACCACCCCCCTACTTGCATGGATCTCCCCCTCCTTGTAGGGATCTTTTGTGACACCTCAAGCCCCTCAACCTTGGGCCCAATTCTCACCACAAGCTCGGCCCTCAAGCCCCTCAACCTTGGCTGGTTCCCACCTCAAGTACAACCCTAGTGTCTCAAGCATGACAAGCAACAATCACCAAGCACTTCAAGCATCTCAATCATCACTCACGACAAGCGCCTCAATCTTGGACCGGGTTCCCACCTCAAGCACAACCCTAGCTTACCTAATGCAAAGGACTTTTAACACTAACCTTTGGAGGTCTTCAATGAAGCTAACCCGAAGGTCTTTTCACCTCCATTGATTAGCCTTTCTCTTTGATAGACCATCTCTCATTTGGACCCCTTTACCGTTGCCGCAGTGTTGAGATAGATCTGTAAGCACATGTCTATATTCTAACCCTTGTTCCCGTCTATTCTTTCACATGAAATGATTAGTTTAATATGAGAAAATCATTTGGGTTAGTTAGATATTAGATTTTATGACAGGCCATATATGCCCGACGGCTAATGTGTATTCATTTTTTAGCATTGAAGAATCTATAAATGAATACGTGCAAGAGAAAAATGCTCACCTCTTGCACTGGGGGAGATTGCACCCAGTGCTCGTGTCTTTCTTCTCTCCTCTCCTCTCTTCTCTCTTGTCATGCTAGTGTAACACTCCGCTCCAGGAGGTGCATCTGCAGGTGCTCTCTCACTCTATCTCGCTCCGTGTTTCAATCTGTTCGTGTAAAGCTCCGCTTATGTACAAGTATGATCAACAGATATGCAGATTTGTCTGTTTTATGGTTGCAGCGTGTAGTTTTTGGGTATTTTGCAGAGCCACCTCGCGTCCGTTTGTAGCATTGAGGTTGAAGGTAAGCGAGTCTCTATCTACTTTTAGTTCCTACAGAAAAATGAGATCAGGTTGTAGGCTCATATCATATAATCATTTTTTGATGTTGAGGGCCCTAGAAGGACCAGTTAATCCCTTAAGCAAAATTCCTTGGAGGTTAGGACAACTCATATTTTACTGGCTTTAGGGGGTCTGGTGAGGACATGTGTTGTCATAATAACTAATTCTCCTAAATGATTTTCTTATGTTAAACTGATCATTTATTATGGGAAAGTACCAGGGGAGAAAAAGCTAGATTATTGGTAAGGCTAGCAGACTGGTCACAATAGGGATCCAAAGGAGGAAAAATAGGGATCCAAAGGGGGACCATCTGCAGAAGAGCAATGTGCTTCAAAGACCTAAGGTTCAGCCCATTAAGACTTCCAAAATGCTAAGCTTCCAAAATTCAAAAGTTAAGTCCAATGGTCAATGCTTAGGAAAATTGGATGCTTGATAGTGTACAAAAAGTCTTTGCAAGCTCCTAAAGAGGAGGGGGCAAGCCCTTTTAGTAGGGGATGAGAGAGAAACACACACACACACACACACACACACACACACTCATGCCAGCCCCTTTACACAAAGGGCATGGTGGACACATGCTAGCTCCCTAGCCCAATTGCCCACAAGGTGCATTCAAATCCTATTGGATGGCCATAGAGGTGGACCAATGAGAATTGGGTTAGAGTAAATCTAGTTTAATTCATCTAAAAACACTTAATAAAAGAACCAATAAGAATTAAGCTTTCTAGAAGACTATTGGCCAATCTCCCAAGGGGTCCAATGAGCATTCAACAGCCCAATGGCTTGCCTGATTCCTATTGGCCAGAAGACTAAGGGGTCCAACCAATTGCATTAATTAATTACCTAAAGCTCTCACAAAAGGAGAAAGGGAGACACATGTCACAAGGCTATCACTTATGCTTCTTAATTTTCATTGGCTAGGATTTGCAGGGTCCAATGGGGTGTCAGCATGAGTAAAAAGCATGAGGGGTCGACCAAGAGAGAGAGGGGGCTGATTTTGTCAAGGCATTATCACACACACACTCACACAATCTCATGTGTGAAGCAAAGAAGACTCTCTCTCCTTCTCAAGCTTTAATGGAAAGCTCGTCATCTACTCCAAGCTTATGAGAAGGGAGGCCTACACCAACAACTCTTGGCTTTGTGATGCAAATCCAACCAAGAGCCAAGCTCCAATGCATGCTCATCTCCTCCACCATGCTAATTACTAAGCTATGCTAAGCTATTATGAGTGATTAGCTGAGGAGATATAATTCTTTCTCGTAAGACTACTCCTTCTTCCTCTCAATCTAGCCTCATACCTCGCTAGCTCTCACCATCTTCGAAGGTGTGTGAGGTCTTGGGTCTGAGACCGTGAGGGAATTGATGTTGTGTTTTATAAGTGTGTGCACGGTGCTTGAAACTTCCATCTTCATTGCACCGGCAAGATATTGAAGGAACACAAAGTATTGTATCGTAAAATGTCTCCCTTGATGGGGGAAACCTACTGTATTGTAAAATGTCTCCTTTGATGGGGGAAACCTATAATACAAAGCCTTTTGGAGGGGGGACCGGCTCCATGTAAATCCGTTCCTCAACTGTTGTGAATAGCTTAATTTCTCTCTCTTTTGAAGTATTGTTCATGCCTATCTAACTAGGTGTTATGCTTTTTGTTGCTCTCTCCATCCAAGCACTCTTGCTATGCTCATTAGGAATCTATTCTAATGAAATGCTCACTATGTCTATGCTATTTTCCGCTACACACAAGTTACTAGGCCATTAAATGTTACATGCGCTCTACCCGTGTCAAGTATGAACGCAAAAGTGCCCTTATCCTAGTTTCCTAGATAGGGTAGAAGGGCCACTACAGAGCCGTCAAAAACTTGTACAGAGCAGGGCAAGCTCCTTTTTGGGTGGCTCCAACACTTGAGAAGCGCAAAGTGCAGAGGCGAGCACTCGTCAACAGAATTGATGCTTCAAACGTCTCATTACTTCCCCCTCGCCTTGATCGCCACTTGTCCCTACTATTGTTACAAGCGGAAAATGTTTTCAAGTTGTGTGTCGCATGTGTAGCGCCAATCTCGCTGCCTCTTTTCCTGTTGGTAGAACAAAACCTGAGCTTTCATTTGTGCATTTGCGCGCTTGAAACTGTGCATCGGGGACCAAGCAATTCGCCACAGAGCTTAGGTGGCCTTATATTGGGGGCTTTACCCTAGGGCCTACATCTTTACTCTGTGTGTGTGTGTGTGTGTGTGTGTGGCCTACATCTTTACTCTCTGTGTGTGTGTGTGTGTGTGTGTGTATGTGTCGCAAATAAAGCGAATACACATGTCACTTGGGTATGGTACGGGTTCTTGACCATCGCAGGAGAGAGAGAGAAAGAGAGCGCGCAGGCCTTGCTTGCAGGTTTCAAGCTTAGCTCATGGTTTGGTTTGCCCATGTAGCCGCAACAGGCGGCCCGACTCAGCTCGCTGCACAAATTAAACCTCCCCCCGCCGCTGCTAACCAGGCTCCTCTACCCCTCGCATACCAGCATCTCCACCAGCAGCAGCTTCGACACTTTTGGACCTCCCAAACGGAGGAAATCGAGCACGTCAATGACTTCAAAAGTCACCAGCTCCCCCTTGCACGCATCAAGAAAATCATGAAGACAGACGAAGATGTGCGCATGATCTCGGCAGAGGCTCCTGTTGTATTTGCAAAGGCATGCGAGCTCTTCATCTTGGAGCTTACGTTGAGGTCATGGATGAATACTGAGGAAAACAAGCGTCGCATGCTGCAAAAGAACGACATAGCATCAGCAATAACGCGCACTGACATATTTGATTTCCTGGTAGACATTGTTCCAAGGGATGAAATGAAGGAGGAAGCTGTGGGATTACCACAAGCAAGGCTTCCGCTTGATGCATTGGCTGATGGAATGCACTATGGGGGGGTGTATTACACACATCAACCAGCAGTTTTGGCAGGCAGACAGGGCCATCTATCGCAGGGAATTACAGATTCGCCTAGCATGATTGTACCGCAACCCATTGCACCTATGGACTCAGCTATGTGTACATCGCAGCCAAGGCCATCTATGCCATGTGATGTACAGCGGCCAATGAAGCAGGTATGGCAGCCCTTTAGAATTCTTTATTTACCGACGGATGGTATACCAAAGGCCATGCTGTGAATAGGTTTGTGATGTTGTGCACCGTGTAGATTTTCGAAGCTGCTCTCTGAAGACGAAGGTTCTTATCTTTGTTTGAGTAAGTTTGCTGCTATGCAGCGCATAGTTTACTTAACTTGTTAACCATGATGTACATACCGGAGCTTGCTTGTGAGTGTGTATATTGCTAACATCTATGATTATCCGGGGATTCACTAGCTGTACGATGGAGTTGTCGCTTGCATGCACCAAAATTACCTGTTTGACTCTTATATATGGGATCCTCCTTTGTAAAATCTAAAGCCCCCCCCCATTGTACACTCACGTGATACCATAAGGTAACCCCTAGCTAATACGGGAGGTATGAGAATTGTACAGTATCTTTTGTGTTTTCTATGAAAACAGAGCAAGTTATCAGCTATGCCATCTAGTCACCCCCCTGATTTTGAGTTGTCGTCGGTAACGATCTCTTATTTTGACGATTTCTGTGGGAGATCGTGAGGCTTGTTAACCAATTATGTAGATATTATCTTTCCTTGGTCTTACCGCAGGGATTAAGTGGAGGTTCTAGTTAGTCACTGAGATTATACATCGTTTGTGATTGACCTCCCTTATTCTCCTGACTCCTATTCTTCTTCTTCTTCTTCATCTCTCTCTCTCTCTCTCTCACACACACACACACAACCACACACACGTGAAGAGAGATTTTTTGCGTCTTAGAAAGAATTCCAAGAGACGTGTGTGTGTGTGTGTGTGTGTGTGTGTGTGTGTGAGAGAGAGAGAGAGAGAGAGAGAGAGAGAGAGAGAGAGAGAGAGAGAGAGCTAGCTAGCTAGCTAGCTAGCTGACCCATTGATCAAACTAGATATTGTTAGCCTACATAGGGCCATAGTAAAGTGTTCAATGCTTGGAGGAATTGTGGACGGTTGGAGAAAGCTTATCAATTAGTCCCACATGCCAAAGTTATGATATCAAAATTCTTTTCTTGTATTTTTAAATCTTATGTAGGCACTTGTTGTTGGAATTAGGGTTGCAGAGAAACGCACACAGCTTGGAGAAGACGAAGGAAGCTCAAGGCACACAACTGAGAGTGTGTTATTAGTGTGCAATGGAAAGATAGATAGCCTTGGAATGAATGGGTGTATACACAATGCAGGGGAAAAACCTCCTCCACACACATCACTGCCACATGTATATGGTAACAAATCCCCCCTGAAGTGGCACATGAGGAAAGGAAAGTGCCATGCCTTAAGGACATGATCAGTCCACAAAAGGGAGTAAGCCCAAAGCTTTGCGGAAAGCTTCGAGCTTCTCATGAGACAATGCCTTTGTGAAAAGATTTGCAAGGTCGTCTTGTGTTGGCACATAAGCCAAGCTGATCTCTCCTGTTGAGAGCCTCTCTTTGACATAGTGGTGATGCACCTCAATGTGCTTTGTGCGAGCATGAAAAACTGGTTCCTCGCAATTGTCAATGCACTCTAATTGTTAGTGTAGATAGTGTCGGAGTGTCCTGTCCAACTCCCAAATTAGTCATAAAGCGTTTGAGCCACACACTCAACCGTAGCTGTGAAGACTGCACTGTACTCAACCTCACAACTCGAAGTGGCTACAGTAGGTTGCTTCTGGTTCAACCGTAATATACATGAACTACCAAGCATGAAACAAAAACCACTTGTGGACACTCGTGTGTCAAAGCAACCAACCAATCTGAATCCCAAAAAACATGCAATTCTAGCGGCAATGATCCTCCCTTGGGATAAAACAAGTAAAGATGTAAAGTGCCACTAAGGTAGCGGAAAATCCTCTTGACGGCCTGCCATTGCTTAGACCCTGGGTTATGCATAAATTTGTTGACTTGTGAAATTGCAAATTGAATATTTGGCTTCGTGTTGCATTCATAAATGAGGCAGCCAACAGCAATTTGGTAAAAAGTGACATCAACAGGATCGCCAGCATCATGTAGACTCAACAACAAACCTGTTTCCATGGGAATGGCAATAGGTTTGCAATCCTCAAGTCCAAACTTACATAGCAATGTCTCTATGTAACTTTTCTAACACAAGGCAATACCACCATCACAATGCTTACACTGTATGCCAAAATAATGATGCAATAGCCCCAAATCTTTCATCTTGAAAGTAGCATTCAATCAGCCTTAAATTTAGCAATATGTGCCTCATTGGGACCAGTGATCAACAAATCGTCCACCGAAAGAACAATAATAAGAAGTACATCGCCCTCACGCTTGACATACAATGTGCTTTCTGTTGGACTGTTACGAAAGCCTTGTTTCACCAAATGAGTGTCAGCTTTCTCATACCAAGCACGAGGAGATTGCTTCAACCCATACAAAGCCTTCTTACATTGGCACACTTTGTCCTCTTGTCCTTTCTTGACAAAACCGTGAGGTTGCGTTGCATAAACTTCCTCAAATATGTCACCATATAAGAAAGCAGTAACAACGTCTGATTGATGTACATCCCAACCAAAATGAGCTACCAATGCGCATAGAAAACGAACAGTAGTCATATGACAAGTGGGACAAAAGTTTCTTCATAATCTATGCCTTTTTGCTGCGCATAGCCTTTTGCAACAAGTCGAGCCTTATGGTGATCAACCTAACCATCCGGATTGTGTTTCAACTTGCAAACACACTTTGTACCAATGGCCTTTTTGCCAGGAGGCAAATCACATAAAGTTCATGTGTCATTTTAAATAAGTGCATCATATTCTGATTGCATGGCAGCCATCCAATTTTCTGAATTCTGTGCTTCATCAAAAGAGAGAGGTTCCTCAACATCATGTAAGCTAGACACAACCACAACATAACAATCTGATGCATAAGATGCATGGCGAGAGCCTGAACGAGTACGGCTATACAAAGGTGCATCCAATTTACTGTTGCGCAATGTATGCACCAACCATGGCATACCTCTAGCCTGCTCATTTTCAGCCCTTTCCTTATCAAGTACATCATGTACATCTCCATCAGTAATAGACTGATCTGTAACATTTTCGGAAAACCCTAGGCTGTGCATTTGCTTCATTGGAATTTACATTCGAATTTCCACCACTGAAAAGAGGCAACAAAGAGTCATAAATCTCTTGTGAGCTTACATTACTGTCTCTAGTACATGACAACAAGGGCTGAACAGAATCTTTCACAAACACTACATCCCGTGAAACCATAATACGCTTTGTTAACGGATGATACAACCTGTAACCTTTGCTTTGAGCACTATAACCAACAAAAATACATTTGACAGCGTTATCATCCAATTTTCTGAGCTGTGTTTGTGGCACTAAAGCATATGCCAAACAACTAAAAACATGCATGTGCTCAATAGAAAGCTTTCTATCATGCCATGCTTCATATGGAGTAATAGACTGCAAAGCTTTCGTAGGACACGTATTTAGTACATAAGTGGCACACATGATGGCCTTAAGCCAAAAAGAATGCGGCAAAGCTCGACTTTTGACCATACATCGTGCCATTTTCGTAAGTGACCTGTTTTTTCTCTCAGCAACACCATTTTGTTGAGGTGTATAAGGCACTGTACATTGGTGTTTTATCCCATGACTAGCCAGAAATTCATTGAATTCATAAGACATATACTCCCCCCCTCAATCGGAACGGAGGGTGCCCATAGTACATTTCGAGACATTTTCAGCCATAGCTAGAAATTGTTTCAAGCACATAAAAACTTCGGACTTCGCTTTAATCGGAAATACCTATGCATGCTTAATGAAAGTCAAGAAGTACAAGTAGTTGCTCAGGGACGGAGTTTGCACGGGCCCACAAATATCACTATGCTCAAGCTGCAACGTGCATGTGGCCGTAAGTGAACCATCCTTTGGAAACTTAGAACGTTGCATTTTACTCAAAATACAACCTTCACAAACATGTTTGATAGGTGCTTCAAGAGGCGGCAAAGAAGCAACCATATCAGATTTTTGCAAACGCAACAAACTGGCAAAATTCAGATGCCCAAAACGTGCATGCCACAGTTTTGCATCTGAAACAGCCCTTGAATCTGCAACTGCATTAGGAAAATTTTGTCCACACTTGTCATATAAAGTGAGCTTATACAGCCCACGATACAAAAGGCCAGATGCAACAATTTCATCACAAAAAATGAGATCATGAATCGTACATTTGTCATCCACAAATTTGACTACAAATCCAAGTCTAGCAAGTGCAGATATAGACAAAAGATTCTTCTTGATCCCAGGTACATAAAGTGCATCAACAAGTGTGAAAGAACTGCCATTTGCTGTAGTAAGCACAATCTTTCCAACTCCCTGAACATGATAAGAGGCATTGTTGGCACAAGTGACTGAATTCCCATGAGGGACAAACTCGAGAGAGGTGAACAATTTACGATGTGAGGTAATGTGTTTTGTAGCACCACTGTCAAAATACCACACATGTGAATCTGCAGCAACCGACATGCATGCATCATGAACAACAGGATTGTAAGTGCACTCTATACTAAAAGCCATTCTACATCAACATCAGCGTCACAGTCTCCTTTCACAGAAGACTCAACAATGACTGCATTTGTAGTGGAACCGGCATTTGCAGTGGAACCACCCTCTTTCTTCTTAGCCTCTTTGGCCTTCAACTTAGGACACTACTTGATCAAGTGATCATTAACTTTACAATAATGGCAACGCATCTTCTTTTTGCCCTTATTACCAGAATTTCGAGACGAATTGTTGCCAGCAGAAGCATTAGGAACATATTTTTTTCCACTCGCAGCAGAATCATAAGAAGTGGTTGCATTGCTGTTACCACCCTTTCTTTGAGAAGCAATAAAAGCCTGTTCAATTGCACGTTGCCTAGTCTTGTTTTTTCTGGAAAGTGACTCTTGCAACAGCAACGTGTATAATGCATCTGACAACTTCAAGATTTCCTTGGGTCATAAGTCTCCAAGTACTAGCAAAAGTCTGGTAAGAATATGGTAAGGCATCAAGAACAGTCTGCACAAGGGAACTGTCTGAAATGACTTCACCTGTAGAAATAAGTTGCTCATTGATATCCTTGACAAGTGTCCATATCATCTTCCTCATGCATAATCTTCGATTCCAATACTTTACGCAACAAAGCAATTTTAGCCTCATTGCGGCTTGCATAAAGACCTGCTAGAATATCCCAAGCCTGTTTTGCAAATTTTGTTGAACGAATGTGAGGAGTAATGGTGCGCTTCACAGACAACGCAATCAATGCATGAGCCTGCGCATCCTTTATATCCCAACGAGCTTATTCTGTCGTATGCAAAACAACTCTAATAGCATCAATTTTTGCAGCAACACCTGCAACATCCTCAACATCGCCTACATCCTCAGAACCAGGACGTACATCAATGCCCTGCACAATATCCAAACGCCCTTTGACACACGAACATGTTGCATCATGTAAGCCCACATAGGGTAATCGTCCCATCCAACCTGTCCTCAGCAACAAACATCTTGAACACATCTGTGTTGATGTCAGCCATGGAAAATGTCTGCACCTGATGTGAAAATTGTCCGAAATGAGAAGAAACTGAGTGAGACTAGCACGTGCTATATAGCACAACCTGCAGTAGACTGTATAGGACCTGTTATGCAGCAAACGTCATTGACAGAAATTCTGCACAAAATGACGAAATTGCATGTGCAGACCTGCTTGTAGTGGAAACGAGGCCGAAATGAGCCCGAATTTCTTGTCGACTTGCAAACGCTTGCTAAAGCTCATAGAAATTGGAGAAAGTGAGCAGGTGTGTGCTCGAGCTGCTAACGACTAAGCCCGGGAGGACGACATCTGCTTTGATACCAATTTTTAGAATTAGGGTTGTAGTGAAACGCACACAGCTTGGAGAAGATGAAGGAAGCTCAAGGCACACAGCTGAGAGTGTGTTACTTAGTGTGCAATGGAAAGATAGATAGCCCTAGAATGAATGGGCGTATACACAATGCACGGGGGGATAAACCTCCTAAAGAGGGGAAAAATGCCCCGACGGTCCTAGTGTGTTCACATACATCACTACCACATGTATATGGTAACACTTGTTGACACTTGTTCTCTTCTTTCTCTCTTTGAAGTGAGAGTGATGGAGGTATACCCCTTCATGGTTAAAATTTTGTGTTATTTAAAGCAGCCCTTGATGGCAATGTGAAGTCAATTGCGAGCTAAAAATAAATGTTCACTAGGAGTTTTGCGATTACTATGCTTGGGACCACGATACAAGGATTGGATGTATGGGGGCTCTGCACATCAATGCTGGTGTGACTAGAGTGTCGGAAAGCCACCCCTTCGTTCGGTGCTCTTGGAAGTGTGTGATGGTACTCTCTCTATCCAAAGTGGCATATCCCCGTGTCAATCTAACCCTAGTTGCTAATCCCATAGTGAATCATATGACGACAGCACAAAAGGTGACTCCAAGACATATGAAGTTACCACTCCTTTGGACCTCCAACAAGGGTGAAACCCTAGTCGCTAATCCCATAGTGAATCATATGATGACAACACAAAAGATGACTCCAAGACATATGAAGTTACCACTCCTTCGGACCTCCAACAAGGGTGAATGTAGATTGGCTCCTACCTTGTCTTGAGGTGTAAAGGATTATGAAGCCTCTCTATGTACAAGCATCATCTAATACATGTAGGTGTTGAGTTCTGCATGTCCTTAGAGGCCCTATCACATTATTTTTTTTGTCGTTGCACTACTCACAAATTGTGAGTTACTTAAATTACCCAAAAAACAACTACAACAAGCCCATGCACACTCTGTGCCAAGGGCTCAAAAGGATCATATAGTTGTGGCTTTACAGGGAGCCACCCCTACATAGAAGAAAAGCCCCACCAAAATGCAAACTAGGTCCGGCCACCCTAAGGATGAAGTCAAGTGTTCATGAATAATGTGTCTCAGCTTACAATCGTGCCACTTTAAAATTAAAAAGCGCGAAGTTGAGAGGAGGAAGGAAAAGAAAAATTACACCTAGATTTTGAAGAAAATAGTGATATATTAGGTGCAAATCTTCTCTTGAAAAATTTATGAAAAGGAATTGTGTATGGTCACCAAAAAAGATTGTTGTTGAACACTTGTTTGACGTAATGCATGCATATGGCTCACGTACTGGCTCGCCACGTCTACAAATGGCATGGGTGGATCCTGATCCATGACCCCATATGAAATCTGGCAGTGAGATTTGACTAGTGAGAATCTGCTACCATTTGGAACAACTGTTGTGAAGACCTTCATAGCAAAAACCCCCAAAAAGTTGACCAAAACACCCAAAAACAAGTTGTAAGTCAAAACAGCAAGCTTGAACTTTGTCAAGTCTTGCCAAGGCAAAAGGGGTTCAAATCCTAAAAGAAGTGGATAGGTGGATCCCATATACCTCAAGTAATTATCTCACCAAGTTTTGGGTTCAAACATGGAGGAACATGGATCGCGATCCATGACTCCCTGATGGATATTGGGACCGTGACTTTACAGAATTGTAGGAGTGATTAACCCATATATTTTGTCCCAAAACAAGGATATCAAAAAAACACTCAAAGGAGGTTCAAAACAAGCCAGAGACAACTAAGACCGAAATTCACAAAACAAACTGATCAAGAGACTTTTGGGGGAGCTAAAGGTTATCAATCTTCTAAAAGTCATCTAGAAATTTTCAAGATATTGTGGGAACTCTCTGTATCAAATTTCAAGTAATTCTATCCTGGGATACATGGATCGCGATCCATGACTTTCTGGCACAAAAAATTCTCAGATTGATACCAGAGCAGGCCCTAGTGCTAGTAAATACATTGGTATTTTTAAAATCCCATTTGGATTTGTATTGTGAAAATTGCAAGCAAAATAGGAGTTGTGTCAAAAAGTTTGACAAAATTATGACTTGTATAGATTTTGACTAACCTGGTGGTTGTAAGGTTATAGCCACAAAGTGAATTTTGAACAGATTGAGCGGATTAGAGTCGCCTGGACTTGTCTTCTACCGAAGGACTAAATGCACCATAAAAGGTAAACTAGGCTTTTGTAAGCTTCGTTTTCTTGATGTATTTGTGATCAGGAAAATTGTATCAGAATAGAAATCCTAGCAATAGAGACCAAGCAAGCCATATTTCCACTGAAGGTAATGTCAACCTAGGGACCATACCCACTTTAGAGCCAATCTCAAAAGAGAGTCTTTCTAACACTTCGTCAAAGAGATCATATCACTACATGACTGAGGGGACCAAAACTGTGAGTTTTAAAGAAGAAACCAAAATGAGAGAGGGATCATCTAATCTCGTGCCAACTCAGAAACTGTTGCACTTACATTATCAGTTCGAGAATGGGAGCTCAGATATATAAAGACGGTATGGATCGACCTTGTGTGAAAATTAAAGAGAGGCCAAGTGAGCTTAAGTTCGTAGTGCCATTAGATTACAGTGGTGATCGATACTTCGACGAAGAGGGAAACATGTATAATGTTGTGCTTAATCCTTTCATTGTGGACAAAATGGGGATTAACAAGCACCAAAGAGAAAGTTGACGCAGAGTCGGAAGAGAATCCGCCAACGCTGTGGACATTCCTACTGCCAAGATTTGAAGACAAACTCTCAGTTGATTCTGAAGACGAAAATACAAAAAGGGGGGATGAGCCAATTTTCTACGAGTTTCCTAACCAAAAAACGCGAAGACAAGAGAGATTTTAAAAGGAAACGAACAAGGAAACAACATAACAAAATTGAGAAAAAAAAAACCAAAGTTGGTGAACAAAACACAATATCTTATGCTCGTGGGAGCAGATGATTGTGTCCAAGACAAAATAACAAGAAAACCAGAGAAATTGATAAGTTCTCGGGCAAGGTAAAAAAAAACAAAGCAAAAAACTGTTAAAAAATGAAATCGAAAAATCATCGAAGATGTTTAAAATGGAGCGCAAGAGTGAATATTAGAAATTAGACAAACATTGAAAGAGGTTTGGACTATGAAAATGGAAACGAAGGGGGACTCTAACCCGGAAAAATTCATCGCACCCTCTCATTACAAGACATATCTAATTCAACATCGACGAATTGTGGTAGAACAACCTATGAGAGAGCCAAAAGAACCAGGAACATCGTATGATGGACCTGAGAATGCAAAGAAGATATATTTGGGAGAACCAAGAGAAGAATCAAAACCTGCTTACATAGCTACAAATCCTAATGAGGAAGAGGAACAACCATTGATAGCTACCCTCAAACAATACAAAGATGTATTTGCCTGGTCATACAAGGATCTAAAAAGGGTAGATCCTAGTATTTGCCAACACACGATACTTCTGAAAAACGATGCAAAACCGCGCCAACAACGTCCATACACATACAATGAAACTTTTGCAAAAAGAATTAAGGATGAGATGGACAAACTGAAAGAGACAAAATTCATCTATGAGATCGTACACGCGGAGTGGGTGTCACCAATTGTCACGGTGCCTAAAAAGAACGGTGTAAATTATGAGTGTGTGTAAATCTCAAGCAGGTCAACGCTTCTACAATCAAAGATAGCTATCCTTTACCCATTACGGATCATGTAATTGAAAGAGTTGATGGGAAGGAAGCTTAGAGCTTTCTAGATGGATTTTTCATGTCATAATCAACTCACAATCAGATTAGAGGATCAACACAGAATTGCCTTTGCTATAGAATGGGGCATTTTTGCGTATTGGATAATGCCATTTGGTCTCACAAATGCACCTGTTAGATTCCAAAGGCTGATGAGTCATGTCTTCAAGGAATATATGAGGAGACAATTCTTAGAGATTTATATGGATGACCTGTGTGTGCATTCTCTTCATAGAAATGAATATGTAGAGTACCTAAAGAAAGTCTTTGAGCAATGCAAGACTTATCGTAGCTGCCTAAACCCTGAAAAGTATGTTTTCATGGTCCAAAAAAGAATGATTCTTGGACATATTGTGTCCAAACACGGTATTTCTACTAATCTTGAAAAAATACAAGTGATTGTTTCTCTTCCACGACCAACAAAGTTAGAGAGATACATGCCTTCATGGGACATTGTGGGTATTATTGCAAGTTCATTCACATGTACGCGATCATTGCAAAACCTCTCTATACACTCATCACAAAATTTGAGTGGAACGAGGAGTGAGAAAGCATTTTAACAATTGAAGCAGAGACTTATTTCTGCTCCAATCTTGAAAGCTCTTGAGTGGAATAACATCTTTCATGTTCATGTTGATGTATCGGCGTACGCTGTTGGATGTATCTTAGCTCAACCTGGAGAAAAAAACATGGAATCCCCAATCTGTTACTCCAACAGACAGCTAAACATTGCAGTACCACAGAAAGGGAGGGTTTGGAAATGATCTACTCTGTAAAAAAGTTTAGACATTATGTGCTAGCGAACTAATTCGTGTTCTTTGTGGTCCATCAAGCATTGTTATACCTTGTAAACAAACCTTGCAATATAGGTCATATCGTTTGATGGTTCCTGCTTGAGTTTGATTTTACGGTGGTGATCAAGAAAGGAACTACACATCAGAGAGTAGACCATTTGTCCTGAATGCTACATGGGGAAGCTCCTTTAGGGGTTGAAGATGGTTTGCAAGATTCTTATCTCTTCAACATTTAGATGGTGCCAAGGTGGAGCGAACATGTTATACCTTTGCTCACCATAGGTTCACTGCAAGTCGAGAAACAGCCATCAATCATTGAGCAATCTCACAACGTATTATTGTAGGACGGCTATATAATCGAGGACAAGATGGCATACTAAGGTTATGTATCAAACCCTGCAAAAAATGTTGGAATTAGAGTTGCAGGAAAACACACACAACTTGGAGAAGACAAAGGAAGCTCAAGATGCACAACAGAGAGTGTTTTACTTAGTGTGCAATGGAAAGATAAGTTAACCCTAGAGTGATGGACGTATATACAATGCACAATGGAGAAAACCTCCCGGCGGTCCTAAGTTTTTTCACACACATCACTACGACATGTATATGGTAACAAATCCCCGAGTGATGCAGTGAACGAGAGTTGACACATAGAGTAAAGCGAAGTGACATGCCCTGAGGACATGATCAGTCCACAAAGGGAAGTAAGCCCAAAGATTTGCGAAAAGCTTCAAACTTCTCATGAGACATTGCTTTTGTGAAAAGAATTGCAAGGCTGTCCTGTGTTGGCGCATAAGGCAAGTTGATATCTCTTGCTGAGAGCCTCTCCCTGACATAGTGCTAATGCACCTCAATGTGCTTTGGGCGAGCATGCAAATTTTGGTTCCTTGCAACTGCCAATGCGCTCTGACTGTCAGTGTAGATAGTGTTGGCACTGTCCTGTCCAACACCCAAATCATCCATAAGGCATTTGAGCCATACACACTTAATCGTAGCTGTGAAGGATGCCCTGTACTCATCCTCACAACGAGAAGTGGCCACAGTAGGTTGCTTCTTGCTCAACCATGATATACATGAACTACCAAGCATGAAAACAAAAACCACTTGTGGACAGTCGCGCGTCAAAACAACCAGCCCAATCTGAGTTCAAAAGGCATGTAAGTCTGGTGGCAATGATCTCCCCTTGGGATAAAAACAAGCCAAGATGTAAAGTTCCACTCAAGTAGCGGAAAATCCTCTTGATATCTTGCCAATGCTTAGACCTTGGGCTATCCATAAATCTGCTGACTTGTGAGACTGCAAACTAAATATCCGGCCTCGTGTTGCATACATAAATGAGGCATCCAACAACAGTTTGGTAAAGAGTGACATCTGTAGGATCACCAGCATCATGAAGACTCAATTTCAAACCTGTTTCCATGGGAGTGGCAATAGATTTGCAATCCTCAAGTCCAAACTTACATAGCAATGTCTCTATGTAACTTTTCTGACACAAGGTAATACCACCATCACACTGCTTAAACTGTATACCCAAGTAATGATGCAACAGTCCCAAATCTTTCATCTTGAAAGTAGCATGCAAATCAGCCTTAACTTCACCAATATGTCTCTCATTTGATCGGGTGATCAACAAATCATCCACATATAGAACCACAATGAGAAATACATCACCCTCATGCTTTACATACAATGTGATTTCTGTTGGACTGTTTACGAAAGCCTCGTTTGACCAAATGAGTGGCAGACTTCTCATACCAAGCACGAGGAGATTGCTTCAACTCATACAAAGCTTTACTACATTTGCACACCTTATCCTCTTGTCCTTTCTTGACAAAACTGCAAGGCTGCGTTACTTAAACTTCCTCAAATATGTGACCATTCAAGAAAGAAGTAACAATGTCTGATTGATGTACATTACAACCAAAATGAGCTGCCAATGCACATAGAAAACGCATTGTAGTCATACGACAAGTGGGAGCAAAAGTCTCTTCATAATCTATGCCCTTTTGTTGTGCATAACCATTTGCAACAAGTCAAGCCTTAAGCGATCAATCTCACCATCCGTCTTGCGTTTCAACTTGTAAACCCACTTCATACCAATGGTCTTTTTGCCAGGAGGCAAATCACATAAAGTACATGTGTCATTTTCTATAAGTGCATCACATTTTGATTGCATGGTAGCCATCCACTTTTTTGAATTTTGTGCTTCACCAAAAGACAGAGGTTCCTCAACATCATGTAAGCTAGACACAGCCAAAGCATAACAATCTGACGCATAAGATGCACGACTATACAAAGGTGCATCCAATTTACTATCACGCAATGTATGCACCAATCATTTTGGCATCCGTCTAGCCCGCTCATTTTCAGCCCTTTCCTCATCAAGTACATCATGTACATCTGCATCATTAATAGGCTGATCTGTAACATTCTCAGAAACCCCCATAGGCTGTACATTTGCCTCATTGGAACTTACATTCATATTTCCACCATTGAAAAGAGGCATCAAAGTGTCATAAATGTCTTGTGAGCTTACATTACTGTCTCTAGTACATGACAACAAGGACTAAACAGAATCTTCCACAAACACTACATCGCGTGAAGCCAGAATACGTTTTGTTTGCAGATGATACAACCTGTAACCTTTGCGTTCAGCACTATAACCAACAAAAATACATTTGACAACGTTATCATCCAATTTTTTGCGCTGTGTTTGTGACACCAAAGCATATGCCAAATAGCCAAAAACACGCATGTGCTCAATAGAAGGCTTTCTATCATGCCATGCTTCATATGGAGTAATAGACTACAAAGCTTTCGTAGGACACCTGTTTAGTACATAAGTGGCACACATGATGGCATCAAGCCAAAATGAATGCGACAAAGCTTGACTTTTGACTATACATCATGCCATTTCTGTAAGTGACCTGTTTTTCCTCTCAGCAAAACCATTTTGCTGAGGCGTATAAGCATTGCGCATTGGTGTTTTATCCCACGACTAGCCAGAAATGCATTAAATTCATGAGACATATTCTCCCCCCCTCGATCGGAACGGAGGGTGCCCATAGTACATTTCGAGACATTTTGTAACATTTGATGGCCTAATAACTTATGTGTAGCGGAAATTAGCATGAACATAGTGGGCATTTCATTAGAATAGATTCCTAATGAGAATTACAAGAGTGCTTGGGTGGAGAGAGCAACAAAAAGCATAACACCTAGTTAGATAGCATCGACAATACTTTCAAAAGAGAGAGAAATTAAGCTATTGACAACAGTTGAGGACCGGATTTGCATGGAGCCGGTCCCCCCTCCAAAAGGCTTTGTATTATGGTTTCTCCCATCAAGAGAGACATTGTACAATACAATTCTTTGTGTTCCTTCAAGACTAGCTAGTGCAATGAAGATGGAAGCTTCATACACCAAGCAAAACACTTAATCAAACACAACTTGAATTATCCCCGTTCTCAGACCCAAGACCTCACACACCTTCGAAGATGGTGAGAGCTAGCAGGGTATGAGAGTAGATTGAGAGGAAGAAGGAGTATCTTACGAGAAAGATGTACATCTCCTCACATAATCACTCATATTAGCATAGCTTAGCTTAGTAATTAGCTTGGTAGAGGAGATGAGCATGCATTGAAGCTTGGCTCTTAGTTGGATTTGCATCCACATGCCAAGAGAGTGTTGATGTAGGCTTCTATCTCACAAGCTTGGAGTAGGTGATGAGCTCTCCATTAAAGCTTGGGAGGAGATAGAGTATTCTTCCTTCACACATGGTCAAGTGTGAGTGTGTGTGTGTCAATGCCAAGCAAAAATCAGCCCCCTCTCTCTCTCTTGGGCGAGCCCTAGCTGCTAATTTGGTCTGGCTTTTGCCTCATTGGACCTCCCCAAGTCAAGCCAATAGGTATTAAGCAGCATAAGTGATAGCCTTCTGACATGTGTCCCCCTTTCCCCTTTTGTGAGAGCTTTAGGTAATTAAATAATTAAACTAAACTCTCATTGGACCCCTTTGTCTCCTGGCCAATAGAAATCAGGCAAGCCATGGGGCTTCTGAATGCTCATTGGACCCTTTGGGAGACTGCCCAATAGTCTTCTAGGAGACTTAATTCTCATTGGTTTCTTTTATTAAATGTTTTTAAATTAATTAAACTACATTTACTCTAGCTTAATTCTCATTGGTACACTTCAAGGGTCTTCCAATAGGAATTGGGCACACCTTGTGGGCATCTGGCCTAGGGAGCTGACATGTGTCCCTCATTCCCTTTGTGTAAAGGGAGCCTGTGTGTGTGTGTGTGGCTTTCTCTCTCATCCCCTACCTTTGGGGCTCGCCCCCTCCCATGTAGGGATGTGCAAAGACTTTTAGGGCACACACAAAGCATCCAATTTTCCCTAGGGTTGACCTTTGGACACAACCTTTGAATTTTGGAACCTTAGCATTTTGGAAGTCTTAATGGGCTGAACCTTAGGGTCTTTTTAGCCCATTGTTGCACATGGCTCTTTTGCAGATGGCCCCCCCTTTGGATCCCTATTTTCCCTCCTTTGGATCCCTACTGTGGCCGGTCTGCTGGCTTAACCAATATTCTAGCTTTTTCTCCCTTGGCACTTCCCCACATTAAATGATCAGTTTAATATGAGAAAATCATTTAGGAGAATTAGATATTGATTATTATGACACATTTTTAGCCATATCTAGAAATTGTTTGAAGCACATAAAAACTTCGGACTTCGCTTTAAGTGGATACACCCATGCATGCATGGAGTAATCATTAATGAAGTTCACGAAGTAAAGGTAATTGCCCAACAACAGAGTTTGCATGGGCCCACAAACATCACTATGCACAAGCTACAATCTACATGTGGCTGTAACTGAACCATCCTTTGGAAACTTCAAACGCTGCATCTTACCCAAAATACATCCTTCACAAAAATGTTTAACAAGTGCTTCAAGAGGCGGCAAAGAAGCAACCATACCAAATTTTTGTAAATGCAGCAAACTGGCAAAATTCAGATTATAAAAAGGTGCATGCCAAAGTTTTGTATCTGAAACAACCTTTAATTGACAACTGGATTTGAAATTTTTTTCCCACACTTGTCATACAAAGTGAGCTTATACAGCCCACGGCATAAAATGCTAGATGCAACAATTTCATCATGTGCACGTCTGTCGTACGTGTCAAAGCAAGGGACTTGCCGTACACCATGTGCGAGCCACAAATGGCTACAACACACAATCAAACTAATCTAGCAAGCTCAAGAGAGCAAGGGTGTGTCACTCACCGCCCTACGCTCGCCTTCGTGGAGGAATTCTTGCCGCGAAGAAGAGGGAGATACCGCCGTGCCGCGCTCAACCGCCGTGCCGTTGCAATGTTCGATCACCCACTCTCTCTCTCTCTCTCTCATGTATACACAGACACACACAAGGAGATGAAGAAGAAGATGGAGATGGAGCAAGAGATCTCTTTGATTGCACAAATGAGAGAATGAGTGATTTTTAGGTATAGGTGACTTTTATATGAGCTCACCCATTCACACTTGGGCGCCCATGCTTAGCCAACTAACCCTTGAATGTTCAAGTTAGAGTGCACCTCTCATCGGCGATCACTCTTACCCTTTTCCTATTGGACCGACAAGTCCGGTCCATGACTACTAGAAGTGGATGCCGATGGTTAACATGCCCCCCTTTCTGATGTAGATTCTGCCCTCATAATATAACAGTGCAGCATCGAGATCCACGATAGGAGTGTAGTAGAAGAAAAACAACATTGTGGAAGCTCAAAGGCAGCATGTATGCATGCGTGCAATAAGTGAGATACATACGTGATATTCTAGGAAATGCAAAAAAATTCATGAATTGTAACATTGCCAACTAGAACAAGCGTAGTACTTGAATAAAATACAATTGAGTTAAGGTCTATTACGTTGACTCTAAGAGAAGTACACAAGAGCTAGCGCTAAAGTAAGTACTAGATTGACCAATGTTAATTAAAAATATCGATTAAAGAGTAGTTAATCCTAGGAATGCTCGTCGGGGTCTAAAGACTAGTGATCTTGTCACTTATACCACTTAAGTGTGATCAACATAAAATACAAGAAAGTTTGTGCTATTTTCTTCCTCTTTTCTCTTTTTTTTGTTGTTATTGTTGTTGTTGCATAGTTGGTACAAATAGCTGGGGGACTCGAGGTCTCAAATACTAGCAGCTGGGAGACTCGAGGTCTCAAATATCAGTTTGAGCATAAACTAGCCGGGAGACTCGAGGTCTCAAATACCAGCTTAACACATGGACTTCCACAACACGTTACACTTAGGTGGAATAAGGTAGAGAGAACTTTATCCTCATAGCTTAAAACATTACTAAAGTTACTACACTTAATAGACTATTTAAGAATTAAAGTCTGTAATTAAGTGGCTTAGTTTAGCCTAAGGTCCTGATAACTACTTAAAGCCAACTAATAGACCAAACTCAAAGAGAACAACAAGGTACTAGAAGTTTGAAAAAAATATAGCATTTAAATTGGCAATGTCACAACTTCATAAATGTTTTTCATTGTTAGAAACTCAAATGACAAGATGCAAACATGTAACTGTGGAAAGCATAGATAAAAAGAAGTAGTACACCTGATATAATGGAGAACATCCGTTGCAGAATGTAAACATCCATTGTCGTTGTCCTTCGAAGGCATCCTTATGTAGTCACAAACTGCTCAATAGTCACCATCAAACATCCACCTTTTAGAGGCTCATCAGTGGGAAGAGGTACCAACCCTTATTGAACACAATTAAACAACATAAGGAAGTCTAACCTAATTATTTGCACTCCCCCTAGAGAGTCAAGGGAATAGGATATTGTAGAGATTAGGGAGAACCCTAGGGCTACACCCCTATCCTCGTCGTCGAGAAAAACAAAGTAATCATCCGTGAGACCATATGTGTCATCCGTGTAATCATGTAAATTGTCTTCATCATTAGAGGCACCAATGTTTACTGTCACTAAACGTCTATAATCATCTTGGTCAAAAGGGTAGTCTTGTGCAATGGGAGAGATGCTCTCTACTAAGTATGGATTAGTGGTGGTCAAGAGACGTATCATCCATTCTAACTCCTCAAAATTCCTCTAACATGCTAGCGTACCTACCAAATCCCATTCACACGCAAGCACCGGAAAGACCATGTGAAACACTTATGAAAAGTAAAGAGGGTACCTCTCACCCAAGGCAGGAGTGGATGACTCTAGCGTACTAGCCATATCTATACACAAAAATAGATCATGGTTAGAATGCAAATATTATAAGGGTCATGTCAAAAGGTTGTGTTCTTGTACATAATGTGTTTTTATGATTTTGTGTTATGTATAGAACTCGTAGGTTTCCAGATTTTTGTTTGGTGGTTCTTGCTCTTTTACTTTCTTATTTTTGTTTTTGTGAGTATAAGGCTTATATATACATTCCCTAAGATTGGGAGATTGAGAGGTCAAAGAGGAAAGTTGAAAGGGAAGCAAGTGAATGATGGATGTCAGCAAACACTCCCCCCTTCCTTGGATAGATCATACATTTTGGAACGATGTCGTCACCTTTTGAAATCAATTGTTCCAAGTTGTTATGGGTAAAGGCTTTAACCAATAGTTTTGTTACCATATACATGTGGTAGTGATGTGTGTGAAAACACTAGGACCGCCGGGGTATTTTTTCCCTCTTTAGGAAGTTGTTTCCCCCGTGCATTATATATACGCCCATCACTCTAGGGCTATCTATATTTTCATTGCACGCTAAGTAACACTCTCTCTATTGTGTGCCTTGAGCTTCCTTCGTCTTCTCTAAGCTGTGTGCATTTCTCTGCAACCCTAATTCCAACAATTGGTATTAGAGCAGGTTGCATCCTCCCGGGCTTAGTCGCCAGCTGCTCCAGCACACGCCCGCTCACTTTCTCCGATTACTCCAGGCATGCATGGGTATTTCCGCCTAAAGAGAAGTCCAACGTTTTTATGTGCTTCAAACAATTTTTGGCTATGGCTAAAAATATCTCGAAATGTACTATGGGCACCCTCCGTTCCGATCGAGGGGAGGAGTATATGTCTCATGAATTTAGTGCGTTTCTGGCTAGTCGTGGGATAAAACACCAATGTACAGTTCCTTATACACCTCAACAAAATGGTGTTGTTGAGAGGAAAAACTGGTCACTTACAGAAATGGCACGATGTATGGTCAAAAGTCAAGCTTTTCCGCATTCTTTTTGGCTTGAGGCCATCATGTGTGCCACTTATGTACTAAACATGTGTCCAGTCTATTACTCCATATGAAGCATGGCATGACACAAAGCCTTCTATAGAGCACATGCGTGTTTTTGGATGTTTGGCATATGCTTTGGTGCCACAAACACAACGCAGAAAATTGGATGATAAAGCTGTCAAATGTTTTTTTTTTGGTTATAGTGCTGAAAGCAAAGGTTACAGGTTGTATCATCTGCAAACAAAATGTATTTTGGTTTCACAGGATGTAGTGTTTGTGGAAGATTCTGTTTAGTCCTTGCTGTCATGTACTAGAGACAGTATTGTAAGCTCACAGGACATTTATGACACTTTGTTGCCTCTTTTCAGTGGTGGAAATACGAATGTAAGTTCCAATGAGGCAAATGTACAGCCTATGGGGGTTTTTGAAAATGTTACAGATCAGCCTATTACTGATGTAGATGTACATGTACATGATGTACTTGATGAGGAAAGGGCTGAAAATGAGCAGGCTAGAGGTTTGCCAAAATGGCTGTGCACACTTTGCATGACAGTAAATTGGATGCACCTTTGTCTAGTCGTACTTGTTTAGGATCTCTCCATGCATCTTATGCATCAGATTGTTATGCTTTGGCTGTGTCTAGCTTACATGATGTTGAGGAGACTCTCTTTTGATGAAGCACAGAATTCAGAAAATTGGATGGCTGCCATGCAATCAGAATATGATGAACTTATAGAAAATGACACATGGACTTTATGTGATTTGCCTCCTGGCAAAAAGGCCATTGGTACGAAGTGGGTTAAGAAGTTGAAATGCAAGCCGGATGGCGAGATCGATCGCCATAAGGCTCGACTTGTTGCAAAGGGTTATGCAGAGGAAAAAGGCATAGATTATGAAGAGACTTTTGCTCCCACTTGTCGTATGACTACTGTGCGTTTTCTATGTGCATTGGCAGCTCATGTTGATTGGGATGTACATCAATCAGACATTGTTACTGCTTTCTTGAATGGTGACATGTTTGAGGAAGTTTATGTAATGCAGCCTCGCGGTTTTGTCAAGAAAGGACAAGAGGACAAAGTGTGCAAATGTAACAAGGCTTTGTATGGGTTGAAGCAATGTCCTCGTGCTTGGTATGAGAAAGTTGACACTCATTTGGTCAAACGAGGCTTTAGTAACAATCCAACAGAAAGCACATTGTATGTAAAGCGTGAGGGTGATGTACTTCTTATTGTGGTTCTTTATTTCGATGATTTGTTGATCAGTGGACCAAATGAGAGACATATTGCTGAATTTAAGAATGATTTGAATGGTACTTTCAAGATGAAAGATTTGGGTATGTTGCATCATTACTTGGGTATACAGTTTAAGCAGTGTGATGGTGGTATTGCCTTCTGTTAGAAAAGTTACATAGAGACATTGCCATGTAAGTTTGGACTTGAGGATTGCAAACCTACTGCCACTCCCATGGAAACAGGTTTGAAGTTGAGTCTACATGATGCTGACGATCCTGCTAATGTCACTCTTTACCGAACTGCTGCTGACTGCCTCATTTATGTATGCAACACGAGGCCGGATATTCAGTTTGCAGTCTCACAGGTCAGCAGATTTATGCATAGCCCAGGGTCTAAGCATTGGCAGGCTGTCAAGAGGATTTTCGCTACCTTAGTGGCACTTTACATCTTGGCTTGTTTTATCCCAAGAGGGGATCATTGCCGCCAGACTTACATGCTTTTTTGGACTCAGATTGGGCTGGTTGTTTTGACACGCGAGTGTCCACAAGGGGTTTTTGTTTCATGCTTGGCAGTTCATGTATATCATGGTTGAGCAAGAAGCAACCTACTATGGCCACTTTGAGTTTTGAGGCTGAGTACATGGCAATCTTCATAGCTACGGTTGAGTATGTATGGCTCAGACGCCTTATGGCTGATCTATGTGTTGGACAGGACACTGCCAACACTATCTACTCTGACAGTCAGAGCGCACTGGCAGTTGCGAGGAACCTAGTTTTTCATGCTCGCACAAAGCACATTGAGGTGCATTACCACTATGTCAGGGAGAGGCTCTCAGCAGGAGAGGTCAGCTTGGCTTATGTTCCAACACATGACAACTTTGCAGATATTTTCACAAAGGCATTGTCTCATGAGAATCTTGAAGCTTTCCGCAAAGCTTTGGGCTTACTCCCCTTTGTGAACTGATCATGTCCTTAGGGCATGGAACTTCCCTTTACTCATGTGCCAGCTCTCATTCACCGCATTACTCCAGGGGGGATTTGTTACCATATACATGTGGTAGTGATGTGTGTGAACACACTAGGACCGCCGAGGCATTTTTTCCCTCTTTAGGAGGTTTTTTTCCTTGTGCATTATATATACGCCCATCACTCTAGGGCTATCTATCTTTCCATTGCACACTATGTAACACACTCTCTATTGTGTGCCTTGAGCTTCCTTCATCTTCTCCAAGCTGTGTGCGTTTCTCTGCAACCCTAATTCCAACAAGTTTTCGAACGCCCTATGCGTTTCATCTAGTTGCAAGGGTGGTAAGGTACTCTCCCATGATTTTATTTGCAACGTTGTTGTAGGTGGTGAACTTACAACAGGAGGTACAAACATTCCTCGTTTGTATGGATATGTACAATGGTAGGTGGAGGTTGTGTGGAAGTTTCTATTTCCGTATAGGAATTACATGAAGAGCAAGAAGCTTCATTTGACTTCCCTGTTCCTGAGCTAGGTGGAACAGATCGTTGTTTCTTTGGTAACCAAACTAGCTCTGGAGTGGGTGTGTAGCATTCCGTGATTTTTTCCTTTCCATGATCTTCAATTTGTTTTGGAGCTATGGGATTGAGCTCACATGGGCCAAGTGACAGGTAAGAGCACAATTTTACATTTTGGCACCCAGATTTGATAATTTCCTTCATAGTAGCCTTGGGCTTCCAATAGTTTTTTAGGAATCCAACGCAACTTTCTTTACATTTCTTGGGGCGAGTGAGACGTGTCTTACCAAGCTCCTGTCTTTTAGCACTAGCTATGGTCATTAAAGAAGCTTGAGGGACCCACTTATATGTTTTCTTTGTTATATTAGGATGGGTCTTGTGTGTCTCAAGCTTTATTTCAACTACAACAGTTGAAGCTCTAGAGAGTTGGGCTATGGGGACGTATGGTTCAACCTCTTGGACATGCAATGTTTTGGATTTTATTTCCTTAAGAGGAAATATCTCAGGGACTATGGCTTGAGTGGTAGGGCTAAGAGTTGGTTTCTGGGTTGTGACACCCCCAGTCCCCCAATCAATAGTACATTTGGTGGTTGTAGATGGCAGAGGCAGTTTCACTAGGTGGGAACCAGCTCTTGGAAAGCCGAGCAACGGACCATTCATTAATTACTTTGACAGTTACCGCAATAACTCCAAAGAGCTATAAATAGGACCCATTATATTGTAATCGGGTTGGCAATTGTTGGCTGTACTTTTGGTTTGTTTTATCCTTTAACTTCCTACTCTTAGTGTGTGATTGTAGTCCTGAAGCTGTTCCTAGGCTACATTATTCCACTTGTACTCTTACTCTGTAATTTCTAATACAATAGTCAAGTACACTTCAGCCAGATATGCTTTGTATCCATTTCCTCTGAATTTGAATCTGAATCTAAATCTGAATCTAGTCATTCAGCTTGTCTAATTCTCAGTAGATGTATTCCAGTTTATATAATTGTTCTAGCTTAGTTTCTATTTTTCCTCCAGTTCTACTGATTGAACTAATGAATCACCAATAGCTGTAAACTCAAACACTGGAATTAGCTATCTAAAGAGATCATCTCCAATTCCATTTTGGCAATCACGATGGCTAGAGCTGTTGCTCGTTGACCAGCAGACTCCTCTCTCAGTTTGAGTTTCAGCTGCAGTAATGGCACCCAAACCCAGTCGTGGCCGGAAACCATCCTACCGTGTTGACCCTATTCCTGAGGAGTTAGAAAGAGACTTTGATCTCAAGGATGAACAAGTAATTGACAATGAGGCTCAGGAGGAGCACAATCATGTTGATGAGGCACAAGACTCTCAGCATTCCAGTCAGTCTAGACGATGTAGAGCTGAAAGGGAAGAATGCAAGGCCAAGAGTTCTCGAACCAAACAGGGAGAAGAAGGTGCCAAAGGTAGTAAAGGAAGTCGTCATAGTTCCAGTAGAAAATCTAGATAGGAGATATCAAATGAGACGGAGGCAGAAATTAATTGGAATGCAAACACGGACTATTGTAAGAAGGCTACAAAAAAGAGTCAGGATTCAAGGTGAGAAGAGAAAGAAATGAGGCTGATAGACACGATTACACATCTTCATTGAAAATATCTTTTCCCATGTTCAAAGGGGGAAAGAAGGAGGACCCGGATGTTCATATCCAAGCCTTTGAGCAGTATGTTGAGTTAAAAAATATTGATGAAGATGATTGGGGTGACTACTTTCCGCAAACATTAAAGGAGACAGCAAGGAAATGGTACTACCATTACCCAGCTTGTCAACTCAGATCATATAATAAACTGCTTAAAGCTTTCTGACTGGAATATTTAGACAACTGAGGGGATGAGGATATACTCTGTGAGTTGGATAAGATTAGGCAGGGAAAATTGTCAGTCAGAAACTATGTTGATAAAATCAAGGAGCTAACTAGACAATTGTAGGAACCACCATCCAAAAAGCATCTACGAGCATGGTTTTTGAATGGGTTTCGCAGTAAGAAGCGTAGGGAACAGGAGGTGCCGACACCAACCAAGAAATTCAATGATTTGGTGCAGCGGGCCCTGAAGCTTGAACATCAAGCTAAGAAGGAAAAGACTCATAAGAAGAGGAGGTCCAGTAGTAGCAGTACTTCTACTAAAGATTCTGAGTCCAGTAGAGCCTCTAGTAGCTCTGAAAGTAGTTCATATGAAAGAACCAAAGACAAGACTAAGAAAGGATCTTGGTCTAGGAAGATTTAAGAGATGGTTCGACAAATTACTGAAATTAGCCAGACCAGACAGCCGATAAGAAGAATGGAAACCTGGTGTTCAAAGCGTAAATCTAAAGACCATGTTTCAAACAAATGTCCACAATGTACTTATTGCAAAGCCTATGGCCATTTATGGAACAACTGTGGTATTCGAATTCATCATTTTAAGAAGGGAAAAGATATATCAGTGGTAGCATTCACCAATGCTGAACCAGTAAGAGTAGAAACTGCCACTGTTTCTCAAGAGGAGAAACTAGATGCAAGTGGTACTGGAGCAGGGCGCGGTAGATACCAAGCGGGTACCAGCCGAGGTCGAGGCTGTGGTAATTTTCAGAATCGAAGCCTGAATTGTTATACATGTGGTAAGTATGGGCATTTTGCGGCTCACTGTCCAAAAACACCTGAAGCTGCGGATACCGGGACGAAGGTTCCAGAACCGGTTCCTGTACGAGCAGTTACACGAAGCAAAGGGGTGGTGATTGAGAAAATTCTAGACAGACCAGAAAAACCAGTCAATCCTGAAAGTAGCAAATGGGCTCAGCAAAGAGAGGCATGGGAGGCCAAGGGTAAAGAAAAGGTGGTTGATGAATGGCAGGAGCAAAGAGCACTAGCAGTGAAAATCACTGAGGATTTGGCCAAGAAATTGCGAGATCAACCAGAGAGTTATGATGCCCAGGTCATTCATAAGATACCTACCCAATTGTCTGAGACAACACAACCAAATCAGTCGAAGACTTGGATGCCTGAGACCAGGTTGGCTGCAATACAAGGGTTGATGGAAGAGTTGGGAACTGCTAAAGGAGCTAGAAGCATTGAACCAAAGGAATGGTATTGTGAAGATAATACCAGTTCTTCAAGTTCTGAAGACAACTCTGAGCATGAGAAAGAGGAAATTCATGTCAAGATCTGTGATAGAATTCAGAAACTCACTGTGGAGTTAGAGGACATTAGAAGAACTCTACCTGAAGCAGTGAAATTCATCAGGCAGCAAATGAAGGCTGAGGCGGAGGCCATATCAGTCGACTTGATGCTGTCAGAGATGATGAAGTGCCATTGATTCAGGTGGATTACAAAGCGAGGAAACAGTGGGAACCACTCTCAAGCGTTATACTAGATGGAGGAGCATGGGTAAATATTTTGAGAGTACATCTTCAACAAAGGATGGGAATTACTAACCTGAAACCAACACGTTTCAAAGTCCGAATGGCAGATCATCGAGTGGTGCAGGCAACTGGAATGGTAGAGAATATGCAAATAGGAGTGGGCAAAGCAAAGTTCAAAGCCATTTTCCTAGTACTGTATTGGCAAGGAGCTTATGGGATGCTACTGGGACGCCCATGGCTGCGAATGGCACAGGCTATTCATGACTATGCTAATCAGATTTTGACAATACAGGGGGCTGGTAGCAGAATCCAGATTCAGACGAATAACACTAGAAGTTGGAGAAAGGAACTGAGACCCAAGGAGCTCTGCTAGAAGTACAAGGTGAAGAAAATTGAGAAAATGTTGGCAGCTATGAATATTTTTTCATTAACAGAGATAGATCTCAATGCAGTCTTAATAAACAAAGATGAAGCTGAAAAACAAAAGAAATAATTTCCAGCACAGTTCACTGAACTGAATTCAGGAGAACGTTCACTGAGATTAACTGGAAGACCAGAAGAACCGGTTGAGTTCAGCACACCGGCAGAACCAGTATGCTATGGAGTAGCTACTGGAAATCAGAATGATAATTCACAGTTTAGAGGATCGTCCTAGGATTATGCTGAGGAGTCAACCAAGAGAAAGGGTGGAGGGCCTAACTGGTTGCTTCCAGATGATCAGGAGATAGAGGAATGGAATTTAGGGTCTGAAGAAAACCCTAGAATGATCAAGGTAAATAAACATCTGAATCCTATGATGAAAGAGAGGGCACGACATATTTTCCAGCACTATAAAGATGTGTTTGCATGGGAGCATACTGATCTGAAAGGGGTGGATCTAGAGGTCTGTCAACACAGAATACCACTGAAAACCGATGCCAGGCCAGTACGACTGCAACGCTATCGAATGAATCCGAATTATGCTAAGAAGGTCAAAGAGGAGATTGACAACCTTTTGAAAGCTGGGTTCATTACTGAAGTAGCCAGTAGTGATTGGTTGTTTCCTATTGTGGTTGTGCCTAAGAAGAATGGGAAGCTGAGAGTATGTGTAGATTATAGGAAATTGAATGCTCAAACCATTAAGGATCCATTCCCATTACCCTTCACAAATATGTTACTTGATGAGATTGTAGGATATGAAATGTATAGCTTTATGGATGGATATAGTGGCTATAACTAGTTACAAATTTCTCCTGAAGAAAGGGAAATGACCACTTTCATCATAGAGTGGGGAGCGTTTCTGTATTTGGTAATGCCATTTGGCCTTTGCAATGCACCGGCAACTTTTCAGAGATGTATGATGGAAATTTTCATTGAATTTCTTCATCAATTCCTCACCATATTCATGGATGACTTCACTGTATATTCCATAGAGGAAAAGCATTTACTATTCCTGGAGATGGTTTTTAAGCACTGTCAGGAGAAGCGGATTTGTCTAAATCCATTCAAATCTGTTTTCTTAGTTTGGAAAGGACAGCTCTACTGGGACATGTGGTGTCTAGAAATGGAATAGAAATGACCAATGACAAAATTCAGTGTGTCCAACAGGCCAAGGCGCTTAGGAATGCATCAGAATTAAGTTCTTTTCTGAGATATATTAATTTTTACAGAAGATTTGTGCATAAGTTTTCTTCTCAAGCATTACCATTGTATGAGCTTACAAGAAAACCAACAAGTTCAATTGGACTGCTGATTGTGAGGAAAGTTTTGAGAACTTAAAGAGTGCCCCCAGTAAACCAGTTCTTCGCCAACCGAATTGGGATGTCATCTTCCATGTACATGTGGATGATTCGAGACTGGCAATGGGAGCGATACTAGCTCAACAAGATGGAAGAACCGATTTTCTTGTATACTTTGCTAGTCGCAGATTCAGCCAGGCTGAACAAGGATATACAACTACTAAAAGAGAGGCTTTAGGGATGGTTTTTAGTGCTACAAAATTCTGGCATTATTTGCTAGGAAAATTATTTCATTTCTATGTGGATCATCAAGCCCTTTTATTCTTGATTAATAAAGTTATTATTCAAGGCAGGCTAATAAGGTGGATGATGTTCCTTATGGAATTTGAATTTCAAATTTTCCATAAACCTGGCAAAAACCACAGTGGTGCTGATTTTCTCTCTAGGAGTACAGAGGGCTACTCTGAAGCATCTTTAAGAGACGAACCAGTGGATGCTGAATTATTTCAGCTGGAAGCGGCGGAATCAATTGATCTTGAATTATATGAAGTATATCAGTTTCTTTCGCAGGGTGGATTCCCAGATGACTGGAAATAGAACCAAAAGAAGGCTCTGGTTATTAAAAGTTTAAAGTTTACCATTATTGGTGGCTCACTCTACAAATTGGGTGTCGATGGGATTCTTCGTCGATGTGTGCCTATGGAGGGTAGACTGCAAGTTATTTTAGAAGCACATAATGGGGAATCTGGTGGACACTTTTCCTCCGATATTATTTTCAAGAAGATTTTGCAGGCTGGCCCTTATGGTGGCAAACATTGATATCTGATGTCAGAAGCTTTTGCAAAACCTGTGACATATACCAACGAATGGGTAGACGCATAGCAGCAGACATGATTCCTTTAACACCAATACATCCACTGGGTGTTTTCATGAAATGGGGTTTGGATTTTATGGGACCTTTCAAGAAGGTTACTGCTAGGAAGAATAGGTATATCTTGATGGCTACCTGTTATGTAACCAAGTGGGTAGAAGCTAAGGCTCTTTCTAACAATACAACAAAATCTACTGCAAGGTTTTTATTTGATAATATTATATGCCGCTATGGATGTCCTGTAGAGATTGTGTCAAACCAAGGGACACACTTCATAAATGACACTATGGATATCCTCATGGATATGCTTTCAATCAAGCATCGGAAATCCACACCATATTATCCTAGATGCAATGGGCAGGCCGAAAGCAGCAACAAGACCATTAAGACCATCCTCACCAAGATTGTGCAGAAAAAGCAAGAACAGTGGGACTTGAAGCTTCAGATTTCTCTATGGACATATAGAACAACTTATAAGGTCACTCCGGGGTTAACACCATTCAAAATGGTGTATGGCACTGAAGCTGTTGTCCCTATGGAATTTGTTATACCCAGTCTTAGAATGGATGTAGAGTATGGTTTATATTTTAATCACAATTTGAAGAACAGACTGGAAGAGCTAACCCAGTTAGATGAGCTGAGACAGAGAGCTATGTTGGAACAAGAAATTGTTCAGCAAAGAAGGAAACACTGGCATGACAAACGAATTAAGGTTCGAGAGTTTCAGAAAGGCGATCTGGCTCTATTATATCATTCCAAATTAGGCCCTAAGAACCAAACTTAAAGATAGCCTGGGAAGGACCATTTGAAGTTGATTGGATGTTCTCAAATGGCATGGTACGGCTGAAAGATCTGTCTGGATTATTGTTGCCAGGGGTATATAATGGAGCTAAAATCAATCTCTATTATTCAGAAGCCAGGGGAACGGGCATTGATGGTATGGGAGCTAAAGACCAGGCAAATCCAGGATCAGCTATTTTAGGTCTTTTCCATGTACAACCAGTTCTAGAAATAGTCAAAAAGCCAGAACAGCACCAGTGTGATAAAACCCTCTGCAGACCAGAACCAGAAAAGTATGGACACCAATATCAGTTTTTTGGGGACCAATGGTCAGATGGAATATCAATAGTAATCATTTCAAAGACGAGCAAAATTCTTGTCCAATGCACGTCTGCCATGTCACTTGTGGTGCACAAAACTCTAGGAACGGTAAGTGGTGTAGCTTTTATGGCACAAACGCGTATAACAATAAGGCGAGTAAGCGTTTTTCCTTGCAAATCTCCTGCACGATGCTTACCTTTTGTTGTCCATTCCCCATCGCCAAGCTCGGAAGCTTCCTCACTGCAGCCGCAAATGTCTTCTTCTGAGGAGACTGTGGATTTTTGCTTATCCTTGCCAGCCACACCTGGATACGGGTTCGACGAATCAAGTAAGTCATCTTCTTCTGCGTCTATTGCTTCATCGTCCTCAAGGTGTATGGGTAGGAAGAAAATGTTGGAGAAGATGCAGGAGACTATCGATAAAACCCAAGCCCTTATTACTGGTGCAAAGAAAACTCTTCCACTCATTCCGCATGGTCAGATTCAACGTTATGTGTTTACTGATCAAGCCAAGGCTTTAATCCAACTATGGGATTTGCGTGTGGTTCTGCAAGCCACAAGGATTGAGTTTGACACAGCCATCATAAGGCAAGTCCTGGATTCTTTTAATGCTGAAGATGGAAGTGCCGTGGTCTATGACAGAATAGTGACAGTTACTCCAGAGAACATTGCTTTTGCTTTCCAAATGCAAAATGAGCCAAAGGCATCTGTGGCAACCACAGAGTAGATCAATGTAGCTTTAAGGAAGATGACGCTTCCAAAAGGAGACGAAAAGCCAGTGCGCAAGGGATTCCAGTATAGCAGGTCTGGACGTTCCTGCTGCTTACCGATTTGTGGCTAAAGATGTGAGCCTAAAAAATAATCCGACATATGTGTCAGAGAAACTCTTTGCTATGCTTTTAGCAAAGAGATTGGATTCTAAAGTCGTTATCAACCTCTGTCAGATATTGTTGCATAATGTACTTCAGCAAACTGCCACAAGTTGAAGTCTCAAAGTGTATTCAAGGCTTGGTATGTTTGGCAGTTTCTGTACTGGGCGACTTCTCCAGACGCCCATGATCAGGTAAGAATGGCTTGGAGCCAAAAACCACTCCCAGTATCCTACAATGTGGAATTATCATGTGATGAAGAAGCCCCAGAAAGCCAGTCAGTTTCCATTAGACAAAGAGAAAGGCTATACAAGAGGAAGCTGGCAGTTCAAAGAGGCAAAGGACGACACTGACCAAAAGCAAGACTCTCTTGAAGCAGCTAGAAAGTCAAATCAAAACAGTGTCTACTGAAAAGACTTCAGCTAGCCAGACTGAACAACATACTGTCCAAACCACTGGTGGAGTTAACCAGCCAGTAGGCCAGATTCCAGCAACCACCAGTACTGGACAAGACCAATCAGAAAGGGCCAGTCTTGATCAGCCACCAGACCAGACTGATAAGGGCAAAGGACTAGCATCTCCAAGTCCACTTGGCATATTTTCTGTCCCATACAGTGAAGCAATCCTGCTATTGACAAAGAAAGATAGGTTACATCAAATGCAGACTCATCCTCTCAAGGGATGCCTAGTTTTGCAAAAATCTGATTATTCTGCATTACCCTACTTGGCTCTTGTCATAGTCTATGAGCCAACTGACTCTAATCCAACAACAATTAAGGATGGCTGTTCTGTGCTTATTCAGTCATCATGGAACACTATTTTCAATTGCATGGGACAAATGCTGGATACTGCAAGGTTAGAAGATGAACTAACTAAGGTAAAGACTAAACTAAGGGAGGCGAGGAGCAGATTGAAAAGCTGGAGCAAGGGAGAGCAGCCCAGAACCTGCGCCACAGGATCCTTGAAGCTCAATCAGCTAGGACTATTCAACAGTTACAAAGTAAGCTTGACAAGGTGGAGTCTGAGATACGGACCATACGGGAAGAAAAGGCAGAAGCTGAAAGAACTGCTAAATAGGTTTGAAACTATGCTCAGAATGAAGAGAGTTGAGTTCAACTCCTTACTGACCAGCCACACTACTCTGAAGGCCACATTAACAGAAAGGTATATATATAATAATCTGGCTGAGATCTTGAATCTAGAAGGGAATGCTGTTTTTGACATGGATAACTTGAGGGCTCTTATGGAGACAATGCAGAGTGATTTGGAAGATAAATTTTTTGAATATAACAGTGCTCTGGCAAATCAAGCTATCCTTGATTATATTGAACACCAGAATGATGATGATAAGGAGGAAGAAGAAGCAGAGAAGGAGGATGAACCAGAAGAAGAGCATAATGATGATGATGATGACTCTCCTCCATCTCCACCTTTAGAACCTGATACTGGTGGTGTAGGGACAACAGGAGAAAATGATCAGTCTCAGGCAGACCAACCAGACCAGCCTGAAGGACAGCAGTCGAGCGATCAGCACAACTGGGAAAGCAACAACCGAGCAACATTGGAAAATCAACAACACACCAATCACAACACAATAGGGATGCTAAATGGAAAGGCAAAGCTATGACTAAGGGTTTAGCAGGCGATGAGCAACATTCATTACAGCTCATCACGCTGAATAAGAAATTAAGACATCAACAGGATCCTATAACTAGGCGATATTTGGAGGATGATGATCTTATCTCTGATCTAGAGGGATTTCAACGACTATATATCGACTCTAGGGAAATGGTTGAGCATTGAAATTAGCTGCTTTCCATGATCAAGAGGTCTGTCAACTGCCTGAGCATCCCAGTACAATACAACTGTTAGAAAGGGTGCCTAAATAGATACTGACTGTTGAAGAGAGAGTATCTAATCCACATTGGCAACGGTATTCTACTGTAGATTGTCGTTCCCTAGCTATGGAATTAGAAATTTTGCTGGGAAACAAGCCAACATATAGATGCATATAGGATGTCAGGAGTCAATTAAAAGAGGTCTTAATTCAAATGCAGATCGCTAGGGGAATTCTGGATCAAAGAGTGCGAGATATTATTGAAGATCAGACTGCCACTAGCAAGGGGCCTCAAACTTGAATGTTAGTAGGAGAACAAGTAACTGCTTTCCGGTGACTGTTTTAGCTGGTTAAGGTAACCAGAAAGATGATGCAACAAGAGAACTAGGTTGTCCTTAATTTCTTAGAATTTGTGCATGATTCCCCAATTCTCCTGTATGCTTTACCAGCAAGAGAGGCAGAGTTGCCAATATTTTTTCTAGCACTCTATCATCAACACACAAAACCAGTAGATCGGCTCACATACTTCAAGATTACTGATGATCTTCAGGATTGGTATGAGCAATCGACTGTAGAATGGAAGACATGGCAAACACTTTTCAATGACGCTCTCCAACTGAATGATTTTCAAGAGCTGAGAGATGACGTGCAAAGGATCAAACTGTGTATGGCACAGTGGAAAATTCAGCTCAGAGGTCTCACTAAGATCACCAACCAACTTCTACAATTCAGTGTTGAGTCCTCTAAAGTACTTGAAAAGGACATTACTGCTAAACCAAGTCTAGGACCCCGGTAAAGGGAGATGGATGAGATTCTTTTTGAAGCTAGGATCAGAACTAATCAGCCTCTTCCAGAAGGATGGATCCATACAGCCTCACATTGTCACAAACTAGCCAGAACTCGTCTCACAAAAGGCAAACATACGCTCTATGATCCAAACACCAGAACTTATCATCCTCTCACACCTTATGAAGTGGAAATGACCACAGAGAGGCGGGATCAGCTTGAGTAGGAGGCCATTTACAGACTCATTCAGAAAGACAATGCTGGCATTGGGACTTCGGAGACACCATCCAGACCTAAGGGCAAAAGGAACTGGGTTCAGTGGAAGGATACTGGGTAGTTCCATCTTGGTATGTGATGGAGGAATTTTCTAGCTATAGGGGGTGTCAAGCACTCAACAAAGTATGAAGTATGGCATAAAGCCATGTTTCAGAAGGATCAGACGGTGGATTTTTTTTTTCTAGAAATTTTGGAGTCTTACCAAAATTCAAGAAAGGAGGGAAGGATGTAGATGGCGGAGGCAGTTTCACTAGGTGGGAACCATCTCTTGGAAAACTGAGCAACGGACCATGCAGTAATTACCATGACGGTTACCACAGTAACTCCGAAGAGCTATAAATAGGACCCATTACATTGTAATCAGGTTGGCAATTGTTGGCTGTACTTTTGGTTTGTTTTATCCTTTACCTTCCTTCTGTTAGTGTGTGATTGTAGTCCTGAAGCTGTTCCTAGGCTACATTATTTCACTTGTACTCTTACTCTATAATTTCTAATACAGTAGTCAAGTACACTTCAGCCAGATATGCTTTGTATCCATTTCCTCTAAATCTGAATCTGAATCCAGTCATTCAGCTTGTCTAATTCTTAGTAGATGTATTCCAATTCATATAACTGTTCTAGCCCAGTTTCTATTTTTCCTCCAGTTCTACTGATTGAAGTAATGAATCACCAGTAGCTGTAAACTCAAACACTGGAATCAAATATCTAAAGAGATCAGCTCCAATTCTAGTGGCTATCATCCACGTGCATCCTAGGTTTCTATTACCCTCCATAGTTTCAGCAGGCATGACCAAAAAGTCTTGAGCTACAACCCCATTGTCATAACTGACAGAAGTGTGCCAGATTCCAAAACCCCCAGTTTTTTTCATCTTGACACCCTTGAATTGGATAATACTCTCAGACAGAGGTGACTTTCCTAACTGACACCACACCCCATATGATAGCAGATTATACTTAGCACCTGTGTCCAATAAGGCATTATATAGCACTTTTCCATAAGTGCTATTTAGCTCAGTAGGGTATCGTAGAGGTGTGTCACAGTCCAACCAATCATCCTTTATTTCAACGTGGAATGCATGTGTAAATCCAAGGTTGGCCTCTCATTGGCGTCTTATGCGTTGTTGCCGCTCTTTAGCCTCAGGTTGAGCTTGTATCTTCTTCAATTCTGTTTGTGCCTTGGCTGTCTTTTTTTGATGGATGGCACGTAGCTTCTCTTGGATTGAAGGATCATAGTACCTTTTGAATTTACTTCCATTGAGGAATCCAATGGTTTGAACTCCATCAAGAGTCTCCACACGAATGGTACCTTGCGGGGTGATTTCACATACTCTATATGGTCTTTTTTTTTTCATATTTTAACTTTTTCTTTTCGTTACGCACTCCATCATACATAAGGACTTTATCACCAACATTGATATCCTTGTTCTTTAGAGATGACGGTCAAAACATTTCTTTCCTCCTATCTTTCTCCACAAGTGTGTTTTGCACAGCCAAATGCCTTTCTTCATCTAACTTCTCAAGGATATATGTGCGCTCAATTAAAGGGTTACCATCCCAACCTTCTTGTGAAGCTACACGTAGACTAGGAATTACAAACTCCCATGGCATAACTGCTTCTTGGCCATATACCATTTTGAATGGTGTACAATTAATAGCCACTTTTTTGTAAGAAGTATGATAAACCCATAGGGCTGAAATCAGCTTCAAATCCCAATCTGTGTGATGAGCTTCCACCATTCTGGTCAAGATAGAGATTAAGGTCTTGTTGCTGGTACTCTCAGCTTGGCCATTTGCTTGTGGATAATAACGTGTGAACTTATGTTGAGCTTATCATGAAGTTGGTAGTGAGTTCTTTTATCACTCCATTTATAAAATGAGTGCCATTGTCACAATCTCAAAGAGACAACCAAATCTTGTAATAATGTTCTCAAAGAGGAACTTGGCAGTTGACCTTCCATTAGCCTTACGTGTCGCCCTAGCTTCCGTCCACTTTGTCACATAGTCAGTGACAACAATAATATATCGAGATTGAGTGTTACAAGCTGCCAGACTAATTGGGCCTACAAAGTCCAAACCCCATTTTTCAAATGGTTGAGTCACTTTAACAAGATGTAAGGGCATCTTATCCTTTAGTTGTGTGATTTTGTAACATTGGTATTCATCACATCCTTTTGCAAAAAGTGATGCATCCTTGAATAAGATAGGCCACCAATAGCCTGATTGCAACACCTTTCTAGCTGTTAGTTCCCCTGAGAAATGTCCTCTGGCTATACCCATGTGGGCTTCTTGCAATATGTATAGATACTCATCCTCACGGGCGCAACGTCTAAGAATATCATCCTTTCCTAGCCTGTAGAGAGTTCCTGCAATGAGAGAATAAGATTCACATTCTTTTAATAGTTTTGGAGCTATGTCCTTACAAAGCTCTTTGGGTGGAAACCCATTAACTAGAAAGTTCACAATCTTCTCACTCCATTCAGGCATGGTCTCAACTAGAAATAAGGAAGTATCGGGAAATTCATCATCGACTCCAGTAGGGGCTTCACCATTAGGTATGTGAGACAAATGATTCGCCATGACATGCCTTTTACCAGGTCTCACACAACGGTAAAATCAAACTCAAGGAGAATTAACAACCATCGTGTAATTCTTTTCGTGGAACAAGGTTTATTTACTAGATACAACAAGGCTTGATGATCGACATAGAAAACAAACTTGTTGGCAAGAAGATAGTAGCGTAATTTCTTTATTGTATAAATCATAGCTAAACCTTCTCGCTCTGTAGTGGTGTAGTTTCTCTCGAAATCATTCAATTAATGACTTGCAAAGCTAATGGGGTAGTCCAGTTTATGTTCTCCTGGTTGAGCTAGAACACATCCAGTAGCAAAGTTCGATGCATCAATATGCACATGGAAAATTACATTCCAATTGGGCACTCGTAGAATAGGAATGCTAGTCAAGGTCTTTTTGAATCACTCATAAGCATGGTCACACTCCACGGTCCAGAGAAACTCAATTAGAAGTTTGTACAACGGACGAGCTATCTCGATAAAGTTTAAAATAAACCGTCGGTAATAACCAACATGGCCCATGAACCTTTGAACTCCTTTATAGTTTGTATGTGGTGGCAATTCAGCAATGGCTTTAATTTTGCTCTCATCTGTGGAAATCCCATTTTTGGACACTATATGCCCTAAAATGACTCTATGTTTAACCCAAAATTGGCAATTGAAAGGATTTAAGGAGATGCGATACAATCTACACTTCTCAAACACTTTATGTAAGCATGATAGATGTTCTTTCCAAGAGGAATAAACACAAAGGTCATCTAAGAAAGCTTTGCAACACTCCCTCAAATATTCTCTAAAAGCAGTGTTTATTAATCTTTGAAAGGTAGCAGGGGCATTGGTTAAGCCAAAAGCCACAACACAAAATGCGAACACTCCAAATTTAGTTATAAAGACTGCTTTAGCTTGGTTCTCTAGCGCAATTGTGATTTGATCGTAGCGAGAGTACCCATCTAAAAAGTTATAAGCTTCCTTCCTTGCAACTCTTTCAAGCACATGTTCTGAATATGGAAAGGTATAATGATCCCTCCTAGTGGTGGCATTGACCTTCTTGAGATCCACGCACACTCTAAGTTTCCCATTCTTTTTTGGCACAATGACTATCGGAGAAACCCATTCTGAGTGCTCAATAGGGTATATGAATCCTCATTTCACAAGCTTTTCAATATCTTCTTGAACAATCTTTTCATATTTAGGATTCATTGGGTAGGATCATTGCTGAACTGGTTTAGCCATGCTATTCATGGGGATTGCGTGTTGCACCACGGAAGGTGGAACACCTTTCATATCATGATATGTCCAAGCAAATATATCCCTGAATTACTTGAGAAGTTCTTTAAGTACACACTCCTCAATATCTGTGAGGTCTTGAGCAATGAAAACAGGTTTGGACTCTTCTCCTGGGTTTGTTAACTCTATTTCCTTAACTATCGTTGGATTGTTATACACTCCATTGCTTCCATCGACAGGTTTTCTTTGAGCCTTTGTATACACAACCTTACGTTCCTCTGTGGTGTAGGATTTGAAATGTTCAGGTGCAGGGTGTAATTTTGTGGGGTCCTATTGTTCTGTGGATTGTGATTTCACTTCCGATTTCTTTTGTTGTTGAGATAACTCTTTATTTGGTCGTCTCCTTACGGTATGGCTCAACTTTGGATTCTCTGTGGCCTCTAGTTGTGTGATGTTAATGGGTTGTGGATTACACAACATAATGCTTTGAAGGTATTCACCCCAGTTATCTACCAACTTCCGATGAGCATCACATTCCCCTATATAATTAAGCCATTCTACGGTAGATTTCTTTTCATTTATTCTAGCACACACATTTGCTCGATATCGTCGCCTCTTATATCTCTTAATCTTCTTGTCTAATTTTTGATTACGACCGATCTCTAGTGAAGAGTCACTAGATGAATCACTACTTGTGTCTTCTGCTCCCCTGGATAGATTGTCATCTAGGGTACCACTAGGCCTTCAATGATTTGTCCTCACATTTGCACTAAGATTTAACTCAGATTCTTTGTCCTTAGAGTCAATTTCAGTTGATGATTCTGAATCCAAATTGTGTGGCTATAGTCTTGTGAGACGCTACTGGTTCCAATGCCAGTCAAACCTTCATGTTGTAGGTCATCAGAAGATATATGCATTGCTTCTAGCATATTTAAGGATACGAGTGGTGGAATTTCATCCAGAGGTGTTACCCAGGTCATCCCGTTGTTTCCCCAAGTGTCTATGGTTGCTGCTAAGTGGACCCAATCCACATTGTCCAACTCAGTCATCCCAGGTAGAACTTCCATATAAGGAGAATCTTCCCCAACATCAGTGTCCATTTTAGATGTGTAACAATACTGCAATGGGGCCGAGTGAATTGTGGTGTCAAATCTATGATCAATTATAAATTGTTTCCTAGAGGATGTGCTTGACCAGTTACAAGATCCACTCAAATGATAGGATCTTGGAACTGCAAGTAGACATGGTTTTTAGACCAGTCATGCACCATATTTGTTTTCCTCATGAAAGGACGTCCTAAGATCATCTCAGATGTCATAGTGTGCTTGGAGAAATCCATAACAATGAAGGTATTTCTTATTTTATGTCCAAAGACCTTCATCTTGAGATTTTCTAGAATCCCAATAGGTTTAACAATAGATCCATTGGCCATCTTTACTACTATGGTTGTGGTCCCAAGGTAAGGTCTTCCTATAGTTTCCCAACAATTTTTAGTCACAATGCTAACCCTACCGCCACCATCAAGGAGTATTGTCCCAACTTCTAAACATATATTTCTACAACAAGGTTCTCATCTAGGTTGGGTTGTGAATCTAACTGTTCCTGCTCTATTGGCATCTCCCTAGCTCCATCCATCTCTGCAAATTGTGGTAGCCCCCGACCTTAGTTCTCCATTGAGGAAAGCTCGAAGAGCTAAGAATAGCTCAGGGTCTCCATATGGTTTGGACATGATGGCGGTTCTAACTTGTGAAGCCATGAAATCCATCAATTTGGCAATATTTAATGGCACCTTTTGGGCTTCAGTCCCTTGACATGGGGAAGATAGGATCTCCATTTCTTTGATAGGGTCAGGTAGTCCCTCTGTAAACATTCTTTCCAACAAGAAGTGAGTACGCCCACTTTCCCACGACTTTAAGTCATTTTTTCTTGGATGACACTAGGTATGGCTAGGGGTCTGGACCTTGTGAGGTTGTTGTTGCGTAGGGAACAATGTGTCTATAATTTGGATCTGTCTAGGTGCTGGCTCTACATCCCTTTGGGTATCTTCTACCAAACTTCTTAATTGCTTGACTCGCTCAATCTCCTTTGTAGGGTTTGTGTAAGTTCCTATCTTCTTCTTGGGTCCTTGCCATTATGGCTCATGACGATCTTCCTTGTTGGTTTCTTTCCTAGTGGTCATTGTTAACCACCGGCGTACACTTCTAGTAGTCATGGGCCGGGATTGTCGGTCCAATAGGAAAAGGATAAGAGTGATCGCCGATGAGAGACGCACTCTGACTGGAACATTCAAGGGTTAGTTGGCTAAGCATGGGCGCCCAAGTGTAAATGGGGGAGCTCATATAAAAGTCACATAAAGTTAAAAATCACTCATTCTCTCATTTGTGCAATTGAAGAGTGCTCTTGCTCCATCTCCATCTTCTTCTCATCTCCTTGTGTATGTGTGTATGCATGAGAGAGAGAGAGAGAGAGAGAGAGAGAGAGAGAGAGAGAGAGAGAGAGAGAGAGATCAAGCATTGCGATGGCACGGCAACGGCGAGGCGGTTGAGCACGGCACGACGGTAGCTCCCTCTTCTTCGCGGCGAGGAATCCTCAACAAAAGCGAGCGTAGGGCGGTGAGTGACACACCCTTGATCTCTTGAGCTTGCTAGATTAGTTTGGTTGTGTGCTTGCAGCCATTTGTGGCTCGCACATAGTGTACTGCAAGGCCCTTGCTTTGATACGTGCAATAGATGCACACATTTTTGGCACCGTTGCCGGGGAAATGCCCTGCACTAAACTCGAATAGCAGTCTATGCTGCTTTGTGGTGCAATGTGAAATGTTGGAAAGGTATAGAAAGAAGGTGTGTGGCTTGTTGAGAAGGATTTGTGGCCTTTGTTTTTGTTATAGTACACTTTTTTCTGTTAATAAGGTGTTAGCTTTTTTGTTGTAAGGTACTATTTTCTGTTGATAAGGTGTTAGCTTTAAGGTATTAGATCTATAATGTTAGATCTATAAGGTACAATAAGTAGATCTGTTAGTTAATTAGTTGTTGTGATACTGTGTTGGTGTGTAGCATTAGATTTGTTAGTTACAAGTAGCTAGGTTAGGTGTGTGTGTGTGCGTGCTTGCGCGCGTGCAGCGATCGTGGCAACATTATCCCCCCCCCAAAAAAAAAACTAAAAAAATAAAATAATTTTTTTAAAAGGTAGGACCTTGATTGGGAACATTCCCCAGGCCCAAGCCCAAGCCCAAGCCCACGCTTAAGCTCTGGCTTCAATCACCCTTTGGAATGACTTATTTTAGCCTCACACGTAAGTAAAAATCGACCCTTTTGAGGACCACGGAGCTTCGGGTAACTAAACGCTGTGCTGCAAAGCACACCACACTGAGCAATATGCTCATTTTGAGCTATCACACGCTCTAATCCAAAAATTGATCGTAAAAAGACATTAAAAAACATCAAAAAACGAGTGACAACGGGGTGCAAAACGTCTAAAAACATCAAGTGGTTAACCTTTGAGGGCATTCGCTGACACTTGTAGGGTGCCAAAGACACATACATCTATGCTCTAGTCGTGTGCTAGAGGCCGAGCAACTAGCGAGCACTTTGACTTACGCGGGTTCTCAATACCCACCTACCTTAGGTTCCAGGCCCTCGGTGGGGACCCAAGGTAGTACAACCCAAGATCCAAACATAGCAGCTAGTGACTCTTCCTCTGACTACGACGTCATGGAGGGTTACCCAATGCCTAATCTCGATAGCTCAAGTCAAGACATGCATGCCATGGACCCACAATCCGAGCCAAGCGTGCTTAGCCACTTGAAGGAAACCTTTAGTAGAGCCACTCGCTCCGAACATGGAGCTAACAATGTAAATGAGGAGGGTGGGGAAGTAAATTCGCCATCTATAACCAACGTAGACCCTATGCTCTTAGAGAGTGTGCACGTGAATACTCCATTCATTGCACCCCCTGAATCTTCAGAGCTATTCCCCTCTGAGGTTATATTACCTGATGGTAGAAGCCTTGCCAAAGTGCAAGCGGTTGAGCGATATATCATTGCGGCTAGAAAAAAGTAAAATTGAGAGCTTACGTAAGGCAAAGCAATGAAGGGAGTTAAAAGCGAAAGCCCTTATGTCAATATCCTTGCTAGGAGAGCAATCGAGTGCTCCTGAATTAGCGACTACTAAGGGTCAACCCATATAGAGCCACATTGCATCTAGTTCAAAAGACACCCCTAGCATCTCAATCCTAGATGGAGTGTTCCTAAATGAGAACTGGGAGTACAAACTACAAACAAAAACTCTAACCGACCTATACAAAAGTCACACCTATCACGTGGGTTGGTTAGTGTCCTACAATCCACAACGGGTGCTACTAGTGTAGAGAGATAGAACAAGGGGATGCACATGCCTTCAATGAGCCTTCAATGGGTCTCATGAGATTCTTGGATACAGGGAAGGCTAAACAACAAACCTTATCGCAAATGGAGACTCCCTTGGTAAGTCTGATGGATCCTCCATATATTGTGTCGCCTAGAGTTTCGGTATAATCCTGAACCCACATGTAGTAGTTTTACTTTTCCAAATCTAGCTCATCTTTCCCTTGATGCAACCACGACTACCATGCCTACCCCAATGATGGGCATGCCAAGCAACACGCCATGGACCTCATTTGTTAGTAAAGCACCGCTACATGGTAGCTCAATGCCTGCAACAATACCTACAATTGTGTACCAAATCATATACACCTATGGGTTCTCGTACTCATGTAGCCCCTACCCCTCCCATTGTTTCAACAACCTATGCTCCACAACCACAACAACCAAGCTCTTATTTCAATGGGACCATACGGGCTAGCATTAGCATGTCACATCCGACATCTACTATGCCTAGGGCCACACATATGAACTTTGGGCCACCGCATGGCACACCACTGTACCAAACTTGGAGCCCAAGGGCTTCCTATGCGCCAAGACCAATGCCAATACCTATTGCACATGTAGTCTTTGGAGTGCCTTCACCCATGGTGCTTGCTCACTTAGGTGACTTGGCAACATTTGCTCAAGCTATCGGCCGATCTATTGCTGAGAATATGCATAAGACGCTTGATAGAGAACCTAGAATAAGGTAGTACAAATAGCCAAGCTCACATAAAATTTAAGTGGAGACGAGGATGTGAGAAAGAATATCAAAGTGTTTGAACAAATATGCGATTCTCTAGGAGAACACAATGACCTGCATAAGAGTAATGCTTTAAGCCTAACCTTAAGTGGGAAGGCTTAGTGGGAAGGCTGGGGATTGGTATAGAACCCTAAGGGTGGAAGAAAAAACGATTTATTCTACTCTTAGGAGATTGTTCTTAAAAGAATACATACGAGAGGGAGTGCTTTGGGGTGTAGCCTCTAAGCTCCAGAAAGCCCAACGAGAGGAAGGAGACCCGGTGAGAGACTTTATTAGTCGCTTGAAGCATTTGAATTCCCGTTGTAATCCAAATGAGCGCTTCAATAATAACCAATTTCTTGATAGATTCATTAGGGGATTACGCCACGAGGATATCTACAATGGCCTAGTCATTAGAGGTATCACTACTTGGGAAGCAGGAGGAAAATTTAATGATTCAAGGAGAAAGAGTGTCTGTTGAGCCTACATCTATTAGCTCGCAAGCATTGGGGCATCAACCAATGATCCTAAAGCCTATTGTTAAGGAGCCAAAGATATCTGAGATGACTTTAGTAGATCTCACCAAGGCCATTCAAGAGAGTCTTAGAGACAATCGCGCTCTGCAAAACAATCATATGTATCCAAGAAGGGAGCAACAATGGTGCTCAATATGCTATGGTCCGCTTTCTACCAGTGAATGCCCTCCTTTTAGAGTAAAATTCAATGGGCATTGCAATTCCAATGGGAGGTATGGTCATCAAGCTAAGGATTTCATAGTATTTAAGCGTGTGATGGCCAATAGACCAACCTTAGCATGGACATACACACCTCAAGTGCCTGCATTGATGCCGGCCCCACCTCTTGAACAAACATCACAACACATGGTCCCTAGGGCCCAAAATGTTGTTCAAACAACACCCTTACCACCTCCAGTGCTAGGACCGTAACCACCACATCCGAGAATAACTTCTATTGATCAAGTGGGTTGTGAGTCATCTATTGCTTGTTTGCAAGACTGTGAGGAAGATATAGACCCTAATATTTCCTATGGGATTGATGCACTTGAAGAAAGTCCACAATACTATATGGAGGACTATTGGGGACAAGTCAAACCTGTCTATCAAGTAGCTGCTCTTACTGCAAGAGGCCAAAATATCAATCACACTACCAAGAGACCACCTCTTCAATGCTATGAGTGTGGAGGTCCACATCGTGTGACCAAGTGTCTTATTAGGCTACAAAAGAACGTCACACTAATGCAAACCAATCAAGCGAGCACGTCTACAATGTCAATACTCATGTGTAATTGATGTGGCATAGATCATTTGATTGCGCAATGTTTGAATAATCCAAATGTACCGAAGATCATGCCATTAAACTTGATTGAGGTTACCAAGGAGCCCTCACAAAGTACACCTGTGGTACTAGTAAATGTACTCACATGATCGATGCTCCGAAAACAAAATTATATTCTTGAAGAAAGAGACACGACATCAATTGCCAAATCTCAAAAGAAGAAGAAAACGCGAAGGAAGAGAGCGCAAAAAGCAGCAAAGTCAGACCCCAGTTCAAAGACCAACATAAGGACTGGTGACGACTCTGTATATATGAACAACACTGAAGAGGATTTTGATTCAGGTGAAACCATGGAGACCAAAACGACCACTAAGATAGAAACCAACAAGGAAGATCGCCATGAGCCACAATGGCTAGGATCCAAGAAGAATATATGAATCTGTTGTAGAAATACATGTTAACAAGTTGGGATAATACTTTGAGGGTGATGAATCCAATGCAACCATACCAATCACTACCAAGGGATTAACTGTGAAGGGAATCCTTGAAGCTGGTGCTGGGGTTAGCATTGTGACTAAAAATTGATGGGAAACTATGGGAAGACCTTACCTTAGGACCATAACCATAGTAGTAAAGATGGCCAATGGGTCTATTGTTAAACCTATTGGGATGCTAGAAGATCTCAAGATCAAGGTCTTTGGACATAAAATAAGAAATACCTTCATTGTTATGGATTTCTCCAAGCACACTATGACATCTAAGATGATCTTAGGACGTCCTTTCAGGAGGGAAGCAAAAATGGTGCATGACTGGTCTAAAAACCATGTCTACTTGCAGTTCGAATATTCTGTCATTCGAGTGGATCTTGTAGCTGGTCGAGCACATCCTCTAGGAAATAGATTTATAATTGATCATAGATCTGACACCACAGTTCACTCAACCCCATTGCAATATTGTTACACATGTAAAATGGACGCTGATGTTGGGGAAGAGTCTCCTTATATGGATGTACTACTTGGGATGACTGAGTCGGACAATGTGGATTGGGTCCACTTAGCAGCAACCATAGACACTTGGGGAAATAGGCGGAGGACCTGGGTAACACCCGAGGGGGATGAAATGCCACCACTTGTACCCTTGAATATGCTGGAAGCAATGCAAATAGCTTCTAATGACCTACAAGATAAAGGTTTGACTGGCATTGGAACCAGTAGCGTCTCACAAGACTATAGCCCACACGATTTGGGATCAAAATCATCAATTGAAATTGACTTTGAGGATGAAGAATGTGATTTAAATCTTAGTGCAAATGTGGGGACAAACCATTCAGGGCCCAGTGATACCCTAGATGACAATCTATCAAAGGGAGCAGAAGACACAAGTAGAGATTCATCTAGTGACTCTTCACTAGAGATTGGCCGTAATAAAAAATTAGACAAGAAGAGTAAGAGATGTAAGAGGCGACAATATTGAGCAAATGTGCATGTAGCCAAAGAATAGGTAGAGCTTAAAAAGATCCAAGCAAGAGTTGAGGCTCGAGAAAGACAACAACGTCTTAGATTCCGATGAGAGGCTAATCTGGGGATCACGGAAGCGTTTTTTGAAGACACTGATGATGCTTCATTGGAATCTGAGCCACCTCTACGATATCCAATTGAACTAAATAGCCTCTATGGGAGAGTACTATACAACACATTATTGGATACATGAGCTCAACATAATTTGTTATCCTATGGAGTTTGGTGTCAACTAGGAAAACCACCCCTATCCACAAGCACCATTCAAGTCAAGAGTTTCAATATAAGAAGAAGACCACTGTTTTTGGAATCCTACACACTCCTGTTATTTATGACAATGGAGCCGTGGTTCAAATCTTTTTGGTCATGCCTGTTTGATACTATGGAGGGTAATATAAACCTGGGGTGCAAATGGATGTTTGTAGTCAAATGTAATATTGAATGGGAGACTGGGAGTATCACGAAGTAGAAACCAACTCATGGACCTACGGCTCAAGGAATAACACCTGAAATCTCACCTCTTTATAACACAGAAAACAACAAAATATTGCCAATCCAAAAAGTCACAACATCCTTTCGATTAGCACAACCCTTTAAAGCTTCAACTTCCATGGCTATGACAGATAGTACTACATCAAAGGCTCCACGTGATCTGACCAAGGGTACATATCAATGGGTCCCAAAGGTATCGTTATCGGACCCCCCTATGGTTCAAGTTGATTCACAAAGGAAACCTTGAAGGAAGGCATCCACTTAGGTTAAGAAGGTGAAAACCAAATCATGTTGGATTCCCGAACAACTATTAGAAGCCCAAGGCTCCTCATGTAATGCATCCATAGAGGTAAAAACTTCTACACAACCCCCACCTACCATAGGCAACCTCCATGAAGCTACACAAGATTTGACACCTCCCATTGTTCAATTATTACCTGAGGTACTACTTCAAGTTCGTTCATGGGAGAGTACCTTACCACCTTGCAACTCGATGAGGCACCCAAGGTAATAGAGAACTATTGGCTAAAATCCTCACCTATTACCAATTGGAATAATTGGTTCCAAAAGGTGATGACATCCTTTTAAAGTATGATCTACCCAAGGAAGGGGGGAGTCTTCATTCACGTCAACCTATTGAATTATTTCCCTCTTACCCTTCTTTCCTTGACTCTTGAACTTTCCAATTTTAGGGATTGTATATATATAGATATATAGTAACTAACCACCCTAGTTTTTTTAAAAAAAGAAAAAAAAGTAAAGAGCAAGAGGAATTAGCAAACGAGTGTGCACAATACTAGTCAAAATCATTGATCCAGACCTACACATGTCACATCAAGTACACTAAAATAGAAACCTATGTCTATAGTTTAGTGATTAGAAAAGTTATTTTTTTCCCACTGATGTGCCTCTGAAAGGTGGATGTTTGGTGGTGACTATTGTGCAGTTTGTGACTACATAAGGATGCCTTCGAAGGATAATGACAATGGATGTTTACATGTTGCAACGGATGTTCTCCATTATATCATGTGTACTACTTCCTTTTATCTATGCTTACCACAATTACATGTTTGCATCTTGTCATTTGAGTTTCTAACAATGCATAAAATTTATGAAGTTGTGACATTGCCAATTTAGATGCTATAATTTTTTCAAACTTCTAGTACCTTGTTCTTCTCTTTGAGTTTGGTCTATTAGTTGGCTTTAAGTAAGTATCAGGACCTTAGGCTAAGCTAGGCCACTTAGTTGCTGACTTTCATTCCTAAATAGTCTATTAATCGTAGTAACTTTAGTAATGTTTGAGGCTACGAGGATATAGTTCTCTCTAGTTTATTCCACCTAAGTGTGACTTGTGTTGTGGAAGTCCATGTGTTAAGTTGGTATCTGAGACCTCGGGTCTCCCGGCTAGTTTATGCTCAAGCTGGTATTGAGACCTCGAGTCTCCCAGCTGCTGGTATTTGAAACCTCAAGTACCCCAGCTACTTGTAGCAACTATGACAACAAAAACAAAAAAAGAGAAAAAAAGAAAAAAGAGAAAGAAAATAGCACAAACTTCCTTGTATTTTATGTTGATCACACTTAAATGGTATAAGTGACAAGATCACTAGTCTTTAGACCTCGACGAGCATTCCTAGGGTTAACTACTCTTTAGTCGACATTTTTTAATTAACAAGAGCTAATTAACATTTCTTAATTAAGAAGAGCTATTGTGTTCGACTTAAGATCTAGTATAGCAAGTCCCTTGCTTTGACACGTGCAAAATATGCGCATAGTCATTTTGATCTCCATGGTTTCACTTGAATCAAAATCCTCTCCAATGTCGTTCATATATACGGGGTCGTCACTAGTCCCTATGTTGGTCTTTGAACTGGGGTTTGACTTCGCTGCTTTTTGCGATCTCTTCCTTTGTGTTTTCTTCTTCTTCTGAGATTGGGCAATTGATGCCGTGTCTCTTTCTTCAAGAATATAATATTGTTTTTAGAGCATCAATCGTGTGAATACATTTATGTTGGGGTGTAGTCCAGGTGGCCGTGGGAAACCCCCCCTGTTTATACTTTCACCTAAATGAATATAGGGAGAGAAAGGGGGAGAGTTGACTGCTCTCTCACTTTCCTCTCCACTAACCCAAACTCCTTGCTGTGCACTGTGCTTCATCCCCTTCCCCATTCTCTTCTCCCCCTCTCTTGCACACACTCCGTACACGCACTAGATGAGCACAACAATTGGTATCAGAGCTCAGGGAGCTCGCTGGCATCCCCGGCTACGCTTCACGTGTGCAACAAATCCAATCGAGGAGGAAATCAAGAGAGCTTGGAAGCTCAGTAAGCAAAAAATCGGGCAGAGAGCTTTGCACAGATTGAGAGCTTGAAAAATCTTGGAAATTGGGAACTTGAACAGGTAGTACTGAGTCGAGCAAGGGGTGGGAGCAAGCTTTTGGTAAATCTTGATGCAAGAAAATCAAGAAAAGGAAAAATAGGAGGTCGGTACAGACGGAACATTTAAGCAGCTCAACTAGGCAACATGGCCAAGTAAGGTAGAGCTCAAAGGAATGCCATTGCAGGATAATGGAGCCAATGAAACCTTGGCTGCAATCAAATCGGGCAAAGAGAGAGCCGTGAGCAATTCGACATTGAGGCAAGCAATTGAATCCAGGAGCTTGGCCGGCCCGTGAGCAGAGCAGTGGGGGGGGGGGGGGGGGGGGGGCAATACACATATGCGTGCTGGAAAATTGTTGCAAGGTGGTAGGAGCAACAGCGGCCCTGGCGATTGGGGGAGATCCCTTGAGACTGGCAGAGCTTGCACACATACACTCAGTGGGGGATCCATTGAGCAGTAGTAGCCGGCTACAAAGCGAGGCCAAGAAAGGCAGTGCTGGCAATTGAAGTGGGGCTGCAGCGAGCTGGTTTGAAGCAAGCAAACACACACTCGGGTTGGCTTAACATTGTGGAAGCCAGAGAACCAATCGAGCAAGGAGGGCACAGCCAATTGCAGGCAAGAACCGGGCAGAACTGAGAAGAAAGTGGGAAGTTTGCAATCAACCAGTAGCAATTGGAAGCTTGAGCAACAAGCAGGAATCGAAGCAATCTTTGCTTTTGTGTGTAGACACACACACACACACAAAGTCGTCGAACTGCAGGCATCTTTCGACAGAGAGCAACCATTTTTTTTAATTTAACACTCTCACAATAGTGTGTGTGCAAGGGCTCATTCCCACCGAGCCTGCGAGATCGAATCCCCCGACTCCTCTCCTCAAGCTCGTGAAAAGAAAGTTTCTCAGAAATTTGCAGTTGTGAGAGAGAGAGAGAGAGAGAGAGACAACTTGATTAAGAGATTGGAAGATACTTTCTCAAACAATAAGAAAAAAAAAACAAAAAGGCGAGCTTGACACCGAGCTTGCGAGCGAGCCCAAACAACACACAGAGCGAGTGAGGGAGTGAGAGACAAAGACCAGCGTCTCATCATCGACATCAGCGATTCTCCGATTTTGACATCAACTTCTTCGACATCGTCACCCGACTTCGACGTCCGCACACCGAGTCCGACAAGCTTGAGAGTGATCTTGACAGATCGAGTGAGATCTGCGATCGATACCGATTCGACTCGGCATTGACCGCTCGATTTTGGCTTCGTGCATTGGCATTTTACGGCTACTCAGCTAGCCACTTCCGCCCTGCGGGGCGGAAGGCGACATCGACATCCACACCGCTCATGCGCACCGGCTCGACACTGCTCATTGCGGTGGATCTCCGACATCCGACCCAGACACCGGGCGTTTTCCCAGACGAGCGTGTTCCCGCGATCGACGACCGTGCTTGCGACATGCGCGGGTGAGGTACCTCTATCATAGAGGAGTGACACCCGGCATCGGCATCGAGCGCACCGATCGCACTGTACGACACAGTTTACGGATATGACACCTTTGGCGGCTATTCGACTAGCATCTTTCTGCGCGGCAGAAATCGGCACATAGCGACATTGATACGCAGGTTACAGGTTACAGGTTATAGGTTACAGGGGGGTTTTTCAGCCCATTCACTCACAGATTCTCCAGGTTACCAGACACAGCGATGTCACAGGCTATTTTGGCAGTTTTTCCTGGCCTTTTCTGAGACTCGGACCGGAAGAGCCCTTTCAGAGACTGTGGCTAGTCCATTTGTGTCTGCATTAGCCTTTGGAGGGTCGATAGCGTGAGGTTTTCTTTGAGTTGGGGTGTGCTCGAATGTTGAGACACCTTTGGTGATATAGGTAGCTGGAGTTCCCCTTTACGGTACCCTCGCCATAGGATATGTATCTGGACGGTTATTTATGCTTTTGACGTTGAGTTGGCACTCACATAGCAGTGGTTTTGTGCAGCAGATGCATAGTAAGTGCAGTTGGCACATTTATATGCATTTTGAGTTGAGTTTTGACTCCTCAATTGCGATTATTTACTTTAGGCTTGAAATGAACACTTTTTTGCACTTTTTCAATGGACAGTCTTTTCATGAGCTATTTTAAGCCTTTGAGTCAAGTCAAAACTTAATTTGGCCTAAAATGTCAAGAAAAAGTAAATAATCTGAGTTTTTACACCTTTCACAAAAGACTCAACAATGGATGCATTTGTAGTGGAACCAGCATTTGCAGTGGAACCACCCTCTTTCTTCTTAGCCTCTTTGGCCTTCAACTTAGGACATGACTTGATCAAGTGATCATTAGCTTTACAATAATGGCAACGCATTTTTTTTTTGCCCTTATCACCAGAATTTCCAGACGAATTGCTGCCAGTAGAAGCATTAGGAACAAAAAAAATTCCACTCGCAACAGAACCATGAGAAGTGGCTGTATTGCTGTTACCACCCTTTTTCTGAGAAGCAATAAAAGCCTGTTCAACTGCACGCTTCCTAGTCCTGTTTTTTCTAGAAAGTGACTCTTGCAACAGCAATGTGCATAATGCATCAAGCTTGACAACTTCATTATTTCCTTGGGTCATAAGTTTCCAAGTACTAGCAAAAGGCTGGTAAGAATCTTGTAAGGCATCAAGAACAGTCTGCACAAGGGAACTGTCTGAAATGACTTCACTTGTAGAAATAAGTTGCTCATTGATATCCTTGACACTAGCAAGGAAGGTGTCCATATCATCTGCCTCATGTATAATCTTCGACTCCAGCTCTTTACGTAGCAAAGCAATTTTAGCCTCATTGCGACTTGCATAAAGACCAGCCAAAATATCCCAAGCGTGTTTTGCAGATTTTGTTCAACGAATGTGAGGAACATGGTGCGCTTCACAGACACTCGCAATCAATGCATGAGCCTGTGCATCCTTTACATCCCAAAGAGCTTGTTCTACCGTAGGCAAAACAACTCTAATAGCAGCAATCCTTGCAGAAAGATCTACAACATCCTCAACATCGCCTACATCCTCAGAACCAAGACGGACATCAATGCCCTGCACAATATTCCAGACGCCCTTTGACACAAGAACGTGTTGCATCATATAAACCCTTATAGGTTAATTGTCCCCATCCAACCTGTCCTCAGCAGCAAACATCTTGAAGACATCTGTATTTGTTACGAGACTGGGCACCCTCCTATTGTAGTGGTTAACTGCAATTGGGATAGTTGGGCATAATGGTTAATTATGTGTTGTCTATTTATTTTACTAATTGAGTTGATGATGATTTTGTAGAGTGGAATGCGGGGAGTTGATGAAGAGGCGACGGCAATTATTCTTGGCCATTTTATAGTTGCACAGTATCTTAGAATCTCATTTCAATAAGCCACTATGGCTCTGTAAATATTTGTAGTGGGAACTCCCCTTATGGGTCATGCAAGAACTAATGAGCTTCACTCATTTACAAAAGTGAAGTGGTTGTAAAAGAGGGGCCTCAATTTTTGGCACCTCAAACTCAAAAATAATATATTAAATACCAACTCCACAAGAGAGGTGCCGTGGAGTTTGGGGCTAGATTTTAGGCCTTTCTCTTGCAGATTCTCTTCTCTACTCTCTGAAGCTATGGTTAATTTGTTGTGTACTCTCTAAATCTAGTCTACATATCTTACACATCTCTTACATCCCCTTACAAGCTTGTCTATATCAATTCTCTGTTTACTGTGTGTGTGTGTGTGTCATAGTCTAGGTGAGTGTGTGTGCTTGGAAATTGGAAGAAGAGGTGGACAGTTTGATGGTGATGGCTTGAAAGCTTATGTTGAGTACTTTAAGCGGTCGATCTCCCCCCTCTTCTCCCAACAGTGGTATCAGAGCCTCAGGTTCGAGGATTAATCGGCACCAGATTTCAGTTTTAAGAAGGAGTTTTCTCTAATCGACAAAACCCCAATTGCAATTCATCGACACTGCAATTCAAGGATTCAAGGGTTCGTGGAAATTCGAAGTATAATTGATCGAGTTCATAGAAGAAAAACTCGATTGTTAATTGGTAGCTAATCGGCAATCAATTTTCAATTTCAGCTTCAAGACGATCAAGAACGGGTATGTTCAACGGTTAAATTTAAGCACTCGCTAAGCTTGCGTATACATGAAGATACGGACGAGAACAATCTGCGAGAACACCCTCCTGCACACAAGAAAAGCTAAATGTCAACCTCATCAAAAGCTGCAGAAAATATTGTCAAAAGTATTGGCTTAGTTTATGCATCAATTCTTGCTTTTGTCTTGTAGCCTGGAAAACTTCTAGAGGTCGCCATCTCAATTTTTTTTGGCTTGAGTTGTTCTTCCACATAATCCCATGCAAACTTAAAAGTTAAAGTTAACTTCAAAGACTTAAAGTTAAGCTCAAAGAGGTATTTCAGTGGTCGTCAGCCGTCCATTTCATCTTCAAGCTTAATAACCTTTAAAGAAAACAAACACCCTTTCAATATCCTCAACACTTTGGCTTTGGACACAATTAGTAAGCCTTGCACCCCTTGGTCGGCACCACTACAAACACAACCGTAAAAATCACATACTTCGCCCTTCATTAAGAATTCTTGGGCCGCCAACCTTCAAAAAAAAAATCTTCGACTGTCTTTCGGGATTGTTGATTGCCATTGCTTTTGAGATACGAGAGATCGGGTGCCACGAAATTCAACTGGCTCGGTGACACACCGTCGGACTGTCTATTCTCTGGCAATTTCCTAGCGCATCGCCATTCTGGACTGGACGCCACCGCTCTTTTACAGCTAAGTACATTACATTTCTGTTATTTATTTTATTTTATTCCGCATATTGCATCTGTGAATATCACCAAATAGCCTTTTTAAGCATTACCATTTAATTATTTACCATTTTTTAAAGAAAAAAAAAGAAAAAGAAAAGCACGCAATCATGGCACATCTTCCTCATGCACCCACGATTGCAGAGCAACTTCAAAATTTGCAGCAGCCACTCACATATGAACGCATGCGAAGGCAAGAACTTGAAGATAAATTATTACATTCTGCACGCACCGAATCTGCACCGGCACCCAAGAAAAACAAAATTAGCAGAAAAGCCTTCACTTTCAAAGATTTTGATGGCACTAAAGATGCTAGCACGGTTCTAGCATGGGTTAGTCAGTTAGATGACTACTTTCATGATGAAGACTTTCCCGAGCGTGAAATGGTAAAGTGTGCATCCAATCATCTCACTAGCAGCGCTGCATTGTGGTGGAACGCAACCAAACAACACGGTAGAAGACCACGCACCTGGCATGCATTCAAAAAAGTTTTTTTACCCCAATTTTTGCCAACACAGTACAAAGCTAAAGCACGACGTCAATGGGATTTAATTCGACAGGGTAGAAATGAAGATGTACATGGTTACACTGACAGTTTTTGGAATTGTCTAATTCAATTGTATTTAGCATAAAATATAGTGTTCCTTTTGTCAAAGTATCTCTCTCTCTCTCTCTCTCTCTCTCTCTCTCTCTCTCTGCTTTTCTTCCTCCTCTACATGCCTAACAGCTTCCATGGTGCCTTGTCACTGGGACCCTCCATAGCCGCCAGCTTGCAAGTGTCATATCTCTTTCGGCAATCCATAGCAAAACCGCTCAATTTGGTCCCTCAAAGTGATCCTCCAAAACAAGGACACTGGCAAATATGTATCACAAAACCTCTGGCAATAGTCATCTAAAGTTATTCCTTGGTCATCCTCAAATGATTCCAAGCTGTGATGACATCTTCTCCATAATCTTTTGTCAACCATGTAGAACTAAAAAATCTCTTGAATTTTACCCATGTCTTAGGTGCATCCATATGTAACAACAAAGTAGACCACCATGTCTTCGCATTTCTTTCGAGTAAGATGCCACTTAAAAAAGAACACAATCTTGGATCTGCTAGCCATCTCAAAAATCAACTTTTGGCCCAAATAACCAAGGAAATCTATTTGTATTTTCATCAAGAGCTTCATCACACACTTTTTGTGAGTACATTTTCTCCTTTCCTGCACTCGACTTTGCCTCATACCCAAGCCCCTCTCAAGTAGGTAAGGAAACATAAAAATAATTTGAGTGTAGAAAAACAAAAATTGTCCTCGCAGAAAGAGTTTGAAGCTTTGTCTCTAGCCCTAAAAGAATTGTAATTGCCCTTGATTATGCTTGCAAAATAGCCAAAGGACAAAAAAAGTCTTCAAGAGACATTGACTCTAGGTACTCACACACCAGACTTTGGAAATCCAGCACTTTCACAAAGACATTAATCACTGAGAAAACATAGCTCTATCAAAGGCCTCAAATACAAATCATGATCATTGCAACCTATTAGCAATCACATATAGACCATGCTAATCTTTTCGCAAATGTCTTGATCGGATAAATCTTGTTACTCTTAGATTCATATCTGTTCTTTTCACATTTCAAGCAAAACATGCCCATGACCATCCCCACAAGGCAATACATTCACATAGCATGTAGTTCACAAAATCATAGACTTAACATTGTGCTTCAATCAAGTTGCAGAGCCTGCGAGGCCTTGCAGCTTGGGGGGGCTCGAAGGGGGTGTTGATTCTACATTTGTTTAGGAAATATGGTAGTCTTTACCTTAGTATCGTCGGCATCTTCAAATCATCCAGCTCTTCTTCATGTGCCTTTTCATTTGATGCAATCTCTATGTCATGGTAGGGTGGGGCTTCCCACTACTTCCTGGGTTGTCTACACGAGGAATTCTATAATCAAGAATTCCAAAAATTAGTTCCAAAATTTGGCCTACAAGCTGTCGAGAAAAGTAAAAAAAACGCAAACTTTGACCATAAACTGAAAAATGACTATAACTTGATCAAAGCGAGCCCAATTTGGTCCAAACTTCACCAGTGTATTTAGGCTAGCTACAGGCATTAGGGCAAGTTGCTATCGATCAAATCTAGTTTAGGGGGTCATGGATTGTGATCCATCTGAAGATCTGGTGATACCATTTTATTGAGCATGAGTTGGTCCAAACTTCACCAGTGTATTTAGGCTAGCTACAAGCATTAGGACAAGTTGCTACCGATCAAATCTAGTTTAGGGGGTCATGGATTGCGATCCATGCTCAATAGTATTTTGAAGATCTGGTGATACCATCTGATTGAGCATGAGTTGGGGATGCTATGGTTCAGTTCATTTTGGATTTGGATCACTAGTTGGGATTTTATGCCAATTTTTGGAATTTTTCTCAGACTTGAGATATTTGGCATTTTTTCAAGGATTTGAAATCCAAATGACTTGTAACTTTAGCGTTAGGTTATCCTTGATGTTTGGGATGGGGTGATGTGTTTTGCGCTAAGTCAACCTTCAGGGGGTCATGGATCACGATCCATGTTGGGCAACAATTTGGGATGAAACTTTGAGCACTTGTTCCCTATAGACTATCCTGATACACTGGTGAAGTTATTTTCAAATTTGGACAAGTTTATCTCTTGTTTCCCTAGTTTCCCAAGTTATGGTCTGATTTGGTCCGACTTTGCCATAAGTGTTTTTGGTTGGCATTTTTGATCTCTAATTGTGATCAGTCTGTCTGAAATTTAACTTTGTTGATGGCTTGGAGTTAACAATGTACTCCAATCCTAGCCACTTGATGAGTTGTATCTGATTTGGAGCTTGTTTGAACATTGTGGGCTCTCGGGAAAGTTGGAGCCCATTCTTAAGCATTTCTTTGGTCAAACAAGCTACCAACTCTCCTTTAGTGTTTTACTTGTTCAAAATCACAGGCTTTGTACTATGCACTCTAATTTTGTTCATTTTTACATTTAAAACCCCTTGAGATGCGAAATCTATCACAAATTGATACATTTCACATTAAAATTCACTACAACAACCCTGCTCTTTCTTTCTGGCCAATTTGCTCCAAGGGGTCATGGATCGCGATCCATGTTTTGACACCATTTGGGACAAAACTTGCAGGTTTGATTCTAGGCATCTTCCCTAAGCTATTGGTGCACTTTTTATTTCATCTGGATCAAATTTTCCCGATCATGATTGAAGATGCCCTGCAGACTGAAAATCCCATTTCTCTTGGTTTTTGATGATTGGATTGTCCATTTCATGCCAAATTTGAATGACACGTTTCCCAAGGTAGCTAAACACTTTTTGTGTTGATAATTCCCAGTTTGTCCATGTTGGGGGTCATGGATTGCGATCCATGTTCTACAACTTTTTTGCTCTGTGATTACAGCAGTGGGTCAGCGACTTCTCTAGCATGATTTTGCCCAAATTTTTTCTTTACTGGTAGTGGGGGTCATGGATCACGATCCATGTGCCACCCAATTTTCTGATTGTGATTGCATGGCTTAATTCTGCATAGTGAGAATATAATTTTGATGCACTTCTTTGTGGATTTGGAATTGGTTAGCCCTCCAAAAGACCTCTGCCAGTTTTTGTACAATTTTGACTATACATGCTTGTTCATGGACTAATGAGGAGCATAGTTGTGAAATTTGGTGTGGTCTTGAGTCCCGAGGTGACTGTAGCAGGCAAAAATACAGCAAAACTCTAGTCACAAAAGCTCTCTCTCTGACTCTCTCTCAAAGTGCAAACTGTAATGAGGTCAATTTTTGCCCACTTTGCCTATGTGTGTCTGACTTACCTTGAATGCAATTTTCATACTTACCTTAGTCGGCTATATTTTGCCATACCACCTACGACTCACACGGCTCGTCATTTGGATTTTTGGTCATCATTTGCCCTTGATTTTGCAATTATGGTCGGTTTGAAGCTAGCCCAAAATTTGATTTGCGTCAAATCACTCTGTATTCATCATGCTCAAAGGTCTTGCTTTGTAGGTTTGATGTTTGCTTTTAGAACTTGATTCCAAATTTTTTGGCTCAGTTTATTAATTTTTTTTATCATTATTAGGTTAAAATGGAAAGAAAATAAAAAATTAATATTATTTGACCAAAACAATGGCCAAAATTATTCCTCACACTCGTATATACACACTTTCTCTCTAGACATGTGGTCCGTCAAAATTTGTCGATATGGCTCAATACTTTGCCAAATACGAGTAAATTCTATTAGAAACTGTAAATTTGTTTTAAAAATCTAAAGCATCAAACACACTTTATACACTGTATGTTGAGATGTCGAGCTCTACATCTTCAGCTGGCATCCACTACGGGTCTTGGCCGCTTACGACATTTACTCACTGGCGCGTTAGGTGACCGACACGGAGGATCTCTGCCAGTGATTCTACAGCTGGACTACACTCATAGTGCCAGCCTAGTACGCTTCTAGCGTGTTCACACTTAGTGACCGCATGTACATATGTGCTACTTTTCAGCTTTAGCACTTAGTCATTTTGTACTCTCTTTTATGTGAAAAGAAGAAGAAGCTTTCCATCTCTGTGTGCTTTGTGCTTGTCTTGTGTAGCTCTCTTGCATCCTCTTTCTTTACATGGTATCAGAGCCTGGTGTAGGCAAGAGAGACTAAGAGAGCAAGAGCATCACAATCCCTTTGTTCGCAATCCACGACCACGTACAAGTTTCTGACAGGTCTCCAAAGTGCAGTATACAGAGATTTACTATACAAGTATAGTGGTTGTATGTACGCTTGATTGTGGACACTCGTTGAGTGTAGAAAGCGTTACAAGTACCACGACAGCAGGTTCAACAGATTTGCAGGTTTTTGTAGATTGCAGCTATTTTGTCTTAGTGATTCAAGATGTCTGACGGTTTCAGTCAGATTGTTACTGAGAAGCTTGAAAAAAATAACTACCCTGCATGGAAGTTCAGAATAACTAATTTACTAAAAGGAAAAGGTTATTGGGACTATGTAGAAGGAGACAATGAAAAGGAACCAGAGATTCCCGAGGCAAATGCTACCGCAGAACAAAGAAAAGCTTTGAGGGACTGGCAACAAGGGCAAAGCAAAGTGATGTATTGGATTTCTATGAGCATCACAGATGGCATGATGGGCTATCTACAGGATGCTGAAACCCCTGCCATTGCATGGACAAACTTAGGCAGAGTGTTCGAGGTGAACACCAAGGCCAGGAAGCTTCAACTAAAGTCGGAGCTAAATCAGGTTAAGAGGAACAACCTCTCAATCAATGATTATGTCTTGAAGATCAAGAGTATCATTGAGGCTCTTGGATCTATTAAAGTCTCAGTGGAAGACGATGACATTGTCCGTGCATGCTTGGATGGTCTAGGAGATGAGTATGTACATTTCAGGTCTTCCATGAATACAAGAGACGACATCCCCGTGTTCCAAGATTTGATTTCTATGCTTATTCTTGAGGAGAAGAACCTTGACACATCTTCTTCTCATGGCAGAAATAATTCTGAACAGGCCTTCTATTTTAACTCCAACAGAGGTAGAGGTAGAGGTCGTGGTCGAGGCCCAAGGGGTTGCAAGGGCCAATTTCTGGAAGGTCAATCAAATCAAAACAATGCAGGTGGCAGGGGAAACCAGTCTCAAGGCAGGGGGAGTCAAAGAGGTCGTGGTGCAGGATCAAGCAGGCAGCAACATACTCTAGATAGCAGAGAATGTTGGACTTGTGGTGAAAGAGGTCACATGTCACGTGACTGTCCAAAGGGAAAAGCAAGTGGAAAGAGAGAACAGGGCAACTATGCATCTACTAGCAGAGATGCAGATGACAACAAAAACGAGCGCATGTTTGTTATGCAGCATGTAATGAATACAATGACTGCAGAGAATTCCACCCAAGATGATGTTTGGTATGTGGATTCAGGTGCCTCTAATCACATGACGTCTCGTGGAGAGTGGTTTAGAGATATGCGCAAACTAGATGTGTCAGGCTATGTGCAGACAGGAGATGACACAGCTCGCCCCATTGCTCATGTAGGGGGCATACCTCTAAATACGAAGAGTGGGAAATCAAAGTACTTAGCAGATGTACTTCATGTCCCAAACATTACAAAGAATCTTGTTTCTGTTGGACAAATGGTTGAGCAGGGTTTGCAGGTTCGCTTCAATCCAAATGGCTGTTATGTAGAAGATTTCCAGAATGGCTATACGCTAATCACAGAGGGCAAATATGTGGGCAGAATGTTTATGCTGAATGTAGACATGCCTGAGGTAAAAGCTGCATTATTTGCACAGGGTACATGTGTTGTGGCTGATGTTGACATTTGGCACAAATGCATTGGCCATGTCAATGAGTAGAGATTGCGTAGCATGCAATCAAAACAGATTGTAAAAGGTTTGCCCAAATTCAAGGTCGATGGTATGCATAAAGTGTGTGCAGCATGCCAATTTGGAAAACAGTCAAAGGGCTCATTTCCACATGAGCGCAATGTATGTAAAAAGCCACTTGAGGTGGTGCACACAGATGTTTGGGGTCCAACCGATACTGCAAGTATACATGGTTGCAGGTATTATGTCTCTTTCATTGATGACCATACAAGGAAAGTATGGGTCTACTTCATGCATAACAAAAGTGAAGTGTTTGGTCACTTTCAAGACTTCAAAGTCATGATTGAGAAGGAGACAGATATGCAAATCAAGACATTGAGGTCAGATGGAGGGGGAGAGTACTTCTCCAACGATTTTTTAGATTTTCTGCGAATGCATGGTATACGCACGCAGTTTACATGCAGATATACTCCATAGCAGAATGGGGTCGCAGAAAGGAAAAACAGGCACATTGCAGAGGTTGCTCGTGCATTGATGAATGAGAAGAACATGCCTCATCATTTCTGGGCTGAAGCTGTAAATACAGCTGTGTACATTATGAACAGGACACCTACAGCTGCGGTGCATGATGTAACACCTGAGGAAAAGTTTACAGGTACAAAGCCTGATCTGGCACACTTGAAAGTGTTTGGTTGCATAGTTTACGTGCATGTACCAGATGAGTTGCATAGGAAATTGGATCCTAAAGCAGAGAAATGTATTCTTGTGGGATATTCCCTTGAAAAAAAGGGGTATAGGTGCTACAATCCTACTACACGAGAATTACGAGTGAGCAGAGATGTAGTCTTTGATGAGATGAGCAGCTGGTACAGTAATGCACATGGCACTATTGGGGCTGATGTAAAAGATGATGTGGTTGTACAAAATGTGAGGCCACAGTCACAGGTTTTGAGTGGACCACAAGAGTCGTCTTCTCATGGCTCTGTTGAGAAGCCATGGAATGGTAGACTACGTACGCAGGTTACTCCACCAGCAGGTACAGGGAATGTATCACGAAAAGGAAAGGAAAAGGTTGATGAACCTTCCTTTATGGCTGATGCATCATCAGGTTTTTCACATGTAGATATGGGTTCAGATGGTTCTGAACAAAGTCTTGATGAGGAATTTGGAATTTCGGTTGTCAGGACACCTGGTGTAAGGAAAGTACAAGAAGATGCTAGAGGGCAAAGGAGTGACCCAGGACCGCGCAGATCTAACAGAGTTAGAAATCCAGTTCAGAAATTGACTTATGATGGGTATCTAGCGCATCACCAAGGCTACATGGCTAAGGTGATACAGGATGTGGAACCCACATGTTTTGAGGATGCAGTTGGAAATTTGCATTGGGATGATGCAATGAATGAAGAGATGGCTGCATTGGAAGCAAACGACACATGGGAGTTGGTGCCATTGCCAAGTGGCAAGAAAGCTATTGGCTGTAAATGGGTGTATAAAACTAAGCATAAGGTTGATGGTAACATTGAGCGTCACAAGGCAAGGCTGGTCGCAATAGTTATGCACAGACGTATGGCATAGACTATGAGGAGACCTTTGCTCCAGTGGCAAAGATGACGACTGTGAGAGCCGTCATAGCAGTGGCTGCATCTAGAGGATGGATTATGCATCAAATGGATGTAAAGAATGCCTTCTTGAATGGTGAGTTTCAAGAGGAAGTGTATATGGATCAGCTATAAGAACCCTAGGAGCTAGAGACCCGGATCCACCACCCAACCGCCCATACTTATAGGCTCTTAGCCCTAGGATCCCCTGTCCACACTGCTAGCTGGCCCGTGGCCGGGGTCCGTGACCCCCCTTAGGGTAGGGCCCTGCCCGTAGGACCCGTGTCCTGACATTACTCCCCCCTTTGGAAGAGTTTTCATCCTCGAAAACAGATGTGGTTGTATCTTCATAAGAACACTAATGTTTTCCACCGTGGCATCCCTCATGGATCCAACGGTCTGTTAAATCGGAACCCGGTTCATTGGGAGGTTCAATGAAATCAAGAATAACATCTTGATTTTCCACATTGTTGTCCCTGTACAACCGTCTTGGTTAACCAACTCATAATCAAAAGAGCGTGAAGGCTCCATTTAGAACTCACTTGAGAATGCTAAACGAGTTATCACAACGTCGAGATGTTTAAATGCATACCCAGGTTTCAGACTTTCTGAGGGTACTGAAATGTGCAATATAACCTCGGCTCATCTTTCCATGAAAGTACTATGCTGACATACTCATCAGCAGCAACCAAGTCCTTGACTTGCGGTGGTTTCTTGCCAATAGTCAACCTCATCCAAACTGATGATTAAGGTTGATAACTTGAGAATAACAGGAAGAGACTAGAACTAGCCGTAACGTGCCTTTCATCATATGAAGCAAACTCCAAACCAGAAAGGTAACCGATCTAGTTGTTTCACTTCTTGCTAACGTATGCACTTAGCATATCCTTTAGAGTGATTTAACGTATGCACTTTGCATATCCTTTAGTACTAAATAGAATGCTTGTAAACTGCCCATCCTACGCGGGATGAATAGCAGCAGTAAGAGTGAGGTGCTTTCCCCCAACCACTTACAGAAAGTCGCCCACGACTGACGACAAACTATGACTCAATCATTGAGTATCCAGCCATATACTCGATATGGAATGGAGACAACCAACTAGGTTGAAAGCAGATTGGAGTTTCAAGCATCCAATCACAAACACCCATACTTAGCCATCACTTTGTATGGCAAGGTGTAAACTCATACTAAATCTGCAAGAGAAATTGCACTGACAGTGCAAAAAATTGCAAAAACAATAAAGTCCATGAATTTGCATGCCGCTCCGAATAAATTTGTGTTAAACACTAGGGCCCATAACACCTAGTGTGCATGCATTTAACACAAACATATCCGAACCGCAATTCCATGACGAGACTATGGACCATAACAGAATGTGACAACCCGGTCACACCTAGGTACCAACCATGAGACATTCTCATGTACATAGCATACTTAGCTATATGTAGAAACAACCCTCCGTTAAGGTGGTTTCACAACACTTGTAATCGTAACAAGTTTGTACTTAGTACCCGACAATTTCTGGCCACTGAAATTGCTCCTGATACTGTGTGCTCAAAATGGTCGAATCCATGGATGAGACCAACACCTAGGGACTTCGTCGCGACACATTGTTAGGTAGTTGGCGCCTGTGTCAGTCCCAGAGACTCATATTCTCCACATGTGGAATATGTCTCAAACAAGGATATCAAGAAAAGAGACATCCATCAAGTACGAGCTGGTACTTGCATGTGGAGGTAACTACAAACACTCTGCGACAAGAGTGAGAGGGACCCTCATTCTCATGCTCCACACTGGCTAAACTGAACTCCTTGAGTTCCTAGACCATGTTGTATCCCATGTGACAACATGTGCCAAATCGAACCCTACAAGTAGGTTCGTAACAGCAAAAGACAGAAAGATAGATTGGACTCTTGGCCCAAAATACTTTGTGCCATCATGCCCTTGGCATGGATCTGTAACATTCAAGCGTACGTATACGTCTTGAAAAAACCGAGTAAATCATACTAAAAATGAAATAACACCAAATCAATAGATGCGTACCTGGAAATTTGAACGTAATGTTCACTTACCCGTCTTCAAGCGTAGAGGAGCACGTCTCCTACCTGAAAAATCAAATAGCATTGCACTGGGAACCATGGGTGTTGCCCTCGCAATCCAACCCCTTTGGTTAAAATCTACATAGTCAAACCCTTTGGTAAGACCCTTTGTAGAAACTGCTCAACTAGCAGATAAAGGTAACCAACATAGTTAACCGTGTACAGATTGAGTGGAATCAGCTTGAAAAGTGTGTTCGTCTGCTACCGCGTGGTAGATTGCGGAATTATTTCCTTGAAAGTATAATTGGGAGAGATCGACTGTGATCCTCAATGCAGATGAAACTGTGATCCTTAATGCCTATGGGGTGATGTAGCAATCACCTGTCGGGTCTTACCCCAAAACAGTATGTCCATAGACACTCCGTAGTGCTATAGAGAGAGCAGGAGACCCACACAAGTGAACTACCAATCTCTTATGGATAGCCATGCTATCACAAATGATTGCTACGTCTATACTCCGTGGTAGAGAGCAGCTGGTGTGAGTTTAAGATTATCAAAAACTCAACTTGAGTGTCACACTGAAAACATGTAGTGCAAAAATGACACCCTAAACCTCCGTAATGACAAGACTCTTGCTTGTCCATTAACGTCGATGTGTACTTCCATGGGTATATCTTGAGAACAATCACCCAAAGAATGTCAATAGTTGGGTCTTACCCTTATCCTAACATCGGCTCTTAGCCCTTATGCAAAATAGTGTTCAATCAACGAACCGATGAAGACTAATTTGAGTAGCATCTTAGCCACGTGTTAGCTGAGAGTTAGAGCACCTTGGCTCAGGCTTACTCACGAGCAAAACATGTATCAAAAGCTTCTTAGAAGATTTTCATTTTTCGCTTAAAGAGCGAGAGAGAGAGAAGAAGAGCATGCTGGGCTGAGGAACTTTCCTTAAGGTTTAGAGTGGGCACCCAAGCTGTGTGCTCTTACGCATCATCTGCCTGACTTGCAGCTTATCGTATAAGCATTCCACAAGTGTCCGGTATGACTCTCTCATTGAGAGAGGTATCACATCTTGATCTACCTCGGAAGCATTTTTTCGGCGGCGGTAGAATGGAATCCACCTAGCTAGCATGCCATGCATACATAATTTTAAGCTTTTGGAAAAAGTGATGGCCTCAAAGGTGAGAGCCATAACCATAAGGGTCTTGCATAGTTGAAACTGGTAGGGATTGCATGAGTGAATATTCCCTAATTTGCTAGTTTCCCAAACTTGTGTGCCAATGCCCTTGAGTCCAAGTCATTGGGCAGTACCTTGGCACAAGGGAGAAGTCTTGCTTCATGGATAATTGCCAAAGCACGTTGCTGTGCACAATGACAGTCATTGCCAAGCAAAGTGTAAACATGGAAAAAATAAGAAGAACTTAACTTGGCTAACCTGGTAGTTGTTGCTGCAACCAGTTGTCATGAGATTCCAAAGGGAAAGCTTGAGTGAAGATGGCGCATAGCCAAATCTGCCGTGCGAGAGAAACTTGTCGCATATGGGTATACGCCCTCTTGTATCATATACATCCGTTGTATACAAAATGAAATAATCTGTAAACAGTTTGCGAAAGCCTTCCCAAGTTTGTATGCTTGTAGCATATGCCAAACGTGGCCAGCTTCAATGCAAGATGTATAAATACTAAAGAGACTCGACCTTGATCTCGTACATACTTGAGTTGATGAATGAGTTTCACGATTATCTTAGACGCCCATTGCATACCATAGTTATCACGCCATGTGCAATAAACAGTACCAACTGCGTACCTTATGAAGTACACCTACCGATGAAGTGGCTGTCGTAAGAATCGAATGAGTTGGAATCAAGGTTCCTCCGTCAGTACTGTGTGTTAAGCCTCCTCCGTTAGCGTGTAAAAACTGTGACAAAGAGTCGTCCATGCCAAGGAACTTGCTTCCTTTTTCAAGTCCAGTAAGAGGCCATGCATGTCTCCTTTGATGTATGTTAGATATATGCAATAGAGATGATGCATGTTCCATCGAGGTCAAATGCTTCATAAGCAATTGACAGCCCGCATTAAGAACTCCTGCCGACCAAGCTTGTCCACCTGAAAATTGAACGTGTTACTGAGGGGAAACTGCAAATAGTACGAAAGCAGTAACCCAACATTGGACTACACCGGCTGTGCTCATGAGCACCCTTGCACGGAGTCTTGCTAATGGCAATAGCAGTCATAGGCTTAGTGACCATTACTGCTAGGCAACGTTTCCGCCCTGCATAAACCATGAGGGTAATCAACTTGATTAAAACAAAATTGAAAGAGGTTACCTTGTTTCTGGTCTTGTATTCAAAGCCGTGTGTCGCAATCATGTGATGATGTTGGCCTACTTTGGCCTGTTGTAATTCATACCGAGGTCCAACGTTGTCATACGTGAGACAGGTAAAGGAAAAGTAACCGTGAGTTTCACCCTGCGCTTGGCATGCAGTCATGGGCAGAAAACCTAAGGTGATGCAGCGTGGGCATGGTCCCTTGATTCGAAGCATGAAGTATTAGACAGTGGATAAGACGAGGAGGGCCGTGGGAATGGCTACCTTCGCACAAGGAGCCACTGGCAGACCTGCACGTAGGAGGCATGGGACAAGTCGCTTGGACACGCCATGTCATCCTCTACTTGGGGGCCCGTAGAACCACCCAGCAACACCAACCTTTGCCCACGGACGTCACCAACTCAGCGCCAAGTACCATCCACAATGGCAGACTTGCACGGAATTGAGGAGGAGGGTGCAAATCGACCAGTGCCGAATGATGAGGTCTAGGGCTCGGCCTGATCGCAGCGGCTTGCTAGGCAATCCTCGTCATGGGACGAAAGCCGTGTGTCGCAATCATGTGATGATGTTGGTCTACTTTGGCCAGTCGTAATTCATACCGAGGTCCAACGTTGTCATACGTGAGACAGGTAAAGGAAAAGTAATCGTGAGTTTCACCCTGCGCTTGGCATGGAGTCATTGCCAATTACTTTAGAAAACGCATTGGATCACATTCACAGGCCTTGCCTGTACCAATAGTGCACAAGCCTTGCTTGAACCGTAGGATCTAACATTGCCGGCGGAACCATGTCCGAGCAGAATTTCCTCTTCGAGCGGTGGAACCATGTTGTCGAATTCTGGATGGCCATGTTAGCAACATCTGACGCGGTGTATGATCACGTAGAGTGGCACTTTCGGAACACACCTGCAAGCTGTTGTCATCGCAAAGAGAGCCGAGACCAAGGCCATGCCGTTACATAATGTCGAAATGTAGACAACAAGCCTTCATGGCCGGTAAAATTTTGCCTTGGAATTCTCCATGCTGAAATCCGATTGCCTACCTGAGAGTGAGGAGCGGGCATTGTTCATCTGATTATGAGCCCAGTGCGGGGCCCTTGCATGCTTATGCATGTTGATGCATGCGACTGTCCTGTGGGAAACCTCCCTGCAAAGCAAAAACCTAAAAAAAAAAATTGTTTTTTTAATAAAAAATATGCATGTCTGCAGCGATGGAGTTCTCCGTCTGCTGCGCAGGAAGATCACCCCGAACCACTGGCCATATTGCTCCCCATGCCTTCGTCCCATGACGAGGATTGCCTAGCAGGCCGCTGCGATCAGGCCGAGCCCCAGACCTCATCATTCGGCACTGGTCAATTTGCACCCTCCTCCTCGATTCCGTGCAGGTCTGCCATGGTGGATGGTACTTGGCGCTGAGTTGGTGACGTCCGTGGGCAAAGGTTGGCGTTGCTGGGCGGTTCTACGGGCCCCCAAGTAGAGGATGACATGGCGTGTCAAAGCGACTTGTCCAATGCCTCCTACGTGCAGGTCTGCCAGTGGCTCCTTGTGCGCAGACAGCCATTCCCACGGCCCTCCTCGTCTTCTCCACTGTCTAATACTTCGTGCTTCGAATCAAGGGACCATGCCCACGCTGCATCACCTTAGGTTTTCTACCCATGACTTCAGCTTGCCATGAACATCTTGCCGAGAGAGTTGCAATATCATGCACGCCTTTTTGCTGAAAACGAGGGAGAGAGAGAAGACTCCCAAGCGAGAGAGAGGTCATGCCTCATACCGAATCTGAGAGAGAGACCTAAAGAGAGAGAGACCTTCCTCCTCCTCCATAGCTCTCCCCTCCCCTGAGCTCTGATACCAATATAAGAACCCTAGGAGCTAGAGACCCGGATCCACCACCCAACCGCCCATACTTATAGGCTCTTAGCCCTAGGATCCCCTGTCCACATTGCTAGCTGGCCCATGGCCGGGGTCCGTGACCCCCCTTAGGATAGGGCCCTGCTCGTAGGACCCGTGTCCTGACATCAGCCACATGGTTATGTCGATCCAGGTTACCCAGATTATGTATGCAGACTTCTCAAAGCTTTGTATGGTTTGAAGCAGGGCTCTAGAGCATGGTATGACAAGATTGCCAAGTATCTTGTCAGTATTGGTTTTAGGAGAGCTCATGCTTATCATTCACTCTATGTACATGAGAGTGATGTGGGGATTGTGGTCATTACCATATATGTAGATGACCTTATTATTGTGGGTGACAATGCTATGGAGATTGACCATGTGAAGGGTCTTCTCAAACAGGAGTTTGAAATGAAAGATTTGGGCGAGTTGCGCTACTTTCTTGGCATTGAGGTGATCAGGACTCTAGAGGGTGTATGGCTGTCACAGAGACAGTATGATTTGGACATGTTGTCAAAGTATGGTATAGCTGATTGTAAGCCAATTTCTATTCCCTTGGATGTGAATGCAAAGCTGAGTGCAGAGAGGGGTGATGTTGTTGAGGATGTCAAGATGTACAGGAAGATTGTGGGTAGTCTAATCTACTTGACTATCACGAGGCCAGACTTGAGCTACACAGTAGGCTTGGAGAGTCAGTTCATGCAGCTTCCGAGGAAGCCACATTTGGATGGAGTACGACGCACACTTCGGTATGTGCAAGGGACTCTTGACTTTGCATTGTTCTATGCAGCAGATGCACCATTAGCATTGTATGGGTATACAGATGCAGATTGGGCAGGTAGCATTGTTGATAGGAGATCTACGAGTGGCTTCATGTTCTCTTTTGGGAGTGCTGCTGTTACTTGGAGAAGCAAAAAGCAGCCTACGGTTGCTTTATCGAGCACAGAGGCCGAGTACAGAGGTGCAACAGTTGCAGCGTGCGAGGTATCTTGGCTACGCACGTTACTTGAGGACTTGGGAGTGCAGGTGGACCAGCAGATTGTCATCCATTGTGACAACCTCAGCAGCATGCAGTTGGCTAGGAACCCAGTGTTCCATGCCAGGACCAAGCACATAGAGGTCCATTACCACTACGTTCGAGAGCGAGTGTTGACGGGCGACATCGACTTGGTCTACGTCAGCACAGAGAAGCAGATAGCGGATATCTTTACCAAGGCCCTCGGAGCTAAGAAGCTTCGACGTTTCCGGACTATGCTTGGACTCTGCGACATGCAGAGCTCGAGGGGGAGTGTTGAGATGTTGAGCTCTACATCTTGAGCTGGCATCCACTACGGGTCTTGTCCACTTACGGCATTTACTCACCGGCGCGTTAGGTGACCGACACGGAGGATCTCTGCCAGTGATTCTACAGCTGGACTACACTTATAGTGCCAGCCTAGTACGCTTCTAGCATGTTCACACTTAGTGACCGCATGTACATATGTGCTACTTTTCATCTTTAGCACTTAGTCATTTTGTACTCTCTTTTCTGTGAAAAGAAGAAGAAGCTTTCCATCTCTGTGTGCTTTATGCTTGTCTTGTGTAGCTCTCTTGCATCCTCATTCTTTACACTGTACACATAGTCCCTCATCATATGCAGCCTGTTATCTTGTAATGTGCTGCATTAGCTATTGTAGCCAGTGTTTTTACTCCCCCCCTACCATTTTGAGTTGTCCTTGACGAATGTTTGTGCGATGTGCAAGGGTGATAACAACGTGCCTATGCATGAGTGTGTATTGTGGCCCTATCATGCTTAGAGAAGAGATGCAATTAAAAACACCGTGATGTGCAAGATAATGTCTCTGAACCAATCGTTCAGTGGCTTTTGCTGCTGAGGTTTCCTACTTTTTACATCGTCCAAATAATAGTAGTTTAAGATGAGTTGCCCATTCCAAGATGGTTGGCTTGTATGGATGTTTTTGTATGGACGTGCTTTCCATTCTTTTAGTAGGCTAGACTTTAGGGAGCCATTTAAGTTGTTTTGGAGACTGCGGCATCGCTTGTGTATTTTGTGGTTTTGGTCTCCATTCCCTGGTGACAGTCTTTGTCCTGTTTTGCTTTATGGATGTTGTCTTTTGGAAGCTAATTGTAATCTTTTTGTGTGTTGATTGATGGATTGAAGTGCTTCCAACGATAACTTGAAGTTTTTCTGGCTCTTTCACTCGGAAATTTGTTGTACTTCGTTTTGAAAGATTGTTTAGTTAACATTGTTTTGAAAATCCATATTTGTTTTGGTTTTGATTCCAAAACTAATTTCTGATCCGAACTTTATGTACCCTTTTTTTTGCATTTATTGACAATCTATGGCGTAGAAGCAAGCTATCCTTGCTTTGTTTCATCATCACTTGAATGTGTTTGGTCATCCCGGATGTGGTCCATTTGCGTGAATGGCGTAACATAAGATTGATCCTCCAGATCATAATGACGTGCATCATTCTTCCAATCTAGAATAGGTTTGTAAGTCCCCATCCACGAAACTCCCAAGATGATGCGTTTGTTGAGATATGTATTAGCCATAATATGGAACCTTTGTGGGCAGTGGTTTCCATCAATGTTCATTGTGAGACATTGGCCTATCCTATACTAACCATGGTTTCCCAGTTGGTCGTTTTGAGTTCATCTTGATTGAACCCTTAATTGAGACATTGGCCTATCCTATACTAACCATGGTTTCCTTGTTGGCGGCTCTGAGTTCAATCTTGGTTGTTTCAATCATGGAATCAGATAGCTTGAAGTATGTCAAATATTGCATAGCATTGACACGTTCTCCAGTATCCACAAGCGCTCTTTCTGTCGTGCCATCAATTAACCTGATATTGATTCAAACATCCATTCCACCAAGACAAATTTGTTTGACTTGAACTGCTGCGATAGGAGGTGGCAGATGTTGTTTATTCTTTCTCTTCAAGCTTCATAATTTTTCTTCTTCCTGTGCCTGATCTTTAACAACTTGATATTTCTTTTTTGTCGCTCCTTAGCTAAATGTATCCTTTTCAGCATGTCCACTGTGAGAGGTTGGTGATACTTTTTCAGTCTGCAACCATTTATCCACTTAGACCTCTCCCTCTAATGTAGCAAGCAAGACGGCTCCACTTGGCGATATGTCATTGATTACAAAGGGGCCATTACCCCGCTTTTTAAGTTTCTTGGAATGTTGCTTAAGGGTATAGACCAACACATAGTCCCCCTTTTGAAATTCCTTGTTTTTTACATGTTGGTCATGGAACTCTTTCAACTGTGGTTTGTGCACATACATAGCTACAACAGCTTGAAGTCTAGTTTCATCTATTTGGATTAGTTGGTCTAATCTATCAGCCAACTCATGTCCATCCATTTTAAGTTATGAGCCATGCGTAGTGTGGGAATCAATAATTCTACCGGGAGTATTGTATTTATTCCAAACACTAAGTTGAAGGGAGTTGTGTTTTGTGATCTTTTATATGCTACCGAATATGCTCAGATTGTTGAATGTAGTTTTCATTCCCGGTCCGTCCTAGAATCACTGACAATCTTTGTGAGCACAGTGCACAAAACTTTGTTGGTACTCCCAGCCCATCCATTAGCCTGAGGGTGATATGGGGCTGATTTAGAATGAATGATCATAAATTCATGTAACAAGAATTCAATCATGTCATTTAGGAAATGTGTGCCTCGATCACTCACAATTTTGATTGGAAGACCATAGCATGTGGAAATGTTTTTGTACATACATTATGTTGTGGTGAGAGCATCATTTCTTTGGGTTGCCTTAGCCTTGACCCACTTGGTCAGATAATTTGTTGCCACTATGATTTATTGAGCATGCATGCGTTCTATATGCCGATGGAGAGATAGGCCCCACAAAGTCTAATCCCTCTTGGAAAACGCGTGTGCTCCCATCATTGGTCTCAAGGGCATGTCATCTCGTCGTGCCGATACTTTAGTATGTTGGCATGGGTCACAATGTTTCACATAAAATTCCACATCGATAATAGAGTAGGCCACTAAATTCTTGCTAGGAATATCGCTTTCATGGTTTTTTAGCCAAAAAGTGTCCTCCTCCTGGAGCAACATGAGCTTGCTCAAGTATGGGTAGGTACTCACTTTTTCTAGCACAAATTCTTAAGTTGTCATCTATCCCTCTCCGATAAAGTTGGTTTCTAATTAAAGTATATTGTTAAGCTTCGTGTTGAATCGATTATATCCTGGCTTTGCTCAAGCTTTTTGGTAGAACTCCTTGTTCTAAGTAGTCCACTAGGTACCTTACCCATTTGGGTGCTATTGCTATTCTGAACAATATGCTCGATTGGTCTTTTAATTGTGCAAATATACGTTTTTTTGCATGTTGGGCCAATATACCCCAAGTAACATAAATCTCTAAAATGTTTACGTGTTGGCATTATGTATGCCTGTAATTTTCACATGAGCTTATTGTAGATACAACTGTTTTTTGTTACCATATACATGTGGTAGTGATGTATGTGAACACACTTAGGACCGCCAAGGCATTTTTCCCCTCACTAGGAGGTTTTTTCTCCCATGCATTGTATATACACCCATCACTCTAGGGCTACCTTATCTTTCCATTGCACACTAAGTAAAATACCCTCTGTTGTGTGCCTTGAGCTTCCTTCATCTTCTCCAAGCTGTGTGTGTTTTCTTGCAACTCTAATTTCAACAATTGGTATCAGAGCAGGTTGCGTCCTCCCGCGCTTAGTCGCCAGGAGCTCAACACACACACCTGCTCACTTTCTTCGATCTTTGTGAGCTTTGAAGATCTTTCACAGGTCGACAAAATGTTTGAGGAACCTTGAAGAGCCTAGTCTGCTCGAATTTTTGATTCGGGCTCGAACTCCGTTTCCACTAAAAGCAGTATTGCACAGGCTATTTTGTCATTTTATGCAAAAATTTTGTTAGTGCCGTTTTTTGCATAATAGGTCCTTTATGGTCTTCTACGGTTTGTGCTATATAGCACGTGTTGTTCCCGTTTTCCTTCTCCTATTTTCATATAGTTTTCACATCAAGTGCACCATTTACCATGGCTGACAACAACACAGATGTGCTCAAAATGTTTGCTGCTGAGGACAGATTGGATGGGGACAATTACCCTATGTGGGCTTATATGATGGTGCAACATGTTCTTGTGTTGACGGGAATTTGGAACATTGTGTAGGGCATTGATGTATGTCCTGGTTCTGAGGATACATGTGATGTTGAGGATGTTGCAGGTCTTGCTGCAAGGATTGTTGCTGTTAGAGTTGTTTTGCATACGGCAAAACAAGCTTGTTGGGATGTAAAAGATACACGTACTCATGCATTGATTGCGTTTTTTGTGAAGCGCACTATTACTCCTTACATTTGTTCAAAAAAATCTGCAAAACAGGCTTGGGATATTATGGTTGGTCTTTATGCAAGTTGCAATGAGGCTAAAGTTGCATTGCCACATAAAGAGTTGGAGTCAAAGATTATGCATAAGGAAGATGATATGGACACTTTCCTTGCTGGTGTCAAGGATATGAATGTGCAACTTATTTCTGCACGTGAAGTCATTTCAGACAGTTCCCTTGTGCAGACTGTTCTTGATGCCTTGCCAGATTCTTACCAGACTTTTGCTAGTAGACTTATGACCCAAAGAAATCTTGAAGTTGTTAAGTTTGATGCATTATGCACATTGTTGATGCAAGAGTCTCTTTCCAAAAAAAAGGGCTAGACAACGTGCATTTGAACAGGCCTTTATTGCTGCTCAAAGAAAAGGTGGTAACAGCAATGCAACCACTCCTTATGATTCTTTTGCGAGTGAAAAATCACCTGTTTCTAATGCTTTTGCTGACAGAAATTCGTCTAGAAATTTTGGTGATAAGGGTAAAAAGAAGATGCATTGCCATTATTGTAAAACTAATGATCACTTGATCAAGCAGTGTCCTGAGTTGAAGGCCAAAGAGGCTAAGAAGAAAGAGGGTGGTTCCACTACAAATGCAGCTATTGTTGAGTCTTCTGTGAAAGGAGATTGTGATGTTGGTGTTGATGTAGAATGGGGTTTTAGTGCAGAGTGTATCTATAATCCTGTTGTCCATGATGCATGTATGTCAATTGCTGCAGATTCACATGAATGGTATTTTGAAAGTGGTGCGACTAAGCATATTACCTCACATCCTGATTTGTTTACCTCTCTTGATTATGTCCCTCATGGAAATTCAATAACTTGTGCCAACAATGCCTCTTATCCGGTTCAGGGAATTGGAAAACGTGTGCTTACTGCTGGAACTGCAAATGGCAGTTCTTTCAAACTTGTTGATACACTTTATGTACCTGGGATCAAGAAGAATCTTTTGTCTGAATTTGCACTTGCTAGACTTGGTCTTGTAGTCAATTTTTGGATGACAGATGTATAGAACATGATCTTAGTTTTCGTGATGTGTTAACCACCGGCATCCACTTCTAGTAGTCATGGGCCGGGCTTGTTGGTTCAATAGAAAAAGGGTAAGAGTGATCACCGATGAGAGGTGCACTCTAACTAGAACATTCAAGGGTTAGTTGGCTAAGAATGGGCACCCAAGTGTGGATGGGCGAGCTCATATAAAAGTCACCTAAACCTAAAAATCACTCATTCTCTCATTTGTGCAATTGAAGAGTGCTCTTGCTCCATCTCCATCTTCTTCTTCATCTCCTTGTGTGTGTGCGTATGCGCGCGAGAGAGAGAGAGAGAGAGAGAGAGAGAGAGAGAGAGAGAGAGAGAGAGAGAGAGAGAGTGAGTGATTGAGCATTGCGACGGCACGACGGCCGGCGAGGTGGTTGAGCGCAACATGATGGTAGCTCCCTCTTCTTCGTGGCGAGGAATCCTCCACGAAGGTGAGCGTAGGGCGGTGAGTGACATACCTTTTCTCTCTTGAGCTTGATAGATTAGTCTAGTTGTGTGCTTGCAGCCATCTGTGGCTCGCACACAGTGTACGGCAAGTCCCTTGCTTTGACACGTGCAACAGACATGCACATTTTTGGCGTCGTTGCCGGGGAGATGCACTGCATTAAGCTCGAATAGCACTCTATGCTGCTTTGTGGTGCAATTCGAGATGTAGGAAAGGTAGAGAAAGAAGGTGTGTGGTTGTTGAGAAGGATCTGTGAACTTTGTTTTTGATGCAGTGTACTGTTTTATGTTAATAAGGTGTTAGATTTTTTTGTTGCAATGTATTGTTTTCTGTTGATAAGGTGTTAGATTTAAGGTATTAGATCTATAATGTTAGATTTGTAAGGTGTAGTAGGTAGATCTGTTAGTTGATTAGTTGTTGTAGTATTGTGTTAGACAGTGTATAACAGTAGCTTTGGTAGCTGTAAGCAAATAGGTTAGTTGTGTGTGTGCATGTGCGCGTCGCGTGGCCGCAACGACCTTATCCCAAAAAAATAAAAAATAAAAATAAAAATAATTTGAAAGAGAGGATCGGGATCGGGAACATTCCCCAAGCCCTAGCCCAAGACCAAGACCGAACGTTGTGTTGTAAAGCACACCACAACCCCCTGAGGGATACTCTCATTTCGAGCTATCACACTCTCTAATCCAAAAACCGATCATTAAAAAAATTAAAAAACATTAAAAAAAGAGTGAAGACGGGGTGCAAAACGCCCAAAAAATCAAGCGGTTAACCTTTGAGGGTATTTGCCAACCCTTGTAGGGTGCCAAAGGCACATGCATCTGCACTCTGGTCATGTGCTAGAGACCAAGCAACTAGCGAGCACTTTGACTTACGCGGGTTCTCAAATACCCACCTACCTTAGGTTCCAAGCCCTCGGTAGGGACCAAGGTAGTACAACCCAAGACCCAAACATAGCGGCTAGTGACTCTTAATCCGATTATGATCTTATGGAAGGGCATCCTATACCAAACCCCGAGAAAATAAACAAAAACGTACCTTCCTGGGCCCCACAGCCTGGATCTAGTGTGTTTAGTCGCTTTATAGAAACCTTTAGTAGAGCTACTCGCTCTGGACCTGCGGGGATAGTGAAGTTAATGAAGGTGAGGGAGAGGTAGATTTGCCTTGGTATCTCAAGGGAAGCCTATACTCCGCAAGAGTGTCCACGTCGATATCATGCCCCTTGCTTTCATGGAAAACCCTGCAAAGCAATCACTCCCCCTTCTACTACCCGATGTTAGGTGTCTTGTGGAGGTGCAAGAAGTTGAGTGCTATATGCAAGCGGCTAGGGAGAGGGAAATGGAGAGTTTCCTAGAACAATGCCGAGCCATGAAGGGAAAGACCCCTAGGACAACAAGCATAGCAATTGAGTGCTCTTGAGTTAGTAGGCAATGTGGGTCAAACTGTGGGGAACAACAATGCTTCCACCTCAAGGGAAACCTCTAGTACGTCGGGCCTAGAAGGGTTATTTCTCAATAAAAATTGGGAATATGACCTACAAACTAAAACCTTGACTGACCAGTACACATGTTACACATACCATATAGGTTGGTTAGAAGTTGTACAATCTACTTCTAGCGCCATGAGTCTAGCGGAGTGGTAACAACAGATGGTCTGCAATGTCATCCATAGCATCATCCAATCAGAGAGGCAAAACCGAGGGATTAACATTCCTTCAATGGGACTTATGAGATTCTTGGATACGAGCATGGCCAGACAACCGACACTATCACATATGGAAACTCCTTCAGTGAGTCCAATGGACCCTTTATATATTGTGTCTCCTGGAGTTTCGATACAGTCTGAACCCACAAGTAGTAGTTTTACTTTTCTAAATCTAGCTCATTTGTCTCTCAGAGACACTACGGCTACGATACCTACTGTGGTGATGAGTACAAAAAGTATACCTTGGATCTCGTTTGTTAGCACTGCACAGCTACCTAGTAGCATAGTGCCCCCAACAATACCTATAGGTGTGCATCAAGCATATGTACCTGTCTTCGCACCTCATGCCCACATAGCTCCCACACCCCCAATTATGCCAAGGGCTCACACTCCACAATGGCATTATCCGAGCTCTTATTCAAGTGGGGCCATACCATTTAACAATAACATGTCATATCCAGCACCGGCTATGCCTAGGGCCACACTGTTAACCCTCACGGCTCACGGACACCCTATCACCTACGAGACGGATGTTGTAACCTACGGTGGACATTGTATTATTTATTTGGTAGAGTCAGGTACCGGGCTTGTCGGTCCAATAGGAAAAGGGTAAGAGTGATCGCCGACGAGAGGCGCACTCTAACTGGGACATTCAAGGGATTAGTTGGCTAAGCATGGGTGCCCAAGTGTGAATGGGGTGAGCTCATATAAAAGCCAACTCATTCTCTCATTTGTGCAATAGAAGAGTGCTCTTGCTCCATCTCCATCTCCATCTTCTTCTTCTTCACCTCCTTGTGTGTGTGTGTGTGTATGTGAGAGAGAGAGAGAGAGCACGATCGAGCATTGCGGCGGCACGACGGCGGTGAAGCGGTTGAGCGCGACGTAGCAGTGTCTCCTTCTTCTTCGCGGCGAGGAATCCTCCACAGCAGGAGCATAGAGCGGTGAGTGGCACACCATTGCCCTCTTTTGAGCTTACTAGTTAAGCTAGTTGTGTGCTTGGAGCAGTCTATGGCTCGCACACAGTGTTAGGCAAGGCCCTTGCTTCGACAGTGCAGCAAGGAGCGCACACACACCTATGAACTTTGGACCACCACTTGGTACACCACCATACGAGCTATGGGACCCGAGGGCCGCACATATGCCAAGGCCAAGTCCAACTCCCATCCCACATGTAGTTCCAGGAGAGCCTGCACCTACAGCCTCTATACCTGCGTATTTAGGAGATTTGGCAGCATTTGCTCAAACCATCGGTCGATCTATTGTTGAGAATATGTGTAGCACGCCTGGTAGAGAGCCTAGAAGTAAGGTAGTACAAATATCCAAGCTCGTACAAAAATTTAGTGAAGACGGGGATGTGAGAAAGCATATCAAAGTGTTTGAATAAATATGCGATTTTGTAGGAGAACACAATGACCTGCATAAGAGTAATGCTTTAAGACTAACCTTAAGTGGGAAGGTTGGGGATTGGTATAGAACCCTAAGGGTGGAAGAAAAAACGATTTACCCTACTCTTAGGAGACTGTTCTTGAAAGAATACATACGAGAGGGAGTGCTTTGGGGTGTAGTCTCTCAGCTCCAGAAAGCCTAACAAGAGGAAGGAGAATCCGTGAGAGACTTTTTTAGTCACTTGAAGCATTTGCATTCTCGTTGTAATCCAAATGAGCAATTCAATAATAATCAATTGCTTGATAGATTCATTAGGGGATTACGACATGAGGATATCTAGAATGGACTAGTCATCAGAGGTATCACCCCTTGGGAAGCGTTCACCACCAATGTGATCCAATTGGAGGCTATTTAATGATTCAAGGAGAAAGAGTGTCTGTTGAGCCTAAATCTACTAGCTCGCAAGCATTGGGGCATCAATTAATGACCCTAAAGACTATTGCTAAGGAGCCAAAGATATCTGAGATGACTTTAGCAAATCTCACCAAGGCCATTCAAGAGAGTCTAAGAGACAATCGTGCTTTACAAAACAATCATATGTATCCAAGAAGGGAGCAACAATGGTGCTCAGTATGCCATGGTCTGCATAGTACCAGTGAATGCCCTACTTTTAGAGTAAAATTCAATGGGAATTGCAATGCCTGTGGGAGGTATGGTCATCAAGCTAAGTATTTCATAGTATTTAAGCGTGCAATGGCCAATAGACCAACCTTAGCATGGACAGACACACCTCGAGTGTGTGCATTGATGTTGGTCCCACCTCTTGAACAAACATCACAACACATGGTCCCTAGGGCCCAAAATGTTGTTCAAACAAAACCCTTACCACCTCTAGTGCTAGGACCACAACCACCACATTTGAGAATCACTTCTGTGAATCAAGTGGGTTGTGAGTCATCTATAGGCTGTGAGGAAGGTATAGACCCTAATATTGCCTATGGGATTGAAGCGCTGCTGGAAGAAAGTCCACAATACTACATGGAGGACTATTGGGAACAAGTCAAACCTGTCTATCAAGTAGATGCTCTTGCTGCAAGAGGCCAAAATATCAACAATTACACTGCCAAGAGACCACCTCTTCAATGCTATAAGTGTGGAGGTCCACATCATGTGGCCGAGTGTCCTATTATGCTACAAAAGAACGCCACACTAATGCAAACCAATCAAGCGAGCGTGTCTACAATTCCTATACTCATGTGTAATCAGTGTGGCATAGATCATTTGATTGCCCAATGTCCAAATAATCCAAATGCACCAAAGATCACGCCATTAAACTTGATTGAGGTTATTGAGGATCCATCACAAAGTACACTTGTGGTATCAGTAAATTGTTGTGCTCGTCTAGTGTGTATACGGAGTGTGTGCAAGAGAGGGGGAGAAGAGAACGGGGAAGGGGATGAAGCACAGTGCACAGCAGGGAGTTTGGGTTAGTGGAGAGGAAAGTGAGAGAGCAGTCAACTCTCTCCCTATATTCATTTAGGTGAAAGTATAAACAGGGGCGGTTTCCCACGGCCACCTGGACTACACCCCAGCAACCTCCCACTTGAAGGTCACGGTGGCCAATAGTGGCATTAGTATAGTTAGTATATACAAAGTTGATGAAGCATTGTCAAGGCTTCATCCTACACCCATAAGTTCTATACAATGTGCAAATCGCTCCGAGGCTAGGCTCTTTGTGAGAGCATCTACGGGGTTGTCGTCAGTGTGAACCTTGACAAGCTCGATACGCTTGTCAGCCAATGCATCTCGTATGACATGGTATCTGACCTCTATGTGTTTCTACTTTGAGTGAAACACCGGATTATTTGCCAAAGCAATGGCACTCTGACTATCACAATGTAGTATTGGAACCTCGTGAATGCCCAAATCTCCCACTAGACGAGCCAACCATATGGCTTCCTTGCTGGCGTTAGACGCAACAACATATTCTACCTCAGTGGTAGATGAAGACGTGCAATCTTGGAGACACGATCTCCAAGAGATAGCTGCTCCAGCAAACATGAACACATAGCCAGATGTGGATCTTCTACTATCCACGCAACCCGCATAATCTGCATCCGTGTAACCTACAATAGATACATCACTGTTTTTGAAGCGTAAACACTTGCTAGCTGTACCTTTCAAATATCTGAGGATTTTCTTCACTGCTTCCCAATGCTTCTTGCCAAGGTTTTCCATGTACCTACTAACCACTCCCACTGCATGTGCAATGTCTGGTCTTGTGGCTACCATAGCGTACATCAAACTGCCAACTGCTGAAGAATATGATACTTTCGCCATTTCCTCTTTCTCAGCCACTGTCTTGGGAGAGTCTTCCTTGCTAAGTTTGGAGTATGCTTGCATTGGGGTACTCAATGACTTCCCCCCCTGCATACTAAAACGTTGCAAGACTTTTTGAATGTACTTTTCTTGAGATAATTCAAGAATTCCACGTTGCATGTCTCTCTTGATGTGCATACCAAGAAAGTGATTGGCATCTCCCAAATCCTTCATGGAAAACTGAGTGTTGAGCATCTTTTTCAACTGATTGATTTCATCAATTGATTTACCTGCGATAAGCATATCATCTACATACAAGATCAAGATGATTAAAGAACCATCGTTCAATCTTTTTGTGTATAAGCAGTGATCCTCTTCACTTCTTATGTAACCCTGAGACTGCATGAATTTGTCGAATTTGCCTTGAACCTTGCTTGAGGCCATAGAGTGCCTTTTTAAGTCTACAAACCAATTCTGCCCTCATTGGTTTTTGGGTTTCACATACGAATCCCTCTGGTTGTTTCATGTAGACATCTTCATCTAGATCCCCGTGAAGATTCACATCCATTTGGATAAGTTCCATGTCCTAGATAGCAACCAAGCCAAGCACAGTGCGAAGTGTAGTCATCTTGACTACTGGAGAGAAAATCTCATCAAAATCCACACCTTTTTGCTGCTTGAAACCCTTGGAAACTAGACGAGCTTTGTATCTAGGCTCGGGATCTTCCACTGTATACTTCTTCTTGTATACCCACTTGCAAGGTAAAGCATTTTTGCCTTTTGGTAATTCAACCAAATCCCATGTCTCATTAGCCACAATCGAATTGTATTCTGATTGCATAGCCTGCTCCCACTTAACGCTATCATCCCTTTGTATAGCTTCTTTGTAGCAGGTTGGCTCTCCACTGTCAGTGACCAAAATGTGGTGTATACCCGGTTCAAACCGCTCGGGTGCACGTGATACTCTCTCAGAGCGTCTCAGTGCCTGACTGCTGGACTCTGCTCTCTCTAAAGAAATAGTAGTATCTTGCACTTGAGGAGTAGGTGCAACGCTACTGAACTGAGTTGGTTCGGAGGCTACATCCTCAAAACGAACACGTCTGTACTCAATATCTTTGATGGGCTTCTTGTGCAATTTTTTATTCATTGAAAATCACATGTGAGCTACGAATGACTTTGTTTGATTCTGGGTGCTAGAGACGATATCCCATCTCTCCATTTGCACCATAGCCAATAAAAATACATTTGTGTGGTCTGGGATCTAACTTTCGACGAAGTTCTTTGGGCACATGTGCATATGCTTCACATCCAAATACACGTAAATGCTCATAGCTTGGCCTTTTGCCAGTCCATAATTCCTCTGGAATTTTTAAATCCAAAGGAGAACTAGGTGACCTGTTGATGATGTGCACTGCTGTCAGAACAGCTTCCCCCCAAAACTCTGAGTAAGCTTTGCCATAGACATCATAGAGACAACCCGCTCTTGAATCGTACGATTCATTCTTTCAGCTATCCCATTTTGTGCAGGTGTGTATGGAGCAGTAAACTGCTGCCGAATGCCTCTTCTATTGCAAAAATCCTTGAAATCTGTGGAGACGTATTCTCCACCATTGTCCGTGCGAAAAGCTTTGAGCTTTTTTCCTGATTGGTTCTCAACCATGGCGAGGAATTTTTGGAATGTCGAAAAGACTTCTTCCTTACGTTTAAGGAGATACACCCACACCTTTCTGGTAGAATCATCTATGAACGTGAGAAAGTAGTTCGCCTCCCCTAGAGTTTTATGTGGCATTGGACCACACAAATCACTGTGCACCAAGTCTAGAGGTTTGCCTAGTTTCTTATTCAATGGCGAAGATGTCAATCTAGTTTGTTTGCCATATAGACAATGCTCACACAATGGAAAGTCCGTGTAATCTAACACAGGTAAGTAAGTAGCCAAAACGCTGAAGTGTTTTCATTCCCTTTTGGCTAATATGCCCTAGCCGGCTATGCCACAACTCAGGTTGCCTCTTATCCGATTTCGGGAGTTGGAAAGATTGTGCTTACTCCTGCAAATGACAGTTTGTAACATTTAATGGCCTAAAATCTCATGTGTAGCGGAAATTAGCATGAACATAGTGAGCATTTCATTAGAGTTGATTCCTAATGAGAATTACAAGAGTGCTTGGGTGGAGAGAGCAACAAAAAGCATAACACCTAGTTAGATAGCATCGACAATACTTTCAAAAGAGAGAGCAATTAAGCTATTGACAACAGTTGAGGACCGGATTTGCATGGAGCCGGTCCCCCCTCCAAAAGGCTTTGTATTATGGTTTCTCTCATCAAGAGAGACATTGTACAATACAATTCTTTGTGTTCCTTCAAGACGAGCTAGTGCAATGAAGATGGAAGCTTCATACACCAAGCAAAACACTTAATCAAACACAACTTGAATTATCCCCGTTCTCAGACCCAAGACCTCACACACCTTCGAAGATGGTGAGAGCTAGCAGGGTATGAGAGTAGATTGAGAGGAAAAAGAAGTATCTTACGAGAAAGAAGTACATCTCCTCACATAATCACTCATATTAGCATAGCTTAGCTTAGTAATTAGCTTGGTAGAGAAGATGAGCATGCATTGAAGCTTGGCTCTTGGTTGGATTTGCATCCACATGCCAAGAGAGTGTTGATGTAGGCTTCTATCTCACAAGCTTGGAGTAGGTGATGAGCTCTCCATTAAAGCTTGGGAGGAGATAGAGTATTTTCCCTTCACACATGGTCAAGTGTGAGAGTGTGTGTGTCAATGCCAAGCAAAAATCAGCCCCCTCTCTCTCTTGGGCGAGCCCTAGCTGCTAAGTTAGTCTGGCTTTTGCCTCATTGGACCTCCCCAGGTCAAGCCAATAGGGATTAAGCAGCATAAGTGATAGCCTTCTGACATGTGTCCCCCTTTCCCCTTTTGTGAGAGCTTTAGATAATTAAATAATTAAACTAAACTCTCATTGGACCCCTTTGCCTCCTGGCCAATAGGAATCAGGCAAGCCATGGGGCTCCTGAATGCTCATTGGACCCCTTGGGAGACTGCCCAATAGTCTTCTAGGACACTTAATTCTTATTGGTTTCTTTTATTAAATGTTTTTAAATTAATTAAACTAGATTTACTCTAGCCTAATTCTCATTGGTCCACTTCAAGGGTCTTCCAATAGGAATTGGGCATACCTTGTGGGCATCTGGCCTAGGGAGCTGACATGTGTCCCTCATTCCCTTTGTGTAAAGGGAGCCTGTGTGTGTGTGTGTGGCTTTCTCTCTCATCCCCTAGCTTTGGGGCTCGCCCCCTCCCATGTAGGGATGTAGAAAGACTTTTTGGGCACACACTAAGCATCCAATTTTCCCTAAGGTTGACCTTTGGACACAACCTTTGAATTTTGGAACCTTAGCATTTTGGAAGTCTTAATGGGCTGAACCTTAGGGTCTTTTTAGCCCGTTGTTTCACATGGCTCTTTTGCAGATGGCCCCCCCTTTGGATCCCTATTTTCCCTCCTTTGGATCCCTACTGTGGCCGGTCTGCTTAACTTAACCAATATTCTAGCTTTTTCTCCCTTGGCACTTCCCCACATTAAATGATCAGTTTAATATGAGAAAATCATTTAGGAGAATTAGATATTGATTATTATGACACAGTTCATTCACACTTGTTGATGCACTTTATGTACCTGGGATCAAGAAGAATCTCTTGTCTGTATCCTCACTTGGTAGACTTGGACTTGTAGTCAAATTTGTGGATGACAGATGTACATTTCATGATCTTAGTTTTGGTGATGAAATTGTTGCATGTAGCCTTTTGTGCCGTGGGTTGTATAAGCTCACTTTGGATGACAAGTGTGGACTTGAAAATGCTGTTGCAGATTCAAGGGCTATTTCAGATGCAATACTTTGGCATGCACGTTTTGGTCATCTGAGTTTTTCCAGTTTGCTGCGTTTGCAAAAAACTGATATGGTTGCTTCTTTGCCGCCTCTTGAAGCACCTGTCAAACATGTTTGTGAAGGCTGTATTTTGGGTAAGATGCAGCATTGTAAGTTTCCAAAGGATGGTTAAGTTCAGGCCACATGCAGGTTGCAACTTGTGCATAGTGGTGTTTGTGGGCCCATGCAAACTCCGTCCTTGGGCAATTACCTTTACTTCATGACTTTCATTGATTATTACTCCAGGCATGCATGGGTATTTTTGCTTAAAGCGAAGTCCGAAGTTTTTATGTGCTTCAAACAATTTCTGGCTATGGCTGAAAATGTCTCGAAATGTACTATGGGCACCCTCCATTCCGATCGAGGGGGGGAGTATATGTTTCATGAATTCAATGCATTTCTGGCTAGTTGTGGGATAAAACACCAATGTACAATGCCTTATACACCTCAACAAAATGGTGTTGCTAAGAGGAAAAACAGGTCACTTACGGAAATGGCACGATGTATGCAAAAGTCAAGCTTTGCCGCATTCTTTTTGGCTTGAGGCCATCATGTGTGCCACTTATGTGATAAACAGGTGTCCTACAAAAGCTTTGTAGTCTATTACTCCATATGAAGCATGGCATGATAGAAAGCCTTTTATTGATCACGTGCGTGTTCTTGGCTGTTTGGCATATGCTTTGGTGCCACAAACACAATGCAAAAAATTGGATGATAAGGCTGTCAAATGTTATTTTGTTGGTTACAGTGCTGAAAGCAAAGGTTACAGGTTGTATCATCCGCAAACCAAACGAATTTTGGTTTCATGGGATGTAGTGTTTGTGGAGGATTCTGTTCAGCCCTTACTCTCATGTACTAGAGACAATAATGTAAGCTCACACGACATTTATGACACTTTGTTGCCTCTTTTCAGTAGTGGAAATACGAATGCAAGTTCAAATGATGCAAATCTACAGCCTATGGGGGTTTCTAAAAATGTTACAGATCAACCTATTACTGATGCAGATGTACATGATGTACTTGATGAGGAAGGGGCTGAAAATGAGCAGGTGCACACTTTGCGTGACAGTAAATTGGCAAAATGGCTGGTGCACACTTTGCGTGATAGTAAATTGGATGCACCTTTGTCTAGTCGTACTCCTTCAGGCTCTCGCCATGCATCTTATGCATCAGATTGTTATGCTTTGGCTGTGTCTAGCTTACATGATGTTGAGGAGCCTTAGTCTTTTGATGAAGTAAAGAATTTGGAAAATTGGATGGCTGCCATGCAATCAGAATATGATGCACTTATAGAAAATGACACATGGAATTTATGTGATTTGCCTCCTGGCAAAAAGGCCATTGGTACAAAGTGGGTTTACTAGTTGAAACGAAAGCCAGGTGGTGAGATCAATCTCCATAAGGCATGACTTGTTGCAAAGGGTTATGCACATAAAAAAGGCGTAGATTATGAAGAGACTTTTTCTCCCACTTGTCGTATGACTACTGTGCGTTTTCTATGTGCATTGGCATCTCATTTTGGTTGGGATGTACATCAATCAGACATTGTTTCTTGAATGGTGACATATTTGGGGAAGTTTATGTAACGCAGCCTCGCGGTTTTGTCATAAAAGGACAAGAGGACAAATTGTGCAGATATAAGAAGGCTTTGTATGGGTTGAAGCAATCTCCTCGTGCTTGGTATGAGAAAGCTGACACTCATTTGGTCAAACGAGTCTTTTGTAACAGTCCAACAGAAAGCACATTGGATGTAAAGCGTGAGGGTAATATACTTCTCATTGTGGTTCTTTATGTCGATGATTTTCTGATCACTGGACCAAATGAGAGACATATTGCTGAATTTAAGGATGATTTGAATGCTACTTTCAAGATGAAAGATTTGGGGTTGTTGCATCATTACTTGGGTATTCAGTTTAAGCAGTGTGATGGTGGTATTGCCTTGTGTGAGAAAAGTTACATAAAGACATTGCTATGTACGTTTGGACTTGAGGATTGCAAACCTATTTCCACTCCCATGGAAATAGGTTTGAAGTTTAGTCTACATGATACTGGCGATCTTGCTGATGTCACGCTTTATCAAACTGTTGTTGGCTGCCTCATTTATGTATGCAACACGAGGCCGAATATTCAATTTGCAGTCTCACAGGTCAGCAGATTTATGCATAGCCTAGGGTCTAAGCATTGGCAAGCTGTCAAGAGGATTTTCCGCTACCTTAGTGGCACTTTACATCTTGGCTTGTTTTATCCCAAGGGGGGATCATTGCTGCCAAACTTACATGCTTTTTTGGACTCAGATTGGGCTGGTTGTTTTGACACGCGAGTGTCCACAAGTGGTTTTTGTTTCATGCTTGGCAGTTCATGTATATCATGGTTGATCAAGAAACAACCTACTGTGGTCACTTTGAGTTGCTGAGTACAGGGAAGTCTTCATAGCTACAGTTGAGTGCGTATGGCTCAGACGCCTTATGGATGATTTCGGTGTTGGACAGGACACTGCCAACACTATCTACACTGACAATCAGAGCGCATTGGCAGTTGCAAGGAGCCCAGTTTTTCATGCTCACACAAAGCACATTGAGGTGCATTACCACTATGTCAGGGAGAGGCTCTCAGCAAGAGGGATCAGCTTGGCTTATGTGCCACCACAGTACGACCTTGCAGATCTTTTCACAAAGGCATTGTCTCGTGAGAAGCTTGAAGCTTTCCGCAAAGCTTTGGGCTTACTCCCCTTTATGGACTGATCATGTCCTCAGGGAATGGAACTTCCCTTTACTCATGTGCCAGCTCTCGTTCACCACATCACTCTAGGGGGGATTAGTTACCATATACATGTGGTAGTGATGTGTGTGAACACACTAGGACCGCCGGAGCATTTTCTCCCTCTTTAGGAGGTTTTTTCCCCCGAGCACTATTTATACGCCCATCTATCTTTCCATTGCACACTAAGTAACACACTCTCTATTGTGTGCCTTGAGCTTCCTTCATCTTCTCCAAGCTGTGTGCATTTCTCTGCAACCCTAATTCCACCAAACAAGATGTGTAACCCTGCAAAGGCCTGCATCAACGTGAACAAAGTTGCATTGCCAATGTTAGCTTTTGTGTGTTGCGTAAAGCATTATACTGCTTCTACTTGATACATGACTTAATTAAAGCATGACAAACACCAGTTAATTTCCCAAGTTAGTTACTTGCTTCAAAAGGGCCTTATCTGTCATTCGCGATAGATGACTATCTATGAGCTATCATTGTTCATTGTCCCCAAAACTCATAGATGGCTATCATGGCTTGAAATTTGAAAAAACTACATCTTAGGCTAGGGGTTAAACTTACTTTTTAAAAAGAAAACCTTAGCCTGTATTTTCTTATCCATAGACTACTAAAAAAGTTTGGCTTGATTTGGACTTGTATTTGGCTTCTAAGCTAACTTTTTGGATTTTAGTCTCAAAAATGATTGATGGGCATCTCTGGTGCCTTCTAACTGCCAAACACATATAGAACCAATGATGATGACCATAATTTGGCTTGACCCTTGGTTGCTCCTACAGACATCCATCGCGATAGATGACTGAATTGTCATTTTTGCCCCTCTTTTTTTTGTCAGTAGTGTTAGTCCCTTTTGTTTGTTAGGCTTTATTAAGTCACATACAAGATATAAGATTTATAGTATATAGATCTACTTCCTGCATACGGCCCTGTAGTCACATGAAGTGTCTAAGAGGCAACTTTGCACCTAATGGATGCTTTTGTTTAGTCGCATCACCAACTTTCTTTGTTTTTGTAGGCCATCCCATAGTTTTTTTGAGCATTCTCAGTCACTTTTTGGTCTCATATTGTTGTCGAAGATGGATCAACATTCTTTTCTTACCTCATTATAGCCTTGTGCATATGGCTTTTGAGACATACCTCGTGAAGTTTCGTCATTTTCTTGTACCTTCTTCTCTTTGTACTGCTCAAGCATCTCTTCATATTTTCTTCATCTGGATTATGGATTTTTTGCATGTTCTTTTTCAATAAGAAAATCTCAAAAATTAATAAAATAAAACCAAAAATCCACTCAACAAAGAGCAAAAATAAGTCGAACAAAATTTAAAAGCTATGTACATTGTACACATGTCCCTAGGGGCTCATATATGACTTTTGTCCCCTCCTCATGTAACAATATTATGAGGGCATATACTTTGAATTTTGTCAAAAAATTATCACAATCAAAAGCAAAAATTCAATGCAGCTCATAAAACATTGCCCTTTGATATTAATAATATTAGGTCTGCCTTTAGAATGCGCCCCCCCCCCCCCCCCCCCCTCCCCGGTATTTGGAGTCCTCCTGGATGACAGGGTATCACCAAGGGTATGTGCTGTGCTTGAGCAATTAAAAATTATGTCAATGGAGGCCTTGTAATGTACCCTTATTATGTGTCCCTAGTCAATGCATGGGAAAAATTTATGTTATGCAAGATGTGGGTATAAGTAATTTGCTGGAAAGGCTTCCTATTCTAACCGAGGTGATGGTCCTTGAAGCTCTAGTGCCTTTTGCTTGATTGAAGGTTGTAAAGAGATTTGGATTTCCTCTTTGGTTGCTTCTGGTTATTTTGATTTTGAGCTTTTCCTATGCATTCACTTCATCTTCTAATCTGTAAGCCTTGTGCAACATGTAGTGGTGAAGTGAGCAACGTGATCTCTTCTAATTGTACTGTAATCATAGGAGGAATTGAAAGAATTCAAGCAATTGTGCAGTGATAGTAGTTTTATTGGTTTCCTTTGGGACCCACTTCTTTTTTATTTATCGGCTATTTTTTGGTGCTGCTCTTTTGGGAATCCATACTTGTCCCTGATTCATTTGTGTCTGAAGAGACTTCTTTAGATCCACCTTATCGGGAGCGGTCTTTGCTTCAGCCCGTGTATGCTTGGTTGGGGACGGGATTCGACTTTGGGAGTTGACACTTTAACTGTTTTGGAATCCAAATAAATTCTTGACCTCTTTGTGCTTGAATCAACTTCTTTGGAACCCAAACCTGATTTGCAAAAGCTCGTGACTTTGTGATTTTATTAGCCATCCTCGCATGCTTCGATGGTTTTCCTTTTGGTGTTGGATCTTGTGATTTTCATCTTCTTGATCCATGGCTGCTTTTGGCCAAGCTAGCTCTTTGGTATCTAGATTTGTCGAACTTTTTGGTTTTGACTTATTTTTGTTGTCTTTTGTCCTTCTTTGGTTGTTATAGAAGCTGCTAGTGATAGTGATGACCTAAGTTCTTGGTAGGGGATGTCATAAGAATCATCACTATCTCTACTATCCATAGCAAGGGTTAATTCTAGTACTTCCCCTTGGTGGCTTGGATGGTCATGGAAAGTTAATGTTTGTTTGGTCTTGAATTGTTGTTTTTGGGAGGACTCTTCTAGCCAATTGAGTAGAGCGTTGTTAGCTTGTTGGCATGGTCGTGTTCTTCTTGACATAGTTTTTTCTTCCTATATAGAAGCCACATATGAGGGTGCTTGTTATAGTTGCATCACCATCGGGGATTTTGGAATGCATTTTGGACACACTTTATTCTTGCAGTGGTGACATTGGTTCTTGGGTCTTTGACTTGGACAATCATAAAACAGTGCATTACTTAAATTTTTGTTCATGTCATCTTTTGGGTTGTTTGGGTTTCCATTGTTGGAATCTTCTTGAAGCTCCAAATGTTCTAAGGAGTTATAAAACTCGTCTTCTTTGTCATCTTTTGATTTTCCGCATTCCTTTATTTGCTCTTTTATCTCGGGAACTTGTTGATGCTTGGTTCTCTTCATTTTCCTGGATCACACTCACTACAAAGTAAGGAACGATACCAAAGCCATCTTTATCACAAAACTTTGTTGTTGGACGCACACATCTGTAAAGAATGAGGATGCAAGAGAGCTACACAAGACAAGCACAAAGCACACAGAGATGAAAAGCTTCTTCTTCTTCTTTACAGAAAAGAGAGTACAAAATGACTAAGTGCTAAAGCTGAAAAGTAGCACATATGTACATGCAGTCACTAAGTGTGAACTCGCTAGAAGCGTACTAGGCTGGCACTATAAGTGTAGTCCAGCTGTAGAATCACTGGCAGAGATCCTCCGTGTCGGTCACCTAACGCGCCAGTGAGTAAATGCCGTAAGCGGCCAAGACCCGTAGTGGATGCCAGCTCAAGGTGTAGAGCTCGACATCTCAACACTCCCCCTCGAGCTCTGCATGTCGCAGAGTCCAAGCATAGTCCGGAAATGTCGAAGATTCTCAGCTCCGAGGGCCTTGGTAAAGATATCCGCTATCTGCTCCTCTGTGCTGACGTAGACCAAGTCGATGTCGCCCGCCAACACTCGCTCTCGAACGTAGTGATAATGGACCTCTATGTGTTTGGTCCTGGCATGGAACACCGGGTTCCTAGCCAACTGCATGCTACTAAGGTTGTCACAATGGATGAAAATCTACTGGTCCACCTGCACTCCCAAGTCCTCAAGTAATGTGCATAGCCAAGCTACCTCGCACGCCGCAGCTGCTGCACCTCTGTGCTCGATAAAGCAACCGTAGGCTGCTTTTTGCTGCTCCAAGTAACAACAACACTCCCAAAAGAGAACATGAAGCCACTCGTAGATCTCCTATTAACAATGCTACTTGCCCAATCTGCATTTGTATACCCATACAATGCTAATGGTGCATCTGCTGCATATCAATGCGTAGTCAAGAGTACCTTGCACATACCTAAGTGTGCGTTGTACTCCATCCAAATGTGGCTTCCTCGGAAGTTGCATGAACTGACTCTCCAAGCCTACTGCGTAGCTCAAGTCTGGCCTCGTGATAGTCAAGTAGATTAGACTACCCACAATCTTCCTGTACATGTTGACATCCTCAACAACATCACCCTTCTCTGCACTCAGCTTTGCATTCACATCCAAGGGAATAGAAATTGGCTTACAATCAGCCATACCATACTTTGACAACATGTCCAAAGCATACTGTCTCTGTGATCGCCATACACCCTCTGGAGTCCTGATCACCTCAATGCCAAGAAAGTAGCGCAACTCGCCTAAATCTTTCATTTCAAACTCCTGTTTGAGAAGACCCTTCACATGGTCAATCTCCATAGCATTGTCACCAACAATAATAAGGTCATCTACATATATGGTAATGACCACAATCCCCACATTACTCTCACGTACATAGAGTGAATGATCAGCATGAGCTCTCCTAAAACCAATACTGACAAGATACTTGGCAATCCTGTCATACCATGCTCTAGAGCCCTGCTTCAAACCATACAAAGCTTTGAGAAGTCTGTATACATAATCTGGGTAACCTGGATCGACATAACCAGGTGGCTGATCCATATACACTTCCTCTTGCAACTCACCATTCAAGAAGGCATTCTTTACATCCATTTGATGCATAATCCATCCTCTAGATGCAGCCACTGCTATGAAAGCTCTCACAGTCGTCATCTTTTCCACTGGAGCAAAGGTCTCCTCATAGTCTATGCCATACGTTTGTGCATAACCCTTTGTGACCAGCCTTGCCTTGTGACGCTCAATGTTACCATCAGCCTTATGCTTGGTTTTATACACCCATTTACAGCCAATAGATTTCTTGCCACTTGGCAATGGCACCAACTCCCATGTGTCGTTTGCTTCCAATGCAGCCATCTCTTCATTCATTGCATCATCGCAATGCACATTTCCAATTGTATCCTCAAAACATGTGGGCTCCACATCCTATATCACCTTAGCCATGTAGGATTGGTGATGCGCTAGATACCCATCATAAGTCAATTTCTGAACTGGATTTCTAACTCTATTAGATCTGCGCGGTCCTGGGTCACTCCTTTGCCCTCTAGCATTTTCTTGTACTTTCCTTACACCAAGTGTTCTGACAGCCGGAATTCCAAATTCCTCATCAAGACTTTGTTCAGAACCATCTGAATCCATGTCTACATGTGAAAAACCTGATGATGCATCAGCCATAAAGGAAGGTTCATCAACCTTTTCCTTTCCTTTTCGTGATACATTCCCTGTACCTGCTGGTGGAGTAACCTGCGTACGTAGTCTACCATTCCATGGCTTCTCAACAGAGCCACGAGAAGACGACTCTTGTGGTCCACTCAAAACCTGTGACCGTGGCCTCACATTTTGTACAACCACATCATCTTTTACAGCAGCCCCAATAGTGCCATGTGCATTACTGTACCAGCTGCTCATCTCATCAAAGACTACATCTCTGCTCACTCGTAATTCTCGTGTAGTAGGATTGTAGCACCTGTATCCCTTTTGTTCAAGGGAATATCCCACAAGAATACATTTCTCTGCTTTAGGATCCAATTTCCTACGCAACTCATCTGGTACATGCACGTAAGCTATGCAGCCAAACACTTTCAAGTGTGCCAAATCAGGCTTTGTACCTGTAAACTTTTCCTCAGGTGTTACATCATGCACCGCAGCTGTAGGTGTCCTGTTCGTAATGTACACAACTATATTTACGGCTTCAGCCCAGAAATGGTGAGGCATGTTCTTCTCATTCATTAATGCACGTGCAACCTCTGCGTGTGCCTGTTTTTCCTCTCTGTGACCCCATTCTGTTGTGGAGTATATCTGCATGTAAACTGCCTGCGTATATCATGCATTCGCAGAAAATCTGAAAAATCATTGGAGAAGTACTCTCCCCCTCCATCTGACCTCAATGTCTTGATTTGCATATCTGTCTCCTTCTCAATCATGACTTTGAAGTCTTGAAAGTGACCAAACACTTCACTTTTGTTACGCATGAAGTAGACCCATACTTTCCTTGTATGGTCATCAATGAAAGAGACATAATACCTGCAACCATGTATACTTGCAGTATCGGTTGGACCCCAAACATCTGTGTGCACCACCTCAAGTGGCTTTTTACATACATTGCGCTCATGTGGAAATGAGCCCTTTGACTGTTTTCCAAACTGGCATGCTGCACACACTTTATGCATACCATCCACCTTGAATTTGGGCAAACCTTTTACAATCTGTTTTGATTGCATGCTGCGCAATCTCTGCTCATTGACATGGCCAATGCGTTTGTGCCAAATGTCAACATCAGCCACAACACCTGTGCCGTGTGCAAATAATGCAGCTTTTACCTCAGGCATGTCTACATTCAACGTAAACATTCTGCCCACACATTTGCCCTCTGTGATCAGCTTACAACCATTCTGGAAATCTTCTACATAACAGCCATTTGGATTGAAGCGAACCTGCAAACCCTGCTCAACCATTTGTCCAACAGAAACAAGATTCTTTGTAATGTTTGGGACATGAAGTACATCTGCTAAGTACTTTGATTTCCCACTCTTCGTATTTAGAGGTATGCCCCCTACATGAGCAATGGGGCGAGCTGTGTCATCTCCTGTCTGCACATAGCCTGACACATCTAGTTTGCGCATATCTCTAAACCACTCTCCACGAGACGTCATGTGATTAGAGGCACCTGAATCCACATACCAAACATCATCTTGGGTGGAATTCTCTGCAGTCATTGTATTCATTACATGCTGCATAACAAACATGCGCTCGTTTTTGTTGTCATCTGCATCTCTGCTAGTAGATGCATAGTTGCCCTGTTCTCTCTTTCCACTTGCTTTTCCCTTTGGACAGTCACGTGACATGTGACCTCTTTCACCACAAGTCCAACATTCTCTGCTATCTAGAGTATGTTGCTGCCTGCTTGATCCTGCACCACGACCTCTTTGACTCCCCCTGCCTTGAGACTGGTTTCCCCTGCCACCTGCATTGTTTTGATTTGATTGACCTTCCAGAAATTGGCCCTTGCAACCCCTTGGGCCTCGACCACGACCTCTACCTCTACCTCTGTTGGAGTTAAAATAGAAGGCCTGTTCAGAATTATTTCTGCCATGAGAAGAAGATGTGTCAAGGTTCTTCTCCTCAAGAATAAGCATAGAAATCAAATCTTGGAACACGGGGATGTCGTCTCTTGTATTCATGGAAGACCTAAAATGTACATACTCATCTCCTAGACCATCCAAGCATGCACGGACAATGTCATCGTCTTCCACTGAGACTTTAATAGATCCAAGAGCCTCAATGATACTCTTGATCTTCAAGGCATAATCATTGATTGAGAGGTTGTTCCTCTTAACCTGATTTAGCTCCGACTTTAGTTGAAGCTTCCTGGCCTTGGTTTTCACCTCGAACACTCTGCCTAAGTTTCTCCATGCAATGGCGGGGGTTTCAGCATCCTGTAGATAGCCCATCATGCCATCTCTGATGCTCATAGAAATCCAATACATCACTTTGCTCTGGCCTTGTTGCCCGTCCCTCAAAGCTTTCCTTTGTTCTGCTGTAGCATTTGCCTCGAGAATCTCTGGTTCCTTTTCATTGTCTCCTTCTACATAGTCCCAATAACCTTTTCCATTTAGGAAATTTGTTATTCTGAACTTCCATGCAGGGTAGTTATTTTTCTCAAACTTCTCAGTAACAATCTGACTGAAACCGTCAGACATCTTGAAGCACTAAGACAAAATAGCTGCAATCTGCAAAAACCTGCAAATCTGCTGAACCTGCTATCGTGGTACCTGTAACGCTTTCTACACTCAACGAGTGTCCACAATCAAGTGTACATACAACCACTGTACTTGTACAGTAAATCTCTGTATACTGCACTTTGGAGACCTGTTCAGAAACCTGCATCTGGTCGTGGATTGCGAACGAAGGGATTGTGATGCTCTTGCTCTCTTAGCCTCTCTTGCCTGCACCAGGCTCTGATACCATGTAAAGAATGAGGATGCAAGAGAGCTACACAAGACAAGCAGAAAGCACACAGAGATGGAAAGCTTCTTCTTCTTCTTTACAGAAAAGAGAGTACAAAATGACTAAGTGCTAAAGCTGAAAAGTAGCACATATGTACATGCGGTCACTAAGTGTGAACTCACTAGAAGCGTACTAGGCTGGCACTATAAGTGTAGTCCAGCTGTATAATCACTGACAAAGATCCTCCGTGTCGGTCACCTAACGCGCCAGTGAGTAAATGCCGTAAGCGGCCAAGACCCGTAGTGGATGCCAGCTCAAGGTGTAGAGCTCGACATCTCAACAACATCTAGCGTAGCCAAAATGTGTTCCCATTCTAGTGGCTCTAATGCTTCTTCAGGGAATGGTTCTGGGATATAACCCTTATCTTCAATCGCCTTTCTAAGATACATTCCTCTTGCTTTAAGATTCTGCATTGTGAAGCTCCACATATCCATAGTTCTTAGGCTTACCCAACCATGCTGGAGGTTGTGATCCTACTATTGTAGTGGAATCAAACTCCTCCATAGGGGTTCGGTCACGTCCTTGTAACTACAGTCCTTCAAGTTTATCCTTGTCGCGGTTTCCATGTGTCTCAAGTAGATACAATCATAGCTGCAATCTTGGACCATTTTCAATTGTCGCATGAATGGTCTTCCCAATTTTATGTTGTAATTGTTCTTCTTGCCAAAATCAACAATAGCAAAGGGTTGATCGTATTCAATGCCACAAGAAGTAACAACTACTTTTTCTAGCATTCATAGGGGCCTTTTAGTGTGTCTATCTGCAAGCTGTAGTTTCATCCTAGTAGCCCTCACTGCTAGTTTTCCCCATTACTTCCAGATCTCTTTTGTTGCAATGGCAGCACCAGCTCCACTATCAAGGATTTCCATGGTCTTTATAACTTGGAATTCCACAAGAAGAGTGGTGTTCCCATCTTCTCCCTCATAGTACTTGCCTACCTTGTTTAATGCACTGGCCTAGTGTTTAGATGAGGCATTTCAAGATCTTTGATTCCTTCCTTGATTTGAGTCATTGGGTTTTTATGCCAAATTTCTCTAGGAATTTTCCCACAGTAGTCCACATGTTTGGTCTTATTCTGAGCAACTCAGCTAACTAGGGTAGATACAATATCTATCAACCCTTTTGAATCAATACCCTTATTGGAAGACATCATGTGTGATGGGAATGCAACAACATCTGACTTGGCCTCGTGCTCTCCCATATAGGATGGTAGTGTTCTTAGCGAATGGGGTTGATTGTTCATAGACTCTACAGATTCTTTGTCTCCCCAATACAATTGCACTTCTGGATTCATTTGAGATCTAGTCTCAATTTCCTCTATTTGTGAAAGAAACACTCCTCTTCCATCACCATTCAGGTTTACTCATCTGCTTAGCTCCTTGGATTCATTGGCCTCTATGATTTGTTTCCACAATTTTCCAAGACCATCTATTTCTTTACAACACTCAAGTATAGCTAGGTGAAATCCCTCAGAAGAGTTATCCATGGTATTCAACACTAACGTTGGTTCTAATGTTGGGTCCTTGAGCTTTGGTACGTGCTCACATGATTGGAATCTGGCTCTATTTGTTCTTGGTTTGGTGGGATTATTGGTGTAGGTGGGACAAGGATCACATCCTCAGGTTTTCCAACTGGTGATTCTAGTAAAGCTTGGGATGTTTGAAACATTTTTTGACACATTCCAAGCTTTTCTTTTCTAGTTCCTCATATGGATATGTCATCCACCTCTGTTCTTGGGTTTGGTTGTTTTTGAGCCGCGTGTCATAGGCTTTTAAGAGGGCATCTAAAGGTTTACTAACCTTCTCGACCAACATAGATCCTCTTGAACTAGCGCTTCTAGGTTTCTCTTCTGTGGATGGTTCTTTTGGAGGTTGAGATGTCTGTGTAAGAGAAGGTGCAACCCTTTTCTCATGTTGTCTTATCTTCTCTTTAGCTTGGGTAAGCTCCTCAGCTAGGGATTTTTGCTCTCGTTCCCTACATGCTTTCATCCTAGCCTTTCTAGCTTTCCAACTATTCCTTTTTCTCTTGGTTTTGTGACTAGGTGTATCGGTCTTTGGTTCACCCATTTTTTGTTTTCTTTGTCTCTATATTCTCATCGGCTTCCTTTTGAGCTTGTGCTTGTGTAACTACTTGAACTAACACGACGTTTTTATTTTTTGAGCTACTTGGTAGACGAACAATACCTGAGACATTTGTAGCGATGTTTTTTATTTGGTTTGTATTTTTTGGATAGTCTGGGATCAACTTAATGACGCCAGAGTCAAGACAATAGGCATTTACTTGAGTGATCTCCATATGAGGAAATTGTTTAACCAAGTGGTTACCATAGCTTTTGTGACAATCTGCCACTAGTTGAGAAGCTTCTTCTTGCATTTCCTCTTGGTTGTAAACATGCTCTAATCTAGCTAAGCCTCTATTCACAATGAACCGCAATGTCCTTTGATCCATCTCATACCTTGTTTCTTCAAGTCTAAATGCAGGAGGTGGAGGTTGTATCAGCCTCAACACTCCATTTGTTTCTCTCATGTTCTGTCGCTTTGAAGGGTAGTACCTGCTTTGGTTGTTATAAAACATTGTAGTTGGTACTAGAGCTTGTTTATTAGGTGCTTCGATCATTGGCATGTATCTTAGGTCTACATGAATTCTAGCACCTCGCATCGGAGGTTGTTGTTCTAAGAATTTTTGTGGCATTGAAACTCCTCCTGGACTTGGCGCATTCCTCGTAACGTATCTAGGTGAAGTAGATGCTACTAGAACATGTTGTACATACCTCTCCGTAGCATATTCCATGCTATAGTAGCACTCTTCCCTCGTATGGTTTGTCCATTTCCTCTCAATGTTGCACCACTTAGGATCCCTTGGATCAGACCTTACAAGAGGAGTTAACCTCTGGACCATTTTGTCAATAAACTTTTCTCGATCGATAGGTGTCGTTGGTTTTGCAATGGACTCAGTCATGAATGAATCACTGTGCTGAAAGGATGTGCCGTCCTCTTGACTCTTATTATCCTTTTCTTTATAATCCTCATAGTTATCCACTAGATAAAGAGCTTCTTTGATCAATTCGTTTAGCGTCAAGCTCCTTATTATATGCAGATCCTTCTGAAGACCCACATGTTCATTCCTTGGATAAAGATCAACATCAATCATGCCTGCATAGATAGTTTCGCTCTTTGTGGACAGAACTTGACATATCTCGAGCCGTAATGCTGCTTTGCGTTACCCTCTTTCTATTTGGACGAGTGAATTTGTGAGACTGTATTGTGAGCTATGCCTTTTGATGATAATTCTTCAATGAATTCTTCAAACAACTCGTCTAGAGTCTCAAAATATCGTATTTTCACTGAGTGGACGAACCATGTAGCCATGTCATCTTCCAACCTCAGTCCAAATCTCACAATTGTGTCACAAAATCCAAAACTTCCTCTGCTCTAATTAATTTTTGAAAGCCACTACATGATCTCTCGGATCTTTATCTCCAAATTATTTCCTATTTACCCATTTTTGGACTTGGGACAGGCTAACTCGCTGATTGTTTACAAGTCTAACCATAGACTCTCCCAATCCTTTTCTCGCTTCAGGTCTTCTACTATGCCTAGGTTCTTCTTCGAAGGGATTGGTTGTTCTGTTGGAGATTGGTCCATTAGGAAAATTCACTTGAGGAGGCATGTCTGTCATCTCTATGATCATTTCATCTCTCGTTATCACTCTAGAAGGGAATCCAAGTGGCTCCCTTTTTGGAATTCTTGTAGGAATTCTCGTGTTTGGTGGGGATATCTGTGGTCCTTCATTGACCAAATATCCATCTATTTCTAATTCAGCCTATGGATTTGTGCTTTCTACAGGCCTGTATTCTCGTCCATACTTGTCAACAACTATAGATTTCCATTGGCAGTCGACTCCGTATGTATAGACATATAAGAGCTTATAATCTGTCAGCTCTCCTAGTTATGGCTTTGAGCACGTGACTTCACGGTTGTCAATGTATCTACACAATCCTTCACTCTCATGATCTATCATTCAAAATATCTCAACAAAATTGGTCTTTACCAATTGTAAGTTTGGAAGATCCATTATGGGCCGATGCTCCTCTATCGTTGGGATCTCGAAGCTCGTATATGCTGAGTTTGAATCTAAAGTAGACATGATTTATGGGCTTAACAGTTCTAGCTTGATGTAAGAAGACTTATTCCAATGTGTTAAGGTGCTTTGGTTAGGGAAAAGTCGAAACTATATCCAAAACCGTGACCGTTTTCTCACAATTCCCCCAAATTGACACTTTTAGACACCCCTAACTTTTGGATGCGGTTTTAGGCCTTAAATGACGTTTTTTCAAACATTGACCAACATTGAATGATTCAAAGGGTCTTCAATTGTTGGTCAAGGGTCGCACTGAATGCTATAGAGCTACTCTGGAGCTTTGTTTTGATAAAAAAAAGTTTCTGAATTCGATATCAAGAGCGCAAGTTATGGCCAAAACAGTCAATCTGTGCCTGGAGACTTCATACACATATGATGTCTACTGACTCAAACTTGCTCCAAAAGTTAATTGTAAAATCTCTTTGATGTACTCTAACCACTTCAAGTCTCAGTTTGTGATTTTAACACTTTTAGACAGGTCTATCACTCCTTTTTCTCTTTGGTTGCTTGCAACTTCTTGGGGAGGTTAGCTAAACCAAAAGTGATCCAAATTGACATAACGTCTTCAGCCACCAAAGACCAGCCAGCTTTTTTCGTCAAATGCAGATCAGCCCTAGCGTTTGTAGTTGCAAACACTTTCGTAAGCTCAGGTGTAAGTTTTGACCTCTAATTTGGCACTTAAGACATCATACGTGTATGATGTCTTTTGTGACAAAATGAAGTGAGTTTTATCCCACAGACTCTTTATCACTCAAGCAACTCTTGTCAACTTTCAGAAGTCAATTTGAACACTTTTTGTGCAAGTTATGGTCAATACAAGCATGAACCTTGCCCAATCTGCATCTTTTGGCACTTTTTAGCCCAAATGTTCTCCAAATGCAATGAAATTTTGGCTAGGGACTTCTTTTATGCTTAATAACACTAGGGTATACACAGATGTTTGATTTGACCTAGATCTGGCCTTTAAGACATCATACACATAAGATGGCCTTTGGCTCAGATTTCGCTTTTGCTTCTACCCAAGGTGTTGCTTGATGTGTACAACAAGAATCTATGCTCACAAAGAAAAATGGATGTCAAAATTGCTCAAAATCACGCTCTTTCACCTTTACCTTCTTTGATTTGCAAAAATCTCCTTCAATTCAAAGATATGTGTCCAAATGAGATGAAATTTTGCAAACAAGCTTAACACATCATTTCCCAACCTCCTCTGTGGTCAAAAATGCAATTGGACATTTAGATCTTGACTTGCATATGATGTCTATGTGCTCAAATTCTGGGATTGTCTTTTTTTAAGGTCCCCCTTATCATAAGCAACAAGAATATATGATTACACCAAATTTTAAAACTCAAAATTTCTCTCAAAACACAAATTTTACCTATCACCTTCCATGAAGCGCAAAACCACACCTCTCTCAAGATATATGTCCAAAATGATTCGAACTTGGTGAGCATGCTCAAAACAATGTGTCAAAGCACCCTACTGTTTTGTTCAAAAGTTGGCCCAGGAGACATCATACGGGTATGATGTCTATGTGCTCCAAATGCAATGAAATTTGGTGTATAAGCTTGTTTTGTGGTGCTAAACACCTTAATATGCTCTGATGTCAGGTTTGGTCCCTAAAATTGCCCTTTAGACATCATACACGTATGATGCCTAAAATTGCCCTTTAGACATCATACACGTATGATGTCTAGTTGATCAAATTGAAGTGAAACTCACTCTAGAGATCCCTCACTACACTGGCAACCCACAACAACTTTCAGAATTCAAATCCAACACTTTTTGCGCTAAATATGATTAATTCAAGCACTCACTTTTCCTAGATCCATCTTGTGGCCTTTATAAGCCCAAAAAATGCTTCAAATTCAATGGAATTTGGCCTATTTGCTTCTTGAATGCTCTACATCACAAGGATGCACTCAGATGTATCTTTTGGCCTCAAATCTGGCCTCTAGGACATCATACACGTATGATGTCTAGGTGGTCAAAATGGACGTCTGTTTCTACCCCAGGTGCCTCTTGATGTGTACAACATGCACATGTGCTCACAACAAATTTCGGAAATCAAATTTGCACCAAATGACCACTTTTTGACAAGAAAATCCCTCAAAAGAGTAAAATCCCTCAAAACTCAATCTATATGTCAAAATGAAGTGAAACTTGGTGTATGTTCTCTACACAACATGCAAAAGATGGGTATAATGTCAAGAGTTTATTTTGGATGCCAGAATTACCCTTCAGACATCATACGCGTATGATGTCTTCTGATGAATTCTTGGCCAAAATTTAACCACAAGCATCCCCAAGTCTGTAGCTCTAGTTTTCAAGCACTTCTACCCATTTCTATGCAGAATTACGCTCAAAATCACAAGTTCCCTATTTTCCTGTTTCGACACTCCGTCTTTGGCCTTTGGGTACCAAGGGTTGGTCAAAAGCCTAGTCTCAAGGTGTACTCAAGGTAAAACACCCCTTCTGAACACTTTGGTGAAGTTAGATTTGTCAAATTTGGAGATGCCTCTTGAGACATCATATGCGTATGATGTCCAAGTTTGCCGAATTTGATTTTTTCTTCACAGAACTCTTGCATATGCCCTCTTATATGCACAGCACCAATTAGTCGTGAAAATATGTCAACATAAACCTATTTATTGCATATGTACCCTTGAAATTAGTCTTTTTTGTGATTTAAAGTGCAACAAGAGCTTTAACAAATAAATCAATTATGAATAGCTCTAGATCACAATAAATTCACTTACCTAAAGCTACTTCTACACATCATATGGGGTTTTACAATTATGAGTAGAAAAACGCTTCATTGCCACACACAGACTAGCAAACACTTTTATCACCTCACAAATCACTCGACCACCAACAACTACTCTAATTTACAACTAATAGTTCAAATCCTAACTAAATCTATCTAGTCGCAGACCCTTGGCAAGACACACGCCATGCAGGAAATGATTTGCGATGCCCTCCCCTCTTGTATTCTCTAGGAGAATAGCCATAACTTTCATCGGAAGAGAAGGAAGGTGAAGAAGAAGGAGAAGAGGGTGACCTCTTCCTAGCCCTTTTCTTCCTTTGTTTCCTCTCTTGCCTTTGAGAGTGATGAGGAGAAGGACTATGGGTTGCTCTTTTCCTCTTGGGAGGAGTAGGCGATCGTCTAGACCGCCTTCTTCGTGGAGCCACATCTTCAGAAGAACTTAGACTTTCATTGCTTTCTTTCTCTTTGGATTCCTCCTCTCGAATGGGAGAGAGTCTTCTTTTGGGGGTCTCTTCAAGAGGCCTCCTAAGCTCTCTCTCCTCTTGGAGAGGAAGGGAAATTCCATAGGCACGAAGTTGTTGAGTAACTTCGGCTTGCAAGGTAGGGTTGCCCATAGCTTGTTGCAACCTAGTCACAAGATAATTCACAAACATGGGAGCATCATCATTAGCACCTTCATGTGCAAAATCAAAGCTATCAATGTTCATTCTACTCTCTTGATTATTGTCAGCCATGTTAACAAAATTTTATGTATGTACTTAGTGTATGCTTTGGCAATTCAAAACCTTAGTTGCCACTCCTCTTAGCCTTTGAAAATCGGCTCTTAAGTATCTACACCCACGGCTCAAAGTGGTTAATTATAGAGAGTAGAGGAGTAGGTTTAACATAGCAGAGTTGCCAAGGGCTAGCTCCTTTCGGACTTCTTATGGCTCAATAATGGTAAAGCCGTAGGCAAGTCTAAAAAGACTCCATTATTAAGTCCAAAGCTCCCGAGGTGTGCACCATCCCCCACATAGTGGGCTTAACAAAACCGGTATTAGATCCCAGTTCCACTTACTCTATTATAATTAACAACATCAACCATTTATAGGCTACTTAAGGACCTCTCTTCTTAAGCAAGAAAAGAGAAACCAAATGCTCTGATACCAATGTAATGGAATTTGTCTTGAACTAGATAAGAATGCAAAATCTATAGAGGCATATTGTGGAGCGTGTGGATGCAATGGTGGACACTTTCCTGAAGACTCCCCTAGGAATCTAGCAAACAACATTAGGAAAAATATGAACCCTCTAGGGGCCCTTTGGGATTAAGGTTAATTAGAGGCCAGCCAATAGGAAGAGGGTGGTGGACACACTCTATACCCTCAAAAAAGTAGGGGGACAAGGTAGCCTTACACCTCTTATGTAATGGAATTTGCCTATTCAATTTGAGAATAGCGGAATTTAATGAGAGTACTTTTAAGAAATGATTTTGTGAGCATAGCGGGTATACATAATTGAAGATAGCAACATAATCATAGCAATTAGTTAACTTGGCATAGACAATACTTTTTCAAGAGAGAGAGTTTAGAGAACATGACAACAATTGAGGACCGGATTTATGTGGAGCCGGTCCCCCCTCCAATAGGCATTTGTATTATGATTTCTCCCATAAAGAGAGACTTGTTACAATACAGTCTTTGTGTTCCTTGTGACCTAGGTGATGCCATGAAGATGGAAGGCTTCATGCACCACAAACATGACATAAACTTGAAGAAAGCTTTAACTATCCCAAGCCTCAGTCCCAAGACCTCAAACACCTTCGAAGGTGGAGAGAGCTAGCAGGGAATGAGGGTAGGGAAGAGGAAGAAGAAACATTTCGTAAGAGAAAGAATTAGTTCCTCACTTATCATACTCTTGTTGCTAGCATACATAATAGCATAGTAATGAAGAAGAAGGAGATGTCAAGCTTAAGCATTGAAGCATGGCTCTTGCTTGGATTTGCACTCCATAGCCAAGAGTGTTGGTGTAGGCTCTCAACCTCTACTTGCTTGGAGAGGGAGCTCTTGCACTTTGCATATCACACAATGAGAGTGCTTGTGAGTGTGTGTGGGTGAGTATACCCCCTAGGCACCCCCCTAGCTTGCTTGGGTCGACCCCCCCTTGTAGCTCATGCCTGAAGCTCATTGGACCCCTCCAGGCCTAGCCAATCACAAGCAGGAGCCATTACAAGCAACATGGGTAGCCTTGGGACAAGTGTCCCCCTTTCCCCTTTGAGAGAGAGGACTTGATAAATGCTAAAACAATTAGATAATTCATGTAATTTATCATTGGACCCCTTTGAAGCCTAGCCAATAGGCTTCAAGCAACACATGAAGGTAACATGGGTAGGGGCCTGACATGTGTCCTTGCTGCCTCTTCAAGATGGGCTTCCCTTGTGTGTGTGAGTGGGTGTTCTCTCTCTAGGCCCTAGGAAAAGGGCTCGCCCCCCCTCTTGTAGGAATGCTTTTGACTTTTAGGTGATCAAGCACCTTACTCACCAAGCATGACAAAGCACTTGAACTAGGGGGGGTTCCCACAAGCATCTCAGGCAAGCTTCTCAAGGCACCTCAAGTACTTTAATCATGCAGCAAGTCAAGCACCTCAAGCATGGAGCCAGCCAAGCACCTCAAGCATCTTAATCAAGCACCTCAAGCATGAAAAACACCTCAAGCATGTCAAGCACCTCAAGCAGGACAAGCACCTCGAGCTTGGGCCGGGTTCCCACCTCAAGCTCAGCCCTAGCTTACTTAAGGTCAAAAGGACTTTTACACACATTTATTGGAGGTCTTCAATGAAGCTAACCCTAAGGTCTTATGCTCCATTGGTTAGCCTTGCTCTTTGATAGACCATCTCCCTTTTGGGCCCCTTTACATTGGCCCCGTGTTGAGATAGATCTAAAAGCACATACCTATATCTTAACACTTGTTCCCGTTTATTCTCAATTTAATATGAGAAAATCATTTGGGTTAGTTAGATATTAGATTTTATGACATTACCTCTCTCTTGAAATCATAGTCGTCCTCGACTATGAGGTAGAAGAGATAAAGTCTTAGTCATTAGTCAATCGTACTTAGCGGGTAAAGGATCCCTTTTTACCCTACGACATCTTTCCAAGATGGATGACTAATCCATTTGGTGCTTGGGAGACATAGCTGCCGCAAGCATGTCTGCTCTTTAGTCCATTTTATTCTCCCAAAGTAGAGTGACAAATTCTACTTGGTGTTTGAGAGACGTCGTCATCACAAACATGATTCTAAGCATGCATACTAGTTAAATTTGTGCACAATTAAAAAGAGAACGAGTCATATAAGACAAAAACATGAGTTATTTAAAAGAAATTTGTACATTTGCTTACTCTAATGTAGCATTGTAAGCATTGACAAGGTTCATACTATCCTTAAGTTGTACTCCTTGCATCCATTTAGCATCTTCAAAAGGATAATTTTTGAACTTAATAAGATACCGTCGGATAATCTTACCATGTCGTAGTACCTTGTCTTCATGCCGAAGGATAGCTTCGGGTTGTAGCACCTCTTCTTGGTCTTCAACTTCGGGAGGGTCTTCAATAATTGGTTCAATTGGTGGCTCTCCTTTGTAGGGCTTAAGTAAGCTTACATGAAAGGCATTGTGTATAAGCCAATGGTTGGGCAACTTGAGTTGATAAGCCGTCTCATTGATAGGCTTCAAGATTTGGAAAGGACCATAGTATCTTTTTGCTAGTTTAGCATAATACTTTTGATGGCCCGTAGGATTTTTGCCCGTCATTTGCCTTAATCGAGCCTTAGGAAACTTGAGTAAGACCCAATCATTTTCTTTGAACATTAAGGCTCTTCTGTGCTTATCAGCAGCAGCTTTTTGCCTTTGTTGAGAGATGGCTATAGCCTCCCTAATCTTTTGAAAAGATTCTTGTAGGTCACGGCTATACTCATCGGCGGCGAAGATCTTCCCATGTACTTTCAGTAGCAAGGGACTTTTAGGTCTTCCTTCTATGATCTCGAAAGGTGCTTTGCCCGTAGAAGTATGTACAGTATTATTGTAGGCATACTCTACTAGCGGTAAATACTTTTCCCATTGTGAGCGTTGATCTACTTCGGTAACATAAGTCTTGAGTAGATCGAGTATCGTAAGATTGGCTATCTCACTTTGGCCATCCGTTTGTGGGTGATAGGCCGAAGAGAAATTCAATCTTGTTCCTAGATTTTCAAAGAGACCTTTCCAGAAATTACTGGTCATTCTAGGATCTCTATCTGACACGATGGATGTGGGTAATCCATGGTGTTTGAAAATCTGAGATATGAAGAGAGTTGCCATTTGATGTGCCTTAATAGTCTTTTTGACAGGAATAAAATGTGCTTGCTTGCTAAACCTGTTGACTGTTGTCCATATTCCTGTATTCCCATGGATAGACTTGGGTAATCCAAAGATGAAATCCATGGATATACTCTCCCATGGTGAATTTGGAATAGGCAATGGCTGGAGTAATCCAGGTTGCTTCCCTCTATCATACTTGGTCTTTTGGCATACTACACATTTTGAAACATACTCTTGTATGTCCACTTTCATGGTAGGCCAATAGAAATACGTCTCTACTCCTCGGAGAGTAAGTTGAATACCTCTATGCCCTGCATATGGAGGAGCATGGGATTCATACATAACCTTCTCACGAAGGGAATGGGTAACACATAGCCTATTGCCGTGGAGAAGATAACCATCCTGCAAGGTGAATGGTTCCTCTTTCTTCCCCAAAGCAAGGGCTGACATTATGTCTCTAAAGTCAGGGTCAGTAGCATACTCATCTATCATAGAGGATAGATCATTGTGAGTAGCTATAGACACCGCATTAACTTTTGGTCGTCGTGAAAGTGCATCGGCAACTTGATTGTGTTTACCAGCTATGTGAGCAATATGGAAATTAAATTGCGAAAGAAAATTTGCCCACCTCATTTGTTTGTCGGAAAGCTTGGTTTGCGTCATGAAATACTTGAGACTTTGGTGGTCGGTTCGTAGGATAAATGGAGTCCCCAATAGGTAGTGCTTCCATGTGTCTAGGGCATGTAGAACAGCTAAAAGCTCTTTCTCATAAATGCCCAAGACTCGTTCATCACCATTGAGCCTTCGGCTCTCATATGCTATGGCATGCCCTTCTTGAAGCAAAACCGCTCCAAGGCAATCACCACAAGCATCACATTGGACCTCAAATGGCTTTGAGAGATCCGGAAGCACGAGGACTGGTTGGGAAGTAAGCTTCTCTTTGAGTTTTTCAAAAGCATTTTGCTCCTTAGCAGTCCATACAAACTTAACGTTCTTCTTGGTTAAGTCGTGTAGTGGTCCTGCTACTTGAGAGAATTTTGCTATGAAGCGTCTATAGTATGCACACATACCAATAAAGCTTCTTAGCTCATGTAGATTCCTTGGGTTAGGCCATGATTTTATTACCTCTAACTTTGATGGATCCATACGAATACCATCGTGAGAGATAATATGGCCTAGATATTGAATCTCTTGAAGGAAGAATTCACTTTTCTTTTGGTTGAGAAAAAGTTTGTTCTCCCTCAAGGCTTGAAAAATCACTTGGAGATGTTGCTTATGTTCCTCCAAAGACTTGGAGTAGATGATGATATCATCGAAGAACACTCCAGTGAATTTTCGATATGGTCTAAAAATTTTCTCCATCAAACGATTGAACGTAGCTGGTGCATTAGTCAAGCCAAAAGGCATGACTAGATATTCATAAAGACCAAATGTTGTGCGAAACGCGGTCTTTAAGATATCCTCATCCACTATCCTTATTTGATGATAGCCACTCTTAAGGTCAATCCTACTGAAGTAGGTAGAGCCTTGTAGCTTATCAAACAGATCTTCTACCCGAGGTACGGGAAATCTGTTTTTGATAGTGATATGGTTTAGTGCTCGATAGTCCACACACATACGGTATGTACCATCTTTCTTTTGCACTAAAAGGACTGAAGAACAAAAGGGAGAGGAACTAGGCCTCACCATCCCTTTGTCTACCAGCTCTTGTACTTGCCTCATGATCTCCTCTTGTTGAGCTTGTGAGACTCGATAAGGAGGTTTGTTAGGCGGTGAGCTTCCTGGAAGGAGCTCAATACGATGATCATCATCCCCTCGTTTTGGAGGTAGGTCCATAGGGATATCATCGATGAACACATCTTGGAATCCTTTTAGAAAAGTAGACAAGTCTAACTCTTCTTGATCTTCATGTTGGCAGCCATGCGATCAAACCATGGTGCCCCTAGGATAACATCCTGATGTTGGAGGGGAGAGATGAAGAAGTCTTCTTTGTCGACATAGCTTTGGACATGAAGCCTCAACTTCCCAATCAAGGGAGTAACGGAGGCTTGTTGTCCCTTGAAAGCTGCATCAGCTGTTACTATATCTCCCATCTCAAAAGCTTGAATGCCCAACTTGGTGGCCAACTCTATTGATATGAAGTTGAGAGTAGAGCCAGGGTCAAACAAGATGAAGGCATCATGCTCTCTTACCTTTCCCCAAGCATAGGAGAGTGATGATCCTTTGCAATGAGCATCCTCTTTTGGAGCTTCGATGGTGGAAGCCCTAGGAGTCTCATTGCGAGTATTCTTCTTGGGGCAAGAACGATAGCCATGTCCTTGCTCCCCACACTTGAAACACTTATGGTCCTTGCGAAAAGCTTCAAGCTCTTCAGGAGAGAGTTTGTTTTTACCTTTGTAAACTCCCTTCTCCTTGGACCGATTGTTGTTGTTGTTGTTGGAAGTGCCTTGGGAATTATTTTGAGCATTGGATTTCCCCTTTGCATCATTTTTATCTTTGTTTTCCATGGGCTTGACATTACGTCTAGCCCCTTGATGGAAATTGATGCGTGAAGCAACCATGGTGTGGTGGATTACTTCGGTAATAGTACCGGGCCGTTGAGAGTTGATATATTCGGCCATCTCTTCAGGTAATCCCGCACAGAATTGTTGTCTTTGCTCGGCAAAGTCTATTTTTTTGAAAGACAGTAGCTTTGAGATGTAAATCCCAAAACTTATCTACATACTTGTTGATAGACTCATGAGAGAGGAGCTTCAAGCCGCGCCATTCGGTAAGAACTTTATCTTTAGTATCGCTTGGAAGAAATTGCTTCATGATGGAAACTCGTAGAGTTTTCCATGTCTTTGGGGCTTCTCCATTGCCACGAAGGCTAGCCCACCATTGACGAGCTGATTTTTGGAAGTGCATAGCTACATGGCGTAGCTTGGAGGACTCTGTGAAGCCCTCGTCCCCAAAGGCCGCATCAAATTGCTGGATGAAGGCCAACACTTTGTCGGTAGCACCAAAGGTGCCATCGTAGGTGAGAAAAGAGATACTCTTTCCTCCCTCCTTGAACTTCTTTAGCTTTTGTGACCTTCGCCATGCAGGAAATGATTTGCGATGCCCTCCCCTCTTGTATTCTCTAGGAGAATAGCCATAACTTTCATCGGAAGAGAAGGAAGGTGAAGAAGAAGGAGAAGAGGGTGACCTCTTCCTAGCCCTTTTCTTCCTTTGTTTCCTCTCTTGCCTTTGAGAGTGATGAGGAGAAGGACTATGGGTTGCTCTTTTCCTCTTGGGAGGAGTAGGCGATCGTCTAGACCGCCTTCTTCGTGGAGCCACATCTTCAGAAGAACCTAGACTTTCATTGCTTTCTTTCTCTTTGGATTCCTCCTCTCGAATGGGAGAGAGTCTTCTTTTGGGGGTCTCTTCAAGAGGCCTCCTAAGCTCTCTCTCCTCTTGGAGAGGAAGGGAAATTCCATAGGCACGAAGTTGTTGAGTAACTTCGGCTTGCAAGGTAGGGTTGCCCATAGCTTGTTGCAACCTAGTCACAAGATAATTCACAAACATGGGAGCATCATCATTAGCACCTTCATGTGCAAAATCAAAGCTATCAATGTTCATTCTACTCTCTTGATTATTGTCAGCCATGTTAACAAAATTTTATGTATGTACTTAGTGTATGCTTTGGCAATTCAAAACCTTAGTTGCCACTCCTCTTAGCCTTTGAAAATCGGCTCTTAAGTATCTACACCCACGGCTCAAAGTGGTTAATTATAGAGAGTAGAGGAGTAGGTTTAACATAGCAGAGTTGCCAAGGGCTAGCTCCTTTCGGACTTCTTATGGCTCAATAATGGTAAAGCCGTAGGCAAGTCTAAAAAGACTCCATTATTAAGTCCAAAGCTCCCGAGGTGTGCACCATCCCCCACATAGTGGGCTTAACAAAACCGGTATTAGATCCCAGTTCCACTTACTCTATTATAATTAACAACATCAACCATTTATAGGCTACTTAAGGACCTCTCTTCTTAAGCAAGAAAAGAGAAACCAAATGCTCTGATACCAATGTAATGGAATTTGTCTTGAACTAGATAAGAATGCAAAATCTATAGAGGCATATTGTGGAGCGTGTGGATGCAATGGTGGACACTTTCCTGAAGACTCCCCTAGGAATCTAGCAAACAACATTAGGAAAAATATGAACCCTCTAGGGGCCCTTTGGGATTAAGGTTAATTAGAGGCCAGCCAATAGGAAGAGGGTGGTGGACACACTCTATACCCTCAAAAAAGTAGGGGGACAAGGTAGCCTTACACCTCTTATGTAATGGAATTTGCCTATTCAATTTGAGAATAGCGGAATTTAATGAGAGTACTTTTAAGAAATGATTTTGTGAGCATAGCGGGTATACATAATTGAAGATAGCAACATAATCATAGCAATTAGTTAACTTGGCATAGACAATACTTTTTCAAGAGAGAGAGTTTAGAGAACATGACAACAATTGAGGACCGGATTTATGTGGAGCCGGTCCCCCCTCCAATAGGCATTTGTATTATGATTTCTCCCATAAAGAGAGACTTGTTACAATACAGTCTTTGTGTTCCTTGTGACCTAGGTGATGCCATGAAGATGGAAGGCTTCATGCACCACAAACATGACATAAACTTGAAGAAAGCTTTAACTATCCCAAGCCTCAGTCCCAAGACCTCAAACACCTTCGAAGGTGGAGAGAGCTAGCAGGGAATGAGAGTAGGGAAGAGGAAGAAGAAACATTTCGTAAGAGAAAGAATTAGTTCCTCACTTATCATACTCTTGTTGCTAGCATACATAATAGCATAGTAATGAAGAAGAAGGAGATGTCAAGCTTAAGCATTGAAGCATGGCTCTTGCTTGGATTTGCACTCCATAGCCAAGAGTGTTGGTGTAGGCTCTCAACCTCTACTTGCTTGGAGAGGGAGCTCTTGCACTTTGCATATCACACAATGAGAGTGCTTGTGAGTGTGTGTGGGTGAGTATACCCCCTAGGCACCCCCCTAGCTTGCTTGGGTCGACCCCCCCTTGTAGCTCATGCCTGAAGCTCATTGGACCCCTCCAGGCCTAGCCAATCACAAGCAGGAGCCATTACAAGCAACATGGGTAGCCTTGGGACAAGTGTCCCCCTTTCCCCTTTGAGAGAGAGGACTTGATAAATGCTAAAACAATTAGATAATTCATGTAATTTATCATTGGACCCCTTTGAAGCCTAGCCAATAGGCTTCAAGCAACACATGAAGGTAACATGGGTAGGGGCCTGACATGTGTCCTTGCTGCCTCTTCAAGATGGGCTTCCCTTGTGTGTGTGAGTGGGTGTTCTCTCTCTAGGCCCTAGGAAAAGGGCTCGCCCCCCCTCTTGTAGGAATGCTTTTGACTTTTAGGTGATCAAGCACCTTACTCACCAAGCATGACAAAGCACTTGAACTAGGGGGGGTTCCCACAAGCATCTCAGGCAAGCTTCTCAAGGCACCTCAAGTACTTTAATCATGCAGCAAGTCAAGCACCTCAAGCATGGAGCCAGCCAAGCACCTCAAGCATCTTAATCAAGCACCTCAAGCATGAAAAACACCTCAAGCATGTCAAGCACCTCAAGCAGGACAAGCACCTCGAGCTTGGGCCGGGTTCCCACCTCAAGCTCAGCCCTAGCTTACTTAAGGTCAAAAGGACTTTTACACACATTTATTGGAGGTCTTCAATGAAGCTAACCCTAAGGTCTTATGCTCCATTGGTTAGCCTTGCTCTTTGATAGACCATCTCCCTTTTGGGCCCCTTTACATTGGCCCCGTGTTGAGATAGATCTAAAAGCACATACCTATATCTTAACACTTGTTCCCGTTTATTCTCCCACATTAAGTGATCAATTTAATATGAGAAAATCATTTGGGTTAGTTAGATATTAGATTTTATGACATCTTAATGGCCTCTTACCTAGTGAGAAGGTAAGGGAGCTGGCTAGGGGAAAGGGAGAGGGGGGGGGGGGACCACTTTGACCTTTTTTCCCCCACTTTTTGGCCCGGATTTAAAAATACACTAAAAATTTCAAAATTTCAAATAATTTCAAATTTCAAGTTTTCCCTCCTTAAAAGGTCCCCTAACCGGTTTCATGGTCAAAAAAGTATTTTTGACCTCCAAAAGTCAAAAACGTGCACTAAAAAATTCCAAAAAATTAAATTTTTTCAAAAAATTTCAAAACATCATTTTCCACCTTCCAAAGTCTTTCCAAACCTATTCTATAGCTAAAAGTGATTTTCTCTCTCTACAAACCCTTTTCCAAGCTCTCCATGGTTGCAACAACCACATGCACCCCCTATAGTCCAACATTATCTCTCTACTAGCTTTCTCACATCTCCATTGTAGCACCAAGCAAGCTTCTTCCCCATCTCTTCCCCTTGCCCACCACATAGTTCCACACCAAGCTAGCTCCTCTCCCTTCTCTCACCTCCATTACAAGAATGAAACAAGATTCTCCTCCTTCTACTTTCATTCACTCGCACTACATGGAAACCTCTACTCCCGAAGGTGGAAAAAGCATCAACTCACATGACTTGCATACCACAAGAACAGGAGGTGTGAATAGTGCATGGGCATTGCAAGGATTCATCTCCAACATAAAGATAGAATGGTGAGAAAACTACTCTTGTAGCTTACATTCAGAGCTTAAGATCATCTCCATCTTTAAGTTTATCATGCTGGAGGGAATTAACCTCTTTATGGCTTTCAATGTTTAGGCTTCACACCTCATAACATTGGGTGGTGCTATTTTGTTGATGGCTTTGGTGCGCCATCTATAGTTTTGTAGCATGTGATTGAGTCTCACAATGTAAGTAAGTTGTGTTATCTATGGAGAGTCATCAAAGATTTTTCTTATAATTTATTCTTTGTATAGTTGTCATTAGATTATTAGAATGATATCATTTTGTACTTTATAACTTTGTGCTCACATAATCTGTTGTTTACTTACAGAGTCAAGTTGTTTTGAGAGAACATGAGCAAGCAACCATGTGCAGAGATGGAAATCACCCTATTTTTGTTCTGTGAGGAACCTTTCACTACCGTGTTAAAAGATTTTGATAAGAATAGTAGGATTTTTGTAGAATCTTGAACCAATAGGTACTCTCTAGGAGCTCTTAGAAAAGCCATCCCTATAGTACTACTATCTTCCCTAGTGTCATAGACACACAAATACTCGTGTATATGAATCTCTAGATGAGAAAGACAAATACTTGTAAGAGAAGCCTAACAGCAACAACATTGTCTTCATTTGTAATTATTTTTATGAGGCTGGATTCCTCTATAAATGCAATATAAATATTTCTTTTTGTTAAATGGTGTCGCACTGAGTGAGAGTATTTTATTTAGATTACTGGAGTTTCATACAGATTTGAGAAATATTGTTGATTTTTTTGGATATTCTGGTTTGCCTGTAAGATGTTTGAAGTTTCAAGTCTTAATCATTCCACCATGAAGAAATTCATACAATATTTTGATTTCAGTTTAATCACTAATGGTTATTCTTATTAAGTGGATCATAACCTTTGTCAAGATGTCCTCATTTGGGGATGTTGAATATATATCAATAGCAACATTTCAAAAGTTGAGAAAGCTAAATTCTTGCTTTCCAAAATGTTATTGTTTCCATACTATGCCTATGCCAAGCTTGACTTAGAGAAATGACAACTTGAGATGGAGGTGTAGATATATAGGGGTGAATTAATATTGATTCTTGTTTCATCATATATATTATAAAGCCTTTGAGTTTCCACCTTTTTGAGTAGTGTTGACAAGTTTTTGGTATCAAACCTTCTTAAATATCCCTATTCATTAGCTATTGGTAGCTATTTATTTGGTATTGTTAAAGATCATACCAATAGCTATCACCTTGTGAACTTAATTGTTGAATTGCGGATTTGATTTTTACTATGTAGCTCATTTGGATAGAGAAAGTGTAAACATAAATTATAGATACATGCATTGTTAACATAGAAGATATGTATCACTCGAACCTATATAATTGCTAATCAAGAAACCTTTGGTCGGATACTATAACAATAGGGGTCACATGTGGTTTTAAATACCAAAGAAATGGCTTAACCAAAACATTTCCAAGAACACGAGGTGAACACAAGGAAGTAAAAATTGGCTCCTTGTTTGGTTGATTTCTAGTGCTAAATGTTCTGAGTGTACAAAATTTGTGAGGCCTTTGACCTTGCGAGTTCACTAAAGTATATGTAACATAGCACATGTGTTCAATAGAAGGGAATTTATATTCTTGTAAAGTTACAGAAACATGTGTAGGTAAGGCCTATAAGGGCTACTTTCAATCCATTGTGGTGAACGCACATCATATAGGAAAATTTGACATAGTGAATACTCTAGACATCAAACACTACAACTCTATCTCATGGCCATACATTAAAACAAAGCCCCCCTTGGTGTTCCACCCCCTTGTTCCCTAATCACCCCTTAATGCCCTCGTTAACCTTTCTACTTTATGGTACTTCAACGTCTCATCGTTTTTTATCCTTTTATATTTGGAGTCGTCTCGCACGCTTGCTTACCGTTTTTTGGGCACAAATAGGGACCAAGATATTTCCAAGAACAGGGGATGGACACAAGGAAGTAAAAAATGGTTGATAAGCATGACACAAGGTTTAGGTATCTGCCATTTGGGGGGGGGGGTTGCTATGAACACATTAAACTGCCCAGTTCTATCTCATGGCCATGCATTAAAAAAAGGTTGTACTTGTCATTTTAGGGGCCCAGGGACCCTCAACAAGAGGGGCCACAAGGGCGCGCAAAGTGGCCATCCAAAAAAAATTTGGATGGCCACTTTGCGCGCCCTTGTGGCCCCTCTTGTTGAGGGTCCCTGGGCCCCTAAAATGACAAGTACAACCTTTTTTTAATGCATGGCATGATACAATGTTTAGCTATTTGCCATTGTGGGGGGGGGGGGGGGGGAGTTTGCTATGAATACATCAATTTGCCCAATTCTATCTCATGGCTATGCATCAAAAAAAGCCTGTACTTGTCATTTTAGGGCCCCAGGGACCCTCAACATGAGGGGCCACAAGGGCGCGCAAATCAGCCATCCAAAAATTTTGGATGGCTGATTTGCGCGCCCTTGTGGCCCCTCATGTTGAGGGTCCCTGGGGCCCTAAAATGACAAGTACAGGATTTATTTTTATGCATGGTCATAATTCAAGTGGTAAGTTTTTTTTTTTTTTTTTAAGTGTTGGACTTTTAGGTTGTTTTCAAGAGCTTCTAGTGTTCAATTGGCTTTGAATCTGTCTGGGCTTGTCTCACATAAATTTGTTCATCTCGTCGCACTCTTCGACTATCGTGTGATGCAAAAAAATCATATCCTACTCGGATTTTCCAAAAATCAACGTGCAAGTTGGCAATTTCTTAAAAAATGATGTAAAACAGACATTTCTTACTTTTTCCTTAATCTACGGGCTCGAACGGACATAAAAACCATGGAATCTGAAAATACTCTGAGAACCAATGTTTTTTATTGTGTTAAGGACTGCATTTCCTACATACAAAACTTTCTCAAAATCTCACCCTAACACCTTCAAAAGTGGCTTCCAAGGAGTGCCCTCGATAAAAAATTGAAACTGAAGGAAAACAATCAGAATGAACTCCTAAACTGTGTACAAACTTTAAAATAATCAAAATTTCCTTTTAAAAAAAGTTATTGCTAAAATTTTGAAAATAGACCACCCTTAGACTTTCCACAATGATAGAAATCAAAAGGTTCAAGGAGAGGTCTGGTGTCACAAGTGCATGGTAGGAATCTAATCGAGGCTTATTCCGTCAAGATCTCTTATACTTTATTATGTCTTCTCATGTACAATCTTACCAAACAAAAACAAACTTACACTTTAAATGACTACAAATTTTATTTAACTTATCAAACAATCTAAAATATGGTAGACCTAGAGTGCTCTTACACATCAACAAACAAAAAAGTCCAAATTTCTTCTCATTAACTTTGATAAACATACATCTGTGAACACTTTACAAGGAGTAATGTGGTCATAGTTCTTACATCCATTCCATGACATGGTATGCTCCTGGGGTGACCTATCACATAAAAATATATTTGGTAGGAGTGCCCTCATGTTAGGAAAGAGTGTGTTGTTGCTGATGAAAAGTTTTTGCATTGTCCTACTAGGGATCTCTTCATGTCAGCATAATGATTTTTGGTGTAGTGGGAGCCACATTGCCGCTGAGGAGAGCTTTGTGCCACCGTAAAAGCTTCATGTTATGCCAGTTCCTTGAGCAGTTCTTACAAACAACGCCACTCAACTAGCATAGCAAGAGGTCACCTTGTAACAAAAACATGTATGAATTCAACATTTGCAAGCTATATAATGAAGACACTTGTTAAGTATATGTTGTACAAATTTGCAAGTATTTCTATCTAGCTGGGAATAAACAATATAAAAATATACATTAGGATGAGACTACCACCCCTAATAAGCATGGATTTGAAGCACCTACCTGCAAGATGTAACAAAGAAGACTATTTTAGAGGAAAAGTGGTGACACTTGGCCTCTCTAACCTACAGCCTTTCACTATTTGTGCATAAAAGCAACCTTTGTGCCAAGCACTACAAAACAAGTAGAGGCAACACCTTAGACTTCAAAGTTTATGATAAGAAGAACACAATCAAAAGTAAGAAGTATATTGTTACCTTGCATAAAGGGGTGTTTTATTCAAATATGTGAGGGTATTGGCAAGATATTGAAGAATCGTCAACATTCATCTCACTGATGGTACGACGTTCCTGGGATGACCTCTGCTCACCCTCACATGCGGCCTTCGATGCAAACGTTGCGAACAAGCAAATATGTATGCATACGATTTGTGATGTCCTTGAGCACCATGGTAGCTGTTGCATGAGGAAGCAAAGGATGAAAAGAGAGGGGGGGGAGGGAGAGAGAGGAACATGGGAGAAGACAAGGGGGTAGTGGGGGAGAGAGAGAGAGAGTGGAGAAGGGGGCAGGGAGGGAGAGGGAGGAACATGGGAGGAGAGAAGGGGACAGTGGGAGAGAGGGAGAGAGGGGAGGAGGAGGAGAGAAGGGGCAGGGAGGGAGAGGAGAGGGAGAAAGGAGGGAGGAGGAAGAGAAAAGAAAGGTTTTTTTTTTGGGGGGGGAGTTTTTTTTTAAAAAATTGGACTTTTAGTGCTTGTAAGTTTAAAAAAATGTCAAAAAATATTTTTTTGATATAGATATATGTTGGGGGGGAGTTTTAAGTCAAAAATAAGTAAAAATAACTTTTTAAAAAAAAAATCAAATTTTGGCTCTTAGTGATCCACGTTTTTGATGATATGGCCACACCTCTTTACTCCCTTCACTTTCAAAAAGCTAGAGAGAGAAGGTGACCTCCTAGGTCCACATCCTACATGTGTCTAAAAAAAAGGCTAAAAAAGCCTACTCAAAACTAGCTTCTTGAATGCCCTTGTCCCCTTAACCCTACACACCATTAGCCTTAATCCCTAAAAATTAGGATTCCTTACAAGGCTCATGCAAGGTTCATATTTCTCCTAATGAAGAGAAAACCACCATAAACATAGTTCAAATAGTGCCCAACACTCCATTAGAAGGAGAACCCACAATTCCAATTCAAGTAGTGACTAGGGAAAAGACCAAGGGGAATAAAAAGAAAAATACAAGTGAATTAGATGAACAATCTTTGTATGGAGATTGGGGATCGGAGCAGTCATGCTTAACAAAAGCTGGAACATTGCGGACGCTATCTTTGTACTTAGGTGAGAATGAACAGAAATCCGTAGTTTGCAAAATGACAGAACTAAATAGGCAAAAACAAACCTTGGATGTGGCAAACCTGCAATCCATTATGTCAACCCCAATTCAATGCACAATCACACTAAGTGAGTTATTGAAGTTACGACCATACCTATCGGAATATTTGCAAACCACCATGGAAAATATGGGCTTAAAGGTAGCATCCCAACAAAACTAGAAAAAGTAAAAAATGAGGAGATACATACTAAACTTGTCAACTTTGTGTCCAAGAACAAAGTACGCAACTACTTTGAGAGGATCGAGGGAAACACAACCCTTCTAGTCAAGTACAATTCCCTTCCAATACAGTACAATGATGTTACCACCATGGCTATGTTAGACAGTGGGGTAGGCATAGCCATAGCAATGAAAGCTGGCTAGGAAGCCTAAGGAAAACTAGCAACCAGGCAAACAAGGATGAAACTGCAATTAGCAAATGGACACATTGAGAAACCGATGGGCTTATTAGAGAATTTGATTGTCAAATCGTGTGGAATTGACTACTAACACATTTTTTCCATTGCAGATTTTGGAAAGAAACTCAACCATGAAATCATCTTGGAAAGATTGTTCATGAGACAAACACAATCAATCCAACATTGGAGAAATGATTATCTCTACCTAAAACAAGTAGGAGCAATCACCAAAGTAAGTTTGAAAGACCACTCCTACAAGGATGTCCTAAGGACATGTATACAAAAATTGGACTCTAAAACCTCTGCAAAGACTAAACTGCCATCTTGGATATGCAAAGACACTCCAATTTGGATGTGTGTGCTTTTTGAATCAGATAGTTTGCGAATGATGAGAAGATTGAATTTTCGATAGGGAAGTGAATGATGCAAATTGCATGCCTGAACCACTCCATGAACATTTGTTCGAACCTCTTGAGTGGACTCGGATTCTGGCCACTATGGATGTGTGCAGTACTAAATCTACATCAACACACTTTTGTGACAAGGAAGGCTATGACATAGTTCCGGTCCAAATGGTATTTATTGAAATGATCGAGGAGCAACAAGTCTTCTTTGATTACTACTATGATGCCACGGATGAGTTGGAAGAAGAAACTATTACAACGGAGAAATCAGACTTGAAAAAGGAGCACGTAAGAGCAAAACTTCTACTCAGGGGAGGAGAAGAAATATTTTTTGAATTTTCAAACGAGCACCAAAGACGCCAGCAAAGGTATCGCAAGAAACGAAACAATAACCAAAAAAGGAAAACACCAAAAAATGCAATAGAAAACAAACTCAATTCTTGATGAAAGTAGATGCAATGGATTGTATAAAAGACAAGATAATGGAAAGATATCCAGTCACAAAACATTCAGAGCAACAAAACAAAAGTCCCGCAAGCCTGATAAAACCAAGGAAAAAGAACCTTCAATGAAAAAAACTGAACGTGAAGCAAAATACAAGGAATCAAAACGGACATTGAAAGAAGTGTGGATTACGGAGATGGAGTCACACATTGACAACTAGGAGCAATCAATGTTCCATCCCAAAATACACATTGCAAGATCGAAGGATCATTGTTGAGCAACCTTGCAACATCCAAAAGAACAAGGGAAATCCTATAAAGGGTCAGAGAATGCCAAATGAATTAATCTTGTAGAGCCAGAGAAGAACCAAGACCCACATATGTAGCTACGGATCTGTCGCAAGAAGTAGAAGAGATTCTCATTTGTACTTTAAAGGAGTATAGGGATGTCTTTGCATGGTCTTACAAATATTTCAAGGGGGTGAATCCTGCCATCTGCCAGCACACTATCCATATGAGAGATGACGCTAAGCTAAAAAAACAAAGACCATTTACATATAATGAGACATTTGCCAAAAAGATCAAGGAAGAGGTTGAGAACCTCAAGGAGGATAAATTCATCTACAAAATAGAACACATTGATTGGGTATCACCTGTTGTCATGGTGCCTAAAAAGAATGGTAAACTCTAAGTGTGTGTAAATCTCAAGAAGGTGAATGCGGCAACGTATGCCGCCACTATACGAGATTACTATCCTCTTCCTATCGCGAACCATGTGCTAGAATGAATAGCTATCAAGGAAGCTTGTAGTTTTTTGGATGGGTTCTCCGGTTACAACCAATTGACCATAGATCCTAAAGATCAATTTAAGACGGCTTTCACCACAAAATGGGGATTTTTTTGCTTATCAGGTCATGCCTTTTTGTTTGACCAATGCATTAGCAACATTCCAAAGGCTAATGAGCCATTCTTTTAAGGAATATCTACGGAATTTCCTAGAAGTATACATAGATGATCTTTGTGTGCACTCCACAAAAAGAGAGAGTCATTTCAAACATTTATGGTGTGTCTTTGACAAATTTCGTCTATATAGGATTTTCTTAAATCTTGAAAAATGCATTTTCATGGTTAGACAAGGCAAAATTCTCGAACATATTGTATCAAAATATGGTATAGCCATAGACATGGAGAAGGAGGCAATGATCGTTGAAATAGTAAGACCAACAAATGTTAAAGAAGTTTAGGCATTTACGGGACGATGTGGTTATTATCGTAGATTTATCTACATGTATGCAATCATAGCTAAATCCATTTATAGCCTTATCACTCACTTCTAATGGACAAATGAATGTGAGGAATCATTCCAGAAGCTTAAGCAAGCTTTTACCACAACACCGATACTGAAAGCTCTAGACTAGAACAAAGTGTTCCATGTGCATGTGGATGCTTCAATTTTTTCTATTGGTTTAATATTGGCTCAGCCAGGAGAGGAGACCATGGATTTTTCTATCTCCTATGCCAGTCGACAACTAAACCTAGCAAAAAAGAACTACACAACTACTAAAAGAGAAGATCTTGACATGGTGTAGGTAATCAAGAAATCCGACATTACTTGTTAGCTAACAAGTTTGTCTTTTTCATAGACCATCAGGCCTTACTCTATTTGATGAAAAAACCGTGCAATATAGGAAGGATTGTGAGATGGTTTATCATCTTACTCGAATTTGACTTCATAGTGCTAGTGAAAAAGGGCACCATGCACCAAAGAGCAGATCATCTATCAAGACTCACCACATGGGAAGCATCCAAAGAGGTAGACAATGATTTAGCAGATGCATATCTATTCTCTCTAAAAATGGTTCCAAGATGATTGAAAGATCTTGTATCCTTAATGTAGCAAAATATGGCTAATAACATTGATTGTAGCAAAATTAAAGTGACAATAGTGAGCATTTTCTTAAGAGAATTCTTAATGAGCATAGGGAGAGTACTTGATTGAAGATAGCAAAATAAATAGTATACCTATTTAGCTTGGCATGAACAATACTTGCAAAAGAGAGAGAGAATTAGAGAAATTGATAACAATTGAGGACCGGATTTACTTGGAGCCGGTGCCCCCTCCAAAAGGCTTTTGTATTATAGATTCTCTCATAAAGAGAGACTTGGTACAATACATTCTTTGTGTTCTTTGAGGCCTTGTTGATGCTATGAAGATGGTAAGCTTCATGTACCAATATTATGCCCATAATTAACTTGCAATAACATGAAATTATCCCCGAAATCAATTCTAAGGCCTCAAACACCTTCAAAGGTAGAGAGAGCTAGCAGGAAGTGAGGGAAGGGAAGAGAAGAAGATGTATTCTTACAATAAAGAATTAGTCTCCTCACAAATCATTACTCTTAGAACATAGCATAGCATAGTAATAGAGATGAAGAAGATGATAAGCATTGCTTTGAAGCTTGACTCTTGGTTGGATTTGCATTCCATAGCCAAGAGGTGTTGGTATAGGCTCTCTACTTCTCAAGCTTGGAGAAGGAGATAGAGTTCTTGCTCAACACATGAGAGAATGCGTGAGTGTGTGAGAGAGTATGTCCAAAAATGAGATATCTCTCTTTCCTTGGTCGATCCCTCTCCCTCCTAGCACTACCTTGCACCCCATTGGTCCATGCTAGGGTCTAGCCAATCAAAGGCTTCAGTCATAACTAGCAATAGAGGTAGCATTTGGATAAGTGTCCTTCTTTCCCCCTTTGAGAGAGAGAGCTTAGTTAATTATTTAATTGAATCTAAATTCTCATTTGAAATTCCCTAAATGCCATCCAATAAGATTCATGCACACTATGAGGGCAACATGGCTAGGGGCTTGACATGTGTCTTTATGCCTCTTAAGTCTTGGGCATGCCTTGAGTGTGTGTGTGTGTGTGTTCTCTCTCATCCCTACCTTTAGGGCTCGCCCCTTCCTTTGTAGGGCTCATGTTTGACTTGAACACCTCAAGAACCTTGGTCATCAAGAACCTCAAGCACCTTAGTCATTAATCACCTCAATCACCTTAGTCATTAAGCACCTTAGTGATTAAGCACCTTAAGCACATGCCTAGCTTGCCTAAGGTCTAAAGTACCTACAGATCCTAGGTTTAAGGACTTTTAGCAGTAACCTTTTGAGGTCTTTAATGAATCTAACCCTAAGGTCTTTTAAGCTCCCATTATCTGCACAATGTTCTTCAGTAGACCCCTTTTGAGATGTAGCCATCTCTCCTATTGGCCCCGTGCTGAGGTAGGTCTATCAAAACATCTCTATGTTCTAGCTCTTCTTCCCCTTTTATCTTCGCATATTAATTAAGTTTAGCATGAGAAAATCATTTGGTAAAGTTATATATTAGAATTTATGACATTACCTCTCTCTTGAAATCATAGTCATCCTCGAATAAGCGGTAGAGTTATTCTGTGTTTCTTAGCAGGTAGAGGATCCCTTTTTACCCTAGGACATCATTCCAAAATGGATGACTAGTCCATTTGATGCTTGAGAGACTCAATTGCTGCAAGCATGTCTGCTCTTTAGTCCATATCATACTCCCAAAGTAGAGTCACAAATTCTACTTGGTGTTTGGGAGACTACGAAAGTTGATCTTTGAGTGAGTTGTTGCAGTGGTAGAACAAGTTGTGATAGTAGATGTATGAATCTACTTAAGTACCTCACCTTCTGTAGAAAAGAGACCACTTGACGTGCGGTCGTTGGTGAAGGTAGGGCTATGAGTGCGGACACCTTACTTGGGTCGGCGTTGATACCTTTTGCTGAAATTTCATGGCCTAGTAGAATGACTTTACTCTCCCCAATGTGGCATTTATCCAAATTTAATTGCCCACCTAGGCTCTGCAACCTGGCCAAACCTTCAGTTACCTTTTCTAAATGTGAAATACGGGAGCTATATATACAAAAATCATCAATGAACACTCTTATGGATGTTCCAAAGAACGGTTGAAAAACATATGTGACATATCTTTGGAATGTGGCAGGTGCATTTGTGAGACGAAATGGCATAACCCTGTATGCAAAACAACCCCGTGGCATGATAAAAGTGGTTTTTAGCTGATCTTCCAAGGCTATGCGTATTTGAAAGTATCCAGAATAACCATCACAGACGGTATAGCATTCAAAACCCGCTACTTCATTCAGAATTTCATCCAAGAAAGGGAGAGGAAAGTGGTCTCTCTTTGTAGCTGCATTTAGTGGTTTGTAGTCAACACAGACCCTCCACTTACCATTCTTTTTAGGCGTCACCACTACGGGTGACACCCATTCTGAGTTTTCTACAGGATAGATGAATCCCGCCTCCAGCAATTTCCTTAACTCGGCCAAGAGTGCCTTTTCTTGTATGACCCCCAATCATCGTAGCTTTTGCACAACTGGTTTTACCCCTTCCTTTAGCTTAATATGATGTTCCACCACTGTAATGCCTGTGATTCTTTCATAGTTGTCAATGAACAGGTTAGGAAATCCCATCAACATTTGCAAAAAACTATCCTTCTCCTCAAGTGTTAATTCCGTAGACAACATACCCTTCAACCTACTTCCTCCTAGGCCAGGTGATTTGCTCTCCTCTTCATTGGGTTGCCCTTTTGGTGATGGATCACCAGTTGTGCTTACCCTTTGTGGATCCTTCATAATGATACCCATCACATCAATGGAACTGCCACTTTCGTCGGTGGATGTGGTCTCCTCCTCAGAACTGGAAGATTCGCTAGTGGTTTCATCTGCCGATGTTTCCAGATTCATTTGCTTCTGCTTGCCAATCCTCATGTCGTAGTAGATTGTCTCCCCTTTCTTACCGGTCATGCGTAGAAGGCCAGTACCCCAGTCCTATTTTTCCTTCATGGCCATCAACCATGGCCTTCCCAAAATTAGTGGATAGCCCTCCCCCTTAGTAGGCATTACAAAAACATCTACCTCTACCTCAGTGTTGAAAGCTTTGATTTTCACGGCACTTACCACACCCACACACTTTACTTTTGCGTTGTTTGCCATCTTTGCCTTGCATGGAGAAGGCCTGTCAACCTCTACCCTAATCGAAGCATCATAGCTTCGCTCATTACACAGATTTGTGCACCTCCATCAATGTAGGTGTTTCCAACCCTCTTTCCTTTTATGTTTACGTCGACAATTGGAAGGATGTCATCCATGTTGCATCCCAAAATTGCTCCGGCTACCTTTGTTTTGGAGCGTCTTGTACTTACCATTTTAGACCATTGTCGCCTTACTTTGGGTGCAAGATGTAGCAGCTGTGGCCATGTAATCTTCGGTCCTTGCTCTGCCACATCCAATGTTAGATCATAGGGCTTAGAACTTTCCCCTAGCTGGAAGTCGGTGATGCCCAATTTCCGTCGTGGCCTGGATGGCCTCTTGCTAGTTTCTCCTCTCATGCTTCTCTCATCATCTGATTGTGTAGCTTTCTCCCTCCTAGCTCTTTTCACAGTCATGGCTTCAAGTGGTTCTAAAAAGGTTACCTTCTCCTTACCCTTGTCCCTCTCCTTTGCTCTGGGTGGATCCACTACTATGGCTTTTCCTTTCTCTTCTAGCCTTATGATGTTTACAGGGCGATCAGGTGGTGGGGCTGGTGGAAGAGGTGGGATGGATGCTTGTAGCGGTGTCTAGGGTGGACGTAGAATTTGTGTTGGTGGGGGTGGTGCTCGGGATGGGGGTGTTCTTTCTCTAGAGGGTGAAAATTGGTTCCTCCTACCTCCTCTATTATAGTTTTGTCGTGGTTTGGGACAGTAGTACATACCGTGACCGTCTTCTCCGCAGTTGTAGCAATGATACTCCCTGTTTTGTCGTCGTGCTCTTCTAGGGTCTTGATCTCTTTCTTGACTCCTCCCTTGTTGTATTAAGTGGACAGACAAATTCTGCAGTTGGTCAGTAATAAACATATCTTGTTGGTCATCTCTTACCCCAAGAGCCGGTGGTGGTGGTGGAATGGTGGTTGTCGTAGTTGCTGGTCGACACGATGTTCCTGATTCTGTTGACTCGGTTTCTTTGGCTTTCATTCGCAGCTTCTTGTCTTTAAGGCGAGCAATCTCAACGGCTAACTCGTACGTAGCCGGGAATCTACCTTTCACCTTCTCCTTGAGAAGCGGCCATAAGCCATGCGTGAACCGATCTTTTTTTAGGAAATCGGGTGCAGCTTCCCTCCTAGCCAGTGACTCAACCCACCGTTCCCACAAATCCACAAATTTGGACTCATAGGTGGCATATTCTAAAAGACCCTCCTGCTTCAAGTCTCTCAACTTGTCCCACAACTTTTCTGAAGTGGTACCTCCCCCAAAGCGCCTCTTAAAAGCGGTTTTTAAGGGTTCCCAATCATCCTTGGTTGCTTGTGGAAGTGCATTGTACCATGATCTAGCTTCTAGCTTCATGAGATGCTTAAAGATTCTAAACCGGGATTCATCCGTATCTTCGTTGCTCACTACACATGCTACTTCAAAGTCATCTAGGAATTCTGTTACCAAATCCTCCCCCTTCTTTCCTTTAAATGTTGGAAATGCTACACTTGCCATGATTACTGAGAGAGAGCTAGAAAGACACACTGCTTAACTTGCAAAAGTTTTTTTCTTCTTTACAAGGAGGCGTGTATACCCTCTTATACTAGGACATAGATTAAAACTTCAAACGGTACATTGCCTTGTACCAAAGGTAAGACAAATGGTTGATCTGATGCCAGAACCTCCAAAAACCACTCCCCACCCGGCATGGTGTCAATGACGTGCTGGTAGTGAGCCTTCAAATCCAGTATTACCTTGATTGAGCGTACACGTGTTGGTATGTGTGATCTGTCTTGAGGTAGGTTGTACTGATTCATGTGAAGCTTAGAGGTGCTTAGTCACTGTCCAAGCTTGTGGGAGAGGGTGGTGTTCTTTCCTGAAACAAACTCAGTAGATCCCTAGTTTCTCTAGTGAGAGTGTGAGCCAATGCTTCCGTTATCTGTGCTGCAGCATCAGGTGCGACTTGAAAACTGACTGTGATAATTACCTCGGTGACTTGAGTTACCCGATTCTCAAAGTAGAATAGTGTTGATTCTCTATTGTGTAGAGCTCCTTCCATTTTGTTGTTGTGGGTTGGTTGTAGGTTGCGGACATGGTTTCGACCTTCTCCTTCTTCTTCTTGGCACTTGGCCTATGTATATCCACTGGGTTTGGCGTGTTGGTTGACTCTCCCACTGCAAATCGATTACCGTTACACCTGGCACTCGAGCTTCGATGGAGATGGGGAGTTCGTCTAGTTGTGCTTGGAGCTCTTCTTCTTCTGTCGTCCAATTAGCAAATCCTGCTAGCCATTCATCCATTCACAATAGTTTAAGGGTTTCAGTCTTGTAAATTGAAGGGTTTCATGAAAAGATCCTCCGTGGGGGCACCAAATGACGGGAGCAAAGCGAACCCCGAACCCCGACGGCCTCTAAAACACCAGGGACCGAATGGCGCGCCTCGAGCCTGTCATGGTAAAGCAAACAGGGAGCACCACCTAGCTTCAGCGGCTAGGACGCAAACAACACACCACCATAACAAAGTTTTCATCCAAGAGAGATGGATGCTTGGGAGTAATGATGAAAAGGAAAGGGAATGAGATCAAGTGAGAGAGAGAGAGAGAGAGAGAGAGAGAGAGAGAGGGAGGGGGTATAGCGGCTTAGTACTTAGGCATCACAAAAGGATGGCGAATCCGCACACCCTTCACACATACACAAGCTCACTCCAAAACACAAGACTAGGTGGCGATTCCGCACACCTCACATGGGCAAAACATTGCAAGAAAACATACTCACAAAACCTCAAGCTTTATTTAGAGAATTAGGCGATGAAATGGGGAGCATAGGGTAGGGGAATGAGAAGGGAGAGAGTGGTAGAGCACATGGCGGATAGGTGGGAGTTGATGGCGAAGACTCGCACGAGGATTATGGCCATCATCCTTCATTTAGTTGCCCTTCATCTTCCATAGCCAAGGGTGTAGAGGTCATGCTCAAGACAAGCATGGTGATTGCGATGATGGTGATGGTGTGGGTGTGTGTGTGTGTGTGTGCACTAGGCACACACAGTGCATTGTGTGTTCTTTGGTGATGTTGTGTGTTTCTGTGTGATGGTGACCCCTCTTTATATAGGGGAGGAGGGGGGGGGGGGGAGAAATTCTAGAATTTAGAAATGAAGAAATCATTATCTACATAGGCCATGTGACTGTGGGCCCCACTTGTCTGGCTGTGTGTATATGTGCCAGAACAGCAGTCTCATGAGAGAGAGACTAAGAGAGAGAGATGGGTTGATGAAAAAAAGTGAGAGGTGACATGGAGAATAAACTAATTACAAGAGGGGAGAGAGGGGAGTGTGTTCAGAGGTGAATCTGTGTGCAGATGTGTGTGAACACAAGAAAAATCAGGTAACCACCGGGTGGGGATGGGTCTGTGGGCACCTTTTTCAGTGAACTGAGTGTGTGTGAGTGTGAGGGAGGTTATTTAGCTACAAGACAAGAGACATGGCGCCCTTTAGAGAGAGAGGGGGGTATTTGGGTCATGGGATATGATAGGAGAGAGAAAGAGGGGGTGGGGTATACTATTTTGGAAGATAGGGTAAGTTGCATGTGAGTTAGGGTGCATTATTGGTGAGAGGTGGGGTAGCTTGAGGGGAGAGAGAAAGGAGAAAGGACAAGGGGAAGAGAGAGGGGGTTGACCTTTTGAGTGGAGGAGAGGAAAAGGGACACCCGGCGGGGCAACAGTGAAGAAAAAGGAGGCAAGGTGGGGATGGGCTACCCCGCAGGCATGAGGTGGCCTATTTTACCTTTCTTATATATTTACATAATCATACTTTATTTTTTTCTTACTTTTTCCAATGCTTTTTTATCACTCCCTCCCTAAGAGGGGGTTTTCATGGGGTGGGGACGAGAGAAGAGGGGTATGGGAGCTTGGCTTGTGAAAAGCCCCCATCATCGGCAACAAAAACACAAAGTTTTGACCAATTTTTCAATTCTGAGATACTGTTACAACAAAGCCTTCCGAGAGAGAGAGAGAGAGAGAGAGAGAGAGAGAGAGAGAGAGAGAGAGAGAGAGAGAGGGTATAAGATCTCAAAGAATAAAATGTGGCCTATGATTCCATGGTGTACGAGAAGAAGATGAAAAGAAAACTTACACCATCATAGGAGCAATTCAAAGACCTGAAAGACCTCTTTGACAAAGCCATGGAAACAACCACAAGAGACCTCAAAAGATGTTTTTATGAGATTTGAACTCAAGCCTTGTTATTCAAGAGGGACATGGGATACTAGAATTTCTCATCTTGTGTGTGTGTGTGTGTGTGTGTGTGTGTGTGTGTGTGTGTGTGTGAGAGAGAGAGAGAGAGAGAGAGAGAGAGAGAGAGAGAGAGAAGAAGAAGAAGAGAACTATTAACACCATATGAGACCAAAAGAAACATATAATGTGGAGTGTGTGGATCTGATAAGTGAGACAAAGTAATACCTTTATTGGCTTGCTTAAAATGTACGTCCAAATAATGATACCAAAGCCCCAAATTTGACATTTCAAAAGAGACATTCAAACCAACATGTCATCTACATAAAGCACAATGGTAAAAAAAAATACATCATCCACACCCTTGACATACAAAGTGCTATCAGTTAGACTATTGTGAAAACCATCTACAACTGAATAAGCATGAACCTTACAAAGCACGTAGAGCTTGCTCTAAACCATATAATACCTTCTTAAGCTTGCACACCTTGTTTTCCTACCCTTCTTGAACAAAACCACAAGACTATGATACACAAACTTCCTAATGTAAATCACCATCAAAAACGTAATCTTTATATCCAACTAATGTACATTCCAACTGTTATGAGTTGCAAATGCACAAACACTACTAATGATAGTCACATGGCATGTGGGAGAAAAAGTTGTTGGAATTAGGGTTGCAAGAAAACACACACATCTTGGAGAAGATGAAGGAAGCTCAAGGCACACAACAAAGAGTGTATTACTTAGTGTGCAATGGAAAGATAGATAGCCCTAGAGTGATGGGCGTATATACAATGCATGGGGAAAAAACCTCCTAAAGAAAGAAAAAATGCCTTGGCGGTCCTAGTGTGTTCATACCTATCACTACCACATGTACATGGTAACAAATCCTACCTGGGAGTGATGCAGTGAACGAGGACTGGCACAAAGGGTAAAGGGAAGTGCCATGCCCTGAGGACAGGATCGGTCCACAAAGGGGAGCAAGCCCAAAGCTTTGCAGAAAGCTTCAAACTTCTCACGAGACAATGCCTTTGTGAAAAGATCTGCAAGGTTGTCCTGTGTCGGCACATAAGCCAAGCTGATCTCTCCTGCTGAGAGCCTCTCCCTGACATAGTGGTAATGCACCACAATGTGCTTTGTGAGAGCATGAAAAATTGGGTTCCTTACAACTGCCAATGCGCTCTGATTGTCAGTGTAGATGATGTTGGCAATGTCTTGTCCAACACCCAAATCAGCCATAAGGCGTCTGAGCCATACACACTCAATTGTAGCTGTGAAGATAGCCCTGTACTCAGTCTCACAACTGGAAAGTGGCCACAGTAGGTTGCTTCTTGCTCAACCATGAAATACATGAACTTCCAAGCATGAAACAAAAACCAGTTGTGGACACTCACGTGTCATAACAACCAACCCAATCTGAGTCCGAAAAAGCAGGTAAATCTGGCGACAATGATCCCCAAGATGCAAAGTGTCACTCAAGTAGCAAAAAATCCTCTTGACTGCCTGTCAATGCTTAGACCTTGGGCTATGCATGAATCTGCTGGCCTGTGAGATTGCAAACTGAATATTCGGCCTCATGTTGCATACATAAATGAGGCAGCCACCAGCAGTTTGGTAAAGAGTGACATTAGCAGGATCACCAGCATCATGTAGACTCAACTTCAAACCTGTTTCCATGGGAGTGGCAATAGGTTTGCAATCCTCAAGTCGAAACTTACATAGCAATGTCTCTATTATAACTTTTCTAACACAAGACAATACCACCATCACACTGCTTAAACTGTATGCCCAAGTAATGATGCAACAAACCCAAATCTTTCATCTTGAAAGTAGCATTCAAATCAGCCTTAAATTCAGCAATATGTGCCTCATTTGGACCAATGATCAGCAAATCATCCACATAGAACAACAATGAGAAGTACATCGCCCTCGCGCTTGACATACAATGTGCTTTCTGTTGGACTGTTACGAAAGCCTTGTTTGACCAAATGAGTGCTAGCTTTCTCATACCAAGCACGAGGAGATTGCTTCAACCCATACAAAGACTCGTTACATCTGCACACTTTGTCCTCTTTTCCTTTCTTGACAAAACCGCGAGGTTGCGTTACATAGAATTCCTCAAAAATGTCACCATTCATGAAAGCAGTAACAATATCGGATTGATGTACATCCCAACCAAAATGAGTTGCCAATGCACATAGAAAACGCACAATAGTCATACGACAAGTGGGAGCAAAAGTCTCTTCATAATCTATGCCTTTTTGTTGTGCATAACCCTTTGCAACAAGTCGAGCCTTATAGCGATCAATGTCACCATCTGGCTTGCGTTTCAACTTGTAAACCCACTTTGTACCAATGGAATTTTTTCCAAGAGGCAAATCACATAAAGTCCATGTGTCATATTCTATAAGTGCATCATATTCTAATTGCATGTCAGCCATCCAATTTTTTGAATTATGTGCTTCATAAAAAAACAGAGGTTCCTCAACATCATGTAAGCTAGACACAGCCAAAGCATAACAATCTGATGTATAAGATGCATGGCGAGAACCTGAACGAGTACGACTAGACAAAGGTGCATTTTATTTACTGCCACATAATGTATGCACCAGTCATTTTGGCATACCTCTAGCCTGCTCATTTTCAGCCCTTTCCTCATCAAGTACATCATGTACATCTGCATAAGTAATAGGCTGATCTGTAACATTTTCAGAAACCCCCATAGTCTGTACATTTGCCTCACTTGAATGTACGTTCGAACTTTCACCATTGAAAAGAGGCAATAAACTGTCATAAATGTCATGTGACCTTACATTACTATCTCTAGTACATGACAACAAAGGTTGAATAGAATCTTCCACAAACACAACATCACGTGAGACCAAAATACTCGTTGTTTGTGGATGGTACAACCTGTAACCTTTGCTTTTAGCACTATAACCAACAGAAATACATTTGACAACCTTATCATCCAATTTTCTACGCTGCGCTTGTGGCACTAAACCATAAGTCAAAGAGCCAAAAACATGCATGTGCTCAATATATGGCTTTCTATCATGCCGTGCTTCATATGGATTCATAGACTGCAACTCTTTCATAGGACACATGTTGAGTACATAGGTGGCACACATGATAGGTTCGGGCCAAAACAAATGTGGTAAAGCTTGACTCTTGACCATACATCGTGCCATTTCTGTAAGAGACCTGTTTTCCCTTTTAGCAACACCATTTTTAGAGGCGTATACTGCATTGTACATTGGTGTTTTTTCCCACGACTAGCCAGAAATGCATTAAATTCATGAGACATATACTCCCCCCCTCGATCGGAATGGAGGTATGCCCAGAGTACATTTTGAGACATTTTAGCCATAGCAAGAAATTCATAAACACTTCAAACTTATCTTTCAACAAATACACCCATACATGCCTGGAGTAGTCATCAATGAAATTCATGAAGTACAAGTAATTTCCCAAGGACAGAGTTTGCACGGGCCCACAAACATCACTATGCACAAGCTGCAACCTGCATGTGGCCCTTATTGAACCATCCTTTGGAAACTTAAAACATTGCATCTTACCCAAAATACAACCTTCACAAACATGTTTGACAGGGGATTCAAGAGGCAGCAAAGAAGCAACCATATCAGATTTTTGCAAACGCAACAAATTGGCAAAATTTAGATGCCCAAAACGTGCATGCCAAAGTTTTGCATATGAAATAGCCTTAGAATCCACAATTGCATTTGCAAAATTTTGCCCACACTTGTCATACAAAGTGAGCTTATACAGCCCACGATATAATATACCAGATGCAACAATTTTATCACCGAAATTGAGATCATGTAATGTACATCTGTCATCCACAAACTTGACTACAAGTCCAAGTCTAGCAAGTGCATATACAGACAAAAGATTCTTCTTGATCCCGAATTCCCATAAGGGACAAACTCGAGAGAGGTAAACAAATCACGATGTGAGGTAATGTGCTTTGTAGCACCACTGTCAAAATACCACACATGTGAATCTGCAGCAACTGACATGCATGCATCATGAACAACAGGATTATAGGTACACTCTGCACTAAAAGCCGATTCTGCATCAACATCAGCATCACAGTCTCCTTTCAAAGAAGACTCAACAATAGCTGCATTTTAGTGGATCTAGCATTTGCAGTGGAACCACTCTCTTTCTTCTCAACCTCTTTGGCCTTCAACTTACGACACTGCTTGATCAAGTGATCATTAGCTTTACAATAATGGCAATGCATCTTCCTTTTGCCCTTATCACCAGAATTTCCAAACAAACTGCTGCCAACAGCAGAAGCATTAGGAATAGGTGATTTTCCACTCGCAGAAGAACCATAAGAAGTGGTTGCATTGCTGTTACCACCCTTCCTTTGAGAAACAATAAAAGCCTGTTCAATTGCACGCTGTCTAGTCCTGTTTTTTCTGGAAAGTGACTCTTGCAACAGCAATGTGCATAATGCATCAAACTTGACAACTTCAGGATTCCCTTGGGTCATAAGTCTCCAAGTACTAGCAAAAGTCTCACTCTACAAAATATACTTTATACCTAGGGGTCTCTTGGCCATTGGCCGACTTTACAAGACTCAAACTTTATTACAAACTTTACAACTCAGCTTCTCGTAGATTGCCCATCTATAATCAAAGAGTATCAAATAATTATAATGCTTCTCACAAAAAAAAAACATCAAAAGTTTGGGCTCATGGAAGAAGAGGTCGTCTCGAGGATCGCTCGTCTGGCTTGCCTTCCGACATTTCCCCCTTCCTAGTCTTTGCACGCCCTCGTGCAAACGATGTCTTAACTTTGTTTGACTCAAAAGACTACAACCTTCCCATATCAAAGTTGATCGAACCATGTTGGAAGAATTGCATCGCCTACAAGTACAAGCTAAATGGATCTCCACCCAAAAGCCATTAGAAGAGTTCGAGCTGATTCATAATGGTGTATGAGTTATGACCAAAACAATGTTTTTATCGCTCACGTAACGTGAAATGAAAAGCGCTTTTTATGTACCCAAATAACCATAAACACATCATGTGCATAAATCAGTGTGTTAAAAATGATGAAATAAACATGAAGCAACTTCATATGCACCACAATTCACTCTGCACTTCACTTGCCTCTAATTACTTCTTCGCAAACAAGTCTGAGTGCTGAAAAGTTGGATGCACTTTCACTTCTATATAGAGATTTAAAAATTATAGTTTTTGATGAGGTATCTTTGATTGGTTCAAGTGTGTTTTCCATGGCCAACTCACATTTGCGTGCGATCAAATGAGTCCATCATAAACCATTTGGTGGATTGGATGTCCTTTTGTGTGGTGATTTATGTCAAGCAAGCCCCATCAAGGATACTTAGACCTTTGCAGCAAAAGAAACTCTTTTAGAAACAATTTCTCCTTCATATTGGCACACTTATCCATGATGCTACGAACTTACACTAACAATGCAACAAAATGATCCAATATTTATAGATATTCTTAATAAACTTTGAGTTTGCCAACACAGCTTTGAGGACTTGGAATAAATAACAATTACTATAGACGTATTCCAACTAATCATCAAGTTTCTCATCTATTTATTCCAACAAAGAAAAGGATACTCATAATCTTAATATCTTTAATCAAATGCAAGGAACACCCACACTCTCAATGCTATTGATAAAAGAAACAACTCATGCAGCAAAACAATTAGCATTCCCACAGACGCCAAATCAACTAGAGGATGTCACTTCACACTAAGCCTAAAAACATGCATTATTGTCGAACTATGCATGGGAAACCTACACATTCTTGATGGGTTAGTGAACGGTGCAGAAGGAGAGTAGAAAGATTTCACCAAAACAATGAGCAAAACTATAATATGGGTTCATTTCTCTAACCCTATCATTGGAAAGAAAAAACGCTATGAAAATCAAGCACTATATTCACCAACGCTTAGCAAACAATGGACTTCAATAGAATGTGTGGTTCGTGAATGGGTACTTTCTTGGATGAGTTGGCTGTATTCTTCATCATCCAGTATGCGCTTGTCAAGTGTGCGAGTCAGTAATTTGAATTTTTTGCCCTAGCTTCAATCTCCACTTTTGCCTCCAATTCTCTAAAAGGATTGTTACTCAAAGTGCTATGATAAGCAGTATGGCGAGCAAACGGAGCTTGACATCTCAACATGTAGCTATCCCTAGAGGAAGAGGTAGTACTACCTTATCTTGGGGCACACTCTGACTAGTTGGAGCAGTTATAAATTGGCATAGAGACCTCAATTTTCAGTGCCGTCAGTTGCGTCTACTACAACAAGGCAATACATACCTATTATACGGAGTGGTGCAAGCTCTTCATCACCATCTCCATAAGCTCTTCTCTTTTGTTCACGGAAAGGAGAAGAAGAAGAAGAATACTCTCTCTACTTGCTTACTACCTGCTCTCTTGTTTCACATTGGTCGCGCTCTCTGAAGGCTCTCGTGGTGAAAACCTCTACGTAGCTCTCATCACCGCTATCTTGCGGCAAAGCAAGAAGCCTTTCAAAAACTCCTAATCAATCCTAAATCACGTTGAGAAGCACTAAACTCCATAGACATCATCATCTCTCTCTCTCTCTCTCTCTCTCTCTCTCTCTCTCTCTCTCTCTCTCTCTCGCTCTCGTACATACCCTTTCGGTGGTTGTATTTTTTTTGTATACGAGTGCATGTATGGACTTTCCGAGTGCATATGAAGTTGCTTCATGTTTATTTCATCATTTTTAACACACTGATTTATGCACATGATGTGTTTATGGTTATTTGGGTACATAAAAAGCGCTTTTCATTTCACGTTACGTGAGCGATAAAAACACTATTTTGGTCATAACTCATAAACCATTATGAATCAGCTCGAACTCTTCTAATGACTTTTGGGTGGAGATCCATTTAGCTTGTACTTGTAGGTGATGCAATTCTTCCAACACGGTTCGGTCAACTTTGATATGGGAAGGTTGTAGTCTTTCGAGTCAAACAAAGTTAAGACATCGTTTGCACGAGGGCGTGCAAAGACTAGGAAGGGGGAAATGTCGGAAGGCAAGCCAGACGAGCGATCCTCGAGACGACCTCTTCTTCCATGAACCCAAACTTTTGTTTTTTGTTTTTTTTTTTGAGAAGCATTATAATTATTTGATACTCTTTGATTATAGATGGGCAATCTACGAGAAGCTGAGTTGTAAAGTTTGTAATAAAGTTTGAGTCTTGTAAAGCCGGCCAATGGCCAAGAGACCCCTAGGTATAAAGTATATTTTGTAGGCATCAAGAGCAGTCTGCACAAGGAAACTGTCTGAAATGACTTCACCTGCAGAAATAAGGTTCTCATTGATATCCTTGACACCAGCAAGGAAAGTGTCCATATCATCTTCCTCATGCATAATCTTCGATTCCAACTCTTTACACAGCAATGCAATTTTAGCCTCATTGTGACTTGCATAAAGACCAGCCAGAATATCCCAAGCCTGTTTGGCAGATTTCGCTGAACGAATGTGGGGAGTAACAGTACGCTTCACAAACAACGTAATCAATGCATGAGTTTGCGCATCTTTTACATCCCAATGAGCTTGCTCAGGTATAGGCAAAACAACTCTAACAACATCAATCCTTGTAGCAAGACCTGCAACATCCTCAACATCGCCTACATCCTCAGAATCAGGACGTACATCAATGCCTTGCACAATATTCCAGACGTCCTTCGATACAAGAACATGTTGCATCATGTACGCCCACATAGGGTAATTGTCCCCATCCAATATGTCCTCAATAACAAACATCTTGAACACATATGTGTTGTTGTCAGCCATGGTAAATGTTGCACCTGATGTGAAAACTGTTCAAAAAAAGGAGAAACGAAGCAAGAACAACACGTGCTATATAGCACAAATTGTAGAAGACTGTAAGGGACTTGTTATGCAGAAAACGGCACTGACAAAAATTCTGCACAAAATGACAAAATATGCGGTACTGCCTGTAGTGAAACGAAGGCCGAAATGAGCCCGAATCAAAAATCTGAGCAGATTGAGCTCTTCGAGTTCACCTAAAATTTTTGTTGACCTGAGAAAGCTCGCCAAAGCTCACTGAAATCGGAGAAAGTAAGCAGGTATGTGCTGGAGCTGTTGGCGACTAAGCCCGGGAGGACGCAACCTGCTCTGATACCAATGTTGGAATTAGGGTTGTAGGAAAACACACATAGATTGGAGAAGATGAAGGAAGCTCAAGGCACACAACAGAGAGTGTATTACTTAGTGTGCAATGGAAAGATAGATAGCCCTAGAGTGATGAGTGTACATACAATGCACGGGGAAAAAAAACCTCCTAAAGAGGGAAAAATTGCCCCGACAATCCTAGTGTGTTCACACACATCACTACCACATGTATATGGTAACAAAAGTCTCATCAAAATCAATAGTCTTTTCTTGAGTATACCCTTTTGCCACAAGTATAGCCTTATAGTGATCAACACTACCATTAGGATTATTGTTCAACTTGCAAACCCATTTAGTACCAATGGCCTTTTTGCCAAGAGGAATGTCACACATAGACCATGTGCCATTCTTCACATATCATCATACTCAATAGCATTGCGGTCAACCAAACTTCTGAATTGTGTGCTTCATCAAATGGTAGAGGCTATTTCTCATCATACATATGAAACAAAATCAAAACATAATTATTTGATGCATAAGAGGTATGCTGAAAACTTGGACGAGTGCGACTAAATAAAGGTGCACCCAATTTACTATCATTCAAGGTTAATAACAGTCATCTTGGCATACTTTTAGCTTGCTCATTTTCAGCCCTATCCTCATCAATTATATCTTGTAAATCTGCATCAAAAAATGGATGATCTAGAATGTCATTTAAAATCTACATAAACTGCACACGCGCCTCATTAGAACTTACATTCATACACTCACCCTTGAATAAAGGCAACAATGCTTCATATACAATTTGTGAGCTTGTATTTGTTTCCTTGGTATGTGCCAACAAAGGTTGAACTGTATCTTTCACAAAAACAACATCTCGACTAATCAAAATAAGCTCCATTTGTAGATGATATAGCTTGTAACCTTTTTTGCTTTTTAAACTATAACATGCAAGTGACCAATGGATGGCTACTTACCATGCCAAGCCTCATAAGGAGTGATAGATGGCAATGCTTTAGTGCAACACTTGTTTAGTACAACAACCTTAAACCAAAATGCATGTGACAAAGCTTGACTTTTGACCATACATCATACCATCTCCATAAGTGACGTATTATTCATTTCTACAACGCCATTTGTTTTGTTTTTGTTTGTGGTTCCTCAAAGACTAAATCTTGGGTTCCATATTTGTTCCAATAAACAAATTACTCATAAGGAAAGTGTTTTGTCTTTATGATATGTGTTTTTAACATGAAAACGGTTTTCGAGTTTTCTGTAACCATTGTAATCTGATTTTACCAATGCAACCGTGTTTCATAGAATTGTGCCAACCAAGCAACACTAGTTCAAGCCAAGCGAGATTTTTGGCTTTCTAAAAGATGCCTTAAAGAAGTGTTGGGTTGGGCATACTTTCAATGTTTCAGTGATATTTTTATTTTACCTTTCGTTTTACTTCCTCACATGGCTTGACTTCTCGTGCATTCTATTCTTTTAGAATGATAAAGTGAAGCTTCACCTTGCATAATTCTAATAAGTTCTATATATACATATACATACACACACACACACACACACACACACACACACACACACACACACAAATATATATATAAGTAATATATAATATATGTTAATGAGTTTTTTTAATTATATATATAAATTTATTTATTTATTTATCTATTTATACACACACACACACATATATATATTAATGAACAAACCATGGTAAAGAGAAGAAAAACTGGTGCAATGATGTCAAAACTTAGTTCAAAAGTCTTACAAATTTCACAAAAAAAAGCCAGTATTTTTGGTTTGCTTCTTTGCAAGGAGGACACTCGATCGCTTAATAAAAGAGACATTCCTGAACACTACTTCACCTTATATAATTCTAGTTAAACTCAACTTAATGATTTTATCACTTTTTTATTGTTTTAGAAAGCCATCGTGACCCTTTCACTTGTTTTTTTTTTTACCTTGATTATGTAAGATAGTATTTATAGAGTAGGGGGAGGTATGCCACTTGGCATTCGCTGATTTGAGAACTAGTAATGTTATTTGCCATCTTTTTTTTTCGAGAGAAATTTTGGAAGTACTGAAGTCAAGACGCGCGCGCGCGCGCGCGAGAGAGAGAGAGAGAGAGAGAGAGAGAGAGAGAGGAGCTCGGCGAGTCGGGCAATGGCGTGCGTGAAGCTTGATGGAAATGCAGACGCCGTGGAGTTTTGTCCGACGCCTCCCCATTTCAATGTCTTAGCAGCAGCTACTTACACCTTACAAGAAGCGTCAGCAGAGCAGGCCCCTTGGCGCTTGGGAACACTCTCTCTCTTTACCTTTCCCGATTGTGGCGACCTCGAGCTCTATCGGACGGACACACTACAGACTTGTGGCATCTTCGATATTAAATGGAGGCCCCCCTCCTCCTCTCCCACCCCTCCCCTCTTGGCACAAGCTGGTGCAGATGGTAGCCTTGCTCTCTACAATCTGCAAGTGAGTCCTACCTCCTACACGGAGAGAGAGAGAGAGAGAGAGAGAGAGAGAGTCTATTAACGGTCCTTTCGAGGCCAACATTGACCTATATGTCAAATCAAATACAATATTCATGCATTCGTAAAGGGATAAAAGGAAGTGAAAGTGACCGTTAAACTCTTAGGATTCTAAGAGCTATGATTACAAGGGGGTCACACAAAACTATGAAAATAGGTGCATCTACATAGGGATGTGGTCACTCCTTGAGGAGTGGGTACAAAATTCTTCAATGGTTTCCTTCTCAAAGTTGTGTACAATGAGAGAGAGAGAGAGAGAGAGAGAGAGAGAGAGAGAAGAAGAAGAAGAAGAGTATTTTAACGTCGTAGGAAATCATCCCAAGAGACCTTAAAGATCTATCCGACGAGGAGAGTTGAGAGAGAGAGAGAGAGAGAGAGAGAGAGAGAGAGAGAGAGAGAGAGATGTTGAACCAATCAACTGGACAATGAATTAGATTATTATACAATGGGCACTTATATACTAATCTGTGGGCCTTATGTATCTCCCTTAGCAAATTGCCTTACTTAGAATCATGTCAAATAAGTAAAATAAATACCTACTAGACAAATTAAATACCAGGATCACATTGGGCATTCACTTGAGATGTATTAACTCTTTGCAACTCATAGTGGACATATGTAGGAAGACCAAGTCGATGAAGAAGCTACTATGGATGTAAGGCGCAGGGGAATTGAATGTTGAACTTTGCTCAAGATGAGTGCTCCGAACTGCGCTCAAGGTTCCTTTTACTTACGGAAGGGAGAGCCTTCCGTTCCTTTAATGAGAGAGTGCAAGTGATCACAAACAAAGTGGATAAACACTGTGAATGAAAGTGCTGAGATTGAGAGATAGAGAGAGAAGAATACGACACCAGACAAGTTGTCAAACCCTTCTCCAAGGGCCCCTCTCTCGATGGCGAGAGAGGTCTATGCGATTGATTGCACAAATCTGGTACAAGATGCTGATGCAAGTTCGTGAAGCTATGATGCATTGTGTATCTAGGTTGGAGACGATAGCGACGACGAGAGCGGCGACGTTGACGTATGGCTGAAAATGCTATGTGCTGGCTGTTCTCTATCTGCTAGAAATGCTGGATCTATTGCTGTCTATGCTGCTGAAAACATTGACTTTCATGCTGTCCAAAAACGCTGATTGGCTGGCTGAAAAACGCTGAGTCTGCTGCTTGAAAAACGCTGTTTTGCTGGCTTGAAAACGCTGGTTGGCTGGCTGAAAAAATGCTAACTTGCTGGCTTAGAAAACATTGAATCTGCTGGTGTCGGTCAACGCTGAAAGCGCCAATAATCCAAGGCTGAAAACGCTAGTAGTCCAAGGTTGAAAACGCTAGGGGTTATGGGAGGGTTCTTGCTTGAGAAGCTTTCTAGAGGGCTTGCTGCAACTTAATGCGTGTGCTCTCCTTCCTCTTCTGCCAGAATGCACTAGCGCTAGGTTTTCTTTTATACAAGCTGAGTCAAATTGCCCTACCCAGTTTCCAACAATAGTCACTTAAAAACAATAAGTGAAAAATGGCTAAAATAGGGAAAATAGGTTTTCTGCACTGTAAAATGCTCCTGATGGAATCTGATGGTAATGCTGATGATCATGCTGTGTGCAACCAGAGGATATGCATCTACTCTAAGTGCCCATATCCTCTACTCTGAGTGCCTGGGCATGCAATGTTTGCGAACAGACTTACAAAAGTGCCATAACACTTCCTAAGCTAGGCTAACTGAACCCTTGTCATGAAGTAGCTTGTCCACATGCAGATAGGGTTAGATGTGCACGTGACATCCCCTCCTTTTTAAAGTGAGGTACTGGTACCGAGCTGCATGGCTTCCTTGTAGTCTGCCAACAACTCTGGGTAATCTTTGAAAAACTCTTCATCGACCCACACTCCTTCGTGGATTCCTTGATCTTTGAACTTCAAAAAGTACTGTCTCACTTGCTTCTTTGAACCATGTCGAAACCGATGCAACAACACTTGCTCCGACTCCATGACTTCTGCTTCATCGATGATCTCCGGTTCTTCTTCTTTGGAAATGTCCTTCGAAGGTGTGCCCTCCTGAAACACTTTCAACCAAGAAACATGGAAAACGTTGTGCATTGACCATGAGTTAGGCAATTGCAATTTCATTGTAACCTCATTTATCTTTTTATTGACAGGAAAAGGACCATACATTTGAAAAGGCAACTTTGGACACTTCTTTCCTACTTGCTTAAGACGTCGCTTCATGATTCTTAAATACACCCAATCCCCTTCCTTAATCGAAACATTGTGACGATGCTTATTAGCCTGCCGTGAATAAGATTTCTGAGCCTTGCTTAGCCGAAGCCAGAAATCTCATCCAATGACTGACTTTCAGCATTGGCATCAGGCATTTGACTGATGGAGCGAGTCAAAAGTGACTGGAACGGACGGCCAAAAGCTGCCTCATATGGAGTTTGACCAATGGCAGAGGAAAAAGAGTCATTCAAAAATCCCTTTGAGCTCGCTGCTGCTGCACGCTCCCCCCCCCCCCCCCCCCCTTGCGCCATCGCTCCCCCTCACCCCCCTTCTCCTTCTAACCCTCGCGCTGCCCTCAGCCACCCCCCCCCCCTCGCCCTCGCGCTGCACCCCCTCCCTCCTCCCGCCTTCGCGCTGTTTCCTCCACCCTGCCCAGCCCGCCACCTCCTGCCCCCTGCTGCCCGCCGCCCTCCCCCCCTAGCCCTCCCGCTGCCCCCCCCCCACTCCTTGGCTGTTTTCTCCCGCCCCCCCCCCCCCCGCAGCCTTCTGTACCCGTGCTCGCCTCCTTTTCCTTCCCTCCTTCCCCCCCTTTTTTTCGTCCGCATTATCTCCGAAGGGTTTTCTGCGCGTGGCTCTGCAACACCTTTTCTTCGGACAAGTGTTCGGCGTTCTCGGCTGCAGATTGTTCTTCTCCGTCCGCTTCTTCGACTCAGCAGTAGACACAGATGGAGGCTCCAGCTCCGCCACAGAGGGACTCGCCTGAAGCCCCCTCGCCCGACTCCGCTGAGCCCACCATTCGACTTGCTCTTTCGCCGACAGAGCAAGCGAGCCTTGCCGCAGAGGTAGAGCGCTTGCAGGCGACTTCTGTCATCTGCAAGGTTCTCGGCACCCGTCCTAGCAGAGGAGAGCTGCGAGACCTTCTCCATGCCCGCCTTCTCGCAGAGGTGGGCAAGATTTTGGATGTCCAGATCCTCGGACGGGGGTACTACCAGATCGAGTTCGAGACTTCCGAGATGGCCTCCAAGGTCATAGCTATGAGTCCACTGGCTATCCGAGCATCACGCGCCCACTTTCGACAGTGGCGACACGGTTTTGACCCGACTTCGGATGCGCTAGTAGAGGAGGCAGACATCCCCATCTCAGTCTGCTTTCCGGGTTTACGGAGGGAGTACCTTCCACTGCTCTCCAGGATTGGCTCCGCCATCGGGACTGTTCTGCAGACACCTCGTACGGCAGCATCAGTAGCTGCCAAGGCGGCCGGCATCCCTTCAGTTCGAGTTTTGGTCAGAGATACCCACACGCTCCCGAAGGTCATCCTTCTGCCTCGGGTGAGTGGGGGTTGGTTTAGGCAGAGTGTGGAGTACTCGGGTCTCCCGAACCAGTGCTTCATTTGCAGACAGATGGGCCACCTAGCGAAGGCCTGTCCACGGAGGAGGCCTCGACCTGCACCTCAGCCTCAGCCCCAGCCTGCTAAGGCTGGGCCTCAGCCTCAGCCAGCGACAGCGCACAGATTCTGAGCCACCCTCCGAGCCGGGGGCTCCAGCGGAGGAGGGGTGGCAGCAGGCCCGTGGCCGTCGACGCCAGGGGCCACAGCGACAGCCTGGCACTCAGAGTGGCCCTCAGGTGCCTACTCAGCAGTAGTGGGTTCCCACGGGGAACCGCTTTGGTTCTCTTGAGCAGGAGGAGCCCCCTACGCCAGCCTCCTCTTCCGCTTCACCCTCGCCAGCCCCCCCACCTTTAGATTTCCCCTCTTCCTCCTCATCCCCTCCCCCGCCCTTTACTCCCGCCCACTCCTCACCTCGCCCCCTTGTCTCTGTCGCCCCACCCCGCTTCTCTTCTCCTCCCCCCCCCCCCCCCCCAGCTCCTTCTCCCCCTCCTCCTGCTTCAGTACCACAGTTGACTCAGGAGACTGGTCCCTCGCCAGCGGCTAGGAGATCTCTTGGCAGCGCTTTTACCACGAGTCGCCTAGCGAGAGAGGGCCAGCCCTTCTTGCGGCCCCCTTTGCAGATTCAGACATCTTCCCTTGTAGCTATCCCTTGTGGTCTGACGAGCATTGACCTTTGACGCCGCTGGGACTTCTTCGATTACGGATTCACTCGCTTTCTCGGCGATTCCGCAGCAGACCACGAGGCAGCCTGCTTCAGGGTCCACACTCTGTTCCTCGCCGCTAGGGGGACAGAGGCCTTGGACTCAGCAGTTGGTTTCTCCTTTCCCCTCTGTGGTAGGACCGAGACAGAGTGGTCCCTCGACTCAGTGGTGGGATGGTTGCATACACAGGTTCTCGAGTTCTCTCACCACATGGGAGAACTTGGAGTTACAGATTTGCTGCAGACTTTGTGGCCACTGGCCAAGTTTGCGGTGATACCCCCAGACTCAGGAGGATGTAGGCACATTGTGGTGTACTTTTTTGCTGATACACAGTGTTTGCCTTGCTATGTATACATACATGAGGACTCCTGGACAAAGGAGGTTGCTTTACGCACGGCTCGCTCTGCTTGGGCTTGGGCCAGGCACTCACTACAGGCTCGCCTATCTAGAGGACGCTCGGATGCAGATTACTCCCCATCCAAGCTTGCCTCGAAGATAGCCCGTCTTGCTGCTGCGGCAGCATCTGTTCTCTCTCGCTCCCCATGAGGATCGTCTCGTGGAACGTGCAGGGATTAGGTGGGCCCCAATTTTAGCGACAACGGGGCCGATTGCATCAGGAGCTTCAGCGTTGCCTTGTGGGAGGAGAGATTGATCTCCTTATGCTTCAGGAGCACCATTTGTCTGAGAGCTGCATTCGGCGATGTGGTCAGATTTTGCGTGGACGTTATGATACCTTTTGGTCAGCTGCTTTTGGACCTGGAGGCATCCAGGGTGGGGTATGTATGACTATTGCGGACTCATTGCAGCAGGCCATTGTGGGCAGAGGGATTATTGTGCCAGGCAGGGCTCAGTGGATTACCGTGCAGGTTCAGGGTGGCCTTGTGGGCTTCCTGAACATCTATGCGCCCAATGTGGTGAGTGCTCGTGCAGAGTTTTGGTCACAGATTGTTGAGTCTTTGCCACAGGTTGACCATTGGTGTGTAGGAGGGGACTTCAACATGTTGGAGGACCCCTCTGACAGGATCGGAGGCAGCCATGCTACTGTGCATGGAGTCGAGTTAGCAGCTTGGGAGAGGTTGTGTATGACTTTGAGAGTCTCGGATACATGGCAGCATTCTGGCTTTGTGAGGCCTCCTGAGAGTCTTGCCTTCTCTATATCAGACCGCAGAGTGGGAGGAGTGAATCTATCGCGGATAGATCGCTTCTACACTAGTGACCACTTCAGTGACTTGGGGGGATTAGTGGGCATCCTAGCAGGGACATCCTTCTCGGACCATGCACCAGTGATCCTCACAGTGGCAGACAGGCAGAGGAGTGGGAGCACGATGCTTCGCATCCCAGAGCGGGTCTTGTTGGACACAGCACTCAGAGAGAGGGTAGAGGCTCTTTGGACAGAGGGCATGGACAGCCAGGCTCTACCGGCAGACAGAGTGGCCTTAGGCCTAGCTCAGCTTAGCCACTTTTTTCTCCAGGAGTCTTTGGCTCGACGGGCTGCAGCGAGAGGTGGAGCAGCGTCTCAGACGAGGCATTGCTTCACTACAGAGGATGCAGGAGCAGCATCCAGACAGTCCATGGTTGGAGGAGCAGTTACAACAGGCTCGACAAGAGCTTGCTTGCACAGAGGAGAGGCGCCATGAGTTTGCCTTTCACCGACGGGCATCTCAGTGGACTCAGGTAGGTGATAGAGTGACAGGTGCTTTTTTTGAGACAGTAGGACCTCGGCACTCGCATGCCAAGGTCAATTAGCTGAGGAGACCCGATGGGTCAGTTGCTTGTGAGCCTGAGGATATGCGTGCAGTTGCTACTGACTTTTACCGTGAGCTACTGTCGGCTGAGCCCCAGTCAGAGAGACAGGATGCATGCAGGGAGCAGGTTTGGGTGCAGATGCCTTGTCTTGTGACTGAGGAGATGCGCCAGAGGCTGGAGATACCTCTTCAGCTTGAGGAGCTGCACACGGCTCTTAGGGCCCTTCCTCGTGGTAGCTGTCCAGGTGAGGATGGGCTGACTCCCAGCTTCTTCTTGGAGTACTGGGACTTGCTTGGCCCAGATCTTTGTAGTGCCTTTCAGTACATTCTGCACACAGGAGTGATGCCGGATAGCATGAGTGAGGGCCTGATTTACCTCATTCCAAAGGAGGGTGGCTCCTTGGATGAGATTCGACAGTGGCGCCCCATCACCATCCTCAACTCAGCCTACAAAATTCTTGCCAAGGCTCTGAGTTTGAGGATTCAGCCACTTTTGGAGAGCCTTATACATGGGACTCAGACAGGTTTTGTCAAGGAGCGCAGTATCCTTGACAACATCTTCACTTTCTGGGAGGCTTCTGCCCTGGCACGTCTCCGTGGGGAGGACCTTGTGATTCTTCTTCTCGATTTTGAGAAGGCATACGACAGAGTTGACTGGGACTTTCTAGAGGGCACGCTTCGCAGGATGGGCTTTTCAGATGCTTGGATCAGAGGGGTGTCAGCTTTGTACAGACAGGCTCACAGTCAGGTGCTTTTGGCAGGAGGTAGAGGTGAGCGCTTCATGCTCACACGATCGGTCAGACAGGGTTGTCCTCTTGCCCCCTTTCTCTTTCTGTTCTATGCGGAGGCGATGAGCAAATTTTTGGTGTCACAGCAGGTTGGTTTGAGGGGCTTCGCACTCCCTATACGGGGAGATGAGCTTCTGGACGCTGAGTTTGCCGACGACTCAGCCTTGTACTTAGAGGGCCAGGAGGCCAATTTACACAGGTGTGGGCAGGCTCTAGAGACCTTCTGCTGTGCATCGGGCACACTGATCAACTGGAGAAAGACAGTGGCTTTCTCGGTTGGCAGTGCTCCTGTGCCAGAGTGGATGCCAGGAGAGGGTTTCAGGTGGATTCCTCCAGGGACTGCAATTCGATACTTGGGTTGTCAGGTTGGTTTGGATTTGTCCCCCGAGCAGCAGATTGCTCTTCTCCTATCCATCAGGAGAAAGCTATTACACTGGAGCTCAGCACGACTTTCGCTGGCTGGTAGAGTAGTTGTTGCCAACCAGGTGTTGTTGGCAACTATGTGGTACATCACTTCTTGCTGGATCTTCTCGAGTTCTTGTATCAGCCAGGTAGAGAGGCTGATCAGGAACTTCCTTTGGTCAGGTCGCGACACTCAGGTTGCCCGAGCCAAGGTGGCTTGGTCGGTCATCACACTCCCTTGTTCTCAGGGAGGGCTTGGGATCATTGATCCAGCACAGCAGAGCAGAGCCCTTCTTGGGAGGTTCGTCGTCAGAGGACTTCTTCCAGGCGAGGAGCCCTGGAAAGAGTTCTTGCTACAGAGGCTTCGTGCCAGGGTGCCTCAGTCAGGAGGCCCTTGGCAACCTTCGACCAGATGGATCTTTACAGAGTTGCGCCGAGTTGGTTTGAGCAGGAGACTGGAGGACCGATTCGCTGTGAGTTTGCTTCGCTCTTGGGAGCTCTTACGGCGTGGCCTAGAGCAGAGACAGCCGACATGCACGGAGGAGCGCCTACGACAGCCCCTCGTCTGGAACCCCATGGTTAGCACTCAGAGAAGCCACTTGGTTGGGAGTAGGCCTCATGTTTCTTGGGGTCCCATGGCAGCAGGTCCAGCGCGCTCTCTAGGTGACTGGCTAGAGTTCACAGGTTTGTCAGAGGAGGTGCAGGGTGTCCAGCTACAGGGCATGAGAGGGGTTCAGAGCATGTGTCAGGACATCTCAGAGTCAGTTCCAGCTGAGTGGCTCACGCCTCTCGAGCCAGTAGCACCCCGATGGATGGGAGCCTTCACACGACTGGAGGTTCTCATCTCAGGCAGGGCTTGTTCAGAGACTGTCCCAGCCCTGTTCTTCGAGCTTCAGGGTGGGAGACGATTACAGCGAGTTACAGTAGAGGCCCCGCAGGTAGCAGAGTGCTGTTTCCAGAGGATCCGAGTTGTGGGCATTTGTGGGAGGACTTGCGTCATAGACCCTGACCCAGCAGCTCTCGAGACAGGACACTGGAGGCTATGGGCTTGGGAGTGCTGTCCACTGGCACGAGTACAGTGGGATCCTGGTGAGTGGCTTTGGAGGGACCCCTTCTCTTTTGCAGACCGCTCCCTTTCTTTCAGTACACTGTTCGGCTTGGACGTCATTTACTTGCAGCGCAGAGAGAGGCCCGCCCCGCTGCAGCACGACATTGGCAGGAGGAGGGTCTCACAGTTGAGTTCTTGGCAGCTTTTTGGCAGAGGCTGTGGGACTCCAGACAGTCGAGGCGCGTCACTTTGTTCCAGTGGTTGGTTGCACACAGAGCCACAGCAGTAGGGAGCTGGCTTGTGCATAGTGGTCTCTCGGTCGCATGTACAGCCTGTGACCAGTTGGTGGAGAGTCAGCGACACTGTCTTTGGGACTGTCCCTCGGCCCAGCAGGTGTGGCTACGAGTTCTTCGGCTGATGCTTGCCCTCTCCACGGCTCGACAGTACACTTGGGGGGCAGCGGCTTGGTCCACCCTCACGGGCCCGGCACTACAGTTTGAGCTATCTTCCACCAGCAGGATGATAGTGATACAGGGGGGGCGACCTACACTCCAGCCTGCTACAGACCTTACTCCACAGGAGTGGTGCAGTGAGAGAGAGGAGTGCTGGGAGCTCATCAGCGGCCTAGCTCTCTGGTTCATCTGGCGGGCCTGTTGTTTCCGCATCTTTGAGGCTCGCCCTGTGCCACCAGCCGAGACTGTTCGTGACTTTTGGCTAGAGCTGATCCATACTCTCAGAGGACAGCTTGAGGGACTACAGGGCAGCTCCGACCGCATGCGGGAGCGCCGCGAGGCTTTCCTTCGACTCTGGCGCCCCGGGCCTTTCTACACCATGGTCCAGGGGGTGCTCAGATGGCACTACTGTCCACCTGTGTGGCTCTTCCCTCCTCTCATCTCTTGATTTAGCCCCATTGTATATATGCTGTTTTTTCATTGGGAGAGTCTCCCCATCATGCTTGTTGTAGCCCTCTCTAGCAGAGGTGGATGTAGCCCTATGGGCAGTTTTCATTAACTAATAGAAGGATCTTTTTCTCGGAAAAAAAAAAAGAGTCATTCAAAATAGCCTGAACCAATGGGAGATAAAGCTCCCAATGAGACTGCTGATCATGCACATATGACTTTAAAACATCAAAAGCCAACTGATTGTAAATCTTTGTCTGAACATCTGACTGTGAATGAAAAGCCGATGAAAAATCCAACTTAGTGCCAAAATTTTCAAAGAGTGCGCGCCAAAAATTGGACGTGAACTTAACATCTCTATCTGAAACAATCGATTTTGGCGAACCACAGAGGAGGTACCAATGCTTGATGAACAATCGTGCTACATCTTGTGCTGTGACTATGGCCTTACAAGGAATTAACATGCAAAACTTGCTGAAACGATCAACAATTGTCAAACATTGCGTCACGTGACACATCCAACACTATGTGTCAGTGGACAAGCTACAACATGACCAGGGTTCAGTTCAGTCAAGTCAGTCTAGAATAGGAAGTGATCTGGCACTTTTGTGAGTCTGTTCGCAGACTGTGCATGTCCAGACACTTAGATTGGGTGCATATCCTCTGGTTGCACACAACATGATCATCAGATTTCCATCAAAACCCATCAGTAGCATTTTTACAGTAAATAGACCTATTTTCCCTATTTTTGACATTTCTCACTTATTATTTTTAAGTGACTTTTGTTGGAAACTAGGTAGGGCAATTTTACTAAGTTTGTTTATATAGAAACCTAGCGCTAGCACTTTCTGGAGAAGAGGCAGCAAGAGCTCCGGTTCAACTGGCACCTTCTCAGCAAGACCCCCCCAAGACCAACCTAGCGTTTTTGCCCAACAGCATAGCCTAGCGTTTTTGCATCCAGATCAGCCTTGGCGTTTTTGCATTGCAGATCAGTCTCGGCGACCACAAGACACAACAGATCAGCCCTAGTGATAGCAGATCCCCCAGCGACAGCAGATCAGCCCTAGCGTTAGCAGTTTCCTCCGCAAGACAGATTTCAGTCCCTAGCGTTTTTGGTTTGCAGATCAACCTCAGCGTTTTTGCAGATCTTCGCGACGGAATCAGCCCTAGACTCAACGTTTTCAGTTTTCAGTAGTCAATTTCCGCAGTAGAACCCCCAAACCTCGCAGATCTCACCTTCCTGCAACAACAGATCCTTGCCACACGGTCAGATCCTGCGCAGTTTGCAGATTCAGCCCGGAAAACGCAGATTTCAGCATCTGTGTTGTCAGCGCCTTGTCGTCATCGCCATCGACATCGACAGAGTCAGAATTCAGCAGATAAAGATTTGCAGATTTCAGCCCTTAGCATTTTTAGATTTCAATCCGTCTCATCGTCGTCGACATCGTCTGCAAGTCCAAGCATTGTAGAGATTTATGCAATCATAAGTAGACCGCTCTCGCCATAGAGAGTGGGGCCCTTGGAGGAGAGTTTGACAACTTTCCGGTGTCGTATTCTCTTCTTTCTCTATCTCTCAGTCTCAGCACCTTCACGCACAGTGTCTATTCACTTTGTTTGTGTCCATTGCACTCTCTCATTACAGAACGGAAGGCTCTCCCTTCCCTAAGTAAAAGGAACCTTGAGCACAGTTCGGAGCACTCATCTTGAGCAAAGTTCAACATTCACTTCCGCTGCACCTTACATTGGTATCAGAGCTTTGGTAGTGTTCTGTATCACTCAAGGAAAGAACCACAATATATTTTTTTGCTTGTTGCGGTCGCACGTAACCCAAGTCCTCTTGGGCGTGTCGATTCCTAATCGTGTTTTTGAAGAGTGACAGGAAACCCAAGAAAGAAGGGCTTGTCTAGCCTCCCCTTGTGCCTCTTTTTACTCATTGAGAGCGGACCGTGCACTTAGCGGCCGGCCAATCGACGTGAGGTGGGAAAAAGCAACCTTGGTGTGAGCGCAAAGCCGCCAAGGGGTGCGCCCGCGAGAAAGAGAAGAACTCGGGTGAAGAGAAGATCCTTCTCTAACATAGATTGCAAGCTAAAGAAGAACCTCAAGAACCTCAAGACCCTCAAGAACCTCAAGAACTTAAGAACCCCAAGAACCCAAGACCCGCAAGAATCCAAGTTCCTTGTGAACTTAAGAACACAAGACTTCAGTGGATGGTCATCAGCCGAAGCGGCATGGATACTTCGCATGGAGGTGATGAGCATGAGGGTGGTGAAGAAGAATTTTCTCCACCAGGAGGTTTTTCCGACCCTCCCCCTTCCCCCCATCTACGCCAAGGATTGCACTAACTGCTATGGAGGAGTTGAAGCAGTTGTTTATGGACAGGAAGTTAGAACGTGAAGCAAGGAAGTTAGAACTCGAAGAAAGAAAGGCAGCTATTGAGCGTGAGCGTGAGCAAGCGCGCTTGGCGGCCGAAGAAACAAGGGCAGCCATAGATCGTGAATACGAAGAAAGAGTGGCAGCCATAGAGCGTGAGCACGAGCAAGCACGCTTGGAAGCCAAACAAAGACAAGCCAAATTTGATCGCGAGAACAAAGCAAGACAACCAGAATTTGATTGTGAGAACAAAGCAAGAAAAGAAAAGAGCAACTGACACATGAAAGAGTTCTTGTGACTCTTTTCTATTGTGCATGCGCAGTTTGAAGAGGATTAGGAAAAGAAGACTCTCTCCGTCTCTTCTTTTCCCAAGCATGACACACAGGATTTGCATGATGATAAGCATGATGAATTGAATGATAATGATAAGCATGATGAGTTGGATGACAATGACAAGCATGGTGATTTGCATGATGATCAAGATGTGATTTCTCACGAGCATGATGATTTAAAATGCATGATCAAGATGTGATTTCTCACAAGCATGATGATTTGCAAGATAAAGATGATGTAATTGTTCACAAGGATGATGTGTTAGTTGATACTTTTTCTAGTGAAGCTAACCTCATTGTAGATTCGATTCATCCCGAGAACCGATCTTGGCTCTCGAGTCGAGGTCCACAGAACCCCCACAGGAAGATTCGATCAATCATGAAGAATTGATCTTGGCTCTCGAGCCTAGGTCCATAGAACCCTCACAAGAAGTATTATGTGTTCTAGTGATTCGTCAGCACGCATTGTTCGCGTCTTTCATTCGTGATCGTTTCCTGTATTTTAGTGAGCGTCTTTATGTGATTTCTTTTCCTAGGCATGACATATTGTACGTTGAGCACGATTCACCCATGGATGAGCACAGATGTATGCGGATTTCTCATGAAAAGATGAAATGCTTGCATTCAAGGAAGTCACATTCAATGTCTCTTCCTTGGCATGACACAGTCGTAGAAAGAGCACGAGAAGCATTAAGCATCAAGCATCGGCATGTCCATTGTGATTTGCCACAGTTGATTGATTTAGATCATAAAGACAAGATTCGATCTCATTGTTTGCGTGTGTGTGGTGAACGGTTTGGCACTCCGTCTATTTGTTCATCTACATTGCATGCACAATCTTTAGAGAAGACGAGATTTTTTCCAGTCACTTTACATGGAATGGGTATGTTCATGTTTTTTTGTTGGAAGTGGTTTTATTAATTTTTCATCCTCGGAGATTCTTGAAGAAGATAGACGCATGACTATAGACGAAGTTGAAGCATCGAAGGAGCCACAGAAGACTTTGTGTCGCTTTCGGCACGGCCCCAAGAAGCAAGCGTTGCAGACCTTTATGAAGTTCAAGTATCGCATGACCCACGCATCAGAGTGGGCCGGCGAAGAGTCCTTCACAGGATTCAAGGCCCTGTTGGCGATCTCCCTCGACGCCATACAGTTCGGTACCAGTACCTCACTTTGAAAAGGAGGGGATGTCACGTGACACATCCAACCCTATGTGTCCGTGGACAAGCTACAACATGACCAGGGTTCAATTCAATCACGTCAATCTAGAATAGGAAGTGATCTGGCACTTTTGTGAGTCTCTTCGCAGACCGTGCATGTCTAGACACTTAGATTAGGTGCATATCCTTTGGTTGCACACAGCAGGATCATCAGATTTCCATCAGAACCCCTCAGTAGCATTTTTACAGTGCATAGACCTATTTTCCCTATTTTTGACATTTTTCACTCATTATTTTTAAGTGACTTTTGTTGGAAACTAGGTAGGGCAATTTTGCTAAGTTTGTATATATAGAAACCTAGCGCTAGTACTTTCTGGAGAAGAGGCAGCAGGAGCTCCGGTTCAACAGGCACCTTCTCAGCAGGACCCCCCCAAGACCAACCTAGTGTTTTTGCCCAAGAGCAGAGCCTAGCATTTTTGCACCCAGATCAGCCTTGGCGTTTTTGCATTACAGATCAGCCTCAGTGACCACAAGACACAGCAGATCCGCCCTAGCGATAGCAGATCCCCTAGTGACAGCAGATCAGCCCTAGCGTTAGCAGTTTCCTTCGCAAGACAGATTTCAGCCCCTAGCATTTTTGGTTTGCAGATCAACCTTAGCGTTTTTGCAGATCTTTGTGACGGAATCAGCCCTAGACTCAACGTTTTCAGTTTTCAGTAGTCAGTTTCTGCAGTAGAACCCCCAAACCACACAGATCTCACCTTCCTGCAACAGTTTCTCGCCGCATGGTCAGATCCTGCGCAGTTTGCAGATTCAGCCCAGAAAACGCAGATTTCAGCATCTGTGTTTTCAGTGCGTCGTCGTCATCGCCGTCGACATCGACATAGAGTCAGAATTCAGCAGATAAAGGTTTGCAGATTTCAGCCCTTAGCATTTTTAGATTTCAACCCATCTCATCGTCGTCGACATTGTTGGCAAGTCCAAGCATTGTAGAGATTTGTGCAATCATAAGTAGACCGCTCTCGCCATAGAGAGTGGGGCCCTTGGAGGAGGGTTTGACAACTTTCCAGTGTCGTATTCTCTTATCTCTCTTATCTCTCAGTCTCAGCACCTTCACGCTTAGTGTCTATTCACTTTGTTTGTGTCCATTGCACTCTCTCATTAAAGAACGAAAGGCTCTCCCTTCCCTAAGTAAAAGGAACCTTGAGCACAATTCGGAGCACTCATCTTGAGCAAAGTTCAACATTCACTTCTGCTACACCTTACACATTGAGTGTTCCTTGAATGCAAACTAGGTGGAAGGTTAGTCACAAAATCCATGGAAATATCTTAAAAAGGTCTATCGGGAATACGCAGCGGAAGCAAGAGGCCTTGCTTCTTATCTCGAGGAGCTTTTACCTTTTGACATATAGTGCACTGTGTGACATTACGAAACATATCTTTTCGCATTTTAGGCCAATAAAAGAATCTTCTTATTTTTTCCAAAGTGGTGTTCATTCCCCTGTGCCCATCCGTGAGAGAATCATGTGCATCATGCAATATGGTTGGCCTAAGAGAGGGCAACACACATAGACGTTGACGAAAATACAACAAACCATCACGAATGAGATACTTGCTTGGCCCTTGAGAAGCAAGAGCCTGCAACCATTGCTTACCAAACTCGGAATCAGCATACTGGTTCTTCATGTTTTCGGAAGAGACACCTTGAATAGAAACTGTGGATCTTGACTCAAGAGCCAAAATTTGTCCTTTGCGACTCAATGCATCTGCAACAGGGTTAGCTTTTCTAGGCACATACTCAATCAAACCTCCAAATTGCTCAAAAAATTGTGACCACCGTGCTTGGCGATCACTCCAATGTGCACTAGGCATGGATTGGAGCCACTTGAGGGCTTGGTGATCTGTGCGAACTGTAAACTCTCTACTATACAGAAAATGTTTCCAATGCTTAAAAGAGTGAATGACAGACAAAAGTTCTTTATCATAAACTGAATTGTTCTTTTGTGCACTATTGAGCTTTCGACTAAGGAAAGCTATGGGACGACCATGCTTCTGAAGCACAGCGCCTATGGCGACATTGCTCCATAGTTACTCGGAACGGGAACGGGAGGGTCCGGAACGGGACGGGAACGGGGAGGAGGAGGGGGGGCCGGAACGAGAACGGGGCTGGGACGGTCCACTTAAAGTAAGGATTGAATTACCTCCATTCAGCTTAGTCTCAAATAAACTCCTAACAACCCCAAAACTGCCCCCTAACCTGCCCTCAAACTGCACCAAATATGTTCCCCGAACAACCCTAAATCTGCCCCCAAAAGCCCACTTTTTTTCCCCCAAATGCCTACTTTTGCCTGTTCCGCCCCGCGTCTCGCCGTTCCGCCTCATGTTCCGTCCATTCCGGAACACCGTTCGGGTTACACCCCGTTCCGGAACGGCGTTCCGTTCTCATCTCCGTTCCGGGAACGGGACTCGTCCGGAACGCCGTATCGGAACGTTTGGGCTGTGTTCTCCCGTTCCCTGTTACAGTGCATTGCTCGCATCCATCCATACCTCAAAGGGGTCATCCCAAGAGGCAAGGATATGACATGGTGCTTCTGTCACCGCAACCTTGAGAGCTGCAAAAGCCTCAATGGCTGCTTCGGGCAAGTCTACGTGCTAACGGCGAGTCTTTACCCCTTTCAAAACATCAGTCATAGGTGCGGCAATGCATGCAAAATTCTCTATGTGCGAACTATATGCTTGACATAAACTAAGAAAGAACGCACATCATATGCAGTTTTGGGCAAGTCCCAATTACGCACCTGTTCCACCTTTGTGGGGTTTAGCTTGACGCCTTCTGCAGAAATGATATAACTCGGATAAGTAACTTCAGTGAGAAAAAACTCAGATTTCTTAGCTGCAATGTACAACCGACACTCATCCAAACGGGTTAGTACCCTTTCGACATCCTTTTCATGTTGTTCCCATGATGCAGAAAAAATGAGAATATCGTCAAGAAAGATGAACACACATACACCAACCATATCGCCGAAACGGCCTACCATGAGACGATTAAATGTACCCACGGCACCTGTCAATCCAAAAGGCATAACAACATCCTCTCATTGCCCTCGCTCCGTGCATTTCCCTTGAAGTAAGAGGTAGCCCTCCGAATCTTGGAGTGCTCTGAGTAACGCCCTCCAAAGAAAGCTATGTCAAACTGCTGTATGAAAGACAAAGCCTTCGAAGCATCTCTATAACCAGAAAACGTGTCAAATTTAATTGACTGTCCACCTTCTTTAACTCTCGGGCTTTCTTGCTTTTATTCTCCAGAAAGTCATACTGGTTGGCTTTATAAAAATTCTTCTTCTTTGCATAAAAGGTGCCGTCGTCAGAGTCCGAACTATCTGAAGACGAGTCCTCTATAGAACTGTCAACAACTAGGCGAGATTTAGGCTTCTTGCGAGATTTAGGCTTCTTGCCTTTTTCTTTCCCTTTCTGTCTTCTTCCCTCGAGGCTAGAAGAGCTCGAAGAAGAAGAAGAAGAAGAAGAATTGGGTACTCCTTCAAATCGAACACGCTTCTTCTGCTTTCTTGCCGATGCAAATGTAGACTGATGACCCAAATAATTTGGGAAGTTGATTCCTTTCTTCTGCTTTTTGTCGTGCTTTTCTGCTTTGTTCTGTGCGTCAAAAAGCTGAGCAATTCGTGCATCAACCACCTCTTCTAATTCTTGCTATGTATACATCCTTGGAGTAGGAGGTTTCTTCAGTGCCGGGGTGGTTCTATGGTTTGCTGCCACTGTGAATGCACCTCGTCGAAGGAGGTCTGACTCATAAATTTTGCAAATTTCGGGTCCTCCGTAAAATTTAGCATCATCTTTGTTGCATCGCCAATCAATCGTCGACGCTCCATCTCTTCGAGCTCCGCCTGAGTAGGCCGAGGCGGGCCATCCTCCTTGCGTGAATCTTCGTCGTGATCTCTTCCCGCATCTTCGGATGTAGAGGAAGTCGATTGATCACTGTCTGAAACCATAAGTGCTGCGTAAAAAGGATCAGATTTCTCGGTAGGAGAGAAATCGGCCGCGCTCTGATACCACCGTAAAAGACTTGGACATTCCAAGTCGAGAATCTACCGCGACACCACAAGAATTCACTTCAAAATAGTTCACAGTTCACAATTGATTCGACACTGGCCCGACGGAGTTCCGTGCCTAGAGATGTTGGCCGCAAAGACTGGCGCCCCTTTCGGTATTTCTTTTTGTATTAATCTGCAACTCAAAGTACAAGAGAGTGGTCAGGACTCACTCTTAGACTCTGCGTCCAGATGCTCTGAGAAGTGAGAGCCCAAGCCACTATTAAATAAGTTTACAAGGGATGCTATAAACAAAGCTCAAAAGCTTCAAAATCAAAAGCTGTCCCAAAGTAAAGCACTTCCAAATTTTTTTTCCTCTCACAAGTCCTCTTAGGGAAATAAAGCAAGGCTTAAAGTTAAAAGCTCTCTCTCTCTCTCTCTCTTGCGTAGCTACTGCGTAGCCAAAAAGTAGCTCAAAATCTGTCGCTGGTGTCCATACACTGTTGCCACAGCAGCCCCGCAAAACGCGGGCGTCCGTACAGCAAGCCACGTCAGCATTTCTGCGCCGTACAGGGCATTTCCGGGAGCAGCCAGCGGGTGTGTGTGAGTATTGGGCAGCCACATCACTGAGTTGTGACAGTGCTCCCGTTCTTCTCGCTAAAAAGGACGGTGGGATGCGTTTTTGCGTAGATTACAAAGGTCTCAATAAAGTCACCGTCAAGATCAAGTATCCGTTGCCTTGCCTAGGATGGATGACCATATGGATCGACTCTTGGGTGCAAAATACTTCACTAAGATCAATCTTTCGTCCGGCTACCATCAAATACAAATACACCCACATGACGTCTCGAAAACCGCGTTTCGTACACAATATGGACATTATTAATTTTTGGTCTTACCTTTCGGATTGACCAACGCTTATGCAACTTTCCAACAGATGATTAATGACCTCTTTCGTACTTATCTGGGAAAGTGGATGTCGTTTTCAAACTCTGGAGCTCTGCAATGATCACAACATGCCTAAGAGTACAAGGAGGTGGGTTCATATATAGGCAAATAGGAAATTTGCCCTACCTACTGTAGAAAACCTAGGATTTTGATAAATGGCCCTAAAATGCTAATAAATATGTAAACTCCCTAAGAGTGACCTGACACAATTTTAGTAGCAAAACTGCGGAACACTCGAGACTCTGACATCGGGAAACCCTAGGAATGAGGGTCCCACCTCATGCCAGCCTACTAGGTGAGCAACACCGTGGAGTGCATCGCCGAGAACAAGTACGTCTACCTCAGAGACGGCCAGGCATAGCCACAGAACAGCCCTCACTTCCTAATTTGCACCTCGGAGATATTGGAGCCACCACCAAACATGAATCTGAACTCTAACACCCCCTCTCAGCTCCTGGATGGGAAACATGTAAGGTGCAGCGGAAGTGAATGTTTAACTTTGCTCAAGACGAGTGCTCCGAATTGTGCTCAAGGTTCCTTTTACTTACGGAAGGGAGAGCCTTCCGTTCCTTTAGTGAGAGAGTGCAATGGACACAAACAAAGTGGTGAACACTGTGAATGAAGGTGCTGAGAGTGAGAGATAGAGAGAGAAGAATACGACACCAGAATGTTGTCAAACCCTCCTCCGAAGGCCCCACTCTCTATGGCGAGAGTGGTCTACTATTGATTGCACAAATCTCTACAATGCTTGGACTTGCTGACGATGTCGACGACAATGAGGAGGACGACGAGACGGGCTGAAATCTGCAAATCTTCTATCTGCTGCTGAATTATGACTCTATGTCGGTGACGATGTCGACGGCGACGACGCGCTGAAAACGCAGATGCTGAAATCTGCGTTTTCCGGGCTGAAATTGTAAACTTCGTGGGATCTGACTGTGCGGCGAGGATCTGCTGCGGGAAGGTGAGATATGCGAGGTTCAGGACTTGTCCTGGTGTGTCTTAAGTGCTGAAAATTGAAAACGCTGATGCTTCTAACTGTTCCGTCGCAAAGGATCTACAAAACGCTAGGGCTGAAAATGGGTCCTGCTGCAAAACGCTGTGAATCTGTTGGCGCAAACCACTAACGCTAGGGCTGATCTGTCCTCTGTTGTCGCGAGGCTGATGTAATGCAAAAACGTTGGGCTGAGTTGGTCCTTGGTTGAAAACGCTAGGTTTACCGCCGGTGGGGGGTCTTGTTGAGAAGTTGCCTGATGAACACCGGGTTCCTGTTGCCTCTTCTGCCCCTAAGTGCTAGCGCTAGGTTTCTTGATATACTTGCTTGTGAAAATTGCCCTACCTAGTTTCCAACAAAAGTCACTTAAAAATAATAAGTGAAAAATGCCAAAAATAGGAAAAATAGGTTTTATGCCCTGTAAAATGATCTTGATGGAATCTGATGGGAATACTAATGATCATGCTGTGTGCAAACAGAGGATATGCATCTAATCTAGGTGTCTGGACATGCACGGTCTGCGAATAGACTCACAAAGTGCCAGATCACTTCCTAAGCTAGACTGATTGGACTGAATTGAACCCTTGTCATGCTGTAACTTGTCCACGGACACATTGGGTTGGATGTGTCACGTGACATCCCCTCCTTTTAAAAGTGAGGTACTGGTACCGAATTGTATGGCGTCGAGGGAGATGGCCAACAGGTTCTGGAATCTTGGAAAGGACTCGTCGCTGGCCCACTCTGATGCGTGGGTCATGCGATACTTGAACTTCATAAAGGTTTGCAATGCTTGCTTCTTTGGGCCGTGCCGAAAGCGACACGATGTCTTCTGTGGCTCCTTAGATGTTTCAACTTCGTCGATAGTCATGCGTCTACCTTCTTTAAGAATCTCCGAGGATGAAAATTCCTGAAACGACTTCCAACAAAAAAACATGAACATACCCATTCCATGTAAAGTGGCTGGAAAAATACTATTCCTTCGAAAAAACTGTGCATGCAATGCAGATGAACAAAGTGACGGAGCGTCAAACCGTTCATCAAACACACACAAACAATGGAATCGAATGTTGACAATCTGATCTAAATCAATCAACTGTGGCAAATCACAATGGAAATACCGATGCTTGATGCTCAATCCTTCTTGTGCTCTTTCTGAGATTGTGTCATGCCAAGGAAGAGACATGGAATGTGAATTCCTTAAATGCAAACATTCCATCTTTTCATGAATCATCCGCATACATCCGTGCTCAAGCCTCATTCATGAGTGAATCGTGTTCATTGTACAATATGTCATGCCTGTGAAAAGGGATCACATAAGGACGGTGACTAAAATATAGGAAAGCATCACGAATGAAGCACTCGAACAATGCGTGCTGACTAATCATTCGAACACATAATACTTCCTGTGGGGGTTCTTTGGACCTCGTCTCGAGAGCCAAGATCAGTTCAGTCTGGGAGGGGGTTCTGTAGACCTCGACTTGAGAGCCAAGATCGGTCCTTCGTGATTGATTGAATCTGCAATGAGGTTAGCTTCACTAGAAAAAGCATCAACTAACCCATCATCCTTGTGAATGATCACATCGTGATCTTACAAATCATCATGCTTGTGAGAGAAATCACATCTTGATCATGCAAATCATCATGCTTGTCATTGTCATTCAAATCATCATGCTTATCATTGTCATTTAAATCATCATACGCATAATCATGCAAATCATGTGTGTCATGCTTCGGAGAAGAAGAGACTACGAGAGTCTCCTTTTCCCGAATCTCTTGCATCTGTGCCTGCACTTGAGACAAGAGTCGCAACATCTCTTGCATTCTTGCTTTGTTCTCGCGATCAAATCTTGCTTCTCTTTCGTCGCACTCACGCGCTATGGCTGTCATTCTGTCTTCGTATTTACGCTCAATTTCTGCTTTTCTTGCTTCGCGTTCTAACTTGTTGTCCATAAACATCTGCTCCAACTCCTCCATAGGAGTTAGTGCAATCCTTGGAGTAGATGGGGAAGGGGGAGGGAAAACCTCCTGGTGGGGAAAATTCGTCTTCGCCACCTTCATGCTCATCGCCTTCATGCAAAGTATCCATTCCGCTTCGGGTGATGACCATCCACTGAGGTCTTGGGTTTTGAAGTTCACGAGGAACTTGGGTTCTTGTGGGTCTTGGTTCTTGGGTTCTTGAGGTTCTTGAGTTCTTGAGGTTCTTGAGGGTCTTGAGGTTCTTGGGTTCTTGAGGTTCTTGAGGGTCTTGAATCTTGAGGTTCTTGCGGTTCTTCTTTCGATTGCAATTTGTGTTAGAGAAGGATCTTCTCTTCACCCAAGTTCTACTCTTTTCCGCGGGCACACTCCTTGGCGGCCTTACGCTCACACCAAGGTTGCTTTTTCCCACCTCACATCGATTGGCCGGCCGCTAAGTGCACGGTCCGCTCTCAATGAGTGAAAAAAGACACAAGGGGAGGCTGGACAAGCCCTTCTTTCTTGGGTTTCCTATCACTCTTCAAAAACACGATTAGGAATCGACACGCCCAAGAAGTCTTGGGTTACGTGCGACCGCAACAAGCAAAAAAAAATTATGTGGTTCTTGTGTTTCTTTCCTTGAGTATACAGAACACTGCCAAAGCTTTGATACCAATGTAAGGTGCAGCGGAAGTGAATATTGAACTTTGCTCAAGATGAGTGCTTCGAACTGTGCTCAAGGTTCCTTTTACTTACGAAAGGGAGAGCCTTCCGTTCCTTTAGTGAGACAGTGCAATAGACACAAACAAAGTGGTGAACACTGTGAATGAAGGTGCTGAGATCGAGAGATAGAGAGAGAAGAATACGACACCAGAATGTTGTCAAACTCTCCTTCGAAGGCCCCACTCTCTATGGCGAGAGTGGTCTACTATTGATTGCACAAATCTCTACAATGCTTGGACTTGCCGATGATGTCGACGACGATGAGGACGACGACGAGACGGGCTGAAATCTGAAAATGCTAATGGCTGAAATCTGCAAATCTTCTATCTGCTGAATTCTGACTCTATGTCGGTGATGATGTCGATGACGACGATGCGACGACGACGACGATGCGACGACGACGCGCTGAAAACGCAGATGCTGAAATCTGCGTTTTCCGGGCTGAAACTGTAAACTTCGTGGGATCTGACCATGCGGCGAGGATCTGCTGCGGGAAGGTGAGATCTGCGAGGTTTGGGACTTGTTCTGCTGTGTCTTAAGTGCTGAAAACTGAAAACGCTGATGCTTCTAACTGTTCCGTCGCGAAGGATCTACAAAACGCTAGGATGGTATGCTGATCCAAAAACGCTAGGGTTGAAAATGGGTCCTGCTACAAAAACGCTGTGAATCTGCTGGTGCAAACCACTAACGCTAGGGCTGATCTGTCCTCTGTTGTCGCCAGGCTGATGCAAATGCAATGCAAAAACGGTGGGCTGAGTTGGTCCTTGGCTGAAAACACTAGGTTTACTGCCGATGGGGGGTCTTGTTGAGAAGTTGCCTGATGAACACCGGGTCCTGTTGCCTCTTCTGCCCCTAAGTGCTAGCGCTAGGTTTCTTGATATACTTGCTTGTGAAAATTGCCCTACCCAGTTTCCAACAAAAGTCACTTAAAAATAATAAGTGAAAAATGCCAAAAATAGGGAAAATAGGTTTTATGCCCTGTAAAATGATCCTGATGGAATATGATGGGAATGCTAATGATCATGCTGTGTGCAACCAGAGGATATGCATCTAATCTAAGTGTCCGGACATGCACGGTGTGTGAACAGACTCACAAAGTGTCAGATCACTTCCTAAGCTAGACTGACTGGACTGAACTGAACCCTTGTCATGCTGTAACTTGTCCACGGACACATAGGGTTGGATGTGTCACGTGACAAAACAAGTCAAAGGGAGTTGGCATGAGAGGATAATGTTGCTTGTGGAAGAGGCTTGGTGAAGATGTCAGTAGGGTAATCCGAAGCTGGGATGTACTCTAGTCGGATAGAGCCATCCTTGGTCTTCTCACGAACAAAATGGTATTGTATCTCTATATGCTTGGTCTGGGCATGGAACACTGGATTCCTTGCAATGGCTATATAACTCTTGTTGTCAAAGTACATGATGGTCGTTTGCTGGGGAAATTCCATCTCCAAGAGTAGCCTCTGAATCCACAGTGTGTCACGTGCACATCTAACCCTATGTGCATGTGGACAAGTTGTAACTCCTACTTCTAGGGTTTAGGTCATCGTAGGAAGTGTCCTGGCACCGCACCCTTGTGAGCCTGTACGCAGGACGTGCATGTCCAGGCACTTAAGAGTAGTTGTAGACCCTATGATTGCACAACCCATTAGCACCTAGCATAAGCAGATAGCACCAAGCATAAGCAATCCACCGCATGTGAACCTCCTCTTAGCCTCATGTGAGCCACCTCTTCTAAGGTGACTTAATAATAAGTGACAGGGGGCATTTTAAATGAAATCGTGGGCTGAAATTGTAGCTGCTCGACCCAGCCTAAAATCCCTATATAGCCAGCCCTATGGAGCGCTAGAGAAGCAAGGAGCAGCAGAAGAACAAGGACCTTTAGCACCTGCAGTACAAGCACCCCTTCTTCCCGCAGTACCTAGCGTTTTCAGCATCAACCAGCCAGAGTTTTTCAGCCAGACCGCAAGCGTTTTGGACATCAGCAATCAGCGATCGCCGATTTCAGCCCCAGATTATCAATTGGTATCAAGCTTGGCAAGAGGCATAGTTGGCTGAGCATCTTGATTGTGTTGTGGATGGCAAGCCACTGTCTTTCAGTTGGGTCGACTTCCAAGACAAGCTCAAGGCTTGTTTTATGCCACCGTAGTACCTTGATCGGTTGAAGGAAGATTGGTGCGGCCTCAAGCAAAATGGCACTCTTGTTATGTCTTTTTCTAACCGTATTTTGCAAATTGGCGTTCAATTGCGTAAATTGGATGCAAAACGCAAGGAGGCTTTCCTTTTTGGGTTGGATGAGTACATCAAATTCAATGTGCAAGTCTTCAACCCTACGGACTACAACGCTGCAGTGATAGCTCTCACACAAGAAAAGGTAACCCTAAGGAGAATAAGTCATCTCAAAGTAGTGCACGAAACCAACAAAATGGTAAGAACATCGGTAAGAACAATGGGAAGCATAACGGTATTTCTTCTTCTTCTCAATCTTCCTTTACACCTAAAGCACAGAACTCTTCACCTCACAGTGATAATAAAGGAAAGGCTAAAACTCAAGACAAACCTAAGTTGACATCTCATGAAAAATTTGCTCAAGAAATAGTAGGAGGATGGTTAAGTCTTGAAGAACGAACCGTTTGTGGAAAAGAAGGAAGATGTTTTTAGCGTCACACTAAGGGTCACATGAAAAGAGATCGTCCTAAGGAAGCACCTAAGAAAAAACCCACACCTTCTGTTAGTGCCTTGATTGAGCCACATAATATGCCCCAAGTTTCTGAGAAGAGAGATTACGAAGGTAGAAAGAGACAGGTTACATGACATCTGAGAATGAAGGGTTCAACAGTCATAGTTACCCGGAACGGGAACGGGGAATGGGAACGGGAAGGTCCGGAACGGGACAGGAACGGGGGGGAGGAGGGGGGGCCGGAACGGGAGCGGGGCCGGAACAGTCCACTAAAGTAAGGCTTGAATTACCTCCATTCAGCTTAGTCTCAAATAAACTCCTAAACAACCCACAAAACTGCCCCCAAATTTGCTCCCTAACCTGCCCTCAAACTGCACCAAATATGTTCCCCAAACAGCCCCAAACTGCCCCCAAAACTTTTTTACCCCCAAATGCCTACTTTTGTCCGTTCCGCCCCGCGTTTCGCCATTCCGCCTCGTTCCCCCCATTCCGGAACACCGTTCCGGTTACACCTCGTTCCGGAACGGTGTTCCGTTTCCATCTCCGTTTCGGGAACGAGACTCGTACGGAACGCCGTTTCGGAACGTTTGGGTTGTGTTCCCCCCCGTTCCCTGTTACACTGTCAGCAGGTCATGGTTTTTAAGTTATGGAATATACGCTGCTATGTGTTTTGCATTTACGTGAGCATGCAAGCGCACACACATACACACAGTGGCCAAATGCACTTGTTCACTATATCATAAATGTCGGCATGCATGTGGCAGTTTGTTTTAATATCCCTTGAGATGCTTCTTACAGTGCAGCGCAGGTTCTTGAACCTTTCCACCTTTGTGAGCTCATAAAAGACAACATCAGCTCATCAATGTGCTTATCCCTGGATTGGAACCCCCTCTCAAAGGAGCAAATATCTATAAGCCACTCCGATGGTGGCCTGTCTGTGGTCGACATTAGAGAATCAAATGTGGAAGTCTCTCAACATAGAGGAAATGCACATAGCTTTGAGTCTTGGTGTGTCGCATATGATCCGTGGAGGCCAGACATCCTTTACAGTGGAGGAGATGATTGCCATTTCTGTGGTTGGGATGCACGAGCAGGTCTTATCCAGCCAGTCTTCAGAGAGAAGAAAGTGCATCATATGGGGGTATGTAGCATTCAAGGCAGTCCCCATGAAGTGAATCATCTTGCAACTGGAAGTTATGATGAAAAACTGCGCATTTGGGACACGAGGATGCTCAGTCAGCCAATAGCAGAGAAGGTTTTGGCATTGGGAGGAGGCGTATGGAAATTGAAATGGAGTCCATTTGACAAAGACTGTCTTGTTGCTGCATGTATGCATAATGGATTTATGGTTGTGAAAATGCAAGGGGATGAGCTCGTCTTAGCTATGGAGTATAAAAAGCATCAGTCGCTAGCATATGGAGTAGATTGGTTCAGGGGCCCATCAAAAGCCTTTGTTACTCAGTCAGTGCTGCATGATGCTGAAGTTGAGAAGAGAGAGGCTTTTGTAGGCAATTTGGAGAGCTCTTTACCTTTGGTTGCATCTTGCTCATTCTACGATTGCTCGCTTCATCTTTGGAAGCCTCATTTCCCTTTATGACAAATAGTACTCCTGTGTTCTTATAACCGTGTTAACAACAAAAACATAATTCGTAGTCTCTACTAACAAATACATTTTAATCTTCTCTGTGCTTCACTTTTAAATTGAGCATGTTGCTTGCTTGTAAGGCTTTCTGGAGTTGAGGCGATTTTTTTGGCCATAGCGAAGTCATGTCATGTGTTCACGAGACTCGTTGCGTGCTTGCCAATGTAATTATGGCCAGTCTCTTACCAGTAAGTTTCTTTCCTTATTGTTTACACGATGCATTCTAATCGACCATAAAATGCGGCATGTAGTAGGAAATAAGGTGAGCCTGTGGATCAAGAAAAACCTAAAAGAGAAGAAGGCTTTGCTCTTCATTGATTCTCTGCAAAGATGGAGGATTGTAAGGTTTGAAGCGTTTAATAGTCTGTAATAGATCACTTTTGAGGTCAATGCTGTTGCAAAGTACACTACTGTGACAACCTCTTCATGATTATGAGAATCTCCCAGCATTAGTACACACTCGATTCTTTAAATTATTGGTAATTCTGCAAATAGACGTTAATAATTCGGGACCGGGGTCGTAAAACTTTTGCCCTTATGATCTATTTTGGGATTATCACATTAATAAGAATGCAAAGAGTTACACGCAAGTTTTTGTCTGAGCACCAGGGTATAGCGTGTAGCATTTTGGCATCTGATTGTTGGCGAGGACATTGTCACAGTGAGCAACCTATTTACCTGTAAGTTGTGGATGGATACTCATTTATGATATTATAAATGGCACTATGATCTTGAAATTTTTGAATGCTCTCTAAGGAAGGTGTATGGGGTTTAGCTAGAGTATGCATGATTTATTACTTTTAGATTTTTCATTATAATAACCATGTCAGCCTAATATTTTTCCCTTGATGCTACCCTAATTATCAATATGTATGCAATTTGGTGGCAATGTGCTTTTTTTTTTTGGATAGGATACTTGAACGACTATTTCCATACTGGGAAGGTATTATTTTCCTTAAACTTTCCCTGCAATAATGCCAGAGTTTTTTTCAGTTTCATGATGGAAATACAGAACCAAACTCTGGTTGATGCCATGACACTGTAGCAATCCAATTGTGAGTAAAAATGATAGTATATTGAAGGAGTTGTTAGGGACATGTGCAATATGCAGTAAATATGGAGGGTCACCAAACTACCTTATGTCAATGGACTTCTAAGCCTAGCCATTTCTATTTCTAAAACGGTCCTTTCAGCTTTACCATGAGAGTGTTGATGCTAGCGATTGTTTGTAGCTTCCCAAAAGAGATCTTTGTAAAGCTAATCAAAGATTAAGATAAATTGATTTGATGCAGTATCAAAGGTTTGCCTGCAAAAACTGTTCGTTTTGGACCAACTCTACCCTCTTGCTTCAAGTAGAAAAGAAGTGACAATCTTGTTTGTACATAAATCACTAAGCTTTGGTTTATCTTTGTTTGAAGGGATCTAACCTACTTAGGATTTGAAGTCATCAAGTTAAAAGTAGTTTTTTCAAGGATGCTGCCGACCAAACAAGATTGGTTGATGGGTAGCTGTCACCATGAGACCCGGTGGTACAAGGGTTATCAATGTTTAAATGAGGGGAATGGGCACTTACGGCGGTGGTCTTTGCTTGGGGGGTAGCTGTCACCATGATACCCAATGGAACAAGGGCTGTCAACTTGTAAAAGAGGGGGACGGGCACTTATGGCGGTGGTCCCCTTCAATCCCTTTGTCTAACACGGCGCGATATGGGCTTTTCGTACATGCTTGCACCCCCCCTTCCTTGCGTCATTCAGGCAATTGACTCCCATACCTTCTATATCCTGCACGGCGCAATAAGGCCTAGTTCAACTTGGTGAGAAGGGATGCCCTCACGTTGTTTGTGCAACTTGGTGAGAAGAATTGCCCTTCAATCCCTTTGTCCAACACGGCGCGATACGGTGGGTTCGAATTTTTTGAAGCACCTCTTATCGCTTCTTCCGGGCAATTGGTCAATTTCCATCGCCCATCCCAGGACATCCCCCTTTGCTCCCTCCCCCTTGCATTTTGGTGGCAGGTGTGGACATGAGAAATGTAGGCCAATGCTAACAGGAAAGGATTATTAGGTGATGCATGGAGCTTTGCATTCCCCCATCTCCACCTAGTTATAGCCGTTTTGAATGTCTTGTATCTTCACAAACCTCTTACCATGCTTCCATCCCATTTTGAGTGTCTTGTATCTTGACAAACCTCTTACCATGCTTCAATCCCATTTTGAGTGTCTTGTATCTTGACAAATCTTGCTGACCTTTTGCGCTCCACAGACGGTTCATTCGTTAAATTATTTAAATCTTGCTCAATACTTTGGAAGTATTCACTATCAAGTGCAACGTAATCCCATTAGTTTCACTCTCAACAACTTATTTCTTTAACATCATCACCAAATTTATCTGCAAATATTATTTTCAATGATACTGAGAACAACACATAAGCCATCATTGACACCAAAAACTTGTGCCTGGTGTGTGGGGGTGTGGTGTATGTGTATGTGACTTATGAACAATCATTAGAGCACATCAAAACGAGACTTTTGGCGAAACTATGCAAATGACTACCAACTCAAACACACAGCAAATTAAGCATGTATTCCAAAAGCAACAGTACTAACATGAATCCTTGATGGATCATAGAGAAACTACTAGCATAATTCTTAAGGGATCTCATCAAGAGAAAGATGGGGCTTAGGAAGGCTACTTTCTTTGGCAATGCAAAGAGTCAAAACTTCACAAAATTTATCAAAATCGATCAAAATGGCCGTTAAAATTGACCTCAATATTTTGTTGCAAATTTTGATATAAATAATATCTCATCACGTAGCATATTTGTTAGATGTTTAATCTTTCTCAAAATCATCAGAGCTTGTATAAGAAGGCAAAAATTCACAAAACAATCTTTTATTTGGGGTGTGTGCATACAGAACATAGTTTAAACAGTGTTAGAAAAAAACGTATTTGAACTGGCTGAAATTGTAAACTCCTGGCTAGATTTTGAACTTGCCTTTTAAGAAAACCTGGAAATTTACTCCAGTTTTAGTGTGATTACCGGCAAAAGCTTCAAATTTGACCCAAAAACCAGGAGAATTTCAAAACTTTGCCTTTAATTTCACCGGTTAGAAAAAATGTATTTTTTCTAGCTCAACATAATTTTATTTGCATGAGCACTTGGAAAATAAAAGTGGTCCTTTAGATCCCATCCTTCTCCTATTGCTTTGCAAACACTTGATCGTTTCCAACCTAAATTTGTCATCACTTGCATCTGTAGTCATGCCCCTTTTCTTTGCAGTAAGGAGTGAGAGAGCGCTCATTACCTTCGTATGGATTTGTTGGGACTTAGTCAAGGCCAGACAGGCCTTAATCTGACCTTTTAAAAAGGCCATACAGGCCTTACTCTCTCAACCTTTTAAAACTTCTCATCTCTTCCTCTAATGCCATGTCAAGAAAGTGAAAGCTAGAGTTCTTGAAAGTGTGCACACCTAAGAGAATAGTTTATGCAAAGATGAGACTAAAGCTTCTAGATCTTCTCTACACAAAAATGACCAAAAAGATCTACTTACAAAACAGGAGATGAGAGTTTTGGAATGGCACACCTGCTCTGGAGATGCGAGTCCTACTCTGGCATATGACCCTCAAGTGCATTAAACAGCTTTCAATGTGAAGACTTGAGTATCCTTAAAGATACGAACTCACCACCAGTCAATGGATCGAATCCTCAACAAGATTTCTATGTAGGGTGGCCACATTGCCTTGCAAGACCAAAATCCTATTGCTATTAAAAGTTATTTGCTCCCTGCTCCAAGCCTTTTGCCCAATTACATTGAAGGGAAAAAAGTGTGCCCCTCAAAACCCTGTATTGGTGAAGATTAGTTTTTAAGATTGATGCATGACATCAAGCGACGGGGCAGCCTTTGCATGGGGACCATTGATCCCATGCACATGATCCGTGGCAGATAAAGCTGAGGCTCCTCTAAACCCTGGGTTGGTGAAGGTGACTCACCATTCTAGACGGAGCCATCAACCGAATTCATAATCTGACAATATCGAGACACTAGTACATAATGAGTGTGAGAGCATTTAGAAAATCTTATCTTTATTGGGCGGCTTATGAAGAACATAAAGGGGAACCATCATCATTTGCAATTGTCTTTCTGTGCATTAGAGTGAGGTACTCAAGGGATGAAAACCAAACAACTAAAACTGTTATCCCATACTGGCAGCCAACCTTGACATTCAAATTTCTCACTGCGACATATAAGAACACCAAATTCCACAAACAAGATATTGAATTGCAATTAAGTCATGTAGAGAAGCTCCTGAAAGATTTTGATTTTCATATACAATACAAAATTGATAGCAGGTAGTCATTGAAACACGTCCGATTCCTCAAAAGTGAGTCATCCAACCAATCAATTCAATGTAAATTTTCCCAATGTGCAGCTGTAATGTATTTACATTTTGCTAAGGGAGAGAACCAACAAAATTTGAATTTGTGCCCAGAGCAGATGAACCTTGACTGAAAGCTTGAGTGTCATTTAAACTGCTTGCCATGTCCACTGATGTGAGCGATCATCTCTCTACGCAGTCAAAAATCTCTTCTCTGAGCTTATCATGGCATAGTTATGCCTCAGGATGCTAGCACGCAACCCATTAATTAGTGTACAAGGTAAGATCCTCTGCAAAGTTAATCTACTCCAGGCTACTGATGTACTCAACATTTTGCTCCGCTGTAGCTTCCGGAGAAGAATTCTCCTCCAAGCCATCTTCACTGCTCATTGCGCACCATGTTACCCCTCTGGAATCAAGATCTTCTTCAGAAATGGGCACGACAGATCCAGAGCTTGCATCATAGTGAGAAAATCTCATTCTTTTATACCAGGGCACCTTAATATTCTCTGCCTTCGAGGATATCTCTGCGTTCTTAGACGTCATCAGATCCATGGATTCTTTCTCCTTGCTGCTTTGTATATGCTCCAGCTCTGTCAGGTCATAGCCTTTAGACATGCTCTCTCCCTCTTTGTCGTGTTCTACTAGACTACCATTGGAGTTGCTTGACAACTCTGCAACCTCTGACAAAACTTCTGCGTCTGATTGGTCAGCCATAGTCTCTGGTAGCTTTAGTTTAGGAGACAGACGGCTTGGTTCCCTGAGTCGCTGCTTTTGCATACGAGAATCCCAGGACTGCCTCACTTTAATCTATCCAGTCATTGCAGGCCAAACATTCACTTGATTAGCAGCAGTTAAGACAATGCTTGATATTTATCAATGTAAGCTAACCTATTTTGGTATCTGAATTCTGTTTAAATGTGAGAAAAGTGAAATTTTAATAAGACCTCACAATGCAAAAATGCAAATTACAGGTGATGAACCTGAAAAGAGTTTAGCCAAGCCCCATCCTTTTCTTCCTGCCTCTCAAGTGCAACTCTGGCACGCAGCTCCAATGACTCACGCATGACTCGAGTCAAGAAACTAACATCATCTGACAAAACACCTAATCCTCGAAGCAGGACAGATCCAAGCTGCAAACTGGTCTGCACAATAATCAACAAATACCTCAAAAAAAACTTCCTCATGTACTAAACAGTGCAAAGCATTCAAAGTGTAAGATAAGAAACTGTACCTCAGTATTCTCAAGAATAGCATCAGTAGCTCCTGCTGACTTCAATTCTAGCAAGTGTGAAAGGTCCTCCGCACGAGCATATATGGGAATCTATGCACAATTGCATGGAAGAAAGTTAGCCCTTTATCTCTAATTGAACATTAGTGAGCACAGGAGAGTTTTACCCCTGCATATGTCAGCCTCAGCCGTTCAACTGCCTCTACTGCTTTTTCCCGATCGGTATACATGACCATCACTGCCTTGGGCATGGTGATGCCTGCTGTCTGCAACACTGCGGGGCGTGAACCATCTCCATACAGTACTGGAAATCCTAATTTTCGGGCAGCCTGATTAGCCACATAAACCATTGCAGCATTATTACTCTGTCTATTTAATACTCTTCACAAACAAAAGATTTGTATTGGTCCATGTCATCTAAAAGAGGCCTAACAATCCGAAGTGACCAGTACAATAATTTTAGAGAGAGGAAAATTGCACACAAGGGGCATTAACAGAAGGTAAATTTGACTAGTGTCTTTCTCTTGTTTATACACTTGACAATAGGTTGAGACACATGACAATAGGTTGTAAACATTTATTATGCACAACCATTGATGCATAATGTTCCCTTTTCTAATGCACCTTCTCACGTGTTATAACCCTGAATACATGCAAATCATAATACCGCTCATAAACCATCGACACTCATCAAGTACCATGCTTATACAAGACATAGAAGGAATATGAAATCAATTCATTGCTGTGGATGAGAAAAAATGAAAGATCAAAGCCATCACAGATCAATGGGCATCAAAATGGCGGATTGCTCACTGCATACCATAACGTTTTATACCTTCACTTGGGCAGGGTCCAAGTCAAAAGCTACAAACTGCCATCCAGCAGAATCACCACCTAAGCCGCTTGCCAGTGGAGTAGATAAAAAGTTGGCAAGAACCTATACTAAAAACGCATTAAGTCATTAAAAATTTAACAATAAGGCTCGTTGATACAAAAACTTCATTACCTGACCCATTTGTCCGAAACCTATTATAACCACCGGATCGTTTGCTTCGAAAGTTTCTGCAATCATTGTCTGTTTTGAGTAAATCAGGTGCACAATGAGTGAAGAGCAATAAAGCTTGACTGAAACTTCAGGGTTACAAATCTTGATCCCAGCTATTGCACAGACACATTTCTTACATTGTCCTGTGGAGTATCGAGGCGTTCTTCAATGGCTTGTGCCACTTTCTGGCCGATTTCATTCAGAAATGGTGTTAAAGACATGGAAAGGACAACTACAATAATAAGCAGCCGATTTAGCTCCAATGGCAGCACACCCAATCTGCAAAATGCAATTCATGAAGTTGAAATCTATTGAGCTGAATGGTGAAAAATTTTCTCCTTGCCCTTCATTATAATAATAAGACAGCCAAAGCATAGCAGAGTATGTTAACCTGTTTGCAAGCGAGAACACAACAAAGGCAAACTCGCCTCCTTGAGAAAGCAAAAGCCCAATTCGAACACTTTCGGATAGAGATAGGCCAACAAATGGTCCTATGGTTGTAATTATCGCTGTTTTTATTGCAATCAACCCCCCCAAGAGAGTCAGCACATTCGGCCACTCCCGCAGCAAGAGCTGGAAAACGCCAGACATCAGTGATACATCCATGTTTCTGGTACGGTTGTCCGTATGAGAAACAATTATCAAACCTGTATATCAATGGAAGTTCCTGTTGTGACAAAAAAAAGGCCAAGTAACAAGCCTCTGAAGGGTCGAATCTCGGCTTCAATCTGGGTACGGAAATTAGTTTCTGCCAACAATGCACCAGCAAGAAATGCCCCAAGCTATCCACACAAACCTCAAGTCTTTTCAAACAATAAACTAAGGATCAAAACCTTTGAACTAATCAAACTTTTCATTGGATTGACTTACCGTATCACTGAAGCCAAGCTTTTGAGTTACCAATGACGTTCCAGTGACTGTCAACAGGCACAGAGCATTGAAAGCCTCAGAGCTCCTTGAATCAGCCACAACCTATATGTTCCATTTACTCTAAGAACGTTTGGTACATTACACAAATTATTTTCTATCAGTGCCTCCAAAGACTCACCTCAAATATACGACGCAAAAATATTTGACCACCTAGCGAGAGCACACCGAGACCACCAAGAGCTTTCAGACTCTCCGCAGCTAAAAGAGGCCATACACTTTCTTTTTCTAATGTCTGGATCACATGAACTTGGCGTGATCAGAATCATCGAGGCCAGAGACATATGAATAGCACAATGCTCTGCTAAACTCACCCCACTCTCAAGAATAGGTAATATCACCAACAGGGGAACCACAGCAATGTCCTGTAATTTAAGTTCACCAAAAAATGGAATCAGTCATCCTTGTTGAGCAAATTAATGAGCAAAGGTTAATTCAAGAACTAAACACTTGAAAAGAGAAGGTATAAAATGCCTGAAAAAGTAATATTCCAAGTGTAGCTGAACCGAAACGAGTTGGAAGCTCACCCTTCTCTGCAAGAAGCTGAAATATATAGATCATGAAAGATATTATTCAAAGAATATTAGTATTCACAACAGGCTAACGACTGTTCAAAAAACACAAACTGATCATGTGTTATGGCAAGAACTGCTACTTAACACCTGTAAAAGCTAAAAGCTCCACCCACAATCTTATTAAGAAGGTACTGTTTTCAACTCCAATGCTCGAAAAGTTGCATGTCCACCTTGAGTAATAGAGCAACAAAACTATGTTTAAACCCTAAACCGGCAACCAAGTGCAAGCAAGCAAGAGACTCACTGCTATTAGCATTGGGCAATTGAAATCCCAAATAACAGATGAGCTATTTAACAAAACTGTCACGCATTATATAACGGGTCCAAACAACATCCCAAGATATACATTCTTCTTTTAGTTTTCTATGCATAATCTGCAGATACATAGTGTACCATAAGTCGTTAAGTTTCTTCCCATAATGACAGGCATCAACCCAGGCGCTCCAACCGAACAGATACTGATGACAATTTGCATAACTTAAACTTTCCTGTTATTTACAAGATCTCACCTTTTCTTAAACTCATCGTGTATCATGCTGAGTTTGACAGTTCCTATCTTCTAAGCTTGCCACATAATAGAAATGTCAAAGAAACGTTTATTTCACTGCTGGCAAATAATGTGGAACAATCACCAATCATATGGAAGGAACTAATGATAAATAATTTCTCATAAAACTGATTGAGAAGTACAGCACAATACTCCTCAACCAACTTGCAGCCTTTCAAATTACCGTATTTCTGTTTCTAGAAAATAAGACTTCAGGAAGCAGTAAAATTCACCAAAATAGAAACTAAAAGCTTTACGATGTGTGAAAGGTCTTTAAATGGAAGTAACTATCATAATAACAATCAGGTATGGGCCAAAACCTGAAGCACAAAGGCCGATGAAGACAAAGAGAGTGCTGCACCGATGACAACTGCTTCATCTATTGTTCTGATATTCACCTATCTCCACAGTAAAAAGTTATTCAGCTTAAAACAATATCACCGATAACCGTCACTTAGTATTTTGCAAATATTAGAGCAAAAAATGATTTTGATAAATGATCATCTGGAAAACATTACGGACTTACCAAATCTGGCCTTGAATGGAACAAGAATTCAAGAATTTTGGTGCCAATAGCACCATTAGGTGGAAGTTCAAATGCAGTAAAGGCCAAAGTAGAAAATAAGACCTGTGGACACAATTGAATGCCACAGTAAAATCAGCTCTTCAGGAAGATAGAAGCAGCTGACACAACTAAAATTTTCAATGATGCCCAAACAGGCCATTCCATAAATTGCCCTTGTGTCCTTCTATTCAAGTGCTGTAGAAAAACGTCGGTGCTCAAACCTGTGCCAGACCCATTCCAAAAGCAAACTTAGCAAGAGCCCTTAGACGTGCCAACGAGAGTTCCAGTCCCATCTCAAACAGCTGAACAAATTCAAACATCAATAATGCAGTCAGAAACAAATATACAGACCCAAGGGCATTAAAACCAGCAAGGCAGAGCATGTGATTTTGTTAATGCTGAATTCTATTCCTGTAGACCAGATTCAAGAATAGTCCACAACATTGAAGTTAAGGCAATAGAACTCATATGGCTGCCAAAAGTGCACAAGGATGATAGCTGCTTTCCAAACCAGTAGTGCTAACAGCACAATCTCACCAGCTGCATCTCCATGTGACTTGAGTATTTAGTTATAGCAATCAAACCCAAAAAGAGACTAAGGTGTCACATTTTCTTGAAGAGCAGGAAAACAAAAAGAGCATTTCACAGATACCTTTGTGTCCTGTTCTTGTATAAAATAAGCCTCCTATCGATGTTCCTATACTCAAAATATCCTGTGTGCATACCATCCCTTGTCCAGTCATAGCTTATGTGGCAAGTCATCAGGTGCTGCTCATATGGACTCATGTGCACATTATGTGTGGCTCATTCAAATTTTAGATGGAGGCAAACCCATCCCCCTCTTTGCAGGGTCGACCCACCTTTCTAGGAGTCCACATACACCCTCTCTTGTCATCTTATAAAACCCTAGATGCTCTCAAATTCCATTATAAAGAGCACTTCATTTGTACGAACTCTAATTAATCCACCATAAGCTCTAGCACCCCCATATTCTTAAACTATTTACTAAGCCCCAAAAAGTTTCCCAAAACAGATAAACAAACCCTTGAAATCACAATTACAAACTTATAAACCTCACCCTGGAAAAATTAAGTGCATCTGATGGAGTCCATTTCTAACTATATCTAGAAAGAGATGTCTAATTTGAAGCATTTAAGTCAATTTTATTTCGATTCCCAAACGCCAAAAAGTCATCAACTTCAGCTCATCTTTCTGGGAAACAAGAAAATAAGGTCCTTCATTAAGATGCAACAATGTCTAACAGTCATCAAATTCAGCTCGAAGACCTCTTCGTACCGAATAAACATGAAAACTCCTCAGCTCTGTACAAACCAAGAAATTCCTATGTTGAAAATCAAAAGCTTATGCCAGCAAACAAAGCATTAAGTATTGTTCCTTTTTTATAAAGAGACATTCCTAGTATTTGATGTAGAAATGGATTCCTGAATATTATTTTAAAACTGCGCTTAACCCTTTCAAAATCCTAGCATCCCTTTAACTTCTTCCTCGTTGCAGGCATGATTCTGGCTATAGCAAAATCACTTCTCAAAAGTTAAAACAAAGCCTATATGTTTTCCACTGCTTAAAGTTCAAAAGGAAGGCTTATTTAAAACAGACTCTCACTTACAAGAAATAGGATGCCCAATTCAGACAAGGCCTTGACATCCATAATATTTCTAATCAAACCAAGCTGGTTCAAAACAACTCCTGAGAGAAAAAAGCCCAAAATCTGCCAAGCAAAAATGACAAAATAAGCCATCAACATAATGAGCAGCTTGTCTCTTTGATTAATGTATAAACAGACAACACGCCTCAATGAAATAAATAGTTTCCAATTTAATATTGAAGCAGGTATTCCAGCCATTGCCAGGAAAGACTAAACCATACTGGACTGGCTTTTAAAGCTTTGAACGTTGGAACGACCACAACTGTTGCTGCCAGAAAAGTTAAAGTATCTAGACCCAAATCACTGATGACATCCAATCCTGCTGCAAGGCTCACTTCAGCTCTAACTGCTAGCCGGATATGCCTGGCAGATCCACCTTTCATTTTAGGCTTCCTAAAGAGGTGGCTCTTCCTTCTATACAGTAAGATGGAGCTCATGACTCCACATTTATTCGTGTGTACATTGTTGGCATGTGATTGCATCCTCTTCCCATGAATGGATCCATTTGTGATTAACCTTTGACAACACTGTTCTCTGGTTGTTAGAAGTATCCTATGAGTTGAAACATCAGTATGCCCTTGAGCACGTACCTGCCCAAAAAGACCAGCAAGTTGTATAGCATGCTAAAAGAAGTATACATGATTGATCTTTTAAAAGAAGTTCAGAAGCTGAGTATTAAGATGCAAAGACAGGTAAATGCTGTCACTCAGCAAGACCATAGGAAAATACTGAAAAACTTTAAGCTTTTATAAATATTATCACATCCATAAAGCACACATGCAGTTATAAGAGCCTTACTCTCGAAAAAAATAAATTAAAAAAATTCAAGTTTAAGCTACTTCTCCTACGTTTCGTAAGTGCATGATTGTTGCCTACCAGCTAAACTTCTTACTTGCAGACTTGAGCTTCTCTGCAGCACAAACATGTTCCCCCTAGACATAGAAAAGGTTGCATACAAACCTTCTTGGATCCAGGACCTAGGTGATGCACAACAACATATTGACTCATCTAGCCATCCTGAAAAAATGCTATGGAAGTTCCTCATGGATAACTGTTCTTAACTGCAGTGTGAGGCACACAGCAAGGATACAAGAAAATAACCATGTCTTCTCCCTATGTAAAATGAAGAAACATTCAATGCATAAAGCCCCGGGGAGTATAAAACAACTCCCTATTAAAGCAAACTTTGGTCACTCTTATGAAACATCAAAGAAGTATGAGTAGAGATGGTTAAAATGGACACAACATCAACCGGTCGCAACTTGAATAAAAACTTCATAATGTGAAATCTGAATGTCTGATAACACGACTAACTCATATAGGGAAAGCCCAAGGGAAGTATTAAAAATTCAGGGCAAACTCAGCCATAATAAAGCCAGCACTAAACTATGCATTACATTTTGAAAAATCCTGAAGCAAACATATGATGCAAATGAGAATTCCTACAACGAGCAGAGGGAGAGGAGATATTATCAGATGTATGACATCCAATATGCAGATTTTACTGGCACAACTAAGCAAATGTTTTACTTCCCTACAACATGCAGAGAGGAGAAAAAAATAGGTAAGATGAACTCTAAGCTAGCTTCTAATCTGAATTCTTTTTGAACAAGATGATGCTTTACCATTTTTTGTCTTTTTGAGTATCAAAGGAGCTGCTACCCCAAGGACATCAGAGCACTTTCTGATGGGAAAAATGATGACGGCATTTTTGGAGTATGTTTCTGAGGGTTTTTGGGAGAACAGAAAGAGAAAAAGAAAGTTTTTTTGCAGATTTCCAGAAGAGACAACAAGGCTAATCTTGTCTGCACATATCAGGACAGATGCAAATCTTTTTGTTATTCAATGAAGGCACCATTCTTGGTTGGACGGAGACACAGAGATAATTGCAATCTATACACTTGGAAACACTTTAATAGTTCAAAACAACTGTAAAAGAGAAAAAGAGAGAGAATCCACATGAGACACGGAATGGCGGAGTTCCACCTCTAGACCGCAATGGCCCCAGAGACTGGCGCCCCTTTCAGTATTTCTTTATTATTATGTCACAAAGGTACAAGGCTCTAGGGCTCTCCTCTGCTTCTCCTCGCGGTAGAATGATGCTAGGCCCTTGGCCCAGACTCAAAAGTTTTACATGAAAAACACTTCAGTCTAAAAGCATATGCTTTATTTATAGTTTTGGCCTCTCGGCCGGCTCCTGTAAGTTGTTGGGGGTTAGGATTATTAATCCTAACCCATTAATGATTTGGGCCACTTGGCAGGACTACATAAGTAGGAATTTCTTCTATTGCTTCTTCTCCACTAGGCTTTATTGTTAGACTTACACCACTCTGTTGCTTCACACGTCTAGGGCATACTTGTACGGCTAGTATGTCTCCGGGCTGGCCACCCATAGTCTAGGTTGTACTTGGTCTAGCCGCCCATCTTTGTCCGGGCGCCCTCATAAATATCATTTTCTTGTTGGGTCGTGGAGGATTTTTTCTAGGCTTTGCCCTACCTCCCCTTGGGCGCCTATTTATGGGGCCAGGGGGGTACCCATTTCCATCATACTGATTATACTGAGGGTCTTCTGCTCAATGGTAGTCATGGGGGGCTGATCGCCCCCTCCACCATCTCTACACATGCCATTGCCTCGTCTACTACGAGATACGAGGCCGCTTCCATTGCTTGTTCAGAGAGGGCTTTGGACCATTCTCCAGAGTCATGCGGTACAAGGATCAGAGATGCTTGGGTTTGTTTTTGCTCGAGCTACGCAGACACAGAGAGAGCCTAATGAGAGGAGAGGCTAGCCAGTCTCAGAGACAGATCACAGACTTCTTTAGAGCTGCCACTGGACACCCGGAGGAGTTACTACCACAGCAGAGCTCGTCGCCTCACACCAGAGGCACACTGATCGACCGAGCGACTGAGCTAGGGAGATCCACACCCACGATTGCGAAGGACTACACAGCATCGACGGAGGCTGCATCAGAGGATTCGGATCACTTTGGCCCGACACGCACGACGCCCGGTCAGACTACTGACCATGGAGGAGATTGATGAGATCCGCCAGCGACCGATGCTGGATCTCTTGTGATCTAGCTATCCCAGCTAGCTGCTTAGTTCACACCTAGCAGTTTAGGACTCCATAGTACTTTATTTTGTCATTCTGTCATTTCATTTTTGTCATCTTGTTACTCTGACTTTGTATCAGATCCACCACATTGTAACTTTCTGGTCTCATAGGTCACTGTGGCCTTTTGAAGACGTTAATATAACATTTCATTTCATTTCATCTCTCTCTCTCTCTCTCTCTCTCTCTCTCTCTCCCGCCCCTGCGCTCGCGCTGTTCCCCACCCCGCTGCTGCCCCCTGCGCTCCCGCTTCCTCTCGCCCCCCCGTTGTTGCCCCCTGCGCTCCCGCCTCCTCTTGCCCCCCGCTGCTGCCCCTGCGCTCCCGCTGCCACTCGCCCCGCACCCACAGGTGAATCTCTCCCTCTCCCGCCTCACACCCGCTGCCCCTGCGCACCCGCACCCCCTGCCCCTGCGCTCCCGCTCCCCCTCTCTCTCTCTCTATCTCTCTCCCCTACCCCGCGCGCTTACCCCCCCCGCTCCCTCTCTCTATCGCGCTGCCTCTCTCTATCGCTATCGCTCCTTTCCCTCTCTCTATGGCGCTGCCTCTCTCTATCGCTATCACTCCTTTTAATTTTTTAACCTACTAACTTGTTAACTCTATATTTTTTTAACTCTATCGTTTCTATCATTTTTAACGTTTTTAACTTTTAACTTTTAACTCTATCGTGCCTCTCTCTCTCTCTCTCTCTCTCTCTCTCTCTCTCTCTCTCTCTCTCTCTCTCTCTAGCACGACACCCAGAGTGTCGATCAGGATAGGCTTCATGCTACTTCTATATTGTATCATGGTGACACTTATCCCCACTTTGTACCTTTATGGCATGATACCATTGCTCAGCCTACCAGCCACCCATAGGAGTCGGTAGCACTCCTATCAGTTCTTTGTTTGTACCCAGACTTGGTACTAGACTCATCACTGTAATCAGTTGGTCTCATAGGTCATTTTGGCCTTTTGTAGACGTTAATATATCATTTCATTTCTCTCTCCCCCCCCCTACCCCCCCCCCCCCCCCCTCTCTCTCTCTCTCTCTCTCTCTCTCTCTCTCTCTCTCTCTCTCTCTCTCTCTCTCTTTCTCTCTTTCGCTCGCCCGTACTCTATCGCATTTTTTCATTTTTAATTTTTCATCTCTCTCTCTCTCTCTCTCTCTCTCTCTCTCTCTCTCTCTCTCTCTCTCTCTCTTCCGTACTCTATCGCTACCCCTCCCTTGCCATACCTCCTCGCGTTTCCCCACTCGCCCAGCTACCACACCCGCTTCTAATGTGGATGCACACGTGCGCTTAGTGGCTCTTTTTCGGATGGCGATCAAGCATGAGGAAGCTAGACGATAAAGCCGACCCCCTAGAGGATGCCATTCAAAAGTGCAAAGAGGAAATGACGGAGACCATTACCAAGATGAACCGCAATCTCTTCGGCACAATAAACATGCTCGAAGGACGCGTGCTGATCCAAGAGAGCAAGATAAATACGCTGGAAGACCGAGTGACGACTCAGGATGAAGAGATTGCGTCACTCAAGAAAGATCTTGCCGAAGCACGATCAAGAAACACACTGGAAGAGGGCGAACTGCAACCCTCAGTAATCAAAGAAATCAACACGATCAAGGAGCAAGTACGGGCCATCAAAGAGGGAGAAGAGAAACACAAAGAAATGACGACTTCTTGGGTGGATGTTCTTACCAAAACTCAACAGAAGGCGGATGAAGCCGAGAAATGGATCAAGGTGGCCAAGAAAGGAAAAGGCAAGGAGATAACACCCACGTCCACACCCACTATCATTAATCAGACACTAGAGGAGGAGCAAAGAAGACGGGTGCGCGCTTTACATGTGAGAATTTACGGTCTTAAAGACAAAGGCAATGTGGACGAAGAGGTAAAAGAACTCATAGCCTTGATGGGGGTTCATGAGCCGACGCACACAAGAGCATGGAGAGTGGGCAACATAAAGAAAAATGGAAGCAGTGGGGAAACCTCAAAAGAAAGAGCACTCATCCTCCATTTTCCCTCCATGGAAGCGAAGAAGTCCTTCTTGAAGAAAAGACCAACTCTTAAAGAGACGGGCATCTTTCTCGGGGATGATCTCACCCTCTCGCAGATCGCTCATATGTAGGAAGTAATGCCGGAGATTACAGCGGCAAGGGGAAAAGGCAAGATTGCCTTTTACCGAGATGGAAGAGTGGTAATACTAGAGCGACGCTCCACATGACGGTGCAAGACTTATGGGACCACACTCAAAGTGGCTGCCTGGAACTGTAATGGATCTATGAGTCTTGATGTGGGTGCCTTTGAGGATAGCTTTACTGGAAGAGACATCATCTTTTACTCTGAGACACACCAGGCCCCTGGGCAATCCATGCCTCACATCAGTGGATACAGGTGGGAGACAGCTTACAGACAGGAGACACGCTCAGAGCACAGGACGGGGCTCGGGGGGTGTGGCAATGTTATTTAGAGAGGATCTGCAGCCATTGATACATATAGCCCGCAGGGATGAGCAGGCTAGGTACATGTGGGTGAGATTGAAAGCAGAGACAGGCAGGTATCTCTACCTTGCTATTTGCTACTTTCCCCCAAGTACATCAGTTTATGCATCACCCAGAGGACCGTCCCCTTTCTCTATTTTGGATGATGACATATGGGAGTTCTCTTGAGATGGTGACATTATCATTCTAGGGGACCTCAATGCTAGGACTGCCCATCACCAAACAGTGTTTTATGATACTTCAGAGGAGATGCTAAGAGAGCTAGATGTCGTAGAGATGGGCCTGTCCAGACTATCACACGATGTGGAATATACTGAGTACGGGCGACACTTGATAGACATGGGCACCGCACATGGATTGGCCATCTTGAATGGCCTACTGAGATTTCCTGCTTGCGGGAGGTTTCACATGCTTCCCACACAGACATGGAGCCAGCACAGTGGACTATGTCATGCACAGCCGAATCTCATCTCTAGTATCCAAGATCTCACAGTTGGGCCCAGACCGGTCGGGGTGGCAGTGGATCATGCTCTGGTGTCGATTGTTACCATATACATGTGGTAGTGATGTGTGTGAACACACTAGGACCGCCGGGGCATTTTTTCCCTCTTTAGGAGGTTTTTCCCCCGTGCATTGTATATACACCCATCACTCTAGGGCTATCAATCTTTCCATTGCACACTAAGTAACACACTCTCTATTGTGTGCCTTGATCTTCCTTCGTCTTCTCCAAGCTGTGTGTATTTCTCTGCAACCATAATTCCAACAATTGGTATCAGAGCAGGTCACGTCCTCCCGGGCTTAGTCGCCAGCTGCTCCAGCACACGCCTGCTCACTTTCTCCGATTTCAGTGAGCTTTGGCGAGCGTTCGCAGGTCAACAAATATTTTGGGAGAGCTCAGTGAGCTCGGTCTGCTCAGAATTTTGATTTGGGCTCATTTCAGCCACCGTTTCCACTACAGGTAGTACTCCACAGGCTATTTCATCATTTTGTGCAGAATTTCTGTCAGTGCCGTTTTCTGCATAACAGGTGCCTTATAGTCTTCTATGGTTTGTGCTATATAGCACAGGTTGTTCCCGCTCCGTTTCTCCTATTTTCGGGCAGTTTTCACATCAGGTGCAGCATTTACCATGACTGACAACAACAACACAGATGTGTTCAAGATGTTTGCTGCTGAGGACAGGTTGGATGGGGACAACTACCCTATGTGGGCTTATATGATGCAACATGTTCTTGTGTCAAAGGGTGTCTGGAACATTGTGCAGGGCATTGATGTATGTCCTGGTTCTGAGGATGTAGGCGATGTTGAGGATGTTGCAGGTCTTGCTGCAAGGATTGCAGCTGTTAGAGTTGTTTGGCCTACGGCAGAACAAGCTCGTTGGGATGTTAAGGATGCGTAGGCTCATGCATTGATTGCGTTGTCTGTGAAGCGCACCATTGTTCCTCACATCCGTTCTGCAAAATCTGCAAAACAGGCTTGGGATATTTTAGCAGGTCTTTATGCAAGCCGCAATGAGGCTAAAATTGCTTTGCTGCGTAAAGAGCTAGAGTCGAAGATTATGCATGAGGAAGATGATATGGACACTTTCCTTGCTAGTGTCAAGGATATCAATGAGCAGCTTATTTTTGCAGGTGAAGTCATTTCAGACAGTTCCCTTGTGCAGACTGTTCTTGATGCCTTACCAGATTCCTACCAGACTTTTGCTAGTACTTGGAGACTGATGACCCAAGGAAATCCTGAAGTTGTCAAGTTTGATGCATTATGCACATTGCTGTTGCAAGAGTCGCTTTCTAGAAAAAACAGGACTAGGTAGCGTGCAATTGAACGGGCTTTTATTGCTTCTCAAAGAAAGGGTGGTAACAGTAATGCAGCCACTTCTTATGGTTCTGCTGCGAGTGGCAAAAATTATGTTCCTAATGCTTCTGCTGGCAGTACTTCGTCTGGCAATTCTGGTGATAAGGGCAAAAAGAAGATGCGTTGCCATTATTGTAAAGCCAATGATCACTTGATAAGTCGTGTCCTAAGTTGAAGGCCAAAGAGGCTAAGAACAAAGAGGGTGGTTCCACTGCAAATGCTGGTTCCACTACAAATGCAGCCATTGTTGAGTCTTCTGTGAAAGGAGACTCTGTTGCTGATGTTGATGCAGAATGGGCTTTTAGCGCAGAGTGCACTTACAATCCTGCTGTCCATGATGCATGCTTGTCAGTTGCTGCAGATTCACATGTGTGGTATTTCGACAGTGGTGCTACAAAGCACATTACCTCACATCGTGAATTGTTTACCTCTCTCGAGTCTGTCCCTCATGGGAATTTAGTCACTTGCGCCAACAACGCCTCTTATCCAGTTCAGGGAGTTGGAAAGATTGTGCTCACTGCTGCTAATGGCAGTTCCTTCACACTTGTTGATGCACTTTATGTACTTAGGATCAAGAAGAATCTCTTGTCTGTATCCGCACTTGCTAGACTTGGACTTGTAGTCAAATTTGTGGATGACAGATATATAGTTCATGATCTCAGTTTTGGTGATGAAATTGTTGCATCTGGGCTTTTGTGCCATGGGCTGTATAAGCTCACTTTGTATGACAAGTATGGACAAAATTTTGCAAATGATGTTGCAGATTCAAGGGCTATTTCAGATGCAAAACTTTGGCATGCACGTTTTGGTCATCTGAATTTTGCCAGTTTGCTACGTTTGCAGAAATCTGATATGGTTGCTTCTTTGCCGCCTCTTGAAGCACCTCTCAAACATGTTTGTGAAGGCTGTATTTTGGGTAAGATGCAGCATTCTAAATTTCCAAAGGATGGTTCAGTTCAGGCCACATGCAGGTTGCAGCTTATGCATAGTGATGTTTGTGGGCCCATGCAAACTCCGTCCTTGGGCAATTACCTGTACTTCGTGACTTTCATTGATGATTACTCCAAGCATGCATGGGTATTTCCACTTAAAGCGAAGTCCGAAGTTTTTATGTGCTTCAAACAATTTCTGGCTATGGATGAAAATGTCTCGAAATGTACTATGGGCACCCTACGTTCCGATCGAGGGGGGGAGTATATGTCTCATGAATTTAATGCATTTCTGGCTGGTCGTGGGATAAAACACCAATGTACAGTGCCTTATACACCTCAGCAAAATGGTGTTGCTGAGAGGAAAAACAGGTCATTGACGGAAATGGCACGATGTATGGTCAAAAGTCAAGCTTTGCCTCATTCTTTTTGGCTTGAGGCCATCATGTGTGCCACTTATGTGCTGAACAGGTGTCCTACGAAAGCTTTGCAGTCTATTACTCCATATGAAGCATAGCATGATAAAAAGCCTTCTATTGAGCACATGCGTGTTTTTGGTTGTTTGGCATATGCTTTGGTGCCACAAGTGCAGCGCAGAAAATTGGATGATAAGGGTGTCAAATGTATTTTTGTTGGTTATAGTGCTGAAAGCAAAGGTTACAGGTTGTATCATCCGCACACAAAACGTATTCTCGTTTCTCGGGATGTAGTGTTTGTAGAAGATTCTGTTCAGCCCTTGCTGTCATATACTAGAGACAGTAATGTAAGCTCACAGGACATTTATGACACTTTGTTGCCTCTTTTCAGTGGTGGAAATACGAATGTAAGTTTCAATGAGGCAAATGTACAGCCTATGGGGATTTCTGAAAATGTTTTAGATTAGCCTATTACTGATGTAGATGTACATGATGTACTTGATGAGGAAAGGGCTGAAAATGAGCAGGCTAGAGGTATGCCAAAATGGTTGGTGCACACTTTGCGTGATAGTAAATTGGATGCACCTTTGTCTAGTCGTACTCGTTCAGGCTCTTGCCATGCATCTTATGCATCAGATTGTTATGCTTTGGCTGTGTCTAGTTTACATGATGTTGAGGAGCCTCTGTCTTTTGATGAAGCACAGAATTCAGAAAATTGGATGGCTGCCATGCAATCAGAATATGATGCACTTATAGAAAATGACACATGGAATTTATGTGATTTGCCTCCTGGCAAAAAGGCCATTGGTACGAAGTGGGTTTACAAGTTGAAACGCAAGCCGGATGGTGAGATCGATTGCCATAAGGCTCGACTTGTTGCAAAAGGTTATGCACAGCAAAAAGGCATAGACTATGAAGAGACTTTTGCTCCCACTTGTCGTATGACTACTGTGCGTTTTCCATGTGCATTGGCAGCTCATTTTGGTTGGGATGTACATCAATCAGACATTGTTACTGCTTTCTTGAATGGTGACATATTTGAGGAAGTTTATGTAACGCAGCCTCGTGGTTTTGTCATAAAAGGACAAGAGGACAAAGTGTGCAAATGTAACAAGGCTTTGTATGGGTTGAAGCAATCTCCTCGTGCTTGGTATGAGACAGCTGACACTCATTTGGTCAAACAAGGCTTTCGTAACAGTCCAACAGAAAGCACATTGTATGTAAAGTGTGAGGGTGATGTACTTCTCATTGTGGTTCTTTATGTTGATGATTTGTTGATCACTGGACCAAATGATGTTTAAGCAGTGTGATGGTGGTATTGCCTTGTGTCAGAAAAGTTACATAGAGACATTGCTATGTAAGTTTGGACTTGAGGATTGCAAACCTATTGCCACTCCCATGGAAACAGGTTTGAAGTTGAGTCTACATGATGCTGGTGATCTTGCTGATGTCACTCTTTACCAAACTGTTGTTGGCTGCCTCATGTATGTATGCAACACGAAGCCGGATATTCAGTTTGCAGTCTCACAGGTCAGCAGATTTATGCATAGCCCAGGGTCTAAGCATTGGCAGGCTGTCAAGAGGATTTTCCGCTACCTTCGTGGCACTTTACATCTTGGCTTGTTTTATCCCAAGGGGGGATCATTGCCGCCAGACTTACATGCTTTTTCGGACTCAGATTGGGCTGGTTGTTTTGACACGCGAGTGTCCACAAGTGGTTTTTGTTTCATGCTTGGCAGTTCATGTATATCATGGTTGAGCAAGAAGCAACCTACTGTGGCCACTTCGAGTTGTGAGGCTGAGTACAGGGCAGTCTTCACAGCTACGGTTGAGTGTGTATGGCTCAGACGCCTTATGGCTGATTTGGGTGTTGGACAGGACACTACCAACACTATCTACACTGACAGTCAGAGCGCATTGGCAGTTGCGAGGAACCCAGTTTTTCATGCTCGCACAAAGCACATTGAGGTGCATTACCACTATGTCAGGGAGAGGCTCTCAGCAGGAGAGATCAGCTTGGCTTATGTTCCAACACAGGACAACCTTGCAGATCTTTTCAAAAAGGCATTGTCTCGTGAGAAGCTTGAAGCTTTCCGCAAAGCTTTGGGCTTACTCCCCTTTGTGGACTGATCCTGTCCTTGGGGCATGGCACTTCCCTTTACTCATGTGCCAGCTCTCGTTCACCGCATCACTCTAGGGGGGATTTGTTACCATATACATGTGGTAGTGATGTGTGTGAACACACTAGGACCGCCGGGGCATTTTTTCCCTCTTTAGGAGGTTTTTTCCCCCGTGCATTGTATATACGCCCATCACTCTAGGGCTATCAATCTTTCCATTGCACACTAAGTTATACACTCTCTATTGTGTGCCTTGAGCTTCCTTCGTCTTCTCCAAGCTGTGTGTGTTTCTCTACAATGACCATCTCCTTCATGTTCAGTGTAGCACACAGGCCACGGGTAGCAGCCCCTACTCGCTACACCTTCACACGGGAGACGGATTCTGTATACATAGACGGGATCTAAAGACGCCTATGCACTGAGGACCCGGGGCAACCTCTGGAGGAGCTAACTACTATACTGACACAGACATTACATGATGCAACAGCAGAGGCATACCCACACACCCAGCCTGAGCAGAGACGCCGATCAGGGAGCATGCCTCAGAACATCTGGTACGATGAGGAGTGCCGCCAGACTAGAGCCAGACTTCAGAGGGAGGTGCTTTTGGGGGACGTCACTCACAGACAGTCACAGATTGACTTCCGACGCCTGGTGTGGCGAAAGAAGAGGGCTTTTTTGGCCCGACTCGAGTAGGATCTATACCAGCTATTCTTGAGTCAGGACTCGCATGAGGCGTGGCGGCTCTTTCATGAGCAATCCCCCCCCCCCCCTGCTATTTCCTCCACAGAGACATGGGGTCAGTACGCATCATCTTTGTACACAGTACCTGAACAGCCGCCCCTTCCCAACCCCCCCCCCCCCCGATCAATGCCCACACACATGTGCTTTTTTCACCGCTGAGATGGTGAAGAAAGCTATTGACAGGATGAGGACTTGGAGAGCATATTGTAGACATGTAGTAGTGTTAGTGTGTATACGCGCTTCACCAGGGGCACTTTTCTCCCACTGGGTTTTTCCCCCTGGACATCTGGTGTGAAAGGACACCTTATCTCTTAGGGCTTCATATAAGCTTTGTAGCTCTGAGTTTGCATATACACTATTATTCTAATACAGAGAGATAGACTACAGAGATCTCGTACGCAAGCTCTGTGTCTTCTCCTTCTCCATCTTCTTCCTACTCTGAGTTGTTGTCTTCCTTCTGTTTCCTGTTTCATCATCTTCAACAATTGGTATCAGAGCAAGGTGATTTCTAGAGCCTCTACTTGCGTTTTCGCATCCGCGCGCGCAATCGCAGTTTTCAGGCAGTTTTCGGAAAATTTGCTCGTGGGAGCATTCTCGACGTTCCGGGAGTATTCTGACCGGGCGACCTGGGGTTTTACCCCCCCTTTCGAAGCCGTTCAAGCCCTCAGAATTTTGTTCTGAGCAGCGTAGCAAAAGTTACCTTTCGGAGGCGTTTAGATCAAGAGGGTGTGCTTTTTGACAGATTTTCTTCAGGTAAACAGTTCTTTTGGAAAGCAGCTTGTCTTAGCTTTGTGCTGAGATTTTGTGTAGAGTTTTGCTTGCATTGGAGAGGAGATTTGTGAATCTCTTGGAGGTTCTTTTGCTCTCTTGTGTGCATCCACAGTATGGCTCAATCTACGGAGAAAGAGATTTTTGGTGCGTTTATATCCGAAGACAAATTGGATGGTACCAACTATTCTCTTTGGTCTTTTATGGCCAAAAATGTTTTGGTTGGTAAAGGATTGTGGGATTATGTATCTGGAGATGAAGTTCGTCCAGTTAGCATTGCACCTGCCACGCCTGGTCGTGGTGCAGCTGTTGGTGCACGACCCTCACAAGTCACTCCAGAGCAAAAGAGATGGAATACTAAAGATGCACAAGCTATGGCCGTGATTGCCTTAACCATAAAGAGGACAATCACACCACATATAAGATCTTGCAGAACTTCTGATGATGCTTGGAACACTCTGCAAGCTATGTTTGGAGGAAGAAATGCTGCCAAAATAGAGTTTTTGAAGAAACAACTTGACAAAATACAGATGGACGAAGGTGACAATATCGTCGAGCATCTTACAAAAATCAGGGATCTTAAAGAGCAATTGCTTAGCATTGATGAAGTGATTCCAAAGAAGGACTTGGTTTCCAAAACACTCAATTCACTACCACCATCTTATTTGACTTTTCAGACTTCTTTGACTCTATCTTTGCGAGCTAATCCTGAGCCTCTTCATTTTGAAGAGTTAGTGGCTTTGCTATTGCAGGAGGATCAATCACGTAAGAACAAGTCTTTACAAGTGGATGGTCTGGATCATGCTCTTGTTGTACATAACAAAAACAAGGGTAAAGAGAGTGCTCATCACTCCAAGTCTAGTGTGCAGGACAGTCTCCAGAGAAGTCTAAAGGTGATTCCGACAAGTCCAAGAAAAAAGGTAAATGTCACTACTGCAAGAAACCTGGTCACTACATTAGTGAGTGTAAAAAGCGAATTGCTAAAGAAAAGAAGAAAGAGTCAAGTTTGGTTGTTTCAGCTTCTGGTGATTCTTCTACAGCTAAAGAAGAGTCTGCAAACTTTGTGCAGGATTCTTATGCTTTCTTAGTATATTCAGATTTTTTTGCTTACAGTGTTGACGAGACACAAATGATTTGGTACTTTGATAGTGGTGCATCCAGGCATATTACTTCAAGGAAGGATTTGTTTTGTTCATTGGATGCAGCTCCAGCAGGAAAGAAGGTGACATGTGCAAATAATGCTTCTTATCCAATCAAAGGCGTTGGTAAGATTTTGATCACCATTTCAGATGGTTCAGATTTATGCTTGCCAGATGTCTTATATGTTCCAGGGATCAAGAAGAATTTGTTGTCTGTATCCTCTCTTGCAAAAAATGGTCTTCGGGTCATTTTTGAGGATGACAGATGTGTTGTACGAGATCGAGAGAATGGTTATTCTCTTATCACTACAGGTACGCTGGAAAATGGACTATTTGTGCTAGATCGTTATGAAACGCAGATTTAGGTATGTATTGCAAAAACAAAGACTCAGGCCATGCAGGATGCTGAGTTGTGGCATGCTAGATTTGGGCATGTTAGTTATGGCAGTTTGATGACTTTACAACGTCATAATATGGTGCATGATTTGTCTTTATTGGAGATGCCACCAAGACATGTATGTGAAGGTTGCGTTCTTGGAAGATGCACAGATTTGCATTTTCGCAAGATGGTTCAGTTAGAGGGACACGAAAGTTACAGCTTGTACACAGTGATGTATGTGGTCCTATGAGGACGCCATCTATAGGAAACAACCTTTATTTTGTGACCTTCATTGATGACTTTTCCAGGTTTTGTTGGGTGTATCCACTCAAAGCAAAGTCAAATGTGTTTGCAATTTTTCAACATTATGTCGCCATGGTTGAAAATGAAACAGGTTGCAAAGTACAGACTCTTCGTACCGATCGAGGAGGTGAATACATGTCAGGTGCATTTAAGGATTTTTTGGGAAAGAAAGGCATTAAACACCAATGCACTATGCCATACACACCACAACAGAATGGTGTTGCAGAAAGGAAGAACAGGTCTTTAATAGAGACGGCTAGATGTATGCTCAAGGCTAAGAGTTTGCCTCATAAGCTATGGATGGAGGCAATTGCTTGTGCAGCACATGTTTTGAACAGGTGTCCTACTCGTGCTTTGAAGACCATTACTCCATATGAAGCATGGTATGACAGAAAACCTTCAGTCAGTTATCTTCGTGTTTTTGGTTGTCTTGCTTATGCTCACATCCCTCAGCAGTTACGTGGGAAGCTTGATGATAAGGCAATCAAATGTATATTTGTGGGGTACAGCAGTGGAAGTAAAGGTTATAGACTTTACACTCCTGCTACAAACAAGATTTTTGAAAGTCGTGATGTAATTTTTGCAGAAACTACTGCTCAACCTATGGTTGCTTTTGATGTACCGCATATGCAGACACATGATGTATTTGAAGGTTTGCTTCCTTCTCTGGTGGAGAATCAAGAATCACAACAGGTTGATAATCTTGATCAATCTTTTGATCAGCATGTGACACCTCATGATGTAGAGGAAATTGTGCGTGAAGAGCAAGAAGTTCTCAGGGAAGAAAGAACCTTGCCTAAATGGGTTCAGAAAACTTTGCAGGATAGCAAGTTGGATGCACCGTTGCCACGAAAAACACGTGCTGGTACTGCTTTTGGTATAGAGCAAGTAGATTTGGCTCGCTTTAGCACTCTTTGTGATGCAGATGAGCCTGATTCATTTGAACAAGCTTTAGAGTGTGTTCCGTGGAAAGATGCTATGCAGCAAGAAATTGATTCTATTCATAAGAATCATACATGGGATCTAGTGGACTTGCCTACAGGTAAAAAGTCTATTGGTACAAAGTGGGTTTTTAAGGTAAAAAGGAAACAAGATGGTACTGTTGACAGGTACAAAGCAAGGCTTGTGGCAAAAGGCTATGCGCAACAGAAAGGCATAGATTATGATGAAACCTTTGCTCCTACTTCTCGTGCGTCCACAGTTAGATCACTAGTTGCAATTGCTGCTCATCATGGTTGGAAAGTGTATTAGTTGGATATCAAAACTGCTTTTTTGAACGGTGATTTGCAGGAAGAAGTTTATGTAAGTCAACCAAGTGGTTTTGTTGTAAAAGGTCAAGAGCAAAAGGTATGTAGATTGCGTAAAGCTTTGTATGGTCTCAAACAGGCTCCAAGAGCATGGTATGAGAAGATACATACTTATTTGATTGGCCAGGGATTTCAAAATAGTCCAACAGAAAGTACTTTGTATGTCAAAAAGAGAGATGGAGTTCTCATTATGCTAACACTTTATATGATATGCTTCTTACAGGTAATACTGCAGATGAAATTGAAGCGTTTAAAGATGCCTTGAGAAAAACCTTTGAGATGTCTGATCTTGGTTTGCTACATTATTACTTGGGTATTCAGTTTGTGCAATCAGAGGATGGCATATACATGCTGCAGGCAAAATATTTGCATAAAATTTTGGACAAGTTTGGTATGCAAAATTGTAAACCAATCTCTACACCCGTAGAAACTGGATCAAAGTTGAGCATGCACGATGCTGGAGAACCTTTTGATGTACATACTTATGCAGCAGCCGTTGGTTGCTTGATATATTTGGCAGGCAACACTCGTCCAGACATTCAATTTGGGGTTTCACAAGCAAGCAGATTTATGCACATCCCAGGTATGCATCATTGGCAGGCTGTGAAGCGCATACTTCGTTACCTTTTAGGTACCCCTAATCTTGCCATGTTCTTTCCAAGGGGGGATATGTATGGAAAGCACAGTTCTATGCAGCTTCTTGGTTACAGCGATTCAGATTGGGCTGGTGATTTTGACACACGACATTCCACAAGTGGCAATTGTTTTTTCTTGGGAAATGCATGTATATCTTGGCTAAGCAAGAAGCAACCCACAGTGGCTACATCAACTTGTGAAGCTGAGTATAGGGCAGCTTTCATGGCAACAGTTGATTGTGTATAGATACGCAGGTTATTGGCAGATCTTTGTGAGTGTCAACATGCACCCACTACCATTTTCACTGACAGTCAGAGTGCTATGGCAGTTGCAAGGAATCCAATATTTCATGCAAGAACAAAGCACATAGAGGTTCACTACCACTATGTCAGGGAAAGGCTACATGCAAGGGAGATCATAGTAACTTACTGTCCTACACAGGATAACATTGCAGATCTATTTACGAAGGCGTTATCACGAGAAAAGTTTGAAGCTTTCCGAAAAGCTTTGGGCTTACTCTCATACACATGATGATCTGCTACCTTGTACGGATTCACACTCACTACAAGGGGGATTTGTAGACATGTAGTAGTGTTAGTGTGTATACGCGCTTCACCAGGGGCACTTTTCTCCCACTGGGTTTTTCCCCCTGGACATTTGGTGTGAAAGGACACCTTATCTCTTAGGGTTTCATATAAGCTTTGTAGCTATGAGTTTGCATATACACTATTATTCTAATACAGAGAGATAGACTACAGAGATCTCGTACGCAAGCTCTATGTCTTCTCCTTCTCCATCTTCTTCCTACTCTGAGTTGTTGTCTTCCTTCTGTTTCCTGTTTCATCATCTTCAACACATATGATCATGATGGCTTAGTCGCTGAGCATTTCATGCATGCCAAAGACCTACTAGCAGAGCTTCTAGCAGTTATGTTTAACCGTGCCATGTGTGAGGGCCTACCGGACACTTGGAGCCTATCTACGATTGTACCTATCTTCAAGTCAGGAGACCCCATGGAGCCTGGGAATTATCGCACTATCATGATTGGACACACACTGGCACGGTTGTAGGCATCCATTCTTGAGCAACAGCTGAGTAGATGGGCAGAGAGGGAAGGAATGAGTGCAGCTGGGCAGGCAGGGTTCGGGAGAGGCTTCTCTACTCTTGACCATATCTTGACACTCAGTGCCATCATCGAGGAGGGTAGATCTCATGGGAGACGGATCTATTGTAGCTTTGTGGACTTCCGCAAAGCTTTTGACACAGTACCCAGAGCTAGATTGATGCGCAGATTACAGGAAATGGAAGTACCCATAGAGCTCATTTGGGGGATCATGGCATTGTACAGATCAGTAGTAGGGCATGTACGCACCTCTGAGGGACTTTCTACACCGGTTCACTCCACTATTGGGGTGAAGCAGGGCTGTCCGCTCTCTCCTACTCTTTTCGGTATGTATGTGGATGAGGTTTCTGACTACATTGAGAGCGATGGTGATAGAGGTGCACAATTGGCAGGGACATGGATTCCACTTTTGTTATATGCTGATGATATAGTCTTGATCTCCGAATCTCCAGAGGGAATGCAACGTCAATTGGATGCTCTGCACAGGTTTGCCCACGAAAGTAATTTGTCTGTCAACCTTGGTAAAACCAAGGTTATGGTGTTTAATACCACCCCAGTGGATCAGGAGGTCAGCACCTATATTCACATACGGCCAGGAGACTATGGAGTACACAGATGCTTACACTTACCTTGGAGTGGTTTTTAGCGGACCTGCATTCTCACTCAGAAGAGCAACAGAGACCAGACTGACTAGAGCCCACGCAGCATTGGGTAGATTGGAGAAGATGTGTTCGCACGTTCAGTTTAAGAGCCCCGGACAAAGCTCTGGCTCTTTGACACTTTGGTGGCTTCAGCATTGCTCTATGGAGCCGAGATATAGGGACCTTCATTGGATCACCACGGGAGGCCGGGTCGCACAGATGGATGGGGGAACATGGAGAAACCTCTTGTCTCTATGATCTTGTGGCTCATTAGAGCCAAGGCATCAGTACCACGGGCCATTATCCGAGCAGAGTTAGTGGCCCCCCCACTAGTGGTGGAGGCGCTCACCAGATCAGTCTCCTTCATAAACCGCACATGGGAACTTCCTAGAGACAGAGATGCTCGCATTGCACTTGAGTCCTCTCGACAGTTAGCCATGCAAGGAGATACAACATGCTGGTATGGGGAGATGGCATCATGGTTTCAGGCGCATGGGGTCAGCATAGACAGGCTGCCACCATTCCAATACTCATTGGATGCAGCATCTCTCACTCTTACACAGTCAGAGATCACCAAGCTCATCCTCCAAGACCTGACCCAGCTAGACACCAGGAGGACATGGATGCAGCCAGCACAGAAATTGGGCACAAAGATGGCTTTCTACAGAGACCACCTTCTCCAGCTTACGGAGGATGGTTTTGTGACGAGACCCAAATACATGGACACCCACTTGTCTCATGGGATACAATGTGCTATTGGCCAGTTACGCACATCTTCTCACCAGCTGCGGATTGAGACTGGGAGATACAGCGGAATACCAGCAGAGGCCAGGACATGCCCCTTGTGTGACATGGAGCCTGAGACAGAGCTGCATTATACATGCCGCTGCCCAGCCTACTACGAGATACGAGGCCGCTTCCATTGCTTGTTCAGAGAGGGGTTTGGACCACTCTCAAGAGTCATGGGATACGAGGATCAGAGATGCTTGGGTTTGTTCTTGCTCGAGCTACGCAGACACAGAGACAGCCTGATGAGTGGCGAGGCTAGCCAGTCTCAAAGACGGATCACGGACTTCTTCAGAGCAAACACGGGACAGCCGCAAGAGCCACTCCCACAGCAGAGCTCCCCCTCGTCTCACACCAGAGGCACACTGATCAACCGAGCGACTGAACTGGGGAAATCCAGGCGCCCACGACTGCGGAGGACTACACAGCATCGACGGAGGCTACGTCAGAAGATTCGGAGCACTCTGGCCAGGCATGCACGACGCCCGATCAAACTACTAACCATGGAGGAGATTGATGAGATCCGCCAACGACCGATGCTAGATCTCTTGTGATTCAACTATCCCAGCAAGCCACCCATTTTTGCTTAGTTCACATCGACCAATCTAGGATCCCATAGTATATATCTTTGTTTTGTACTGTTGTTATTTTGTTACTCTGACTTTGTATCAGATCCACCACCTTGTAACTTTCTAGTCTCATAGGTCACTTTGGCCTTTTTAAGACGTTAATATAACATTTCATCTCATCTCTCTCTCTCTCTCTCTCTCTCTCTCTCTCTCTCTCTCTCTCTCTCTCTCTCTCTGTGCAGCTCCAGCCCCCCTCAAGCTCTCCCCTGCAGCTCCACCCCCTCGCACCCCCCTCCTGCTGCTGTGGTAAGCTCGCGCTCAGGTGCAGCAGGGCAGTGGCAACACTCTCTCTCTCTCTCTCTGAGGCGCAGCTGCACACGCAAGGCAGAAGACCTCTACAGTAGGTTGCACAGGGTTCTCAGGTGCAGAAGGTCGCGCAGGATGCAGTGGGGTCGTACGGCTGGGCAATAAGTCGCGCGCACGATAAAGAGGGATTCGAGTGCCCACCCCTTCTTGCCTCCTCCTCTTGCTGCTTGCGCTCGCGTGTGGAGTCTCGAAGAGCCTGCACATACATTTTAGGGCTGTGGGCTGGCAGTTGCATACAAGCTTGAGCCTCTTCTTCCATGTAAGTGGCACCCATTCCAAGGTGTGCATATTGTCCAATTCGAAAGTGTTGAAACTTGACAAAAGGTACAGCAGCAGCAGAAAATCAAAAATTAAAAATCGCAAGCCTTCAGACAATTGCAAAATTCTGAGAATTTACAAGAAATTCAAAATTTGCAGAATTGACAGGAATTTGCAGAAATTACACAAAAAACGGAGGTTTTTTGCTGCTTGGTCGTATTTTACAGAAATTGCAAGAAATGCGCCATGTATGCTTAATGTGGAACATGTATGCATAATGTGGAAGCACCTGTGCGTGTAGGCTGATTTTCTTCGTTTTTGACACCAATCAAGCATGAGGAAGCAAAGTGATAAGGCCAACCCCTTAGAAGACGCGGTTTCATAATGCAAAGAAGAAATGGTCGAAACCATAAACAATATCAACCGCCAACTTTTAGGGACAATAAGAATGCTCGAGGATCGCGTTTCGGCCCAAGAAAGCAAGATCGTGTTAGGGAATAAAGGCCTAAGTGCCTTGTACTTATAACTTATAAGTTAAAAGGACTTATAAGTGAGGGGGCCCAAGTGTGAATGGCCCCCTAGTCACTTACTCATATACTCAAAGGTGAAGCCCAAATAAAACATAGCGTGGCTTTTCCCAATTTCCAACGAGCTCTCTCTCTCTCTCACGTTTTTCCTGCGCAAGCCTCTTCTACGCCACTCTCCCCTTCTCATTCACTCTCATTGCATAGAACAGCAAGTGGGCTCTCTCTCCTGCTCCCCCACACATGGTATCAGAGCTTTAGGGTTTCCAAGAGAGCCATCTTCGTAACACAGATCAGAATTCTGTTTTTGCTCGCTGCGGGAAGGATATTCAACCATTTTCGATCAACTCTGTCGCGAAGGGATCCTCTCACCGTGTAGAATCGACCTCCGGTGACACTTTCCCCAAAATTAGGGTTTCAAAAACTGGCGAACAGCAGCCTATTTTTGCTGAAATTGACCAATTTCGGGGTCAATTTGATGCAATTTCATTAGGGCAAGTCTCACAAGTCAATCTTACAGGTGTTTCCACCAACGAGGTTCTGAAAATTCAGCAAAACAGATGTTTACAGGTCTGATTTTTGCCCTAAAACAGGGAATTTCAGCAAGCAAATGATGTATACACCTTGTGGAAACCTTTGGTAAGGGTTTGGCAGTGAATGTACGCTGTTTTGGGGTGATTTCGCATGAAATTTGCTCGCTGTTTTTCTGTAACAGCAAGCTGTTTTTTGCCCGATTGCGCACATTTGGGCGTGTTTAGGTCGGCAAAACAGGGTTTCAGTGTTTGCAATCACTCAGAATGGCTTCTAGCAGTGAAAGTGGCAATTTGTTGCACATTCGCAAGCTTGAAGGTGCCCATAACTTTGCTATATGGAAGAAGCAATGTTATAATGTGATGTTGCAGAAGAAACAAGCGAAACCTATTAAGTTACAGGGTGTGAAACCGGTTGATATGGAGATTGAAGAATGGGAAGAAGTGGACGAGTTTGCTCGCTCTACGATCATGCTTTCGGTGTCTGACAATTTACTCTTCAATGTAGAGAATGAGCAGACAGCATGGGGCATGTGGAAGCGTTTAGACGAGTTGTATGCACAACAGAGTGCTGCCAGTAAAGTGTATTGGCTTAAGAAGCTTATGGATCTCCGCATGAAGGAGGGTACGCACATGTCGGTGCACCTCAATGAATTCAATTCTATTTTCAGCCAACTGACAGAGCTGAAATTCACGATTGATGAGGAGTTCAAAGCTACTTTTCTGCTATGCACATTGCCCGAGAGTTGGGATGTATTCCGGACAGCTCTTAGTAACTCAAGTGCGTCACTTAAGTATGCAGATGTAGAGAGTTCTCTCTTGATGGAAGAGATGAACAGGAAGAACACCACAGGTGGGTCTTCTAATGCATTGCACTTGAGAAGCAGGTCTCAACAGAGGGAGAAATCTGACAGTAAGGACAGGGCACGCAGCAAATCTCGTAGGAAAGATGTTGTGTGTCATCATTGTGGAAAGAAAGGGCATTATAAACGGGAATGCTATGAGTGGAAGAAAGAGAAGAACAAGGGTGCTGAAACTGATGCAAAGGACAAGGGAAATGCCAAGAAGAGCACTGTTTTGATTGAGGAAATCAATGTTGCTAGTAGTTGTGACAGTGACAGCAGCACTGATGTACTCAATGCCTCTTCTGTGGAGGCACATACCCTTGCTATGGGTTCTGATGTGGACATGCATACTTGGATTCTTGATTCAGGTGCCTCCTTTCATGTAACACCTCATAGGGATTGGTTTACACAATACTCAGGTGAGGTGCAGGGCACTGTTTATTTGGGAGACAACTATGCATGTGACATTGCAGGTATTGGCAGTGTCCAGTTTTCCTTTGCTGATGGTATGACTTTTGTTTTGCACAAAGTGCGTCATGTGCCACAACTCAAGAAGAGTTTGATTAGTACAGGGCAGCTAGATGATGCAGGCTATCACACCGCTTTTGGTGATAGCAAGTGGAAAATTTGTAAAGGGGCCCGGATTGTAGCCAAGGGTTGTAAATCGGACACTTTGTATCCTTTGCATGTATCTAGTGTGCGTGACCATGTTGTCGCCGTAACCGAGCAGCCAAGTGTTTCTTTGTGGCATGGCCGGTTGGGACACATGAGTAAAAGAGGAATGGAAACTCTGTTTCGTTGTGGTTATTTGCCGTGTTTGAGGTATGCTGATTTTTCTCATTGTGAGCACTGTATTTATGGTAAGCACAGTCAAACACCGCACAAAAGGTCTCTCTCTTTGAAGTCTGACAGGTTAGACTTAGTGCATTCCGATGTATGTGAAATGCCACAGTTGTCCTTAGGGGGAAAGAAATATTTTGTCTCGTTTATCGATGATGCTACACGTAAGGTGTGGGTGTATCCAATACGTGCTAAAAGTGATGTTTTGGATACTTTCAAGAAGTTTCTTGCGTTTGTTGAGAATCAAACTGACAAGAAGCTTAGGTCTTTGCACTCAGACAATGGGGGGGAGTATGTATCAAAAGCATTTATTGACTTTTGTGCTACTAAAGGTATTAAAAGAGAGCTCACGGCTCCTTTTAATCCCTCTCAGAATGGAGTTGCAGAGAGGTTGAACCGGACTATCCAAGAGAAAGTTCGGAGTATGCTGTCACATGCTGCATTACCTCATGGTTTTTGGGCAGAAGCTGTACAAACAGCTATTCACTTTATTAATCGCTCAGCTAGCAAGGCTTTGGGTGGAAAGGTGCCTGAGGAGGTGTGGTCTGGCAAGCCACCCTCATATGCACATTTAAGAGTGTTTGGTTGTGAGGCCTATGTTCACATCCGGAGTGAACTGCGCACCAAACTAGAACCAAAGTCTCATAAATGCATTTTCCTAGGATATGGTGAGGATGGTGAAATGGGGTATAGATTATGGGATCCCGCATTACGGAAAATCATACGCAGCAATGATGTCATCTTCAATGAGGATTGCATGCACAAACAGCCCACAAAGGTCGAGGAAGTGCGCCGGGTTGTTTTTCGTGAAGATGTTACATATGGACAGCCAAGAAGGCCCAATGTTCAGCAGCCTTTACATGCTGAAAATGGTGCTGAAAATCAGCCATTAGCTGCTGAAAATCAGCCCCAACAAGTTGCCATTGATGCACCACAGGTAGAGGAACAGGTTGATGCTCCTAGACCGCCCGTTGTTGCGATGCAACCGGCTGAACATTCTGCTGTTTTTGATGGTTCACAGGCTGAAAATCCACCTGTTATGGATCATTGGGTGCGTAGGTCTACTCGGGTCACAAGGCCCCCCGATAGATATGAACCGTCTTTGGACTATGTCATGCTTACTGATTGTGGTGAGCCATCTTGCTATAAAGAGGCTATGCAACGGGAAGACAGTAAGAAATGGTTCAAAGCAATGGTTTCGGAAATGCAGTCTTTGGAGAAAAACCATACATGGGACTTGGTTGATTTGCCTAAAGGGCATAAGGCTCTGCCATGTAAATGGGTTTACAAGACCAAGGTCACATCTGATGCTTCTTCTAAGTACAAAGCACGTTTGGTTGCTAAAGGGTACAAGCAAAAGCATGGTGTGGATTTTGATGAGATTTTTTCTCCTGTTGTAAAGCTTGCCACATTACGTCTTGTTTTAGGCCTGGTTGCTTCTGAAGATATGGAGTTAAAGCAAATGGATGTCAAAACAGCGTTTTTGCATGGCAATTTGCTTGAGATTATCTATATGATGCAGCCAGAAGGTTTTGTGTCAAAGGGGCAAGAGAAGAAAGTATGTAAACTCTTGAAGAGCTTGTATGGTTTGAAACAGTCTCCCCGTGCATGGTATCACAAGTTTGATACATTTATGAGGTCTCAAGGATACAAAAGAAGTAATTCTGATCACTGTTTGTATATCAAAACGGCAAGTGATGGATCTCTTCTATTGCTGATTTTGTATGTTGATGACATGCTTATTGCGGGTAACAATGTCACGGAGTTGGATGCACTACAGCAAAGCTTAAAGAATCGCTTTGACATGAAGGATCTTGGTAATGCTAATCATATTTTGGGCATGCGTATCTCTCGAGATAGACCTAACAGGCGTCTGTATCTATCTCAACGAGATTATGTTAATAAGGTGCTGCATCGTTTTCATATGGATGGGGGAAAGGCACTTGGTACTCCGCTGCCTCCATATGTAAAACTGACTGCACATGACTGCCCAAAGACAGATGATATGCGGGCTGAAATGGCCAAGGTTCCTTATGCATCAGCCGTTGGCAGTTTGATGTATGCTATGGTTGCTACACGTCCGGACATTGCATTTGCGGTGGGAGTGGTAAGCAGGTACATGAGCAATCCTGGCAAAAAGCATTGGGAAGCAGTGAAGTGTATCTTGAGATACTTGAAAGGCACTAAAGACTTATGCATTTGTTTTGGGAAGAGTGAGACATCTGTGCATGGCTTTACAGATGCAGATTTTGCTGGACATCCAGATTGCAGGAAGTCTACCTCTGGATATGTGTTTACATTCACAGGAGGTGCAGTTTCTTGGATTTCTAGACTGCAAAAATGTGTTGCTTTGTCTACCACTGAGGCTGAGTATGTGGCTGCCACTGAGGCATGCAAAGAAGCTTTGTGGCTCATGCGTTTGGTAGAAGAGCTTGGCATCAAGTCACCGGTTCCTGTGCTACACTGTGATAGTCAGAGTGCTATTATGCTTGCAAGGAATCCTGTTTTTCATGCCAAGACAAAGCACATAGAGGTGAAGTATCATTTTATCAGGAGTGTGCTTGATGACAAGAGCACTACACTTGTCAAGGTGCACACAGATGACAATCCTGCAGATCTTTTGACCAAGAGTCTTCCAGCAGAGCGGTTTGCATATTGCCGTCAGATGATGGGTGTTGGATGAGTAAGTGCATGATCAGCTGTTGTATCATAGTTAGCTGATTCTTTGATCTCCCAAGGTACATTGCCTTTAGGTGGGAGGTTGTTAGGGAATAAAGGCCTAAGTGCCTTGTACTTATAACTTATAAGTTAAAAGGACTTATAAGTGAGGGGGCCCAAGTGTGAATGGCCCCCTAGTCACTTACTCATATACTCAAAGGTGAAGCCCAAATAAAACATAGCGTGGCTTTTCCCAATTTCCAACGAGCTCTCTCTCTCTCTCACGTTTTTCCTGCGCAAGCCTCTTCTACGCCACTCTCCCCTTCTCCTTCACTCTCATTGCATAGAACAGCAAGTGGGCTCTCTCTCCTGCTCCCCCACAGATCGCGGCAATGGAAGATCGGATGACCGCCCGAGACGGAGAGATTGCATACTTTAAGAAGGAGCTCGCCGAGGCACGCTCACGAGACACGCTTGAAGAAGGGGAATTACAACCTTCAGTAATAGAAGAGCTCAACACGATCAAAGAACAAGTGCGAGACATCAAAGAAGGGGAAGAGCAACACAAAGAAATGACGACCTCTTGGTTGGACGTTCTCACAAAGATTCAACAGAAGGAGGATGAGGCCGAGAAATGGATTGAGTTTGCAAAGAAGGGGAAAAGCAAGGAAACAACTACGTCCACACCCACCATAATTAACCTGACACTAGAAGAGGAGCAAAGAAGGCGTGTGAGCTCTCTACATGTGAGAATTTGCAGCCTTAAAGACAAAGATAATGTGGACGAAAAGGTAAAAGAACTCATGGCTTTGATGGGGATTCATGAGCCGATGCACTCAAGAGCTTGGAGAGTGGGCTACAAGAAAAATGGGAGCAAAGGGGAAACCTCGAAAGAAAGAGCACTCATCCTTCGTTTTCCCTCTATGGAAGCGAAGAAGGTCTTTTTGAAGAAGAGACTAACTCTTAAGAAAACGGGCATCTTCCTCGGGGTTGACCTTACCCTATCACAGATAGCTCATATGTAGGAGGTAATGCCAAAGATTAGAGCGGCAAGGGAAAAAGGTAAGATTGCTTTTTACCGAGATGGAAGAGTGGTGATATTGGAGCCACGCTCCACATGACGGTGTGAGACCTATGGGACCACACTTAAAGTTGCTACCTGGGAATTGTAATGGATCTATGCATCTAGATGTGGATGCTTTTGAGGAAACTTTTAACGGGAGAGATATCATCCTCTACTCTGAGACACATCAGGCCCCTCGGCAGTCTATGCCTCACATTAGTGGATACAGATGGGAGACCGCATGTAGACACGATCAGAGAAAAGAGGGCGGGGCTCAGGTGGAGTGGCAGTGTTATTCAGGGAGGAGTTGCAGCCATTGATACACATAGCTCGCAGGGATGCGCAAGCTAGGTACATGTGGGTGAGATTGAGAGGAGAGACAGGCAGATATCTTTACATTGCTATTTGCTACTTTCCCCCGAGTATGTCAGTGTATGCACCACCCAGAGGACAGTCCCCCTTTTCTATTTTGGATGATGACATCTGGGAGTTCTCTACAGATGGTGACATCATCATTCTAGGGGATTTCAATGCTAGGACTGCTCATCATCAGACAGTTTTTTATGATACTTCAGAAGAGACGCTGAGAGAGCTGGATGTGGCAGAAACATGCCTATCCAGACTATCACAAGATGGGGAGCATACTGAGTATGGACGACACTTGATAGACATGGGGACTGCACATGGATTGGTCATCGTGAATGGCCTACAGAGATTTCCCGTTGTGGGGGGTTTTACATGCTTTCCACACAGACATGGAGCTAGCACAGTGGATTATGTCATGGCACAGCCGAGTCTCATCTCTAGTATCCAGGACCTCACAGTTGGACCCAGACCTATTGGTTTGGCAGTGGACCATGCTCTTGTGTCGCTGACTATCTCTTTCCAGTTTAGTGCAGCACACAGGCCACAGGCAGCATCTCCTACTCGCTACACCTTCACGCGGGAGACGGACTCTGTATACATAGATGGGATCTACAGACGCTTGTGTACAGAAGAGCCAAGGCGACCTTTGGAGGAGCTTACTACTATACTGACGCAGACGTTACATGATGCAGTAGCAGAGGCATACCCACACACACAGCCTGAGCAGAGACGTCGTTCTGGGAGCATGCCCCAAAACAGCTGGTATGACAAGGAATGCCGAGAGACCAGAGCTAGACTTCAGAGAGAGGTGCTTTTGGGGGACATCACTCACAGACAGTCACAGATTAACTTCCGACCCCTAGTGCGGTGGAAGAAGAGGGCATTTTTGGCTCGCCTAGAGCAGGATCTATACCAGCTATTCTTGAGTCAGGACTCACGTGAGGCATGGCGGCTCTTTCATATACACTCCCCTCCCCCTGCCATTACCTCCACATAGGCTTGGGGCCAGTACGCGTCATCTCTGTACATACTTCCTGGACAGCCGCCCCTTCCCGACCCCCATGATCCATGCCCCCATACATGTGCTTTTTTTCACCACTGAGATGGTGAGGAAGGCCATTGACAGGATGAGGACTGGGAGAGCATATGATCATGATGGCTTAGTGGCTGAGCACTTCATGCATGCCAGAGATCTACTACCACAGCTCCTAGTAGTCATGTTTAACCGTGCCATGTGTGAGGGCTTGCCTGATACTTGGAGCCTATCTACTATTGTACCTATCTTCAAGTCAAGAGACCCTATGGAGGCTGGGAATTATCGCACTATCATGATCGGACACACATTGCATGGTTGTACGCATCCATTCTTGAGCAGCAACAACTGAGTAGATGGGCAGAGAAGGAAGGGATACGCGCAGCCGGGCAGGCAGGATTCAGGAGAGGTTTTTCTACTCTTGACCATATCTTAACACTCAAGAGCCATCATTGAGGAGGGCAGATCACATGGGAGACGGATCTATTGCACCTTTGTGGACTTCCGGAAAGCATTTGACACCGTACCCAGAGCTAGATTGATGCACAGATTACAGGAGATGGGAGTACCCACAAAGCTCATTTGGGGGGTCATGGCACTATACAAGTCAGTAGTGGGGCATGTACGCACCTCAGAGGGCCTATCTACAATGGTTCATTCCACTATTGGGGTGAAGTAGGGTTGCCCGCTCTCTCCTACTCTGTTTGGTATGTATGTGGATGAGGTTTCTGACTACATTGAGAGAGATGGTGATAGAGGTGCACAACTGGCAGGAACATGGATCCCACTATTGTTATATGCTGATGATATTGTGTCGATCTCCGACTCTCCAGAGGGGATGCAACACAACTTGGATGCTTTGCATAGCTTTGCCCATGAAAGTGGCTTGTCTGTCAACCTTGGTAAAAGCAAGGTCATGGTATTTAATACGACCGCACAGTGGACCAGGAGGTCAGCGCCGGCATTCACATACGGCAAGGAGACAGTGGAGTATACAGATGCTTACACCTACCTTGGAGTGGTTTTTAGAGGACCAGCATTTTCATTGAGAAGAGCAGCAGAGACTAGATTGACCAGAGCCCATGCAGCATTGGGTAGATTGGAGAGGATGTGTTCACATGTTCAGTTTCAGGAGCCTTGGACGAAGCTCTGGCTCTCTGACACCCTGGTGGCTTTTGCATTGCTCTATGGAGCTGAGATTTGGGGACCTTCATTGGACCATCATGGGAGGACAGGTCGCACTGATGGATGGGGGGACATGGAGAAGCCACTAGTCTCCATGATCTCACGGCTCATTAGAGCCAAGGCTTCAGTACCACATGCCATTATACGAGCAGAGCTAGCTGCCCCCTTGCTAGTGGGAGGCGCTCACCAGATCTGTCTCCTTCATACACCGCATTTGGGAACTTCCAAGAAACAGATATGCCCGCCTTGCACTTGAGTCCTCTCGACAATTAGCCATGCAGGGAGATACAGCATGCTGGTATGGGGAGATGACATCATGGTTTCATGCGCATGGGTTCAGCATAGACACACTGCCCCCCTTCTAGTACTCACTGGATGCACCCTCTCTGACTCTCACAGAGTCCGAGATCACCAGGCTCATCCGCCAGGACCTGACTTAGCTAGACATCAGGAGGACATGGATACAGCCAGCACAGGAGCTGGGCACGAAGATGGCTTTCTACAGAGAGCATCTTCTCCAGCTTACGGAGGAAGGTTTTGTGACGAGACCTAGATACATGGATACCCACTTGTCTCATGGGATACGGTGTGCTATTGGCTAGATACGCATATCTTCACACCAACTGCGGATCAAGACTGGGAGATATAGCAGAGTACCAGCAGAGGCCAAGACATGCCTCCTATGTGACCTGGAGCCTGAGAGAGAGTTGCACTACACATGCCACTGCCCCGTCTACTACGAGATACGCGGCTGATTCCACTGCTTGTTCAGAGAGGGCTTCGGACCACTCTCCAGAGTCATGCGGTACGAGGATCAGAGATTCTTGGTTCTGTTTTTGCTCGAGCTGCGCAGACACAAAGAGAGCCTGATGAGAGGAGAGGCCAGCTACTCTCAGAGACTGGACACCCGGAGGAGCTACTACCACAGGAGAGCTCACCGCCTCGCACCGAAGGCACACTGATCGACCGAGCGACCGAGCGACTGAGCTAGGGAGATCCAGACGCCCATGTCTGCGGAGGACTACACAACATCGATGGAGGTTGCATCAGAGGATTCGGATCACTTTGGCCCAACATGCACGACGCCCGGTCAGGCTATTGACCATGGAGGAGATTGATGAGATCCGCCAGCGACCGATGTTGGATCTTTTGTGATCTGTGATTTAGCTATCTGTTAGGTGCAACGGAATTATTGTTTGCGCTTTGCTCAAGATGAGTGCTCCGAACTGCGCTCAAGGTTCCTTTTGTTCTTATGGAAGGGAGAGCCTTCCGTTCTTAATGAGAGAGTGCTATGATCACAAACAAAGTGAATGGACACTGTGAGTGCAAGTGTATGAGACTGAGAGATAGAGAGAGAAGAGAGATACGACACCAGAAACTGTTGTAAAACCCCTCTCCGAAGGCCCCACTCTCGTCGGCGAGAGTGGTCTACTTTTGATTGCACAAAGTGGTACAATGACGACGCAATGGACTGATGCAATCTGGGACTATGCCGATGACGACGACGATGACTTGATGGCTGAAATCTGTGGTCTTCTATCTGCTGAATGTCGGGACTGTTTCGGTGGCTAATGTGGCTGCGTTTTCGAGGGCTGAAAATGGGGGTTCTTCTGCATCTGACTACGGCTGATCTGGGCTTGCTAAAAACGCTGATCTGCTGCGTTTTTATGCTGTTGAAATCTGCATTTTTGGCTACTGCTGAATCTGCGTTTTTTTATGGCTGAAAAACGCTGGCTGATTATGCTGCAAAACGCTGATTGCTGCAAGGCCTGATGGCGATCCAGAACGCTAAGGGCTGAAATGGGGAACGCTAGCAATAGGAGGTGCTGGCGAGGGGAGGAATCTGCAAACGCTAGGATGCTGATGATGATAGCGATCAAGGCAATGCTGAAATGCCGGATCTTGGGGAAGTACTACTGGGGAAACCAAAAACGCTAGCCACTAGGGGGAGGTAGCGCCAAGGTTGGGGGTGTTTTGCGGGTTCTGCTGAGAAGTTGCCTGTTGAGCGGGGAGCTCCTGTTGCCTCTTCTCCACTTTAGTGCTAACTTGGGTTTGCTTATATACAAACTTAGCAAAATTGCCCTACCTACTTTTGTTGGGAAGTCACTTAAAAATAATAAGTGAAAAATACCAAAAATAGGGAAAATAGGCTAAATGCACTGGAAAATTCCCCTGACTGAATCTGATGGATTCTAAAGGGAATACTGATGATCATGTTGTGTGCAACCAGAGGATATGCATCTATACTAAGTGACTGGGCATGCACGGTCTACGAATAGACTCACAAAAGTGCCAGATCACTTCTAAATCTATACTGATTGGACTGACTGAACCCTTATCGTGCTGTACCTTGTCCACGGACACATAGGGCTGGATGTGTCACGTGACATCCCCTCCTTTTCAAAGTGAGGTACAAGTACCGAGCTGTATGGCGTCGAGGGAGATCGCCAATAGCATCCAGAATCCTGAAAGGGACTCTTCGCCGGCCCACTCTGATGCGTGGGTCATACGGTACTTGAACTTCATAAAGGTCTGCAACGCTTGCTTCTTTGGGCCGCGCCAAAAGCGACAAAGTCTTCTGAGGCTCCTTCGATGCTTCAACTTCGTCGAGAGTCATGCTTCCTTCTTCTTCAAGAATCTCCATGGCTAAAAATTCCTGAAACCACTTCCAACACAAAAACATGAACATACCCATTCCATGTAAAGTGAAGGAAAAAAATCTTGTCTTCCTCAAAGACTGTGCATGCAATGCAGATGAACAAAGAGACGGAGTGCCAAACTATTCACCACACACACGCAAACAATGAGATTGAATCTTTCTCTTCTGATCTAACTCAATCAACTGTGGCAATTCACAATGGAAATGCCCATGCTTGGTGCTCATACTTTCATGTGCTCGTTCTACGAATGTGTCATGCCAAGGAAGAGACATGGAATGTGACTTCCTTGAATGCATACTTTTCAGCTTTTCATAAACAATCCGCATACATTTGTGCTCATTCATGAGAGAAACATGCTCAACATACAATATGTCATGCCTAGGAAAAGGGATCACATAAAGATGCTGACTAAAATACAGGAAACGATCACGAATGAAACACTCGAACAATGCGTGCGTATTAATCATGCGAAAACATAATACTTCCTGTGAGGGTTCTTTGGACCTAGGCTCGATAGCCAAGATTGCTTCTTCTTGAAGGGTCGAATCTTCCTGTGGGGGTTCTTTGGACCTTGACTCGAAAGCCAAGATCGGTTCTTCGGACTTTATCGAATCTACAACGAGGTTAGCTTCGCTAGAAGAAGCATCCACTAACACATCATCCTTGTGAACAATCACATCATCTTCATGCAACTCATCATGCTTGTGAGAAATCACATCTTGGTCATGCAAAACATCATGCTCATCATTATCATTCAAATCATCATGCTTATCATTGTCAATCAAATCATCATGCAAATCAATGTCAATCAAATCATCATCATGCTTCACACAATCATGCAAAGCCTGTGTATCATGCTGTGGAGAAGAAGAGACTGAGAGAGTCTCCTTTTCCCGATCCTATTGAATCTGTGCCTGCATTTGAGAAAAGAGTCGCCACATCTCTTGCATTCTTGCTTTGGTCTCGCGGTCATATTCTGCTTGTCTTGCTTTGGCTTCCAAGCGTGCTTGCTCGCTCTCACGCACTATGGCTGCCATTCTTTCTTACTACTGGCGCTCTATGGCTGCCATGTCTTCTTCATAGGCTTTTCTTTTTGCTTCTCGTTCGGCATCTCTTGCTTTGTCTTCTAACTTTTGGTCCATCATCCTCTTGTCAAAAGCCTCCATAGGAGTTAGTGCAATCCTTGTCGTAGATGGAAAAGGGGGAGGGTTGGAAAAACCTCCTGGTGGGGAAAATTCTTCTTCGCCTCTCTCATGCTCATCACCTCCAAGCGAAGTATCCATTCCACTTCGAGTGATGATCATTCTGAAGTCTTGGGTTCTTGGGAGTTCTTGTGGTCTCGGGTTCTTAAGTTCACGAGGAACTTGGGTTCTTGGGGGTCTTGGTTCTTGAGGTTTTCTTGAGGGTCTTGAGGTTTTCTTTCGCTTGCAAATCGCGTTTGAGAAGGATCTTCTCTTCACCCGAGTTCTACTCCTTTCTGCGGGCGCACCCCTTGGCGGCCTTGCGCTCACACCAAGGTTGCTTTTTCCCACCTCACGTCGATTGGCTGGCCGCTAAGTGCACGGTCCGCTCTCAATGACTAAAAAGAGACATAAGGGGAGGCTGGACAAGCCCTTCTTTCTTGGGATTCCTGTCACTCTTCAACAAAACACGATTAGGAATCGACACGCCCAAGCGAACTTGGGTTCGTGCGACCTCAACAAGCAAAAAAAAAATCTTGTGGTTCTTTCCTTGAGTGATACAGAACACTACCAAAGCTCTGATACCAATGTTAGGTGCAACGAAATTATTGTTTGCGCTTTGCTCAAGATGAGTGCTTCGAACTGTGCTCAAGGTTCCTTTTGTTCTTATGGAAGGGAGAGCCTTCCGTTCTTAATGAGAGAGTGCTATGATCACAAACAAAGTGAATGGACACTGTGAGTGCAAGTGTATGAGACTGAGAGATAGAGAGAGAAGAGAGATACGACACCAGAAACTGTTGTAAAACCCTCCTCCGAAGGCCCCGCTCTCGTCGGCGAGAGTGGTCTACTTTTGATTGCACAAAGTGGTACAATGACGACGCAATGGACTGATGCAATCTGGGACTATGCCGATGACGACGACGACGACTTGATGGCTGAAATCTGTGGACTTCTATCTGCTGAATGTCGGGACTGTTTCGGTGGCTGAGAATGTGGCTGCGTTTTCGAGGGCTGATCAGGGCTTGCTAAAAACGTCTGAAAAACGCTGGCTGATTATGCTGCAAAACGCTGATTGCTGCAAGGCCTGATGGCGATCCAGAACGCTAAGGGCTGAAATGGGAAACGCTAGCAATTGGAGGTGCTGGCGAGGGGAGGAATCTGCAAACGCTAGGATGCTGATGATGATAGCGATCAAGGCAATGCGGAAACGCCGGATCTTGGGGAAGTACTACTGGGGAAACCAAAAACGCTAGCCACTAGGGGGAGGTAGCGCCAAGGTTGGGGGTGTTTTGCGGGTTCTGCTGAGAAGTTGCCTGTTGAGCGGGGAGCTCCTGCTGCCTCTTCTCCCCTTTAGTGCTAACTTGGGTTTGCTTATATACAAACTTAGCAAAATTGCCCTACCTACTTTTGTTGGGAAGTCACTTAAAATAATAAGTGAAAAATACCAAAAATAGGGAAAATAGGCTAAATGCACTGGAAAATTCCCCTGACTGAATCTGATGGATTCTGAAGGGAATACTGATGATCGTGTTGTGTGCAACCAAAGGATATGCATCTATACTAAGTGACTGGGCATGCACGGTCTACGAATAGACTCACAAAAGTGCCAGATCACTTCTAAATCTAGACTGACTAGACTAACTGAACCCTTGTCGTGCTGTAGCTTGTCCACGGACACATAGGGCTGGATGACAATGGATGTGTCATGTGACACTATCCCACCTAGCTGGATCTTTTGTGATATGTGATTTAGCTATCCCACCTATTTGCTTAGATCACACCTAGCTGTTTCAGATTCAATAGCATTTTATTCTGCCATTTTATTTTGTCATTGTCATTTTTGTTACTCTTTGTATCACATCCACCACATTGTAACTTTCTAGTCTCATAGGTCATTCTCGCCTTCTGAAGACGTTAATATAACATTTCATTTCATTTCATTCTCTCTCTCTCTCTCTCTCTCTCTCCTCTCTCTCTCTCTCTCTCTCTCTCTCTCTCTCTCTCTCTCTCTCTCTCTCTCTCTCTCTCTCTCTCTCTCTCTCTGCGCCCGTCTGTCCCGCGCTGCTGCTGTTGGCCGTGCGCGCTGCTGCTACCCCGCGCACTACTGTGCCCGCCCCTCCCTCGCCCTACTGCGCTGCTCCTCCACGCTGCCCGGCTCCCCCCGCCCCCTGCATCTGCAACCCATCGCGCCCTGCTCCTGCGTTGCCGCCTCCCCTTGTGCTGCCTTTGCAACCCCGCCCCCACTCGCTCCGCCTGCAGCCCCGCCAGGTGTCCCCCCCCCCCCCCCCTCTTCTACGCGTAGCATGTCCCCCCCCCCCCCCCCCCCCCTTTTTCTTTTACGCGTAGGATGTCCCCCCCCCCTTCTTCTACGCGTAGGAGGTCAATTAAATTTTTATTTTTTTATTTTTTATTTTTCACCCATCCACCGCCTTGTAACTTTCTGGTCTCATAGGTCACTATGGCCTTTTGAAGTCGTTATTATAACATTTCATCTCATTTCATCTCATTTCATTTCATTTCTCTCTCTCGTTGTTCCCCCCCCCCCCGCCCCCCCCCCCTCCCCAGCAGCGCTGCTCCTGCTGTTGCTCCACTGCAGCACCACCCGCCTGTAGCTACTGCTTCAGAGGTCGACACGCACACCGTTACGCACACACCTGATCGAGAATTCCGAAGAGCCCGGTAGGAAATTGAAAACAAACAGAGAGTGCAATATTCGGAATTTTACAGGGAATTACAGGGAACTCAAAAACTGCAGACATCGTTTCTGGTGACGACCAAGCATGAGGAAGCAGAATAATAAACCCGATCCTTTAGAGGATGCAGTTCAAAAATGCAAAGAAGAAATGACAGAAACTATTAACAAGATCAACCGCAACCTGCTAGGCACAATAAAAATGCTCGAAGATCGTGTGTTTGCCCAACCGCAACTTGCTAGGCACAATAAAAATGCTCGAAGATCGTGTGTTTGCCCAAGAAAGCAAGATCACTGCAATGGGAGATCGTCTGACGGCCCAAGACGAAGAGATTGCGTCACTCAAGAAGGCGCTCGCAGAGGCACAATCACGAGACACTTGAAGAGGGAGAATTGCAACCCTCAGTAATGGAAGAACTAAACTCAATCAAAGAGCAAGTGCGAGCCATCAAAGAGGGGGAAGAGCAGCACAAAGAGATGACGACTTCTTGGGTGGACGTTATTACAAAGACTCAGCAGAAGGCAGATGAAGCCCAGAAATGGATTGAGGTGGCCAGGAAAGGGAAAAGCAAGGAAACAACGTCGACACCCACCATTATCAACTTGACCCTAGAAGAGGAGCAAAGACGACGTGTGCGCTCTCTACATGTGAGAATTTGCGGTCTTACAGACAAAGATAATGTAGACGAAGAGGTAAAGGAACTCATGGCTCTAATGGGGGTTCATGAGCCGATGCACTCAAGAGCTTGGAGAGTGGGCAACAAGAAAAATGGGAGCAATGGGGAAACCTCGAAAGAAAGGGCACTCATCCTCCGTTTCCCCTCCATGGAAGCAAAGAAAGACTTTCTGAAGAAAAGACCAACTCTTAAAAAGACGGGTATCTTTCTCGGGGATGACCTTACCCTCTCACAGATCGCTCATATGCAGGAGGTAATGCCAGAGATAAGAGCAGCAAGGGAAAAAGGCAAGATTGCCTTTTACCGAGATGGAAGAGTGGTGATATTGGAGCGATGCTCCACATGACGGTGTGAGGCCTATGGGATTGCACTCAAAGTTGCTACCTGGAATTGTAATGGATCTATGCGTCTTGATGTAGGTGCTTTTGAGGAGAGTTTTTCCGGGAGAGACATCATCTTCTACTCTGAGACGCATCAGGCCCCTGGGCAGTCTATGCCTCACATTAGTGGATACAGATGGGAGACAGCCTGTAGACAGGAGACGCAATCGGAGCACAAAGGGCAGGGCTCGAGAGGAGTGGCAGTGTTATTCAAGGAGGAGCTGCAGCCATTGATACATATAGCTCGCAGGGATGAGCAAGCTAGGTACATGTGAGTGAGATTGAGAGCAGAGACAGGCAGATATCTTTACATTGCTATTTGCTACTTTCCCCCGAGTACGTCAGTATATGCACCACCTAAAGGACAATCCCCCTTTTCTATCTTGGATGATGACATATGGGAGTTCTCTAGAGATGGTGACATTATCATTCTAGGGGACCTCAATGCCAGGACTGCCCATCATCAGACAGTGTTTTATGATACCTCAGAGGAGATGCTGAGAGAGTTGGATGTGGTGGAGACAGGCCTATCTAGACGATCGCAGGATGGGGAATATACTGAATATGGACGGTACTTGATAGACATGGGGACTGCACATGGATTGGCCGTCTTGAATGGCCTACAGAGATTTCCTGTTGCGGGAGGTTTCACATGCTTTCCACACAGACACGGAGCCAGCACAGTGGATTATGTCATGGCATAGCCAAGCCTCATCTCCAGTATCCAGGATCTCACTGTTGGGCCCAAACCCGTTGGGGTGGCAGTGGATCATGCTCTTGAGTCGTTGACCATCTCTTTGCAGTTCAGTGTAGCACACAGGCCACGGGCAGCTGCCCCTACTCGCTACACCTTCACACGGGAGACGGACTTCGTATACATAGATGGGATATACAGACCCTTGTGCACTGAGGAGCCAGGACGACCTTTGGAGGAGCTTACTACTATACTGACACAGACTTTACATGATGCAGCAGCAGAGGCATACCCACACACTCAGCCTGAGCAGAGACGCCGTTCTGGGAGCATGCCCCAGAAGAGCTGGTATGATGCGGAATGCCGCGAGACTAGAGCTAGACTTCAGAGGGAGGTGCTTTTGGGAGACATCCCTCACACGCAGTCACAGATTGACTTCCGACGCCTAGTGCGGCGAAAGAAAAGGGCATTTTTTGGCTCGACTAGAGCAGGATCTTTACCAGCTATTCTTGAGTCAGGACTCACGTGAGGCGTGGCGGCTCTTTCATGAGCAATCCCCCCCACCGGCCATTACCTCTACAGAGACTTGGGACCAGTACGCATCATCTTTGTACACAGTTTCTGGACAGCCGCCCCTCCCCAACCCCCCCGATCCATGCCCACACACGTGCTTTTTTCACTGCTAAGATGGTGAGGAAGGCCATTGACATGATGAGGACTGGGAGAGCATATGATCATGATGGCTTAGTGGCTGAGCATTTCATACATGCCAGAGATCTACTAGCAGAGCTTCTAGCAGTTATGTTTAATCGTGCCATGTGTGAGGGCTTACCTGATACTTGGAGCCTTTCTACGATTGTACCCATCTTCAAGTCAGGAGACCCTATGGAGCCTGGGAATTATTACACTATCATGATTGGACACACATTGGCACGATTGTACGCATCCATTCTTGAGCAACAGCTGAGTAGATGGGCAGAGAGGGAAGGGATACGTGCAGCTGGGCATGCAGGTTTCAGGAGAGGCTTTTCTACTCTTGACCATATCTTGACACTCAGAGCCATCATTGAGGAGGGCAGATCACATGGGAGACGGATCTATTGTAGCTTTGTGGACTTCCGCAAAGCATTTGACACAGTACCCAGAGCTAGCTTGATGCGCAGATTACATGAGATGGGAGTACCCACAGAGCTCATTTGGGGGATCATGGCATTGTACAAGTCAGTAGTGGGACATGTACGCACCCCAGAGGGCTTGTCCGCACCGGTTCACTCCACTATTGGTGTGAAACAAGGCTGCCCGCTCTCTCCTACTCTATTTGGTATGTATGTGGCTGAGGTTGCTGACTACATTGAGAGAGATGGTGATAGAGGTGCACAGCTGGCAGGGACATGGATTCCACTATTGCTCTATGCTGATGATATTGTGTTGATCTCCGACTCTCGAGAGGGGATGCAACGTCACTTGGAAGTTGGATGCTCTACATAGATTTGCCCACGAAAGTGGTTTGTCTGTCAACCTTGGTAAAACCAAGGTCATGGTATTTAATACCACCCCACAGTGGATCAGGAGGTCAGCGCCCGCATTCACATACGGCCAGGAGACAGTGGAGTACACAGATGCTTACACTTACCTTGGAGTGGTTTTTAGTGGACCAGCATTTTCACTGAGGAGAGCAGCAGAGACTAGATTGACCAGAGCCCATGCAGCATTGGGCAGATTGGAGAGGATGTGTTCACAGGTTCAGTTTCAAGAGCCTCGGACGAAGCTCTGGCTATTTGACACTTTAGTGGCGTCTGCATTGCTCTATGGAGCTGAGATATGGGGGCCTTCATTGGATCATCACGGGAGGACAGGTCGCACTGATGGGTGGGGGGACATGGAGAAGCCTTTGGTCTCTATGATCTCACGGCTCATTAGAGCCAAGGCTTCAGTACCACGTGCCATTATCTAAGCAGAGCTTGCTGCCCCCCCACTAGTAGTCGAGGCGCTTACTAGATCTGTCTTCTTCATACACCACATGTGGGAGCTTCCCAGAGACAGATATGCCCGCCTTGCACTCGAGTCCTCTCGATAGTTAGCCATGCAGGGAGATACAGCATGCTGGTATGGTGAAATGACATCATGGTTTCAGGCGCATGGGTTCAGCATAGACAGATTGCCCCGCTTCCAGTACTCATTAGAGGCACCCTCTCTGACTCTTACACAGTCCAAGATCACCAAGCTCATCCGACAAGACCTGGCTCAGCTAGACATCAGGAAGACATGGATACAACCAGCGCAGGAGCTGGGCACGAAAATGGCTTTCTACAGAGAGCATCTTCTCCAGCTTACAGAGGACGGTTTTGTGGCGAGGCCCAGATACATGGACACTCACTTGTCTCATGGGATACGATGTGCTATTGGCCAGATACGCACATCTTCACACCAACTGCGGATCGAGACTGGGAGATACAATGGAGTACCAGCAGAGGCCAGGACATGCCCCCTGTGTGGCATGGAGCCAGAGACAGAGTTGCACTACACATGCCACTGCCCCGTCTACTACCAGATACGAGGCCGCTTCCACTGCTTGTTCAGAGAAGGCTTTGGACCACTCTCCAGAGTCATGCAGTACGAGGATCAGAGATGCTTGGGTTTGTTTCTACTCGAGCTGCGCCGACACAGAGAGAGAGAGAGCTTGATGAGAGGAGAGGCTAGCCAATCTCAGAGACACATCACAGACTTCTTTAGAGCAGACACTGGACACCCGGAGGAGCCACTACCACAGCAGAGCCCGTCGCCTCACACCAGAGGCACACTGATCGACCGGGCGACCGAGCTGGGGAGATCCAGACGCCCACGACTGCGGAGGACTACACAGAATCGACGAAGGCTGCATCAGAGGCTTCGGATCACTTTGGCCCGACATGTACGACGCCCGGTCAGACTACTGACCATGGAGGAGATTGATGAGATCCGCCAGCGACCGATGCAGGATCTCTTGTGATTTACCTACCCCAGCTAGCTGCTCTCCCCCGTTCACACCTAGCAGTCCAGGATTCCATAGTATATTTGTTTTGTTATTTTGTCATGTCATATTGTCATTGTCATTTTGTTACTCTAACTTTGTATCAGATCCACCACATTGTAACTTTTTGGTCTCATAGGTCACTTTGGCCTTTTGAAGACGTTAATATAACATTTCATTTCTCTCTCTCTCTCTCTCTCTCTCTCTCTCTCTCTCTCTCTCTCTCTCTCTCTCTCTCTCTCTCTCTCTCTCTCTCTCTCTCTCCTGCACACGCGCACTCTCACATGGTATTAGAGCTGCCAGCGTTTTCTGCAGATCTGCCAGCGTTTTGCAAAAGCCAGGCAAGCGATGGAACTTGGAGAGTTTTCATCGTGAAGGACCTTCTCCACCAGCGTTTTTTGCTCCTACACCTAGCGATCACTTCCTTCCTGCCAGCGCTACACTTCTGGGACATTCCCGTCGCCGGAAAACCCTCTGCTCCACCTCCGTTTTCAGCCAGATCTGAATTTTTAAAAAGCCAGATCTGCATCTTCAGGACAGCAGGGTAGCGTTTTTGCAACGGAGGGGAGAGCGCTTGGCCCACATGGATCTTGCCTTTCGACACCCGGCTTGGCATCCGGTGCCTTGCCAGCCCGTATCCTCTTCAATCCTTCAGATTTCAGCCATAAACACCTGCTGTTTTCTCTGTTTTCAGCCCACCTGGGGCCATGACTTTGATTCCCTACACCCTCTGCACCGCTCCGGACCCTGCCGGGAGCACGGGAGCGTACAAGCACGCTGAAAATCGCTGGACAGCAGCGTTTTCATCACCTCGAAGTTGCGTTTTTGGCTGGACAGCAGCCACATGGCTTGTGTTTTTCATAGAGGATGAAGTTACCTCCTGCCAGGACACCATCCGGTGGTGGTCCATGTGGTCTCTCACTGTGACTGCTGCAGTACACGGTAGCTTTTACATTGTCTTGATCATCTACGAGCGTACGATCCTTGGGAGATCCATTCATTCCAGCCATCATTCGGCGGTTGCGCACTCCAGGACACACCTATGCACTCATCAGAGGAGTTCACACGAGATATGGCCATGCTCATGGCATATGGGATTCCGACATTCCCAGAGAAGACGCCACCATCTTGGGTGGACAAACACTTAGCACTTGACCTTGACACGTCAGATAACTTGCTTACACAGAGCAACTACATCATAGCAGCTAAAATACGCGTATCTCATTAATAATACACGACATCCCGTATTGAAACGTACAATACGTCTCATAACGTTTTCTATTCTAACGTTTTTTTGCTCAAAACGTATGTCTTTTTCTAGTTGATCAATTGTGTTTTAGAGCTTCATGGTTCTTGTTTATGTATGCTATGGTTAAATATTGAACAGTCATTGAGGAGGTCCATGAACCGCTTCATTTGTTCTTATTAAAGTACCATATCTAAAAAAGTTGACGTATTTTATTTTTGATTCTCAAAAATACGTCTAGTACGCGTATTGCACACCGCATATTAAACGTCCTGTCCCGTACCGTAGCTACTATGAACTACATGAACTTAGAGAGAGGATCTTGGATCTCTTCTTGGACAGGTTCATTGCTTGGATCTACACACTGGAGTGGGATATCCCCTCCGGAGAGTCGGAGATCAACACAATATCATCAGCATATAACAATAGTGCAATCCATGTCCCTGCCAACTGTGCACCTCTATCACTCTCAATGTAGTCAGAAACCTCATCCACATACATACCAAATAGAGTAGGAGAGAGCGGGCAACCCTGCTTCACCCCAATAGTGGAGTGAACCGTTGTAGATAAGCCCTCTGAGGTGCGTACATGCCCCACTACTGACCTGTAGAATGCCATGACCCCTCAAATGAGCTCTGTGGGTACTCCTATCTCTTGTAGTCTGCGCATCAATCTAGCTCTGGGTACTGTGTCAAATGCTTTGCGGAAGTCCACAAAGCTACAATAGATCCGTCTCCGATGTGATATGCCCTCCTCAATGATGGCTCTGAGTGTCAAGATACGGTCAAGAGTAGAAGAACCTCTCCTAAACCCTGCCTGCCTAGCTGCGCGTATCCTCTCTCTCTCTCTCTGCCCATCTGCTCAGATGCTGCTCAAGAATGGATGCGTACAATCGTGCCAATGTGTGTCCGATCATGATAATGCGATAATTCCCAGGCTCCATCCTGACTTGAAGATAGGTACAATGGTAGATAGGCTCCAAGTATCAGGCAAGCCCTAACACATGGCACGGTTAAACATAATTGCTAGAGACTCTGCTAGTAGATCTCTGGCATGCATCAAGTGCTCAGCCACTAAGCCATCATGATCATATGATCTCCCAGTCCTCATCCTGTCAATGGCCTTGCTCACCATCTCAGCGGTGGAAAAAGCACATGTGTGGGGACATGGATCGGGGGGGTCGGGAAGGGGCGGCTGTCTAGAAACTGTGTACAGAGATGACACATACTAGCCCCAGGCCTCTATAGAGGTGATGGCAGTGGGGGGGGGGGGGGGGGTGTTCATGAAAGAGCCGCCATGCCTCACAAGAGTTCTGCCTCAAGAATAGCTGGTATAGGTTCTGCTCTAGGCGAGCCAAAAATGCCCTCTACTCCGCCGCACTAGGCGCCGGAAGTCAATATGTGACTATCTGTGAGTGATGTCCCCCAAAAGCACCCTCCTATGAAGTCTAGCTCTAGTCTAGTGGCATTTCTCATAATACCAGCTTTGTTGAGGCATGCTCCCAAAAGCGTCTCTGCTCAAGCTGGGTGTGTGGGTATGCCTCTGCTGCTGCATCATGTAATGTCTGTGTCGGTATAGTAGTAAGCTCCTCCAAAGGTCGTCGTGGCTCTTCTGTACACAAGCGTCTGTAGATCCCATCTATGTATACACAGTCTGTCTCCCGCGTGAAAGTGTAGCGAGTAGGGGTTGCTGCCTGTGGCTTGTGTGCTACACTGAACTGGAAAGAGATGGTCAGCGACACAAGAGCATGATCCACTGCCACACCAATAGGTCTGGGTCCAACCGTGAGATCCTGGATACTAGATATGAGACTCGGCTGTGCCATGACATAATCCACTGTGCTGGCTCCATGTCTGTGTGGAAAGCATGTAAAACCCCCCGCATCGGGAAATCTCTGTAGGCCATTCAAGATGACTAATCCATGTGCAATCCCCATGTCTATCAAGTGTTGTCCATACTTAGTATGTTCCCCATCCTGTGATAGTCTGGATAGGCCCGTCTTTGCAACATCCAGCTCTCTCAGCATCTCTTAAGTATCATAAAAAACTATCTGATGATGGGCAGTCCTAGCATTGAAGTCCCCTAAAATGATGATGTCACCATCTCTAGAGAACTCCCAGATGTCATCATCCAAAATAGAAAAGGGGGACTGTCCTCTGGGTGGTGCATACACTGACGTACTCGGGGGAAAGTAGCAAATAGCAATGTAAAGATATTTGTCTGTCTCTGCTCTTAGTCTCACCCACATGTACCTAGCTTGCTCATCCCTACGAGCTATATGTATCAATGGTTGCAACTCCTCCCTGAATAACACTGCCACTCCTCCTGAGCCCCGCCCTCTGTGCTTTGATCGTGTCTCCTGTCTACTGGCGGTCTCCCGTCTGTATCCACTAATGTGAGGCATAGTCTGCCCAAAGGCCTAATGTGTCTCAGAGTAAAAGATGATGTCTCTCCCACTAAAATTTTCCTCAAAAGCACCCACATCAAGACGCATAGATCCATTACGATTCCAGGTAGCAACTTTGAGTGTGGTCCCATAGGTCTCACACCGTCATGCGGTGCGTGGCTCCAATATCACCACTCTTCCATCTCGGTAAAAAGGAATCTTCCCTTTTTTCCTTGCTGCTCTAATCTCTGGCATTACCTCGTGCATATGAGCGATCGGTGAGAGGGTAAGATCATCCCTAAGAAAGATGCCCGCTTTCTTAAGAGTTGGTCTCTTCTTCAAAAAGTCCTCCTTCGCTTCCATGGAGGAAAAACGAAGGATGAGTGCCCGTTCTTTCGAGGTTTCCCCCTTGCTCTCATTTTTCTTGTTGTCCACTCTCCATGCTCTTGAGTGCATCGGCTCATGAACCCCCCATCAAAGCCATGAATTCTTTTACCTCTTCGTCCACATTATCTTTGTCTTTAAGGCCGCAAATTCTCACATGTAGAGAGCGCACACGCCTTCTTTGCTACTCTTCTAGTGTCAGGTTAATTATGGTGGGTGTGGACGTTGTTGTTTCCTTGCTTTTCCCTTTCTTGGCAACCTCAATCCATTTCTCGGCCTCATCTGCCTTCTGTTGAGTCTTTGTAATAACGTCCACCCAAGAGGTCGTCATTTCTTTGTGCTGCTCTTCCCCCTCTTTGATGGCTCGTGTTCTTTGATGGTGTTGAGCTCTTTTATTACTGAAGGTTGCAATTCTCCTTCAAGTGTATTTCATGATCATGCCTCAGCAAGCTCCCTCTTGAGTGACGCAATCTCTTCGTCTTGGGCAGTTACATGATCTCCCAGTGCAATGATCTTGCTTTCTTAGGCCAGAACGCAATCTTCGAGCAGTTTTATTGTACCTAATAGGTGGCGGTTGATCTTGTTAATGGTCTCCACCATTTCTTCTTTTCACTTTTGGACTGCGTCCTCTAAGGGGTCGGACTTGTCATTCTGCTTCCTCATGGTGTGTGTGTGTGTGTGTGTGAGAGAGAAATGAAATGAAATGTTATATTAACGTCTTCAGAAGGCCAGAATGACCTATGAGACCAGAAAGTTACAATGTGGTGGATCTGATACAAAGTCAGAGTAACAAAAATGACAATGACAAAATAAAAAGACGGAATAAAATGCTATGGAATCTGAAATAGCTAGGTGTGATCTACGCAGATAGGTGGGATAGCTAAATCATAGATCACAAAAGATCCACCTACGTGGGATAGCTAAATCACAAATCACAATAGATCCAGCATCGGTCGCTGGCGGATCTCATCAATCTCCTCCATGGTCAATAGCCTCACCGGGCGTTGTGCATGTTGGGCCAAAGTGATCTGAATCCTCTGATGCAACCTCCATCGATGCTGTGTAGTCCTCCGCAGTCGTGGGCGTCTGGATCTCCCTAGCTCGGTCGCTCAGTGTGCCTCCGGTGCGAGGCGGTGAGCTCTCCTGTGGTAGTAGCTCCTCCGGGTGTCCAGTGTCTGCTCTAAAGAAGTCTGTGATCCGTCTCTGAGATTGGCTGGCCTCTCCTCTCATCAGGCTCTCTTTGTGTCTGCGCAGCTCGAGCAAAAACAGAACCAAGAATCTCTGATCCTCGTACCGCATGACTCTGGAGAGTGGTCCGAAGCCCTCTCTGAACAAGCAGTGGAATCAGCCGCGTATCTCGTAGTAGACGGGGCAGTGGCATGTGTAGTGCAACTCTGTCTCAGGCTCCAGGTCACATAGGAGGCATGTCTTGGCCTCTGCTAGTACTCTGCTATATCTCCCAGTCTTGATCCGCAGTTGGTGTGAAGATATGCGTATCTAGCCAATAGCACACCGTATCCCATGAGACAAGTGGGTGTCCATGTATCTAGGTCTCGTCACAAAACCGTCCTCCGTAAGCTGGAGAAGATGCTCTGTAGAAATCCATCTTCGTGCCCACCTCCTGTGCTGGCTCTATCCATGTCCTCCTGATGTCTAGCTGAGTCAGGTCCTAGCGGATGAGCCTGGTGATCTCGGACTGTGTGAGAGTCAGAGAGGGTGCATCTAGTGAGTACTAGAAGGGGGGCAGTGTGTCTATGCTGAACCCATGCGCATGAAACCATGATGTCATCTCCCCATACCAGCATGCTGTATCTCCCTGCATGGCTAATTGTCGAGAGGACTCAAGTGCAAGGCGGGCATATCTGTTTTTGGGAAGTTCCCAAATGCGGTGTATGAAGGAGACAGATCTGGTGAGCGCCTCCCACTAGCAAGGGGGCAGCTAGCTCTGCTCGTATAATGGCACGTGGTACTGAAGCCTTGGCTCTAATGAGCCGTGAGATCATGGAGACTAGTGGCTTCTCCATGTCCCCCCATCCATCAGTGCGACCTGTCCTCCCATGATGGTCCAATGAAGGTCCCCAAATCTCAGCTCCATAGAGCAATGCAAAAGCCACCAGGGTGTCAGAGAGCCAGAGCTTCGTCCAAGGCTCCTGAAACTGAACATGTGAACACATCCTCTCCAATCTACCCAATGCTGCATGGGCTCTGGTCAATCTAGTCTCTGCTGCTCTTCTCAATGAGAATGCTGGTCCTCTAAAAACCACTCCAAGGTAGGCAGTCTTTCCATAATTCTCCATCCATCGTACATGTCGACCAATTGCTAGACCAGGTCCCCATATATGTGCCCCATACAATAACGTGGATATCACCAATGTACAAACAACCATAGCTTAGCACAAGACTCTTCAAATTGTACCTATGAGCACTTCTGCTCAAAGCATGCAAGGGCTACATATCCTCGTGTCTACCTCGAGCCTCCAATTCTCTTGTAGAGAAAAGGGTCCTCTAAAAGCGACTCCCAGGTATGTGTAGTGCTCTATGTACTCCACAATTTCCAAACCACATACGAATACTGGTGCTGATGCCCTTGGGCATCAATGCTCACCCACAATGTTCTGGTGTCAAATATCATCACCTTGTTGCCAAGGTTCACAATTGAAATGTCTATCCTTTGCATAGCTACGTAATGCATCCAACTATATTTCTAAAGCCTCTGGCAAGTCAGCAATGAGAGAAATACAAAGCAACAAGGGTATCCAAGTGCCTAATACTTATGCAGGTCTATCTCCCTCTCTCAATATCTTATGATACCTCATTGATATGCCTTATCAATATGGTATTAATGAGGTATCATATTATAAACAAACCAATTTAGGAAGGAGACAGCAGGCATCCCTACTTCACTCCAATACAGAGAGGGCATCCCTGCTTCAATCCAACTATGGAGTGAACTATCTTTCTGATAGGCCCCCTCGTGTATGCACTTTAGGAGGGAGAGACTTCATTAAATGTTTATTTATATCAGGAGAAGCCCTAAAGACCTATGAGACCTAAAAATTGCATCGTCTAATACAAAAGATCATAAGGTTAAAAAGGCTAAAATAACTGTGGTAATGCTGTGGCCAATTCACTTCAAGATAATGACATGCTCTACATATTCTTTATGGGTTTTCCACACTTTGAGGTTCTGCACCAACTATGCAGCCTGGTGTCACTACTAGTTTGTAAAAATACTCACACGTGCACACATGCCACAGATGTGTACCAATGTGTTTAGCATTAATGAATGTTAAGTTTGAAACTTTATAACTGCTGCAAGTAATCAATGCGGTCTGCAGACGCCAAAAAGGGACAAATATATGGTGTCTGCAAAACCAGAAGATAAATTTGGCAAGGAAATGACTAAATTAAGATCACAGGGCACCAGAATTACCACAAATGCCTTCTGGAGCTCCCCATATCTCGGAACTGCACCTTGGACAGAGAAAAATTTGCAGTCTCCCATCACTTGCGCCATGGGTAATACATCAAACACAAACTTTTGCAACGAACTCTTCACGATTAAACCTCATTCATGGCATTGTGTACAAATTTGGGTAGCATGATTGCCATTTCGGGAATGAGATTCCTGTATAGCAGACCTCTGTCCACTACTTGGAGAAAGCTACGCATAGTATATACTAAGTCGTTGATAGAAATCGAGCTACTTCATCTGAAAACCTTGAATGGGAGCCTCGATCTAGTTCCTCTGAGTTTGAACTCATTCACTGCGTATATCAAGACGGAAGACAAATATTGATTGCAGACAACGCAAGACAGCGTCTGTGAAGCTTATGTGATGAGCTTAGCGATGGGGTAGCGCAGTGAGCTATCGTGGGCTTTGAAGGAGTTTAAATTGGACTGCTGACGACGCGATCCTTCCTGCAAGAAGGACCGCGTTAGATAAGAGGTAGGAGTGGATAAAGGCCTTATGTCTGCGGGAGTCATGACTGTTTTGAAATGTTTCTCAATTGGTGGCTCCTTTCTCCTCCACGTAGGCAACGTGCTTATTAAGCACAGCGCTTTAGACTTGTTAGAGAGCCTTCCCAGGCCACATACTTCACTGAGATAGGCACAAACAAGGCGTCGTGTAGGACGATTGGCATTGCCGGCTGAATATCTGTATTGTTGACAAGACAACGGAGTTTTCTCCATCCAACTACTCCCTCTTATAGGCCTCTTATCCCATCTTTAGGAGTTGATAAACAACATGGCTAGCCAACCTTGTTTAGGGGTTTTGTCTCCTTTGGTTCTACCTTTGTTTTGACAGCCTTTTTTTTTATGTTCTTTTTCCTCTGTCTAACTGGGCTAAGCATACAGCCACACAAACGTGGTTTGCTTACTCAAGAGAAATTGTGAAGTCCACGGGCAAAGAAGCTGATGAAATGACGGTGAGAATCCATATTGACTGTAATTAAAGCTTACACTTTGAATATGACTTTTTTTTTTTCGACACACCATAGGGCCCATAGGGGGAGGTGCTTATCCCTATATAGTTATTTATAGAAGTGAACTACCACCATTTGGCATGTGACATCTTAGGGGGGACACACACACACACACACACACACACACACACACACACGGGGGGGGGAGAGAGAGAGTTCATGCCGACCCTTGAGGCATCTTTTGTGGATGATTCCAAATATTATACAGAGACAATCCTAAACTAGTGAACATCTATACAAAGTGGGTCAAGAGTTATACAAAGTAGCCTCCAGCTCATATTGAGGCTTAGGTGTCCCTCTATCAGGAGCAATACAAAGCAGTCCCAAGCTCGTACTGAGCCTTTCCTTCCAAGTAGGTGTTGGTGTAATCTTTTCTAAAGCACCTCTACCTTGCCTAGTAATTCTTCAACTTTCTCTTTCCTTGGATTTTCCTTAAGTACTCATGAACCACCTCTGCAATGATGTCCCTTGTTTCTGTTTCTTGTTTAGTAACCTCCGCATCATGTTCCTCTACTTCTTGTACTTCACTTCCTTTCTCAATGAAACCATGTGTTTCTGCATCTTTTACTAGAGTAATGAAATCATGGTCCACTGTAGATGCTTGCACTTTACCTGCTATTGTCCCCTGTCCTTGAGGAAGCACCTGAGTATTCCTTACAATACTTTTTGCTCTCAATTCTGGCACCTCGAATTCTAAGTCCTCAAACCTTCTTTGAAGCAACAAGCATTCAACATTTGCCTCTGAGAGCTAGCATGTACCAACCATCAAGATCTAAATCATATTTAGGCATATCTCTCAATTTGCCTTCCAGCCCCTTGCAAGCTTGCATTGTACTGAGCAAAATATTGTTCTTTGGTTGAATATTAGGATAATCAAATTTCCACTTTTTTATTTGCTCAGCCAAGCAAGAAGACATTGGTGTCACGATACTTTTGGAACATATGAATGGAAGTGTTTACACATCTGATTGACACTCTTTTCCTACATGGCCCTGCAAAACACTTCATTGGCTTTTTTGCACGTGATATGTATTGCGTTCCGTATCAGAAGCAAAAGAAAGTTTGACCTATTAGTCACAACAACTGGCTGCAAGCTGCATGCTTTGGCTATCGATTGATGAAGCCATGGTACTTTTGTTTGCGACTCTTCTTTCTGCAATAACAACCACATCTTAAGTTGGATTGGCAAGAGACATCTCTCAAAAGGCCTTAATGTCGATTTTAGAGAGATGATTGGAATTGACATTTTGTACCTCAATGATTGTACTTGGTTGTCAAGTATTTTGGCGTGTATATTTCCATGGTTGTAAATCTACAAAGCTCCTTTCTGCTTTGGAAGGTGTTGTTCTATATTACCATCTACTTACATGTGGGATTCTCTCTCTCTCTCTCTCTCTCTCTCTCTCTCTCTCTCTCTCTCTCTCTCTCTCTCTCTCTCTCTCTCTCTCTCTCTCTCTCTCTCTCTCTCTATTTGGCTTATTGTCTCCCACTGACATTATCTGTTACAATTTTGGAACTATAGTTTCCATGCCCATGTGCAAGTTAGATTGTAGCTTCCATGCCTACTTTGACTATATATGGCTAACTTTTGGAATCCTATGTTCAAGGTGGAGAATGACAGTTCAAAAAATTTAGATAAGGAAGATAAGAAAAGGTTTTCTTTTTTGTTATTTGAGAAATAGAATTATTTCAAAGTATACTGCATAGGTAAATTAAAAAGAACTCATGTTAGAGATTTCTATCGATAGAATAGACCTGCATGTATGACGTCAAAAGATTGACAAAATCACAAAACTTAACTTACCTCAAATTGAGTCGACTCAAGAAATAGAGCAGCTTGTCAAGTCACCGGAGCAGTTCTGAACTTTGTAGAAATATATGTGGAGGAACTTTGAATGGCTCTTCAGGGTGCACGACAATGCAAAGACTTGTTTTTTTTTACTTCAATTTTTGGCTCTGCTCCCTTGCTTGATGACCAGGTTGGGACAATGGTACATCATGAGTTTGATGAAGACTTTTTTGAAGGAAGGGAAGAGCACCATGAGAAAAAAATCACTCCGAAGCACATAAACCTAAAACGCCATTATTTGAGAAACGGTAGGTACTTGTATACTTGTTTTGTATCTAGAACGTCCACATAGCAGGTACGAGCATCATCAAGGTGGGATGCTACTTTATGCTTGTCGCTTTTGCAAAAAAAGAGAATGCGATGCTTGCTTCTTAACAAGGGCCTTTTGTGTTTAGCTCGAGAACTGCAATTTTGGTTATCTAATATCGAAGTGGTTGTGCTGGAGGCCCGATACTATTACTTGTTTTACAAATTTCTCAAGGCTTTTGAGTGCTCATCTCAATTCCTCAGCGGCCGTCTTAGTTTTTAGTGGCAGTCTATATAAGTACATGAGCATCACTGAGTATTTGTTGCTTTGAAAGCATGATTTTTGGCCAAGCAAGGGATTATTAGGATTTATGGTTTGCCGTCTTTTTTAGATGAGTGTTATTTCTTATAGAAAGTAGCACAGCATCGTGATCTGACCAATAGATTGGAATATTGTGCAAAACAATATTGACTAGGGGTTCACTGGTCCAAATGTGATCAAGTAAAGTTTTATTTGTTGTTGTGAAAAGTGTGTTTGCGATGTGAAGCCCATGTTTTCCCATCATTTTTTGTAAGTGCAGCTGCGGTCGAGATTGTGTGAGCTTGTCGATGTTGAAGTCACCAATAATAACAAGCATGTTTTGGCTATTTTGCATCTCTATAACTTTTTCTAGGTCATCTAAGAATGGTTGAATATTGTCACTTGTTCGAAACCGATATAATGCAATTAAATGTAGAGGCCTAGAGTTGCTCATGTACCATATAAATTCAATTATATCATAGTATATTGATGTATGAGTTTTTGATGAGGTAATATTCAACAAAGAGTCGTATAAAATGGTTTTGTTATGTTTGCTCTATGTTGAGATTGCTATAAATTTTTTTTCAAAGCCTATTGATGGTGCAAAATATGTGTTTACTTCTTGAACGCAAGCGATATCAGTCATATCAATAAGTGGATGAAACTTTAAGTCCTCAATATGTTTTGGTAGTGATCTGAGATTTAATGTGAAGATGTTGATGGTGTTTGCATCTCTACAGCTGAAATATGGGACTGAAAATTCCCACGGGGATGTTGAAATAAATCTAGCATGCTCCTCTCTTACAAAGTCATCGACTGAAGTTTGACTATTCTAAACAATCTAATAAAAATAAGTTTTCTTTCGTTCGAACTCGAGAAAGTGCAGTATACGTCAAACCATTTTGGTACACTTAGCAGGCAAGAATGTCATCGAATGGAACGAAAGTCCTTGAGAACGGTGTATCGTTCATGCAAAAGCTTGTTGAATTGGAAACTGAGTTCTGTATGTTTGTTTGCTCGCATTATTAGTTACCTGGAATTCTTTTGTTATTGGGAATATCCATGTGGGCTTTATGTCTGATCCATATAATACTTTGTGTTTTAGGCGTGTTTCTTGTCCTGTTCTTTTATTGAAAGAATCAATCCACATGATTTTCTTGTTATTGCAAGTAGTTATGGTTTGAAAGTAGCCATCGGCTCCATTCACAAGTCCATCGTTTATGCATAGCTAAACCAACATGAGAGGTTTGATCTTTAGGACTGTTTGTAAGCCAACTGTTTTGTTCGTGTTATTTAAAGTTAGAATCTGATATAATTAGGGGATCGTAGTTAGCTTTCAGTATGTATGTTGGCCCTTTCATGGCTTCAAAAACATTACTATTGTGTCTAGCTGTGTTTTTTTGGGTGTAGAATAGATGAGGCGTGTATGTGTCGAAGAAGTTTTGCTTCAAGCAGCTACTGTTCAAAGCTTGAATATCACTGTCTGTTTGTTCATTTTTTTGAATTCGGTTTAGCATGTCGATGAAACTAGTATCGTTCTGGCGCATTACTTGTGTTAATTCATACTGCTTGAAGTATGTTTGCCAAATGTTTTTATTAAGAGAATCAATATTTGCAAAAATCGACTTGTCTCTTACTGGAGGTAGTTGATAAACATCTCCAAAGCATAGTATATGTAAACCTCCAAATGGTAGATGATGTATATGCTTAATGGCTTGCAACCGTTTGTTAATTTATGAAAACATACGTGTTCCTACCAATGATATCTCATCTACAATGACCACTTTCAGCTCATTGTACATTTTTGACAGGATGTCTAGTTGCGCATCCGGGATTTGCAGTAATGTTCTTTGATTTTTGGTATATGCAAAGCTGAATGTATTATTGTCCCATCAACATTGTATGCTGCTTTTCCTGTATAAACCAGCTTCAAGATCTTTGGTTTCAGTGGGTCGCTCAATTTATCAGAGTTAAGCAATAGCTTTTAAGAGAACTATTTTAACGGTTCCAGGTCCTCCAGTTAAGAAAGTGAAGAGTTGTTCTTGTGGGTCATGCTGTATTTTGTACAGGACGTCATCGAAAAAAGCTCGTTGTCGTATGTTTAAGTTCCTTATTTGTTCGTACTGCTCGTTTGTTTCTAAAATTATATTGGATTTTGAATTGTATTGGAATTTATGGGCGTTGTTTGGTCCTTAATTGTACAAAATCAAGATCCATGCTGTACGAATCAATTTCTATTGCATCTGTGACGCTGATGTCGTTCCTGTTAATTTCTTCATGGTCATCTGAGCTGTCTTCAACTATGTCAGGAGCTAGGTAATCAATGTTGTACCATTGTTCGCTAATTGTGTCATTTTTTTTTTTGTAGTTATACTTTTCGTAGTTATCTTTGACCTGGTTTGTTTCTATTTCAAATGCGTCTCTCCAGTTTGAGCATTTTTGTAGAAGATCTTCTTCGCTTCCTTGAAAAGGTACATGTAAGAGGAGCATTTCTCTGTAGAAGTTCTTGGGGTCGCGTTTTCTATTATATTTAATTGATCTAATGACATTTGGTGTTTTTCGCTTTGTGAAGTTCTTGATGTAATTATATTCAACAACAATGTCAGCCACCGTACAATCTTCTAAACGTGAAGGCCTTCTTTTTATACTTTTCTATAAATGGTTCCCTCATAATGTCCACAAAATCGTCCGGCAGAGCCTCCAACTCATGCCTATGTTTTAAGATGAACACGCAGTCTTGCAGAGGTGTTGTGTTGATGAACTGAAATTGTCGTGAAGCATGCAAGAGAGGCAAAGAAAGTATTAAATATACTGCTTGTTGAGCAGACATTTGTTGTGTATTCAATAACGCTAATCCTAATTGCTTGATACGCAAAGCTATGCTTGAGTTGCTCAGCCTTGCATGTTTGGCTCTTTAGCAATAGGCTTTATAGTCATTGGCTCATGCCCCGATGCTTGCGAGCTATTAGATTTAGGCTCAACAGACACTTTTTCTCCTTGAATCATTAAGTTGTCCTCCAATTGGATCGCATTATTGATGATTGCTTCCCAAGTGGTGATACCTTTAATGACTAGGCCATTGTAGATATCCTCATGTCGTAGTTCCCTAATGAATCTATTGAGCAATTGTTTATTGTTGAAGCACTCTTTTGGATTACAAGAAGAATTCAAATGCTTCAAGCAACTAATAAAGTCTCTCATCGACTCTCCTTCCTCTCGTTGGGCTTTCTGGAGCTGAGATGCTACACCCCAAAGTACCCCCTCTTGTATGTACTCTTTCAAGAACAGTCTCCTAAGAGTGGGGTAAATCGTTTTCTCTTTCATTCTTAGGGTTCTATACCAATCCCCAGCCTTTCCACTTAAGGTCAGACTTAAAGTATTACTCTTATGCAGGTCATTGTGTTCTCCTAGGGAATTGCATATTTGTTCAAATACTTCGATATGTTTTCTCACATCCTCGTCTCCACTAAATTTTTGTGTGAGCTTGGCTATTTGTACTACCTTTCTTCTAGACTCTCTATCAGGCCTGCTATGCATATTTTCAGCAGTGGATTGACCAGTAGCTTGAGAAAACATTGCCAAGTCACCTAAGTGAGCAGGTATAGTGGGGACAGGTGCTCTCGAGACTGCGTGTGGAATGGGGGTTAGCACCAGGCTTGGCGTATAGGCAACCCTTGGGTCCCAAGTTGGGTACAATATAGTGCCATGTGGTGCTTTACTAACAAATGAGGTCCATGGTGTGTTTTTGGTCATGCCCATCACTGGGGTAGGCATGGTAGCCGTGGTGTCATCAAGAGAAAGATGAGCTAAACTTGGAAAGGTAAAGCTATCACTTGTGGGCTCAGATTGTACTGAGACCCCTGGTGAAACAACACATGGAGGATCCATCTTGCTTACCAAGGGAGTCTCCATTTGCGATAAATTTGGTTGCCTAGCCTTCCCTATATCCAAGAATCTCATGAGATCCGTTGAAGGCATGTGGATCCCCTTGTTCTGCCTCTCTAGGTCAATAACCTATGGATGACCTCACAAAATCTTTGTTGTTGCTCCTCTATGCTAGTAGCACCCGATGTGGATTGTAGGACATCTAACCAACCCACGTGATAGGTGTGACCCATGTATAGGTTGTCGAAAGTCTCCTTTTGTAGTTCATACTCCCAGTTTTCATTTAGAAATGCTCCATCTAAGATTGAGGTGCTAGGGGTATTCTTTAAACTAGATGCAATGTGGCTCTCTATGGGTTGACCCTTAGTGGTTGCTAATTCAAGAGCACTCGATTGCTCACCTAGCATGGATGTTGGCATAGGGGCCTTTGCTTTTAACTCTCTTCATAGCTCTGCCTTGTGTTGGCTCTCGGTTTCCTTTTCCCTTGCTGCAAGGATATATCGTTCAACCTCTTGCACTTCAGCAAGGCTTCTACCATCAGGTAATATAACCTCAGAGGGGAATAACTCTCAAGAGTCAGGTGGTGCAGTGAAAATGGAGTATTCACATGCACACTCTCTTGGAGCATGGGGTCTACGTTGGTCATGAATGGTGAATTCACTTCCCCACCCCCCTCATTTACATCATTAGCTCCATGTTCGGATCGACTGGCTTTACTAAAAGTCTCCTTCAAGAGGCTAAGCACACTCGGCCCAAACCGTGGGCCCATGGCATGCTGTATTGGCTTGAACTATCAAGATTAGGCATCTGGTAACCTTCCATGACGTCGTAGTCAGAGGAAGAATCACTAGATGCAACATGTGGGTCCTGAGTAGTACTACCTTGGGTTCTCGTTGAGGGCCTAGAGCCTAATGTGGAGGAATAATGAGTGCCCGCGTAAATGAAGACACTCTCTATGTGTTCGTCCTCTAGCACACGACCAGAGTGTAGGTGCATATGACCTCAACACTCTAGAAGTGTTGGTGAGTGCCCGTGAAGGCCGCTCACCTAGTTTTTTAGGTATTTACAATCCAAATTTTTTATTATTTTAGGTCCATTTTTTAACCAAGCCATGGAATATGGCGTGTGATAGCTCAAAACGAGCGTTTTGGCTAGACAGACGTTCCGTGCTTTACAACTCCCGATTCGGTTATGTATAGCCCTCGAAATCCTAAAACTAGTCTTTTTCTAGGTGGAAAGAGGGCCAGAATTAGTAAGTCCAAAGGGTGAGTGTGAAAGGGATGGTGGAGGACTTGAGGAACTTGTCCCACATGCCCTCCCTTCACTCGAGGTCCTAGTCTTTATATATAAAGTAGTGTGTATAGTATATCATAAGACTAAGGGCTTGGGCTTGGGCTTGGGGGAAGATCCCGATCCCTTCCTTTTAAAGTGATATTTTTTTTAAATTTCTTTTTTTTGTCGAGTTTTTTTAAAGTCCCAGATATTTTGAGCATTTTTTGTATTTTTTATGAAAAAATTAAAATTAATTTTTTTTTCAAAAAAAACTTTTTCTGAGGATAATGTTGCCGCGTGGGCGGCGAGCTCACGTGCACACTCAAAAGCTCCTAACAACTCTGTCTAACCTCCTTGCAGCTAACACAACTAATTACCCCTAATTACCTCTGCTCACACACTGTCTAACATAGAACTGCACACTCACAAACAGTCAACTCTACTTCTCATTGTCTACACTATTGTTCACAATCTACACTAACTAACATAGGAAAACTGCTCACTCACAGAGTACTCAATCTACTCGCAGAGCACATTACAAATCTTAGAAAATCTAACAGAAACCTTGCACATTTCAACAGTAACAGATTCTAACAAACCTGTTAAACCTGTGCATTACAGCCACTTAGCATATCTACACAAACTCAGATAAAAGTATGAAAGCATATGGAAGAAAGTCTTCGAGAGGTAGCACTGAGTGCTCCTCAAGCTTAATGCAAGGCAATCCCCAACAGCGGCACCAAAAATGTGCGCTTTGTTGTACATGTCGAAGGCTGGGAACTTGCCTGTGCATTGTGTGCGAGCCTTGAAGGCTGCAAGCACATAACTAGACAGTCCTAGCAAGCTCAAAGAAACAATGGTGTGTCACTCACCGCTCAATGCTTCCATCATGAAGGATCCTGTGCTACAAAGAAGAAGGAGCTGCCATCGATGCCGCTGCAATGCTCGATGACTCTCTCTCTCTCTCTCTCTCTCTCTCTCTCTCTCTCTCTAGCATACACACACACACATACACACATGATCACAGAAACGAGAAGGAGATAGAGATAGAGCAAGAGCACTTCTTAGCTTACACGTCAGAGAATGAGGATTTTTAGGTCAAATGGACCTTTTATAAGAGCTTGACCCATTCACACATAGGTGCCCACAGTGGCCGGTCGTTGCAAAACTACTGTAAAAATAAGATAAGTGGTGCACCTTTCATCGGCGATCACCTACACACCTATTGGACCGACAAGCCCAATCCATGACCCAATTAAATAAATAATAAGATGTCCATCGAAGGTGATAAGGTGTTTGTGTGTCCATGAGGGTTAACAAGATGGAAGATTTAGGGGAGCTTCTCACAAAGCTATCAGATGCATGCAAAATCAAGGACCAGCGGTTGACTGAAGTAACTAGCATTTGACTGAAGTAACCGACAAACTTTTGAGCACTACTCAGCTAGTACAAAAGCTCCAAGTGAAATTAAATGTAGCAAATGCTTCATTGTAATACTCGCAGCAGCGAATCAATGACCAAGCGACATTCCTAAAGCGGATCAGGGAAAACCCAATCAAAGCTTCACTCAAGGGGACAAATGAAGTCTACAAGACTTTGGAAAAGAGAAACAAGGACGTGGAACTTGAGTTGAAGCTGGAATAGACACAAAGACGGGGCCTTGCCTTAATGCGAGTACAAAGAGAAGAGCAGTTGCTCAAGGAGATAGAGGATTTAAAGCGAGCCAACTAGTTGTTGAGAGAAGGGCATATGGAAGCTCAAGAGGAGGCAGGTACCTCTGAACAACCAAATATAGACATAGCATCAGTCTCCTTTGCAGATATGGAAACACAGTGAACAGAAGAGAAAACAGGAGACTTTGAATTCCAAGTACCAAACACCGAAGAGGAACAAGTGCCAATGGTCCAGCTTTCTAAAGTTGAAGAAGATGCACTTAAAGAACAGATAGTTCATGAAGTGGATGCTATATGGAAGGCGGCAATGGATACCTTCACTCATCATGTAACACAGCTCACTCCCAACCAAATCAATGCTCAATGGCATCAATAGTCGCTCCCCTACCCTTTGATAAAGGTGGAGCTACTGCAAGTCAAAAAAAGACTTTACAAGGATATGCAAGAAGAGAGATCAGATGCTCTCCAGTCCAAATGGAGAAAGAATTGGTTTAACAAAAATTCAAGGTATCTCATTTTGTTTACAAGAGCTCCTGCAACAATCCAGAAAGACGCGACATGCTATCCTGTACCAAGGATAAGGAAATGGTAGGCACATGAAGCATTAAAGAAGAAAAGACTGACCTGGCTCAATTACCCGAAACTGCCAGCTCTAGAGCAAGGACCAGCAAATGAGGAATACATGGTGAAAACCCTGACGTGTGCCATGAACTTCTTCAAGAGCCTCCTTGATCTCTCATGTGCAATGCTATATAAAATCTGCAGAATGCTGCTCACATGCATTCAAGTTTTTTATGAGCCTGAGCAAGCAGGAGCCCCATGGATGTCATTTTTGGAAGGTAACAAAGGCTCGTGCTATTATTTGAGTGGACAACCTTCAGAAGAAGTCCTCTACGACTTCTATGCCAGATGTATGTTCTTGCCATCCAGCAATATGTTGGCATTTGAAGAGGCTTTTTACACAGGATTCTTCACATGGCGGACAAAGATTTTCGGGCCAGTTATCAGCAATCTGACAACAAGGTTTGTTGGATATTCAGCCATCGAACTTAAAAACAAAGTCACTGTTCAATTTATGCAAGTCCCTGAGAAAGAACGTCGCATTAGATATCAAAAAGCTCTACAAGCACTTAAAGACCGCCTCGCTAGCCGTCAACCCGAAGACTATTTCAGTCCATGAAATTGTGTCAAGGGATGATATAGTCGAGGAGGGGGGGGATGTTAGCAGCAAGCTGACCCATGTAACATTTTTCAGGAGCTTTATTGTAAAAACACTTATTCTTTAGATAAATTGGGAATATTGTAACTCCTATTTGCCACAAGTGGATATTGTAATCAATGAGCCGGATCTATAAGCTTCCAAAATTGTATCAATTTATCCTTATTTAGAGCTCCCAAATTATTATTTTTTGACCAAAGAAACCTTGGCTAAGGTATAAAAGCCAATTTTTGTAAAGTTATTATTAAGTTTTTGGATAGTAAATACACAGCGTGAGCTAACGACGCTCACTTCTCTCCTTCTCATGCTTCCTACTCCCTTGTCGGTTGTCACATTGTAGCACCATCTGTTGCATTGCAACTACAAGTAAGAGCTCTATGTATTGACGTAAACATATCATGGTAAATTGTAGCTTTTGGCGTCGCCAACCCGCAGCCTAATTTCATCATAAGTAGGAATTTAAGGTAGAAAATCACAAAGTAAGCATAGGCGGGTATTGGGGCATCATTGCTAAGTAGGGGGTCAAAAATGACTAGGTCAAAATCTCACTGCTGCTGTTAATAATCACATTTTTTGCACTTCATCAAAAGTGAGATATGAGACCATAAGCATGTGTTCTTAGGTCTTATATACATGTACTAGAAGTTTCGTAACATTCAAATGTCATTTGATGCTGTAATGGTCATGTTTGGTTTGTCGATTAGTGACTAGCTTTTGATGACTTAGGTCATTTGAGTGTAGCTTGTGCTAGATGCAAGTTGTCTGTTGTTTTCCAAGAGATTGACACCCTCTTGTAGCCTCTATGCACTAGTCGAGTCAGCTTTGTCCCATGGATTGACAATTATGTTCGTGGTTCTCGCTATGTCTGCAATAAGATAAGAGTGAGGTTAGGAAACCCATCCCAGAAAAAATTCACGAGGGTCCCTATTCTCTTGGTTCTGGAACTCACTCCCACAAAGAGATGGGTCAATACTAAGTGAACCGGGGACTTGAAAAATTCATCAGGGTCCCCATTCGCTTGCTTTTGACCCTCACTGCCCGCAAGACTTGGGTCAATACCAAGCAAATCTAGACCTTGAAAAATTCATTAGGGTCCCCATTTTCTTGGTTCTGACATGCAGTGCCACAAAGACTTGGGTCAATACCAAGCGAATCGGGGCCTTGAAAAATTCATTAGGGTCCCCATTTGCTTGGTTCTGATCCTCACTACCGCAAAGACATGGATCAATGCCAAGCAAATAGGGACACTCATGAATTTCCAAGGACCCCTATTTGCTTGGTTTTGACCCCAACAACATGACTAATAATGAACTTGAGACGTACCACATAGCAATGTTGAGAATTGAATCTGTTGCGTTTGCGTTGAAAAAATTGCGCAAGCATAAGAAATCTTGTTGATCAAGGTTGAAAATGCAGACCTCCTTTGACCTTCCCATTTTTTAGACTCATAGGTCTACACAGCTGTAGGTTTATAGGTATTCTTGGCAGGAATTTACTACAGATCTAAAGTTTTTACACATGATAGGTGTCCGAATTACTACATGCATGAAATCTATGGTTTGATTTATCTAGCCTAGTTGGCTATAGTTGTTGACATGTTTTTTTAGTGATAGATTTTGGGTTCAGTGGAATTTTTCTCACCGATGACTGCTTCTCCTTGGGAGTTTAATGCGTATGGATATGCGTGATTAGCACCTTGTGTGTGCTTGTGCTCTTTTAAGAGCAGTTTTTACTCCCCGTAGGGAGCTCACCTTGATTACTTTGCTTGCATCTCAATCGTGCCTGCTTGAGCTCGTGTCTTGCAATCTTGTAGTGAGAATTTTACATTTTTGGATGTATGTTGTGTTGCAGTTACAGCCGTTGTACCTCGTTGTGGAGCCGATTTTGGCTTGTTTTGGCAATCCCGACTATTTCTAAGACTCAATCCAAAAGAGCCCTTTTTGAGACTGTGGCTAATTGTGTTTGCATAGCTTTTGTGAGGGTCGTTGCATGAGGTTTTTTGACGTCGATCACTGGGGTGGCCGGGTTACGTAGTGTGATGTGGATTAGGTTGCTAGAGATCCCCATTTGTGGCTTTGCCATAGGACATGTATAGACAGTTATACATGCTTTAATGCCATGTTGATAGTATTTTTGAGCAGTATATGCTAGTTTAGGCCCAGTCAATACTCTGTTTACAGTTTATGCATTGATTTGCTAAGTTGTGCTTGAGATTTTGATCTCTGTATAGAGGAGACTCTACCGGAGTCTTCCCGCAAGTCCTCTAGTTTGCTTACAGTGTACTCTTTTGCACTGACATTGTAGTGGTTTTCTATTGAGTTTTTAGTTGAGATTTTCATCTTTGAACAGAGGAGACTCCACTTGAATTTTGAAAATAAATTCCATGAGTCCTTAGTGTTACTCTCTTGTAATTAGCTCTTGTTAAAGAGTTGTCAGCATGGCTGGGTCTTCTAAGAAAGGATTACTACATTAACAAGTTTCATGGCACAAATTTCACTATATGGAAGTAGTGAATGCTTGATGTTCGAATCAACAAAGGACTTGTAGTGTCATTGAAAGAGTGCAAAGAGGGTTTGTACACTAATGATCAGTGGGAGGAGCTTGATGTTTGTGCCATGGAAACTATTAGGTTGCATCATCTTGGTGAGTCTATATTCTTCACAATCATGGGCAAGACCAATGCTAAATAACTGTGGGGGTCTTTATGCTCAACATGAGATGTGGTATGAGTGCATCAAACAAAGTGTTTTTTATGAAGAAGCTTTTGCGTCTTAATATGAAACAAGGTAGCAGTGTCAGTTCACATGTGAATGAGTTTAACAATGTGTTTACTCAATTGACATCAAAGGGGCTTAATTTTAATGATGAAATGAAAGACATTTTTTTTCTATGTTTTTTGCCTACATCATGGGATACATTTAGTAACTCCACCCCTAAGGGCGAGCTTGTTTTCAGTGATATTACTAGTGCTTTGCTCTCAAAAAAGAGTGATTTCAGTCTTTTGACAGTAGTGGGCATGCTGATGCATATATGGAAAGTGGAAGTAGATAGAGGAACAACCAAAGGTAGATAGGTCGTATTTGCAGTCACATCATTCTCAGGATTGCAAGAATGCACGTAGCAAGAGCCGTGGACATGACACAAGGAACATTGAATGCTACCATTGTCACAAGAAAGGACACACAAAAAATGATTGTCGTTTGTTGAAAAGAGAGAAGGGTAAAGCCATTGTTGTAAGTTTTGCACCTCTTAAGACCAGTGTGAAAGTAGAAGAGCTCAATGGCATTGAGTCTCCACATGTTGATGTTGTTCCTGACATGCTGCATCCATGAGATGTACTAGTCTTCACTTGTGATTTGAGTCTAGAGGCATTGTTAGCTCTTGACGTATGTGCAAAACTGGAATACAGATTCAAATGCCAAATTTTATGTTACTTTCTTACAAGGAGTGGTTCTCCAATTATGCTTTTCCACATGGTTTAGTTAAGCTAGGTGATTCTTATCAGCTTGATATATATGGCATTGGAGATGTGAAGTTGTGTATGTGCAATGGTATTGAGTTCATGCTGCAAGGTGTTAAACATCTACCAAAGCTAACTAAAATGTTAATTTTAGAAGGACAAATTGATGATCTTGAAAAACTACAGTGTTTGGAAATATTTCCTAGATGATAAAAAAGGTAACTTGGTCATGCTCAAAGGCCAAAAGTCTGGTTCATTATATTCCTTATCTATGTAGGCAAGATGCCTACTTCTATTGAGTTGTGGCATAGCCGGCTTGATCATATGAGTCAAAGGGGAATGAAACAGTCACAACGTTTTGGCTATATCCTTGTGCTAAACCATTTTATATTCTAGTTTGTGTGAGCATTGCATATACAAGAAATAGACTAGGCTTACCACTTTGCCATTGAATAGAGAATTAGGGAATCCTCAAGGTTTGCTTCATAGCGATCTATGTGGGCCAATGCTGCATAAGCCTCTAGTGGGGCATTATATTTCTTGACTTTCATATAAGATTCTACTCACAAGGTGTGGATCTATCTCTTGAAGAGGAAAGACAAATTCTTCAATGTCTTCCAAAAGTTCCTAGATATGGTTGAGAACCAAACAAGCAAGAAGTTGAAGGCTTTGCACACTGAAAATTGTTACCATATACATGTGGTAGTGATGTGTGTGAACACACTAGGACTGCCGGGGCATTTTTTCCGTCTTTAGGAGGTTTTTCCCCCCGAGCATTGTATATACGCCCATCACTCTAGGGCTATCTATCTTTCCATTGCACACTAGGTAACACACTCTCTATTGTGTGCCTTGAGCTTCCTTTGTCTTCTCCAAGCTGTGTGTGTTTCTCTGCAACCCTAATTCCAACAATTGGTATCAAAGCAGGTCACGTCCTCCCGGGCTTAGTCGCCAGCTGCTCCAGTACACGCCTGCTCACCTTCTCCGATTTCAGTGAGCTTTGGCGAGAGTTCGCTAGTCGACAAAAATTTTGGAAAAACTCGAAGAGCTTGGTCTGCTCAGAATTTTGATTTGGGCTCATTTCGGCCTCCGTTTCCACTACAGGCAGTACTGCACAGACTATTTCGTCATTTTGTGCAGAATTTTTGTCAGTGCCGTTTTCTGCATAACACGTGCCTTACAGTCTTCTACGGTTTGTGCTATATAGCACAGGTTGTTCCCGCTCCGTTTCTCCTATTTTCGGGCAGTTTTCACATCAGGTGCAGCATTTACCATGGCTGACAACAACAACACAGATGTGTTCAAGATGTTTGCTGCTGAGGACAGGTTGGATGGGGACAACTACCCTATGTGGGCTTATATGATGCAACATGTTCTTGTGTCAAAGGGTGTCTGGAACATTGTGCAGGGCATTGATGTACGTCCTGGTTCTGAGGATGTAGACGATGTTGAGGATGTTGCAGGTCTTGCTGCAAGGATTGCAGCTGTTAGAGGTGTTTTGCCTACGGCAGAACAAGCTCGTTGGGATGTTAAGGATGCGTAGGATCATGCATTGATTGCGTTGTCTGTGAAGCGCACCATTGTTCCTCACATCCGTTCTGCAAAATCTGCAAAACAGGCTTGGGATATTCTAGCAGGTCTTTATGCAAGCCGCAATGAGGCTAAAATTGCTTTGCTGCGTAAAGAGTTGGAGTCGAAGATTATGCATGAGGAAGATGATATGGACACTTTCCTTGCTAGTGTCAAGGATATCAATGAGCAGCTTATTTCTGCAGGTGAAGTCATTTCAGACAGTTCCCTTGTGCAGACGGTTCTTGATGCCTTACCAGATTCCTACCAGACATTTGCTAGTACTTGGAGACTGATGACCCAAGGAAATCCTGAAGTTGTCAAGTTTGATGCATTATGCACATTGCTGTTGCAAGAGTCCCTTTCTAGAAAAAACAGGACTAGGCAGCGTGCAGTTGAACAGGCCTTTATTGCTTCTCAAAGAAAGGGTGGTAATAGTAATGCAGCCACTTCTTATGGTTCTGCTGCGAGTGGCAAAAATTATGTTCCTAATGCTTCTGCTGGCAGTACTTCGTCTGGCAATTCTGGTGATAAGGGCAAAAAGAAGATTCGTTGCCATTATTGTAAAGCCAATGATCACTTGATCAAATCGTGTCCTAAGTTGAAGGCCAAAGAGGCTAAGAAGAAAGAGGGTGGTTCCACTGCAAATGCTGGTTCCACTACAAATGCGGCCATTGTTGAGTCTTCTGTGAAAGGAGACTGTGTTGCTGATGTTGATGCAGAATTGGCTTTTAGCGCAGAGTGCACTTACAATCCTGCTGTCCATGATGCATGCTTGTCAGTTGCTGCAGATTCACATGTGTGGTATTTCGACAGTGGTGCTACAAAGCACATTACCTCACATCGTGAATTGTTTACCTCTCTCGAGTCTGTCCCTCATGGGAATTCAGACACTTGTGCCAACAACGCCTCTTATCCAGTTCAGGGAGTTGGAAAGGTTGTTCTCAGTGCTGCTAATGGCAGTTCCTTCACACTTGTTGATGCACTTTATGTACCTGGGATCAAGAAGAATCTCTTATTTGTATCCGCACTTGCTAGACTTGGACTTGTAGTCAAATTTGTGGATGACAGATGTACAGTTCATGATCTCAGTTTTGGTGATGAAATTGTTGCATCTGGGCTTCTGTGCCGTGGGCTGTATAAGCTCACTTTGTATGACAAGTGTGGACAAAATTTTGCAACTGCTGTTGCAGATTCAAGGGCTATTTCAGATGCAAAACTTTGGCATGCACGTTTTGGTCATCTGAATTTTGCCAGTTTGTTGCGTTTGCAGAAATCTGATATGGTTGCTTCTTTGCCGCCTCTTGAAGCACCTATCAAACATGTTTGTGAAGGCTGTATTTTGGGTAAGATGCAGCGTTCTAAGTTTCCAAAGGCTGGTTCAGTTAGGGCCACATGCAGGTTGCAGCTTATGCATAGTGATGTTTGTGGGCCCATGCAAACTCCGTCCTTGGGCAATTACCTGTACTTCGTGACTTTCATTGATGATTACTTCAGGCATGCATGGGTATTTCCGCTTAAAGCGAAGTCCGAAGTCTTTATGTGCTTCAAACAATTTCTGGCTATGGCTGAAAATGTCTCGAAATGTACTATGGGCACCCTCCGTTCAGATCGAGGGGGGGAGTATATGTCTCATGAATTTAATGCATTTCTGGCTAGTAGTAAGATAAAACACCAATGTAGAGTGCCTTATACACCTCAACAAAATGGTGTTGCTGAGAGGAAAAACAGGTCAATGACGGAAATGGCACGATGTATGGTCAAAAGTCAAGCTTTACCGCATTCTTTTTGGCTTGAGGCCATCATGTGTGCCACTTATGTACTTCACAGGTGTCCTACGAAAGCTTTGCAGTCTATTACTCCATATGAAGCATGGCATCATAGAAAACCTTCTATTGAGCACATGCGTGTTTTTGGCTGTTTGGCATATGCTTTGGTGCCACAAGTGCAGCGCAAAAAATTGGATGATAAGGCTGTCAAATGTATTTTTGTTGGTTATAGTGCTGAAAGCAAAGGTTACAGGTTGTATTATCCGCAAACAAAACGTATTCTGGTTTCTCGGGATGTAGTGTTTGTGGAAGATTCTGTTCAGCCCTTGCTGTCATGTACTAGAGACAATAATGTAAGCTCACAGGACATTTATGACACTTTGTTGCCTCTTTTCAGTGGTGGAAATACGAATGTAAGTTCCAATGAGGCAAATGTACAGCCTATGGGGGTTTCTGAAAATGTTTTGGATCATCCTATTACTGATGCAGATGTACATGATGTACTTGATGAGGAAAGGGCTGAAAATGAGCAGGCTAGAGGTATGCCAAAATGGCTGGTGCACACTTTGCGTGACAGTAAATTGGATGCACCTTTGTCTAGTTGTACTCGTTCAAGCTCTCGCCATGCATCTTATGCATCAGATTGTTATGCTTTGGCTGTGTCTAGCTTACATGATGTTGAGGAGCCTCTGACTTTTGATGAAGCACAGAATTCAGAAAATTGGATGGCTGCCATGCAATCAGAATATGATGCACTTATAGAAAATGACACATGGACTTTATGTGATTTGCCTCCTGGCAAAAAGGCCATTGGTACGAAGTGCGTTTACAAGTTGAAACGCAAGCCGGATGGTGAGATCGATCGCCATAAGGCTCGACTTGTTGCAAAGGGTTATGCACAGCAAAAAGGCATAGATTATGAAGAGACTTTTGCTCCCACTTGTCGTATGACTACTGTGCGTTTTCTATGTGCATTGGCAGCTCATTTTGGTTGGGATGTACATCAATCAGACATTGTTACTGCTTTCTTGAATGGTGACATATTTGAGGAAGTTTATGTAACGCAACCTCGCGGTTTTGTCATAAAAGGACAAGAGGACAAAGTGTGCAAATGTAACAAGGCTTTGTATGGGTTGAAGCAATCTCCTCGTGCTTGGTATGAGAAAGCTGACACTCATTTGGTCAAACAAGGCTTTCGTAACAGTCCAACAGAAAGCACATTGTATGTAAAGCGTGAGGGTGATGTATTTCTCATCGTGGTTCTTTATGTTGATGATTTGCTGATCACTGGACCAAATGAGAGACATATTGCTGAATTTAAGGTTGATTTGAATGCTACTTTCAAGATGAAAGATTTGGGGCTGTTGCATCATTACTTGGGTGTACAGTTTAAGCAGTGTGATGGTGGTATTGCCTTGTGTCAGACAAGTTACATAGAGACATTGCTATTGAAGCGGTCCGGGGCGGGCAACAAGAAGAGCAACCTCTAGACACCCTTCAAGGCTCCCGTGCTGCTCAATGGGGCTGGGGCACAACACAACACAAACCAAAACAACAAACCCCCAGCCAAATCCCAACTACACAAGGGGCACCACCTAGTTTAAGAGCGAACTAGGACGCAAAAGAGGAGAATCGTTAGAGCAACCCACAAACAAGCAAGGAATTTACACTAACCCTAACACCAATGGAACACTCTCACACACTAAAAACGAGAGAGAGAGAGAGAGAGAGAGAGAGAGAGAGAGAGAGAGAGAGAGAGAGAGAGAGAGAGAGAGAGAGAGAGAGAGAGAGAGAGAGAGATGGTGCTCGGGCTGCTTTGAAGTGTATCGTTAATGATCAAGCAAACATAAATATATATATGTAAGAAAGAGAGAGAAGGGGGAAGGGGGTGCTTGTTGCACTAATGCCTTCTTACAAATCTGTCATGACCAATCAAAGTGAGATTTGTATTTGTTCAACATAGCCTGAGTAAATTACACCACAACACATCACTAGAAAAAAACCACCCCAATCACTGTCTTAAGACCAGGGGAGTCCTCTCCACCCTGTCGCCCTCTTACAGCATGTGGGATTTATGGCTAAATTGATAACAATACCCGGAGACAAGCTATCAAGAACTTAAATAAAACACCAAGACACTTACACATCATTATTGTCCATGACTTCACGTTGGAAGGGAGACAAGGTATCCATGCTTAGTCCAAATTCACCCTCCTTGATTCAGCAAATGTTGGGCTTACTCTAGTAGGAGAAATGATAGATTTCCTACTCTCAATTTAATGATCACTCTCTCTTACAATGGCATAGAGTTCCCTTGCTAATCACCCCTAATACAACACATACATATGCCTAATGCCAATGAGATTCCACTCAAGAGCTCCTTCTCAGGAGGTTGAGCTTGGCTTCTCAAGCTATAGCATAGTGCTCTTTCTTCTCCCCCCTTTTTGTGCTAGCTACACCCTCCTTTTATAGAAATTTTGAAGGCTAGGGTTACTCCTCTAACCATGGTTGGGTTAGATTTTTAGCAATTTATCTAATTTCTTCTGCTTGGAATTATGAAGAAGCTGGTGGGGAAAGAGAGAGGAGAGAAATGGAGGTGATAGGACTTTTCATAGTGGGTTAGTGTTAGTAGAGTTAGTATTAATTTACAAATGGAATTGGATATTTACAATGGGACTATCCATGTAGGATACAAATAAGGAAGAAAAACTCTTAAGAGGTAAGAAAAGGTGGATTTCTTACAAGGTTGATGCTCCAAGTGTCTTGAGTAGGGCCAATTTTGACGCTTGTTGACGGTCCACTAGCTTTGACGGTACATTTTTTCTCCACTCTTGACCTTCCTTGAGAGACAAGGTAATTGAAGCTGAGTAATCAACGACCATGATGCTGTCTTTTAAGAGAAGAGGCTGAATTTTGTGGTTTTTTTGATAGATATGGGTAATTTGGAGGAGGAAAAATGAGACTAGGTGGTCAATTTTGGAATGGAATTGTGTGTGGGAGGTATGAGTTCACCATGGTTTCTCTTATTCTTCAAGGTTGAGGAGAAGGTGAGTAGGGTGCAGAGAGGAGTGGTGAGAGAGGTGGGGATGATGAGTGGAGAAGTGTGTGTGAAAGAGGAAAATGATAAAGTGGAAGAGAGAGTGTGGCTGCATAGCATGGGAAAACTGGGGTCCACTAATAAAATCATAGCTCACAGCTCGTAGCTCAAAAAAATATGAAAAAATTTGAGGCAAAAGTTCAGCCCATGAGCTACAACTTTTGTTTGTATCACCTTTTCAAATTCGGAGAGCAAGTGAACTTTAAAAATTCAGCAAAACCTACCGTTTTTTTCCACTGCACAAGGTCCTTGTGGGGTCCTTCTTTGGATGATTCTTTTGAATACCTCCAAGAGTGCCCTCCATAGTGCATGTATGCATGCCACCTACCCTTGACCTTATTTGGTAGGTCTATAATTGAAGATATTGTTGAGATCATGATATAAGTGAATAGTACAACTAAGAAAATCAAATATTGAGGGGTCTAAAAAATATGTACATGTCAAATATAAATAATATAAGTGGAAAAAATATAAAGGGGTCAAAAGAAATCTCTCTCATTATGAGGCTACCATAAAAAGATAAATATTTTTGGTGTTCTAATTTTTTAGAAAAAAAACAAAATAGATGTAGGAAGGGAAAAATCACAATAGTGAAAAAATATACACATAAATAAAACTAGTTTTTTTTGGATTTTTGTTGGGGTGGAGTTACACCAAATATAAGAGAAGCTTACATGAAAATATTTCTATATGGAATAAAGAGTATGAAAAATGGTAAGAAAAATTGTGGTAATGGTGAGGCAATGTACAGAGCATAAATAACACACACCTAGGTAGAAATATTTAAATAAATACCAAAATAATTATGAAAAAATCTTTTATTTAGGCCCTATATACAAAGAAATATTTACATACGCATGGGCCATAATATACTTATATTTTTTATTTTTTTTATTTTTTTGGCTCAACTAGCCCAATGATTAGCTAATTGAGGGTTTTTTATTTCAGTAAGGAAATATGGGAAAAGTCCCCTAACTCACACGCACCTATATACAGTGAAAGGGTGAGGGTAACCACAGTGCTTGAGTGATTTGATAGGGTGAGATAACTCACTATGGCAATTACAGAGAGCCGAAAAAACGGCTACCACTATCTAAGTTTGGACTTGAGGATTGCAAACCTATTGCCACTCCCATGGAAACAGGTTTAAGGTTGAGTCTACATGATGCTGGTGATCCTGCTGATGTCACTCTTTACCAAACTGCTGTTGGCTGCCTCATTTATGTATGCAACACGAGGCCTGATATTCAGTTTGCAGTCTCACAGGTCAGCAGATTTATGCATAGCCTAGGGTCTAAGAATTGGAAGGCTGTCAAGAGGATTTTCCGCTACCTTAGTGGCACTTTACATCTTGGCTTGTTTTATCCCAAGGGGGGATCATTGCCGCCAGACTTACATGCTTTTTCGGACTCAGATTGGGCTGGTTGTTTTGACACGCGAGTGTCCACAAGTGGTTTTTTTTTCATGCTTGGCAGTTCATGTATATCATGGTTGAGCAAGAAGCAACCTACTGTAGCCACTTCGAGTTGTGAGGCTGAGTACAGGACAGTCTTCACAGCTACGGTTGAGTGTGTATGGCTCAGACGCCTTATGGCTGATTTGGGTGTTGGACAGGACACTGCCAACACTATCTACACTGACAGTCAGAGCCCATTGGCAGTTGCGAGGAACCCAATTTTTCATGTTCGCACAAAGCACATTGAGGTGCATTACCACTATGTCAGGGAGAGGCTCTCAGCAGGAGAGATTAGCTTGGCTTATGTGCCAACACAGGACAACCTTGCAGATCTTTTCACAAAGGCATTGTCTTGTGAGAAGCTTGAAGCTTTCCGGAAAGCTTTGGGCTTACTCCCCTTTGTGGACTGATCCTGTCCTCAGGGCATGGCACTTCCCTTTACTCATGTGCCAGCTCTCGTTCACCGCATCACTCTAGGGGGGATTTGTTACCATATACATGTGGTAGTGATGTGTGTGAACACACTAGGACCGCCGGGGAATTTTTTCCCTCTTTAGGAGGTTTTTTCCCCCGAGCATTGTATATACGCCCATCACTCTAGGGCTATCTATCTTTCCATTGCACACGAAGTAATACACTCTCTATTGTGTGCCTTGAGCTTCCTTTGTCTTCTCCAAGCTGTGTGTGTTTCTCTGCAACCATAATTCCAACATATTTGCTGATCACTGGACCAAATGAGAGACGTATTGCTGAATTTAAGGCTGATTTGAATGCTACTTTCAAGATGAAAGATTTGGGGCTGTTGCATCATTACTTGGGTATACAGTTTAAGCAGTGTGATGGTGGTATTGCCTTGTGTCAGAAAAGTTACATAGAGACATTGCTATGTAAGTTTGGACTTGAGGATTGCAAACCTATTGCCACTCCCATGGAAACAGGTTTGAAGTTGAGTCTACATGATGCTGGCGATTCTGCTGATGTCACTCTTTACCAAACTGCTGTTGGCTGCCTCATTTATGTATGCAACACGAGGTCAGATATTCAGTTTGCAGTCTCACAGGTCAGCAGATTTATGCATAGCCCAGGGTCTAAGCATTGGCAGGCTGTCAAGAGGATTTTCCGCTACCTTAGTGGCACTTTACATCTTGGCTTGTTTTATCCCAAGGGGGGATCATTGCCGCCAGATTTACATGCTTTTTCGGACTCAGATTGGGCTGGTTGTTTTGACACGAGAGTGTCCACAAGTGGTTTTTGTTTCATGCTTGGCAGTTCATGTATATCATGGTTGAGCAAGAAGTAACCTACTGTGGCCACTTCGAGTTGTGAGGCCGAGTACAGGGCAGTCTTCACAGCTACGGTTGAGTGTGTATGGCTCAGACGCCTTATGGCTGATTTGGGTGTTGGACAGGACACTGCCAACACTATCTACACTGACAGTCAGAGCGCATTGGCAGTTGCGAGGAACCCAGTTTTTCATGCTCGCACAAAGAACATTGAGGTGCATTACCACTATGTCAGGGAGAGGCTCTCAGCAGGAGAGATCAGCTTGTCTTATGTTCCAACACAGGACAACCTTGCAGATCTTTTCACAAAGGCATTGTCTCGTGAGAAGCTTGAAGCTTTCCGCAAAGCTTTGGGCTTACTCCCCTTTGTGGACTGATCCTGTCCTCGGGGCATGGCACTTCCCTTTACTCATGTGCCAGCTCTCGTTCACCGCATCACTCTAGGGGGGATTTGTTACCATATACATGTGGTAGTGATGTGTGTGAACACACTAGGACCGCCGGGGCATTTTTTCCCTCTTTAGGAGGTTTTTCCCCCCGAGCATTGTATATACGCCCATCACTCTAGGGCTATCAATCTTTCCATTGCACACTAAGTAACACACTCTCTATTGTGTGCCTTGAGCTTCCTTTGTCTTCTCCAAGCTGTGTGTGTTTCTCTGCAACCCTAATTCCAACAAAAGTGGGGAGAGTACATCTCCACTAATTTTAAGAACTTCTGTAGAAAATGGGGCATTAGGAGGTTGTTCAATACGTTGTAATCACCTGCTCAAATGGAGTTGTTGAGAGCATGAATATGACTATTCAGGAGAGGATCACTTCCATGCTATCTATGGCAAATTTACCTCAAGATTTTTGGGGAGAGGCAATATGATAGCGGTGCATGTAATCAATAGGTCGCGTAGTACACCTTTGAAATACAAGATTTTGCAAGAGATGTGGACATGCAAGAAGCCTAATCATGACATACATGAGTTTGGATGTGAGGCATTTTGACATGTGCCTAAAGAGCTTAGAAGGAAGCTGGATCTGCACCTAGGATCAAGAAGAATCTTTTGTTTGTAAATGCAACTGCTAAACTTGGTCTTGCAGTCAAATTTGTGGATGACAGATGTACAATACATGATCTCAGTTTTGGTGATGAAATTGTTGCATCTGTCATTTTATGCAGGGGGCTATATAAGCTCACTTTTGTATGAGAAGTGTGGGCAAAATTTTTCAAATATAGTTGTAGATTCTAAGGCTATTTCATATGAAAAACTTTGGCATGCACGTTACATGCCTCTCCCATATGAGAGGAGGAATCCAAAGAACAAGAAAGTAATGAATCTTGAGTTCCTTCCAAGATGTGGCTCCACGAAGACGGCGGTTTAGACGATCGCCAACTTCTCCCAAGAGGAAACGATCAACACATAGTCCTTCTCCTCATCACTCCAAAAGGGAAGAGAGAAACAAAGAAAGAAAAGGTCAAGAAAGAGGTCACCCTCTTCTCCTTCTTCTTCACCTTCCTCCTCTTTCGATGAAATCTATGGCTATTCTCCTAGAGAATATAAGAAGGGAGGACATCGCAAATCATACCCTGCATGGCAAAGGTCGAAAAAGCCCAAGACGTTCAAAGAGGGAGGAAAGAGTTTCTCTTTTCTCACCTATGATGGCACCTTTGGTGCCACCGACAAAGTATTGGCCTTCATCCAGAAATTTGATGTGGCTTTTGGAGACGAGGGCTTCATGAAGTCCTCTAAGCTACGCCATATAGCTATGCACTTCCAAAAATTGGCTCGTCAATGGTAGACTAACCTTCGTGGCAACGGCAAAGCCCCAAAGGCGTGGAAAACTCTACAAGTTTCCATCATGAAGCAATTCCTTGCAAGCAATGCAAAGGAAAAAGTACTTACCGAATGGTGCAGTTTGAAGCTTCTCTCCCATGAGTTTATTCACAAACATGTGGACAAGTTTTGGGATCTACATCTCAAGGCTACTGTCTTCCAAAAGATAGACTTCACTAAGCAAAAGCGACAATTTTGTGCGGGATTACCTGAAGAAATGGTCGAGTATGTCAACTCCCAATGGCCTGGTTCTATCACCAAAGTAATCCACCACACCATAGTTGCTTCCTGCATCAATTTCCAACAAGGGGCTAGACGGAATTTCAAGCCCATGGAAAACAAAGACAAAAGTGATGCCAAGGGGAAAACCAATGCCTATAATTCCAATAACAACAACAACAACAACAATCGTTCCAAGGAGAAGGGAGTTTACAAAGGTAAAAACAAACTCTCTCCTAAAGAGCTTGAAGCTTTTTACAAGGACCATAAGTGTTTTAAGTGTGGGGAGAAAGGACATATTATTGTTCTTGCCCCAAGAGAAAGGCCCGCAGTGAGACTCCTAGAGCTTCCACCATCGAAGCTCCAAAAGAGGATACTCATTTCAAAGGATCACCTCTCTCCTATGCTTAGGGAAAGGTAAGGGAACATGATGCCTTCATCTTGTTTGAATGTGGCTCTACTCACAACTTCATATCAATGCAGTTGGCCACCAAGTTGGGCATTCAAGCTTCTCAGATGGGAGATACTATGATTGCTGACACATATTTCAACAGACAGCAAGCCTCTGTTACTCCCTTGATTGGGAAGTTGAGGCTTCATGTCCAAAGCTATGTCGAGGCAAAGAAGACTTTTTCATCTCTCCTCTCCAACATGAGGATGCTATCCTAGGGGCACCATGGTTCAACCGCATGGCTGCCAACATGAAGTTCTCTAAAAGGAGAATCTACTTCACCTACAGGGGAAAGAGCATGTATATATATGCTAATAATGAGTTTGGTCGTACTATACCACTTGTATATTCATCGGCTTTTGATAAGTCAATGAAAAGCTCGGTTTCTGCATACATGATTTTTGTCAAAGAATCCACTAATGATGCTAATGATTTATCAAATGAAAATGGTAGGAATCAAGAAGAGTTAGACTTTTCTACTTTTCTAAATGGATTCCAAGATGTTTTTATCGATGATATCCCTATGGACTTACTTCCAAAACGAAGGGATGATGACCATCGAATTGAGCTCCTACCAGGAAACTCACCACCTAACAAACCTCCTTATCAAGTTTCCCAAGCTCAACAAGAGGAGATCATGAGGCAAGTACAAGAATTGGTAGACAAAAGGATGGTGAGGCCTAACTCCTCTCCCTTTTGTTCTCTAGTCCTTTTAGTGCAAAATAAAGATGGTACATACCGTATGTGTGTAGACTATCAAGCGCTAAACCATATCACTATCAAAAACAAATTTCCCGTGCCTTGGGTAGAAGATTTGTTTGATAAGCTACAAGGCTCTACCTACTTCAGTAGGATTGACCTTAAAAGTGGCTATCATCAGATAATGATAGTGAATGAAGATATCCTAAAGACTGCGTTTTATACAACGTTTGATCTTTATGTATGTCTAGTCATGCCTTGTGGCTTGACCAATGCACCAACCACATTCAATGGTTTGATGGAGAAAATATTTAGACCCTACCGCAAATTCACTGGAGTGTTCTTTGATGATATCATCATCTACTCCAAGTCCTTGGAGGAACACAAGCAACATCTCCAAGTGATTTTTCAAGCATTGAGGGAGAACAAGCTTTTTCTCAACCAAAAGAAAAGCGAAATTTTCCTTTAAGAGATTCACTACTTAGATCATATTATCTCTCAAGATGGTATCCGTATGGATCCATCGAAGTTAGAGGTAATAAAAACATGGCCTAATCCAAGGAATCTACATGAGCTAAGAAGCTTTATTGGTATGTGTGCATACTATAGATGCTTCATAACAAATTTTTCTCAAATAGCAAGACCATTACATGAATTAACAAAGAAGAACGTTAAGTATTCATGGACTGTTAAGGAGCAAAATGCTTTTCACAAGCTCAAAGAGAAGCTTACCCCCCAGATAGTCCTCATGCTTCAAGATCTCTCAAAGCCATTTGAGGTCCAATGTGATGCGTGTGGTGATTGCCTTGGAGCAGTCTATCTTCAAGAAGGGGATGCCATAGCATATGAGAGCCGAAGGCTCAATATGGATGAACAGGTCTTGGGCATTTATGAGAAAGAGCTTTTAGCTATTCTACATGCCCTAGAGACATGGAAGCACTATTTATTGGGGACTCCATTCATTTACAAATAGATCACCAAAGTCTCAAGTACTTCATGACGCAAACCAAGATTTCTGACAAACAAATGAGGTCGGCAAATTCTATTTTGTAATTTTATTTCCATATTGCTCACAATGCTGGTAAGCATAATCAAGTTGCCGATGCACTTTCACAACGAACAAAGTTTAATGTGGTGTCTATAGCTACTCACAATGATCTATTTTCTATGATAAATGAGTATGCTACTGACCCTGACTGTAGAGACATAATGTCAGCCCTTGATTTGGGGAAGAAAGAGGAACCATTCACCTTGTAGGATGGTTATCTTCTCCATAGAAATAGGCTATGTGTTACCCACTTCCTTCGTGAGAAAGTCATGTATGAATCCCATGCTCCTCCCTATGCGGGGCATAGAGGCATTCAACCTAGTCTTCAAGAAGTAGAGACGTACTTCTATTGGCATGTTACCATATACATGTGGTAGTGATGTGTGTGAACACACTAGGACCAACGGGGCACTTTTTCCTCTTTAGGAGGTTTTTTCCCCCAGTGCATTGTATATACGCCCATCACTCTAAGGCTATCTATCTTTCCATTGCACACTAAGTAACACACTCTCTATTGCGTGCCTCGAGCTTCCTTCGTCTTCTCCAAGCTGTGTGCGTTTCTTTGCAACCCTAATTTCAACAATTGGTATCAAAGCAGGTTGCGTCCTCCTTGGCTCAGTCGCCAGCAGCTCAGACACACGTCTACTCACTTTCTCCGATTTTTGTGAGCTTTGGCGAGCGCTCGTAGGTCGACAATTTTTTTGGGATAGCTCAAATTTTTGATTCGGGCTCATTTGGGCCTCCATTTCCACTACATGCAGTACTGCACAGGCCATTTCGTCATTTTGTACAAATTTTTTGTTAGTGTCATTTTTTGCATAGCAGCTGCCTTACAGTATTCTACGGTACATGCTATATAGCACGTGTTGTTTCCGCTTTGTTTCTCCTCTTTTCGGGCAGTTTTCACATCAGGTGCATCATTTACCATGGCTGACAACAACACGGATGTGTTCAAGATGTTTGATCTACTGAGGATAGATTGGATGAGGACAATTACCCTATGTGGCCTTACATGATGCAACATGTGTAAAGGATGTAGCTAGGGAGGATGAAGCCGGAGGGGATTCATGGCGAGATGATGAGCAACAGAAAGAATTGAACGAGAGAGAGAGAGAGAGAGAGAGAGAGAGAGAGAGAGAGAGAGAGAGAGAGAGAGAGAGAGAGAGAGAGAGAGAGAGAGAGAGAGACTCGACCAGTAGAAAAATAACGCTATTGTTGATTATGCTTGTTGTGTAGAAGCCTTACAATATAAATAACTTTGGACCTTGCAAACTGCATGCAGACTTGACTTGCAACTGACAGTGAACTGCATGCAATAGGGCTTGTACCCACGAGCTAGACCGGATAAGTGGTCTTGCATACCCAACAACACCCCCTCAAGTCCAAACCACTGACAATGGACTCGAGACAGGCAGACCATGGCAGAGTTCATTCACCTGAAACCATGAGTAGAAGCCCCCCCCTTGACTATAGCATAGGTGTGTTTTTGTGTACTTCCCTCAAACAACCATCAGTGTGAGACACACTAGAACTCAACCAAACAACAAAGGGTGGTCTTACCACTTTTTATGTGGCAGTGTCTATAACCCGTACAAAGTTTTTAGCATGACAATAACCAACTGAGAGGCTAAAACAAGGATTTGAGATTGATATTTGTTAACCCTCACGGCTCATGGACACCCTAGCACCTACGACGGACGTTGTAACCTACGGCGGACATTGTATTATTTATTTGGTAGAGTCAGGTACCGGGCTTGTCGGTCCAATAGGAAAAGGGTAAGAGTGATCACCGATGAGAGACACACTCTAACTGGAACATTCAAGGGATTAGTTGGCTAAGCATGGGCGCCCAAGTGTGAATGGGGCGAGCTCATATAAAAGTCAACTCAACCTAAAATTCACTCATTCTCTCATTTGTGCAATAGAAGAGTGCTCTTGCTCCATCTCCATCTCCATCTCCATCTTCTTCTTCTTCACCTCCTTGTGTGTGTGTGTATGTGTGTGTGTGAGAGTGTGTGTGTGTGTGTGTGTGTGTGTGTGTGTGTGTGTGTGTGTGTGTGTGTGTGTGTGTGTGTGTGTGTGTGTGTGTGTGGGCGATTGACCATTATGAAGGCACGACGGTGGAGGCGAAGCGGTTGAGCGCGGTGAAGCAGCGGCTCCTTCTTCGCGGCGAGGAATCCTCCACGAAGCAAGCATAGAGCGGTGAGTGACACACCATCGCCTTCTTTGAGCTTACTAGTTTAGGCTTGTTGTGTGCTTGGAGCCATTTGTGGCTCACACACGGTGTATCGGCAAGTTCCTTGCATTGACACGTACGACATACGCGCACAATATTGACAATATACCAAATTTGAAATAACCCTATGACACTGGACATGTAAAATCGATTGTGAACTCTGTAGATTGTTGATGGATAAAATTCTTGAAAGAAAATCTTCGTCGTTCTTGTGGTTGTTGATGTGTTTGAGCAGGTCATAAACCTTACTTGGCACTTTGAACATGCCTATGCACCGTATGTATTGCAACCACAAGCTATCACCTTCTTGATCTTCAATACCAAATAGGTCTTCATTGATCATAGCCCCAAGAACCTGCCTTGATTTGACACTCACTGGCACATGATGCATGTCATGCACCTTTGCTTGGAATGACGGCATGGTTATACCTTTGGGCATGTTGCTGAGCAAAAACTTTCGGTTGCCTTCGTCTTTATCTGTCTTTGCATACATTTATTAGGTTACTGCAAAAACTGTCAAAATCATTGCAATTGACTGCATTTAAAATGCGCCTTCAAATATTTATGAGCCAATGTGTTACCGAAGCCAATGTACTACAGAGTCAATGTACTTAAACCTTGTCGAGTGGGAATACCCGCTTGTGTAAAGCCTCAGGACCAAATTGGGTGGACACTTGATTTTTAATGTGAAAATAAATTAAAAAAAAGGAACTCTGTAACACAGCGATGGCGCAGACTATCGAAGACCAAGGCATGCTCAAGGCAATCTGTACAGGCCGAATCAAAGCTCGTTGATATGTCGAAAAATCACCACAAGGCTAGGGTGAAACTTCTGCAACTGGTTTCGAATGTAACCATGCAGGTCAACAGTGTCTTCTTTCTCTCTGCAGGCAGCTGATCCCGCGCCGATTTTCGAGCACAAGGCCGAGAGCACCTTGCTTAGGCGGCCTACCTGGGCTCTGATACCATCTGTAGGGGATGTAGCTAGGGAGGATGAAGCCGGAGGGGATTCATGGCGAGATGATGAGCAGCAGAAAGAATTGAACGAGAGAGAGAGAGAGAGAGAGAGAGAGAGAGAGAGAGAGAGAGAGAGAGAGAGAGAGAGAGAGAGAGAGAGAGAGAGAGAGAGAGAGAGAGAGACTCGACACAGTAGAAAAAAAACGCTATTGTTGATTATGCTTGTTGTGTAGAAGCCTTACAATATAAATAACTTTGGACCTTGGTAACTGCATGCAGACTTGACTTGCAACTGACAGTGAACTGCATGCAATAGGGCTTATACCCACGAGCTAGACCGGACAAGTGGGCTTGCATACCCAACAACATGTTCTTGTGTCAATGGGAGTCTGGAATATTGTGCAGGGCATTGATGTACGTCCTGGTTCTGAGGATGCAGGCGATGTTGAGGATGTAGCAGGTCTTGTTGCAAGGATTGCTGCTATTAGATTTGTTTTGCCTACTACAGAACAATCTCCTTGGGATGTAAACGATGCCCAAGATCATGCATTGATTGCGTTGTCTGCGAAGTTCACCATTGTTCCTCACATTCGTTCAGCAAAATTTGCAAAATAGGCTTGGGATATTTTGGCTGGTCTTTATGCAAGTCGCACAATGAGGCTAAAATTGCTTTGCTGCGTAAAGAGCTGGAGTTGAAGATTATGCATGAGGAAGAGGATATGGAAAATTTCCTTACTCGTGTCAAGGATATCAATGAGAAACTTATTTCTGCAGGTGAAGTCATTTCAGACAATTCCCTTGTACAGACTGTTCTTGATGCCTTACTAGATTCTTACCAAACTTTTGCTAGTACTTGGAGACTTATGACCCAAGGAAATCCTAAAGTTGTCAAGTTTGATGCATTATGCACATTGCTGTTGCAAGAGTCACTTTCCAGAAAAAACAGGACTAGGCAGTGTGCAGTTGAACAAGCTTTTATTGCTTCTCAAAGAAAGGGTGGTAACAACAATGCAACCACTTCTTATGGTTCTGCTGTGAGTGGCAAAAATTCTGTTCCTAATGCTTCTACTGGCAGCAATTTGTCTGGAAATTCTGGTGATAAGGGCAAAAAGAAGATGCGTTGCCATTATTGTAAAGCTAATGATCACTTGATCAAGCAATGTCCAAAGTTGAAGGCCAAAGAGGCTAAGAAGAAAGAGGGTGGTTCCACTACAAATGCTGGTTCCACTACAAATGCAACCATTGTTGAGTCTTCTATGAAGGAGACACTGATGCTAATGTTGATGCAGAATGGGCTTTTAGCACATAGTGCACTGACAATCCTGTTGTCCATGCATGCTTGTCAGTTGCTACAGATTTACATGTGTGGTATTTTGACAATGGTGCTACAAAGCACATAACATCACATCGTGAATTGTTCACCTCTCTCGAGTCTGTTCCTCGTGGGAATTCAATCACTTGTGCCAACCATGCCTCTTATTTAGTTCAGGGGGTTGAAAAGATTGTGCTTATTGCTGTAAATGGCAGTTCTTTTACACTTGTTGATGCACTTTATGTACCTGAGATCAAGAAGAATCTTTTGTATGTATCCGCACTTGCTAGACTTGGACTTGTAGTCAAATTTATGGATGATAGATGTATAGTTCATGATCTCAGTTTTGGTGATGAAATTGTTGCATCTGGGATTTTGTGTCGTGGGCTGTATAAGCTCACTTTGTATGACAAGTGTGGACAAAATTTTGCAAATGCAGTTGCAGATTCAAGGACTATTTTAGATGCAAAACTTTGGCATGCACATTTTGGTCATCTGAATTTTGCCAATTTACTTCGTTTGCAGAAATCTGATATGGTTGCTTCTTTGCCGCCTATTGAAGCACCTGTCAAACATGTTTGTGAAGGTGGTGTTTTGGGTAAGATGCAGCGTTCGAAGTTTCCAAAGGATGGTTCAATTAGGGCCACATGTAGGTTGAAACTTGTGCATAGTGATGTTTGGGCCCATGCAAACTCCGAGCTTGGGAAATTACCTTTACTTCGTGACTTTCATTGACGATTACTCCAGGCATGCATGGGTATTTCTGCTTAAAGTGAAGTCCGAAGTTTTTATGTGCTTCAAACAATTTTTGGCTATGACTGAAAATGTCTCGAAATGTACTATGGGCACCCTCCGTTTCGATCAAGGGGGGAGTATATGTTTCATGAACTCAATGCATTTCTAGCTAGCCGTGGGATAAAACACCAATGTACAGTTCCTTCTATTGAGCACATGCGTGTTTTTGGCTGTTTGGCATATGCTTTGGTGCCACAAACACAACGTAGAAAATTGGATGATAAGGCTGTCAAATGTATTTTTGTTGGTTATAGTGCTGAAAGTAAAGGTTACAGGTTATATCGTCCGCAAACAAAACGTATTCTGGTTTCACGGGATGTAGTGTTTGTGGAAGATTCTGTTCAGCCCTTGCTGTCATGTGCTAGAGACAGTAATGTAAGCTCAGAAGACATTTATGGCACTTTGTTGCCTCTTTTGAGTGGTGGAAATACGAATGTAAGTTCTAATGAGGCAAACGTACACTCTATGGGGGTTTGTGAAAATTTTACAGATCAGCCTATTACTAATGCAGATGTACGTGATGTACTTGATGAGGAAAGGGCTGAAAATGAGCAGGCTAGAGGCATGCCAAAATGGCAGGTGCATACATTGCATGACAGTAAATTGGACGCACCTTTGTCTAGTCGTACTCGTTCAGGCTCTATCCATGTATCTTATGCATCAGATTGTTATGCTTTGGCTTTGTCTAGCCTACATGATGTTGAGGAACCTCTGTCTTTTGAAGAAGCACAGATTTTAGAAAATTGGATGGCTGCCATGCAATCAGAATATGATGCACTTATAGAAAATGACGCATGGACTTTATGTGATTTGCCTCCTGGAAAAAAGGCCATTGGTACGAAGTGGGTTTACAAGTTGAAATGCAAGCCACATGGTGAGATTGATCGCCATAAGGCACGACTTGTTGCATAGGGTTATGCACAGAAAAAAGGCATAGATTATGAAGAGAGTTTTGCTCCCACTTGTCGTATGACTACTGTGTGTTTTCTATGTGCATTAGCAGCTTGTTTTGGTTGGGATGTACATCAATTAGACATTGTTACTGCTTTCTTGAATGGTGACATATTTGAGGAAGTTTATGTAACGCAACCTCGCGGTTTTGTCAAGAAAGGATGTGCGCGTATGTCGCACGTGTCAATGCAAGGAACTTGCCGATACACCGCGTGCGAGCCACAAATGGCTCCAAGCACACAACAAGCCTAAACTAGCAAGCTCAAAGATGGCGTTGGTGTGTCACTCACCGCTCTACGCTTCCTGTCGTGGAGGATTCCTCCCCGCGAAGAAGAAGGAGACGCCGCTACGCCACGGTCAACCGCTTCACCGCCGCCGTGCCATCGTCGCAATGCTTGATTGCACACACTCTCTCTCTCCCCTCTCTCTCTCTCTCACACACATACACACACACACACACAAGGAGATGAAGAAGAAGAAGATGAAGATGGAGCAAGAGCACTCTTCAATTGCACAAATGAGAGAATGAGTGAATTTTAGGTTTAGTTGACTTTTATACGAGCTCACCCCATTCACACTTGGGCGCCCATGCTTAGCCAACTAATCCCTTGAATGTTCCAGTTAGAGTGCGCCTCTCATCGGCGATCACTCTTACCCTTTTCCTATTGGACCGGCAAGCCCGGTACCTGACTCTACCAAGTAAATAATACAACGTCCGGCTTGGGCTTGGACTTGGGTCTGGGCGATATTCCCGATCCCGGTCCTACCTTTAATTTTTTAAAAATTTTAAATTTAAATTTTAAATTTTTTAATAAATATTTAAGGATAAGGTCACCGCGGCTTGCGCGAGAGCACATACACACTCTATCTACCTACTTCTAACTAATACACCTACTGTTACACACTAACACACTCTATTAACTCTCACAGATCTACTTCCTACTTACTGTACACAGAAAACTAACAAACTTAGTACACAGAGAATAAACACAGTACCTTTGAAAACTCCATTAACAAAGAAAACTAACAACCTTAATACACAGAGAATAAACACAGTACCTTTGAAAACTCCATTAACAAAAAAAATACACAGTACAACACCAAATCCCTCTTCTCAACATTGCTGGTGCACACCGCCATGGTTGTGTCACTAGACGTCCTGAGTACACTTCAGGGCAGGTGCTTCCATCCGCTGTGGAGCAGGTGGCTGCTCCAACCACAGGGAGCCAGTTTGTTCAGAACATAGTCCAGCAGCCGCAGCATTACACGATTGATTTGATGGCTCCCCCGGACGTCGAGACTTCCGGTGCGGCAGTGGCGACGACACTTTCTCTTGGATGACAGGACCGCACTACTTGCTACTCCTTTCATTGTACATATGGTTACTTTTTGCAATTTTTCAGGGTTTGGTTCACCGAGACTGTGACCAATTTTGTGGCAGGCAACCTGTAGTGGCAGGGCTACAGTGTCACTTCACAGGACAGACAGACAATTGGACAGTTAGTACAGTTGGTCTGGTTCACACTAGACGGACCCTTTGGGTTGGGGAGTGGCAGGGTACCGACGGTGGTCTAGTGGACATCGTGGCCGGGTCACCATCACCACTGAGTTTGGAGATAGACTTAGCTGACTAGACATTTATGAGCCGTTGGTGGCTCTTTATGGTTGTACATATGAGTAGTCGTTTTGGGCCAGTTGCATTATCTTGTACGTAGTTGTCTAGAGTGAGTCTATACACAGAGCACTGCTTCACCATCCCTGCACATATGAGCCTCAACACCCCCATTGTACCTGTGAGTCCTGGGCTGGAGCTGTGTGTGCTGCCACGCCAGAGTCTGTATCAGTCTTTGAGATAGTCGAGTCATATGTTCAGGTCTGTTGTTGTGTCTTTGTGAGCTCTATTGGTGTCTATTGTTTCCTTTCTGAGGGAGATTCCGTCTGTTGAGTGAGATTGTCACGCACATTGCACTAAGGATCACACAATGTAGAGAGCACGACACATTATCCGCGCTACAGGTGCTCTCATTTTGTTGTTGCGCTCTGCTTTGGTGAGCAGGCGACTTGCATAGTGAATAGGGCGATCCAGGTTGTACTCTTTACTAGGCTGAGTCAGCACAGCCCCCACAGCCAGCTCACTGGCATCCGTATGCACATGAAAAGGAAGAGACCAATCTGGAGCCACTAAAATAGGTGCTTCAGTGAGGCGCTTTTTGAGGTATTCAAATGCTTCAGCCTCAGGTTTTGACCATTGAAAGGGTACTGTAGCACTAGTCAGTCGGGTCAATGGTTGAGCCACCTGTGCATACATCCGTATGAACCTACGATGATATCCTGTGTGGCCTACAAAGCTCTGAACACCTTTCGGATTGATAGGAGGTGGTAACTTCGAGATTTCCACGATCTTCTCTGGGTTTGGTGCTAAACCTTTGGCAGGCACCACATGGCCTAGAACGCCTTCAGTGACCAAAAAGTGACATTTGTTAGGATTGAGTTTTAGCCGTGCCTCTCTGCACCTGAGGAAGACAACAGAGAGCTGAGCGAGGTGAACATTGAGCACCTGAGAAGGTCGAAAAATCGTCCATGAAGATGCGAAGATGATATGTAAGCAGAGGACAAAAGATGAGATACACCGCTCGATTGAAAGAAGGTGGAGCGTTTTTCGACCCAAAAGACATTCTAGTGTAGATAAAAATACCCCAGGGAGTCACAAAGGCCGTTTTTAGCTGATCACCTAGATGGATGCCCAACTGATTGTATCCACTAAACCCATCCATGAAATTGTACAATACATGCCCTGCTACATCTTCGAGCACACGCTCAGTGAAAGGTGTTGGGAAACCATCTGGGATAGTTACCTTATTCAGAGCACGGTAATCTACGCACACACGGATTTTGTTGGACTGCTTCTTAGGCGCTATCACCATGGGTGATAACCACTTAGAGTGCTGCACAGGTACAATGATCCCTGCCTCTTGCATTTTTTCCAACTTTGACTTGACCGCCTCAACATACTTCGGGTTGAGATTGTAAGCTCGGCCTCTTACATGCTTAGCCCCTTCAACCAGAGGTATAGTGTGGACACCCAATTCTGGTGGGATCCCCTCCAAATCCTTGTAGGACCAAGCAAAAACATCTTTAAAAGAGTGTATGAAAGAGACTACCCGATTGAGTAATGCGGGATGCTCCCATAACCAAGCTGCTAAGAGGACGTGCTGGGGGTTGTCAAGGTCGCCCAGGTTTAATTTTTTGACAGGGTCAGGAGGTGTAACTGTGGAGGGTACTTCAGAAGTTAAAACATGAGCTGCCTCTTGGAGCTTCGAGACATCATGTGCTGGCGTTTGATCGATTTGAAACTCCGCATACTCTTCTTGTAACCATCCAGGCGAAGCTCATCGAAAGGTAACTCTTCAGACACAGACATAACCGGGTGCTTTAGAGTGGGCGGGGCATCCCCGACCTGGGAGATGTTAGAGGAAGGGGGGAATCATTGGCGAGTTCATGCAGAGGATATTTTTTCCCCCTTCGGTGATGTGTGATAGGTTCCTCGAGGCCGAGGGCTTCCATAGGAGGATCATCTGAATCTTGAGAATTTGGGGGTGACCCACTTACTGCTTGGACTGGTCCATTGTCTGCTGCAGGATTTGTGACATCTGTGTCCGCCTGAGGAGTTGGAAGAGAGAGTGTTACCCGCACATGTGAGTTTTGAATAGAGACCATATAGCATGGCATCAAGGCGGTAGCTTCCAACCACTACAACAGGTCGTCGTCATACCCGTCAGGGGGGGTGGGCTGCTCAGGGTCGGGGTTGGACTGTACTGACAATGAGCTGTGATGAACCACTGGATCCATACCTCCTTCGAGCCGGATTGGTTGCATGGTGGAGCCAGGAGTATGTATCCAAATGGAATCGTTGCCCCAATCATGAAGTGCCTTAGTATGCCTCAACCATGGTCGACCAATCAGCAAAGGAAATCCTCCCTCCACCCGAGGAAGACTAACCACCACAAAATCCAAGCTAAATGTGAAGTCTTGTATCATCAGAGGCACCTTCTCTACTATGCCCACAAGGTAGACTATCCTCTGGTTTGCCAATGTAACAGTGAATGGAGCAGGGCGGGTAGGCTGCAGGCCTAAGGCCAACATAGTAAATTCTAGCATCAGATTGATCCCAGATCCACCATCCACTATGACACTTGAGAATTGATGCCCAAGAATAGACACAGTGAGATGAGGACTTTTATAGTCGGTGAGGGGAGCAGTTGGATATGAAATCATGTAGGACTCCAAGGGCTGCACAGGTAGGTGCCCGCCACTAGGCCCTGCACCAGGGTACAGAGACTGGATGATGGAAAGGGTGTCACTTCTAAAATTTGCATCAAGTCAAAGAATGTCGTACAGTGACACTTGTTGAAAAGTGTTTTTCAAGATAGACCCTGTTGTGAGCTTGTTTCCTTTGATTAGAGCTTGCTCTGGTATGTTAAGCTTTTGCAAGTCCTCTACTGCTTCGATGAAAGCACCATCAATATCTGATAGAAGCGAGGTAGGCTGTCTCTTGACACTACCTGCTGGTTTGTCAGCTACTACTGGAGGTTGACTCATTTGTGTGACAAGAGATGGAAATATTGGACCTCCAGGGAGGCTGAGGCCAAGAGCAGCTCTCTGTGCCCGTGTGAGCACCCCAGCCGTCTCTTCCACATGCTTTAACCCTTCCTAAGAGGCAACTACAAGAGTGGAAGGCGGTGCCTGTGGAATGGAGCTTACTATGATGAGGTTAAGCTTTGGAAATGTAAAATCCTATTGGCTTGTGCTTGCAGATGTGGATGCTCGTTGTTTTGGGAAATCCTTACTATAGTGATCCTTAGCTTCAGGGCAATGTCGGCAAGGAGGGGACCCTTATGGTAAGGGACATTTGCTTTGATAGTGTCCATACTCCTCGCACCTGTAGCACAAAATTGGCCTATTTGAGGGGCGAGGTGGTCTCTGCCCTTGCTGCATGGGACTGGAGGCTGACGTGTAGAAGCTTTGAGGAACTGAAGGAATACTAGCATGATAAAAGCTGGGAGATGAAAAGTTATTGTGCATACCTTGTTGCATAGGAGGTGTTGTCAGCAGAGGTGGCAACGGGTTTTGATGGCCATAGGGTGAGACCATGTTCGATGCAGGTGCCAGCCCTTGTTGGAGAGAAGGATCTAGACTTTGTTGTATTTTCCGCAACCCCTTGATATTGTAGCAATCCTTGTCTTCGTGCCCAGATTTTCCGCAGAAGTGGCAATAAGCCCGAAGGGGACAGTCGTGTGGAGGATGCCCTGGAGAGTGACACAAGCTGCACCATACCATAGCCTTAGTCTCTTGTTGAGACCGAAGCTCTTCTAGCTCTCTCTTGATTTGATCCAAAGCCTCAAGATGTGAGGGTTTCTCCTGGCGAAGAGAGATATTTTTCTCCTCTTGAAGAGCGCGTTGTAGTTTTAGGGATTCAAGTTCTCTCCGTAAAGAAGTCAATGGATCAGCAGGACTTTCCGGAAACACAGAGGAGGTCTCTATGTGAGAGGAGTTGTTGAACAGCTTCCTAGCCCCCTCTATCCTAGTAGCAGCTGCAATGAACTCCTCCAAAGTGGCGTCGGGCCGGAGACTCTCTCGGAGTTTTTGTTGAGAAGTTTTGGAAAGCGCCTTCTCCACCCACTTCTTCACAATGAATTCACCGGGTTTTTGAGGAAGCTTGGCAACTAGAGACTTGGTCTTAGTCATAAGCTCTGCAAAAGTCTCCTCTGGCTGGAGCACCATGTTGGCTAACTCATCCAACACCTTCTCCTGGTAGTCACCGGGCCTGAAAGCTGCACAGAACTGTTGCCTTAAGGCTGCCCAAGTTGCAAAATGGTTCTCTACAAACTGGCTGTACCATTTGTCTGCTAAGCCATCCAAGGTGGATGGAAGGAGTACCAAGTAGGCATCTTCCCTGTTAAGACCACGACCCCTACAGAGAGATACAAATCTCCTTGCATGGTCGTCGGCATCTTCTGAAGAGAGTCCTTTGAATGTAGGGAACTTGATGTTTACCTTAGCCAAAACGCTAGCCAACGGCTCCATGGCCCCTTGCTCAACATGTAGCTCAGTAGCCTGTAGCAGAATAGGAGAGAGCTTTACTGGAGAAGGAGATCTCGAAGATGTGGAAGCGGATGAAGGAATGGGTGATGTATGTGGAGGGATAGGTGATGAGGTTGAAGGACTTCTACTCGGTACCAAAGGTCGTCTTCTGTTATAGTACTTCAAAGGGCTCAGTAGTACGCTTTGACGCTCGATAGACCGCCTTGTATGTGTCATGCAGTGACAACCAATCCCACCAACCTTCGGGCAAGAAAACCTTGAACTGGCTGAAGACTAGTCTAGACTCTACTAGACCAGGCAAGTGACTGGACCAGCTGGACTAGGGACGAGGAGGACTAGAACCAGGTCGAGGAGGTCTAGACAGGGACGAGGACAGGTTGGACCAGGGCGAGAGAGCACTAGACCAGTTGGATCAGGCGAGAGGGGAACAGTTGGACTAGGCTATAGGAGAACAGTGCAAGGCAAGGTCGGCGAAACTAGATAATCCTAACTAGCTTCAAGATTTTCACCTCACAGAGTTAGATTTCTGTAGAGGTCCCACCGTGATCACCAAAATGAGAGCACCTGTAGTGCAGATAATGTGTCGTGCTCTCTACAGTGGGTGGTCCTCAATGCAATGTGCGTGACAATCTCACTCAACAAACGGAATCTCCCTCAGAAAGGAAACAATAGACGCCAACAGAGCTCACAAAGACACAACAACAGACCGGAACATATGACTCGACTATCTCAAAGACTGATACAGACTCTAGCGTGGCAGCACACACAGCTCCAGCCCAGGACTCATAGGTACAACGGGGGTGTCAAGGCTCAGATGTGCAGGGATGGTGAAGCAGTGCTCTATGTATAGACTCATGCTGCGCTCAATTGCTTCACCGCCGCCGTGCCGTCATCGCAATGCTCGATCGTACACACTCTCTCTCTCTCTCTCTCTCCCTCTCTCTCTCTCTCTCTCTCACACACACACACACACACAAGGAGATGAAGAAGAAGAAGATGGAGATGGAGCAAGAGCACCCTTCAATTGCACAAATGAGAGAATGAGTGAATTTTAGGTTTAGTTGACTTTTGTATGAGCTCACCCCATTCACACTTGTGCGCCCATGCTCAACCAACTAATCCCTTGAATGTTCCAGTTAGAGTGCGCCTCTCATCGGCGATCACTCTTACCCTTTTCCTATTGGACCGACAAGCCCGGTACCTGACTCTACCAAGTAAATAATACAACGTCCGTTGTAGGTGATAGGGTGTCCATGAGCCGTGAGGGTTAACATGCCCCCCTTCCTGATGTAGATTCCGTCCTCGGAAGCTATTGAGTTGAAGCTCGTTCGTCGAGGTGGAAGAGCATTGGAGATGAATGTCCTTAGCCTTCTTCAGTCATTGCAAAATCAAACAACATTGGCACAGTAATTGCATTCTCATATAGAATTAAAAAGCATATGCAGTTGTAGGCTGACAATGTGATTGGTAACAGAATTTTAAACCATTTGTCAACAATAAACATTAAGTTGCAATATAATCAAATGCATAAACAGATGTAAAGGTAAAAAATTAAACAAGTCTGGGGTCGCTAATTTAACGGTCGAAAGGCACTAGAGATCGACTATTAATACCATGGGTAAGCTTCTTAATTTTCTCTGGTCAATTAAGTTGTTTACTCGTGAGAGCCAAGTATTTCATGTTCGAGGGCTGACTAGAGGCTATACCTAGAAGACCTTGTAGTTAAGCTACGATAAAAGGAATTTCTCATGAAATCATCGCCTGACTGATTACCTTTTTTTTGACCCCCAAAGTCTTTTCACAGTGATTTAATTTTGATGTGTGTGCTTATTTTGTATGCCTTGGGTTTTTTGCTTTTCAAGGAAAGGCGCCCACATTGGGAACCTCTAGGGCTCTAGTACCATAGGCGATACATGTGAGTGAAGTACCCAATCAAGCTGAGATTTCTCTTCCAGCTTAAGATTTTACATTGTGGCACTTTGATTTTTTGTTTGTTCATTTTCAACATTTTAATTTTGTAACTTTGGGGGGTCATATAACATTGATACACCTCCTCAGGCTCATCACACAAGTAAAATCCCTTTATAATACTTAAGCTAAAGGTCAATAGGGTCAAGCCCACTAGAAAGCCCTAGTACATTTCACACAATGCTGCCTAAATCGGATTAAGAACCTAAGTAACCATTGATTATTAGGAAGGCATTCCCCATGGTATTAAGAGAAGATCTCTAACACCTAACTTGGTCAAACTAGCTTAGTCGTATTGCTTAATTTTTAAATCTAGACAAGTGATTATGACAAAAAATTCATTGAATTTAATGTTTGGTACTAAGCAAATGCGTTGAATATTATGCTACCAATCACAATCAAAGCAGACAAACATGGATGCAAAAAGATAAGGGGCAATGCTAATGGACAAGAAACACCTGTTTGTGTCGATGGTCGCGCTTGATTTGAAGTGTGAATGAGAGAAAGATCCCATGAAGGTCCAAATCCTAACAACAGCAACACGTTCCTGTACACACTAAGAAACACAAAGAATACCTCTAGGAGACACATTAGTGGAAAAAGGTACCGACACTTATTGAACGCAACAAAAAAACATAAGGAACCCTAACCTAATTATTTTCACTCCCCCTAGAGAGTCAAGGGAATAAGATATTGTAGAGATTGGGGGGAAACCGTAAGGCTAAACCCCTATCCTCGTCGTCGAGATAAACAAAGTCATCATCCATGAGACCATATGTGCCATCCGTGTAGTCATGTAAATCTTCTTCTTCATCATAGGTACCCATGTTTACTAAGAAGGTCACTAGATGCCTATAGTCATCTTGGTCAAAAGGATAGGCTTGTGCAATGGGAGAAACGCTCTCTACTAAGTATGGATCAGTCGTGGTCAAGAGACGTATCAGCCACTCTAACTCCTCAAAATTCCTCTCACATGCTAACGTACCTACCAAATCCCATTCACATGCAAGCACCGGAAAGACCATGTGAAACATTTGTGAAAAGTAACAAGGGTACCTCTCACCCAAGGCAGGAGTGGATGACTCTAGCGTACTAGCCATATCTGTACACGCAAATAGATGACGGTTAGAGTATAAATATTACAAGGGTCGTGTTCTTGTCCATAATGTGTTTTTATGATTTTGTGTTATGGCTCTTGCTCTTTTACTTTTTTATCTTGTTTTTGTGAGTGTAAGGCTTTATATATACATTCCCTAAGATTGGAGATTAAGAGGTCAGGGAGAAAGGTTGAGAGGGAAGCAAGTGAATGATGGATGTCAACAAACACTCTCCACTTCCTTGGGTAGATCATGCCATTTGAAATGATGTCGTCACCCTTTGAAACCAGTTGTTCCAAGTTGTTATAGGTGAAGGCTTTAACCAATAGTTTTCGTCCGCTCTATGCGTTTCATCTAGTTGCAAGGGTGGTAAGGTACTCTCCCATGATTTTATTTGCAACATCGTTGTAGGTGGTGAACTTACAACGGGAGGTGTAAACTCTTTCTTGCTTGTATGGATATGTACAATGGTAGGTGGAGGTTGTGTCGAAGATTCTATTTCCGTATAGGAACTACATGAAGAGCAAGAAGCTTCATTTGCTTTCCCTGTTCCTGAGCTAGGTGGAACAAATCGTTCTTTCTTTGGTACCCAAACTAGCTCTGGAGCGGGTGTGTCGCATTCCGTGATTTTTTTCTTTTTACGATCTTCAATTTGTTTTGAAGCCACACGATTGAGCTCACATGGGCCCGGTGACAAGTAAGAGCACAAATTACGTTTTGGCACCCAGATTTGATCATTTCCTTTATAGTAGCCTTGGGCTTCCAATAGTGTTTTAGGAATCCAACGCAACATTCTTTACATTTCTTGGGGCGAATGGGACATCTCTTACCAGGATCCTGTCTTTTAGCATTGGCTATGGTTGCTAAAGAAGCTTTAGGGCCCACTTGTATGTTTTCTTTGTTATATTGGGATGGGTCTTGTGTGTCTCAAGCTTTATTTCAGCTACATCAGTTGAAGCTCTAGAGACTTGGACTATGGGGACATATGGTTCAACTTCTTGGACATGCAATGTTCTGGGTTTTATTTCCTTAAGAGGCAATATCTTAGGAAGTATGGCTTGAGCGGCAGGGCTAAGAGTTGGTTTCTGTGTCGTGACACCCCCTGTCCCCCAATCAATAGTGCATTTGGTGGCTATCATCCACGTGCGTCCTAGATTTATATTACCCTCTGACATTCCATCAGATGATGATGGTATGATTTGTTGCATGAGGATGATTGGACACGAGAGGAGGATGGGACACCAATGCAAGGTATAGCCTGTCTTTCATTGGCTCTAAGTATAGTTTTCCTTTGTCCTGTTACTAAATCCTTTGACAAATATTTGTTGTGTAGGGGGTATGGAACGTGGGCATTGGTTCCTTTGGAAGTTGCTTGCACAATACATCAATGAAAATGATGTTGTCATTCAATAAAAGGGTGATTGCGGCGCATTGGCCTTAATGGGTAGCCAGATGGGCCATATGATGACGGTGTTTAAGAGCAATGAGGATGTCTTTAGCAATTTAAACAATGTTTTGGAGATGCAAGCCCATTGACTGCAAGAGATTTACGAGCAAGACAAGAGACTAGTAGATGAGGTTGAGTGTTCCCTGAAGGCAGCGTCTCTTGTGGAGCCACATCCAAACATTGTGGATTTGGATCCATCCACCCATCCCATAGAGTAGACTAACAACAAGATACCTCACATTTTGTAGACGATGCTATTTGAGGTCTTTCGCTGTATACACATGTTTTAAACATTCTATGAATAAATACATGTGTTTTGTTTGCTCGCAAATACTTGTAAAGATGGCTTTTGCTTGTTATGGTAAACCAGATCCTTTATAGTGAAAGAGGATGTTCAAACTTGTCTGTTTTTTGTTTCTTGCATACTACGTGTATTTTTGGCTATTTTGTAACATCAATTAAACACTAGGGTTGTCCTAAGTATGCGCTACGTAAAGCAGAGAGAGAGAGATTTTTCTTCTTTCTGACCAATACACTAAAATGAGCATAGAGTGCAAAAGAATAATCAATTGTTCTATTTTTAAAGAAAATCTTTCTTAGAAGCTCCCTAGAAAAGCTTCCTCGGATCCCCTAGTCCTGCAAATTGACTCCCAACATTTTCATGATACATGAAACACAAGAAATCTACCATATCGCTTGGGTTGAACTTGTGATCAAGTTGTTTCCATGGATTGTCTGGCCTAAGGTAGGTCTGGGTAGGCCAAGGGCCAAACCGCACATGCAATAAGGGGGGCCTATATTTAGTAGGCCAAGGGCCTATGTATGGCATAGTTGGGTGGCACCGTTAACTTTAAAAATCCAAAGTAGGGTGCATGCCCACCCCGATCACGCCCCCCTACACAATTTTGTGAAGAGTTTGAACTTCTTCAAGTATACGACAATGAAGTGTGTTGTGGTGGCTTTTGGCAGTGTTCTAAAGCCGTAATTGGTTTCAAAGGCGCATTCAAAAGCCTCTCTGAAGCTTTTGGAGAGAGGTGAATTTTTGGGTGAAGGTCCGTATGCCACATGAGAACAACCACATGAGAAAGGTCGAGTATCATGGTTATAAGCACTAGGTGGCACCAAAAGTGATCAATTATGGCGAGCACAGAGATCATCAAGAGTTTTTTGAAGGTTACAAAGTATTGATCACAAAACAAGCATTGCATAAGGAAGGGTAATAAGAGTTCATCAAGAGGTTTCTGAAGGTTATTGCAATAACTATTGAGCACATAATCAATTATTGCATAAGGAAAGGTAACAAGAGGCCATCAAGAGGTTTTTGAAGGTTACACTTTATTGCAATATTTATTGAGCAGGTAATCAAGCATTGCATAAGGAAGGGTAACACCCCCAATTGGTTGACAAGGTTGCGGGTAAGCAGGTCTATTTCATTTTAACTTGATCTCGAGTCTGTTTTGCAGAGGTATGATACAAGATTGACGAACGTAGCAAGGCTTGATCATGTTTCTTTACCTCTATTCAAATACATGTGATCATGTTTGGACAAAGAAATAAGGCTCCATATGAGGCTACTCACAAGCAAGGATTGTGCAGCCAAGCTAAAGCATTAAGATTTCAAAACTTTAAAGTCTATGCTTGGGTTAGCAAACAAAAGCAAGGCACGTTCATTGTCGTATGGTTATTAGAGTCTGACCTTGAAATTTTTATCATGCATGGAAGGTGCCTGAAGAAGCTCGTTAAGTTATTCAAAACGTGATTGTACATGGTGAAGGAAGGCTTCTACACATGTGAGGCATCCTGCATACGAAAATCACACAAGGGGGTTATACAAATTCCAATGCCAAGGGAGATGATTCAAGCAAGTCGGTAAGCAAGTTAAACTTATAGTTTACGATTTTGAACTTATTAAATCTTGCAAAATTTTCTACAAAGCCAGCTTGGCAAGCAAAATTTTTCTTCGATCAAGAACACTTTTGCAGTCATATGAAGTTTGATACCTAAGTTTTTAAGCTATCTCCTTGCAACATTGGCCGATCTAAGGTACTTTTATGATTCTCAATAAGACGTATGATTCAAAAAGGTCAATTCTCTGTGAAAGCTTGACAAGGTCGATTTTATTTTTCCATGACATTGGTATGTGCAGGATCCATTAGCTCTGAGCACATAAAGTCCATCATGTTTTGTTCTTACAATGTCCTTGTGTGAAGCACGACTTCAATTTTAGGCATAATGCATAGAAGCTTCCAAAGTTTGGAATATGCTGTCAACATACAAACTCGGAGAGACTTTGCAACATGTCTGAATGATATTTCACTTGGTATGAGTATGAACCAAGCCAAGAAGGCAAGCATGGTATATATGACAGCTCTCAATTTCTCATCATACATGGTTGTGAGCCAGATTCAAGCAAGGACAACCAAAGCAGATTGAAATTCACTCTCAAGCGAGCATATACTTCTAAATTTCAGGCTAACTAGCCACAGAGGGGCGACAAAGGTTATACAATTTCAAGTTCTTCTTGTTTTTTTTGTGTTTCAATCTTTAACTTGGATATGATTTCTAGGTGTACAAAGCAAAGTGCTTTGAAAGACTTAACTAGAAGCAAGGTTTCTAACTCGTGCCAAGATATTGTCAGTACTCTCCTATTTTTAAAAACCATAGAATTTCTAGTGTGACAACCTTCTTTTGTATTTTGAGGAATTTGTCTCTTCTTCCTATGAGGAGCTATGATTGATTCAAGATCCCATTGTGAATAATATTCCAACTTGAGAGGATCTCATGTTTAGTTTTTAACACTGGTAGGAGTGGTATTTCCAGGGGTATGACCCAACTTGTCATAATAACTAATATCTAATTCTCCTAAATGATTTTCTCATGTGAAATTGATCATTTAATATGGGAAGTACCAGGGGAGAAAAAGCTAGAATATTGGTTAAGCTGGTAGACCGGCCACAGTAGGGATCCAAAGGAGGGAAAATAGGGATCCAAAGCGGGGGCCATCTTCAAAAGAGCAATGTGCAAACAATGGGCTTCAGAGACCTAAGGTTCAGCCTAATAAGACTTCCAAAATGCTAAGGTTCCAAAATTCAAAGGTTAAGTCCAATGGTCATTGCTTAGGAAAATTGGATGCTTGGTAGTGTACACAAAGTCTTCAAAGACTCCTAAGGAGGAGGGGGCGAGCCCTAAAGGTAGGGGAAGTGAGAGAGTGAGGTGAAAGAATATACATACACACACAAAGGCTTCCCTTTACACAAAGGGCATAATGGACACATGCCAGGTTCCTAACCCAGTTGCCCCCAAGATGCATTTAATTCCTATTGGATGGCCATAGAGGTGGACCAATGAGAAGTAGGCTAGAGTACATTTAGTTTAATTCATTTTAAAACACTTGATAAAAGAACCAATATAAGTTAAGCTCTCTAGAAGACTATTGGACAGTCTCCCAAGGGCTCCAATGAGCATTCAGCAGCCCAATGGCTTGCCTAATTCCTATTGGCCAGAAGACTAAGGGGTCCAATGAGAGTTTAATTGCATTATTTAATTATCTAAAGCTCTCACAAAAGGGGAAAGGGGGACACATGTCACAAGGCTATCACTTATGCTTCTCAATTATCATTGGCTAAGCTTTGTAAGGTCCAATAGGGTGCCAGCATGAGTAAAATGTCAGAGGGGTTGACCAAGAGAGAGAGGGGGATGATTTTGGCAACGCATTATCACACACACACTCACACAATCTCATATGTGAAGCAAAGAAGGCTCTCTCTTCTTCTCAAGCTTTAATGGAAAGCTCATCATCTACTCCAAGCCTGTGAGAAGGGAGGCCTACACCAACAACTCTTGGCTTTGTGATGCAAATCCAACCAAAAGCCAAGCTTCAATGCATGCTCATCTCCTCTACCATGCTAATTACTAAGCTATGTCAAGCCTTTATGAGTGATTATGTGAGGAGATATACTTCTTTCTCGTAAGACTACTCCTTCTTCTCAATCTACTCTCATAACCCGCTAGATCTCATTATCTTTGAAGGTGTGTGAGGTCTTGGGTCTGAGACCGTGAGGGAATTTTGTGTTTTATAAGTGTGTGCATGGTGCTTGAAGGTTCCATTGTATTGTAAAATGTCTCCCTTGATGGGGGAAACCTGTAATACAAAGCCTTTTGGAGGGAGGACCGGTTCCATGTAAATCCGGTCCTCAACTGTTGCCAATAGCTTAATTTCTCTCTCTTTTGAAGTATTGTTTATGCCTATCTAACTAGGTGTTATGCTTTTTGTTGCTCTCTCCATCCAAGCACGCTTGCTATGCTCATTAGGAATCTATTCTAATGAAATGTTCACTATGTTTATGCTAGTTTTCACTACACACAAGTTACTAGGCCATTAAATGCTACATTGGTATCAGAGCACAAGGTTTCTCTTTTCTTGCTCAAGAAGGGGGGCGTACTTTTATTGGCCTACCATGAAATTGGACATACAAGAGTATGTTTCAAAATGTGTAGTATGCCAAAAGACCAAGTATGATAGAGGGAATCACTTGGATTACTCTAGCCATTGCCAATTCTTAATTCACCATGGGAGAGTATACCCATGAATTTTATCTTTGTATTACCAAAATCTATCCATGGGAATACGGGAATATGGACAATAGTCGACAGGTTTAGCAAGCAAGCTCACTTTATCCCTGTCAAGAAGACTATAACGGCACACCAAATGGAAACTCTCTTCATATCACAGATTTTCAAACACCATGGATTGCCAACATGCATCGTGTCAGATAGAGATCATAGAATGACCATTAATTTTTGGAAAGGTCTCTTCATAAATCTAGGTACAAGATTGAATTTCTCTTCAGCCTATCACCCACAAACGGATGGCCAAAGTGAGATAGCCAATCTTACGATTCTTGATCTACTAAAGACCTATGTTACAGAAGTAGATCAATGCTCACAATTGGAAAAGTACTTACCTTCTACGGGAAAATCACAAGGAAGACCTAAAAGTCCCTTGCTACTTAAAGTACATGGGAAGATCTTCGATGCCGATGAGTATAGCCGTGACCTGCAAACATCTTTTCAAAAGATTAAGGAGGCTATATCCATCTCTTAACTAAGGAAAAAAGATGCTGCTGACAAGCACAGAAGGGCCTTAACATTCAAAGAAAATGATTGGGTCTTACTTAAGTTTCCTAAGGCTCGATTGAGGCAAACGACGGGCAAAAATCCTACGGGCCATCAAAAGTATTATGCTAAACTAGCAAAAGGATACTATGGTCCTTTTCAAATATTGAAGCCAATCAATGAGGCGGCTTATCAACTCAAGTTACCTAACCATTGCCTCACACACAATGCTTTTCATGTGAGCCTAATCAAGCCCTACAAAGGAGATCCTCCAAATGAACCAATTATTGAAGACCCTCCCGAAATCGAAGATCAAGAAGAGGTGCTACAACCCGAAGCTATCCTTTGGCATGAAGACAAGGTACTACGACATGGTAAGGTTATCCGACGGTATCTTATTAAGTTCAAAAATTGTACTTTTGAAGATGCTATATGGATGCAAGGAATCCAGCTTAAGGATAGTATAAACCTTGTCAACCTTACAATGCTACATTAGAGTAACCAAATGTACATGTTTCTTTTAAATGATTACAAGACTAATTATCTCTTTATTGTGCACAAATTTAAGTAGTATGCATACGAAGAATCATGTTTGGGATGACGACGTCTCTCAAACACCATGTAGAATTTGTCACTCTACTTGGGAGGATGAAATGGACTAAAGAGCAGACATGCTTGCGGCAGCTATGTCTCTCAAACACCATGTAGAATTTGTCACTCTACTTGGGAGGATGAAATGGACTAAAGAGCAGACATGCTTGCGGCAGCTATGTCTCCCAAGAACCAAATGGATTAGTCATCCATCTTGGAATGATGTCGTAGGGTAAAAAGGGATCATCTACCCGCTAAGACAAATTGACTAATGACTATGACTTTATCTCTTTTACCTCATAGTGAAGGACGATTATGATTTCAAGAGAGAGGTAATGTCATTAAATATCTAATATCTAACCAATCCAAATGATTTTCTCATATTAAACTAATCATTTAATATGGGATAATAAACGGGAACAACGGTTAGAATATAGACATGTGCTTACGGATCTATCTCAACATGGGGCTAATGGTAAAGGGGTCCAAATGAGAGATGGTCTGTCAAAGAGCAAGGTTAACTAATGAAGCTTAAAATACCTTAGGATTAGCTTCATTAAAGACCTCCAATGGTTAGTGTTAAAAGTCCTTTTGACCTTAAGCAAGCTAGGGTTGTGAGGTGGGAACCTTAAGCAAGCTAGGCATGTGCTTGACGTGGGAACCCGACCTAAACTTAGGCAAGCTAGGACTGTGCTTGAGGTGGGAACCTTAAGCAAGCTAGGGCTGTGCTTGAGGTGGGAACCCGACCTAAACTTAGGCAAGATAGGGCTGTGCTTGAGGTGGGAACTCCACCTAAGGTGCTTGTCATGCTTGATGACTAAGGTACTTGAGGTACTTGTCACATTTAATGAGAAAGTTGCTTGAGAAGCTTCGTATGCATGGGGGGTAAGATGCTTGAGTCAAAAAGAGAACCTACTCACTTAATGAGAAATTTTCTTGAGAAACTTCCGATGCTCAAAGTTAGGGGAATTCTAAAAGAGCACATGGGACACATGTCAGACTCTCACTAAGCTTAACCACATGGTGTGCTTGAATGCTATTGGTTGGGCTAAAGAGGGGTCCAATGAGCTTCTACTTCCATCTAACAAATATCTAGATATTTTCAAGCTCTCTCTCTCTCTCTCTCTCTCTAAGGGGTAAGGACGGCACTTGTCAAAAGTCTACCCATGTACTTGACTGCATGCTACATGTGATTGGCCAGGGGGAGAGGGGTCCAATGAGCCTGTAGCATGTGGAAAAGTCTCCACTCGCCCAAAGCAAGGAGGGGGGGTGCTAGGGGGATATACACCATCACACACACTCATTTGAGGGACCATTCTCTCTTGGTGAAAGTTGAGGAACACCACCTTCTTCTCCAAGCTTGTGAGAGTGAAACCCTACACCAACACTCTTGGCGATGGAATGCAAATCCAACCAAGAGCCATGCTTCAATGCTTAAGCTTGCCATCTTCTCCATCTCCATTACTATGCTATTATGTATGCTAGCAAGAAGAGTAATGATAAGTGAGGAACTACTTCTTTCTCCTATGGAATGTTTCTTCTTCCTCTTCCCTATCCTCATTCCCCGCTAGCTCTCTCCACCTTTGAAGGTGTTTGAGGCCTTGGGACTGAGGCTTGGAATAGTTAATGCTTTCTTCAAGTTTATGTTATGTTTGTGATGCATGAGGCTTTCCATCTTCATTGCATCACCTAGGTCACAAGGAACACAAAGATTCTATTGTACCAAGTCTCTCTTGATGGGAGAAACTATAATACAAATGCCTATTGGAGGGGGACCGGCTCCATATGAATCCGGTCCTCAACTATTGTCATGTTCTCTAAACTCTCTCTCTCTCTTGCAAAAGTATTGTTCATGCCAAGTTAACTAAGTACCATTTTTATGTTGCTACCATCAACTAAGTTCACCTGCTATGCTCACAAAGTAATCTCTTAAAAGTGCTTCACCTAATTTCCTAATTCCGCTACTTCCAAAGTTCATAGGCAATTTCCATTACACAACTCCCCTAATGTTTGACCTTTGGACACAACCTTTGAATTTTGGAACCTTAGCATTTTGGAAGTCTTAATGGACTGAACCTTAGGGTCTTTTGAGCCCATTGTTAGACATAGCTCTTTTGCAAATGGCCCCCCCTTTGGATCCCTATTTTCCCTCCTTTGGATCCCTACTGTGGCTGGTCTGCTAGCTTAACCAATATTCAGGCTTTTTCTCCCTTGGCACTTCCCCATATTAAATGATCAGTTTAACATGAGAAAATCATTTAGGAGAATTAGATATTGATTATTATGACATTACCTCTCTCTTGAAATCATAGTCATCCTCGACTATGGTGTAGAGAAGATAAAGCATATTCATTAGTCCTTTTCGTAGCGGGTAGATGATCCCTATGTTACCCTACGACATTGTTCCAAAATGGATGACTAGTCCATTTGGCTCTTGAGAGCCTATGTTGCCGCAAGCATGTCTGCACATTAGTCCTATCAGTCTTCCATAGTAGAGTGACAAGATCTACTTGGTGTTCGTGAGACGTCGTCTCCGTAAACTTGATCTAAGCATGCATACTACTTCATTTTTGTGCACAATAAAGAAAAAGAGAGTCTTATAAGACAAAAACTTTGTTCATTTTTTAAATTTGTACATTTGTTTACTCTAGGGAAGCATTGTAAGCATTCATAAGGTTTAGGTTATCCTTTAATTGTATGCCTTGCATCCATCTAGCATCTTCAAAAGGATAATTTTTAAACTTAATAAGATATCGTCGGATAGTCTTACTGCCTCTTAGTACCTTGTCTTCATGTCGGAGAATGGACTCGGGCTGCAGCACCTCTTCTTGGTCCTCAATCTCCGGTGGGTCTTCAATAGTTGGTTCTTGAGGTGGCTCTCCTTTGTAAGGCTTTAATAGGCTCACATGGAAAGCATTGTGTATGAGCCAATGAGTGGGAAACTTGAGTTGATAGGCCATCTCATTGATTCGCCTAAGAATCTGGAAGGGACCATAGTACCTTTTTGCTAACTTAGCATAGTTCTTTTGGTGTCTCGTAGGATTCTTGCCCGTGGTGTGCCTTAATAGAGCCTTGGGAAATTTGAGTAAGACCCAATTATTTTCTTTAAAGGCTTGGGCTCTTTTGTGCTTGTCAGCAACAGCCTTTTGCCTTTGCTATGAGATAGAGATAGCATCTTTAATCTTTTGAAAAGATTCTTGTAGGTCTTGGCTATACTCATCTGCAGCGAAAATCTTCCCGTGTACCTTAAGTAGCAAGGGACTTTTTGATCTTCCCTCATTACCTCAAAAGGTGCTTTTCCCGTGGAAGTATGTACAGTGTTATTGTAGGCATACTCCACTAAGGGTAAGTACTGCTCCCATTGGGATCTTTGATCTACTTCCGTTACATAGGCTTTTAGTAGATCGAGAATTGTTAGGTTAGCTATTTCACTTTGGCCATCCGTTTGCGGGTGATAGGCCGAAGAGAAGTTTAGCCTTGTTCCTAAATTCTCAAAGAGACCCTTCCAGAAATTACTGGTCATTCTAGGATCTCTATCTGACACTATGGACATTGACAAGCCATGGTACTTGAATATTTGTGAAATGAAGAGGATTGCCATTTGATGGGATTTGATAGTCTTTTTGACATGTATAAAATGAGCTTGTTTACTGAACCTATCTACTATCGTCCATATTCCCGTATTCCCATGGATAGACTTAGGCAATCCAAAGTTAAAATCCATGGATATGCTCTCCCATGGTGAATTAGGGATTGGCAATGGTTGAAGCAATCCAAGTTTCTTCCCTCTATCAAACTTCGTCTTTTGGCATACCACACATTTAGAAACATACTCTTGTATTTTTGCTTTCATGGTAGGCCAATAGAAATATGTTTCAATCCCCTTTAGGGTAGATTGAATCCCTCTATGCCCTGCATAAGGAGGAGCATGAGATTCATACATTACTTTCTCACGTAGTGAGCTAGTAACGCATAGTCTATTGCCGTAGAGAAGATAACCATCTTGTAAAGTAAATGGTTCCTCTTTCTTCCCTAGTGCAAGGGCTAAAATCACATCTCTAAAATCGAGATCAATAGCATACTCATCTATCATAAAAGATAGATCATTCTGAGTTGCTATGGAAACCGCATTCACTCTCGGCCGTCTTGAAAGTGCATCGGCTACTTGATTATGCTTGCCAGCAATGTGAGCAATATGAAGATGAAATTGCAAAAGGAAATTTGCCCACCTCATTTGTTTGTCGGAGAGCTTGGTCTGCGTCATGAAGTACTTAAGACTTTGGTGATCCGTTTGCAGAATAAAAGGAGTCCCCAATAAATAGTGTTTCCATGAGTCTAAGGCATGTAGAACTACAAGGAGTTCCTTTTCATATATGCTTAGAGCTTGCTCAACAGGGTCAATCCTTCGACTTTCATAGCCTATGGAGTTCCCTTCTTGAACCAAAACAACTCCAAGGCAATCACCACAAGCATCTCATTGGACCTCAAATGGCTTTGAGAGATCCGATAGTGTAAGCATAGGTTGAGAGATAAGCTTTTCGAAAGCATTGTTCTCTTTGGTAGACCATGTGTACCTAACGTTTTTCTTTGTTAGGTCATGTAATGGTCTTGCTATTAGTGAGAACTTTTCTATGAAGCATCTATAGTATGCGCACATATCTATAAAGCTTCTTAACTCATGAAGATTCCTTGGTTTAGGCCATCCTTTTATTACCTCTAACTTTGATGGATCCATTTGGATGCCATCTGGAGAGATAATGTGGCCTAAATATTGAATCTCTTGCAATAAAAATTCACTTTTCTTTCGATTAATATAAAGTTTATTCACTTTTAAAACTTGAAATATTACCTAGAGGTGTTGCTTGTGTTCGTCTAATGAATTAGAGTAGATGATGATATCATCAAAGAACACTCCTGTAAAGGTTCGGTGAGGCCTAAATAGCTTCTCCATCAAGCGGTTGAATGTGGTTGGTGCATTGGTCAAGCCAAAAGGCATGACAATGTATTCGTAAAGACCAAACGTAGTGCAAAATGCGGTCTTTACAATGTCTTGATCAACTATCCTTATTTGATGATAGCCACTTTTTAGGTCAATCCTACTGAAGTAGGTGGACCCTTGTAGCTTATCAAATAGGTCTTCTACCCGTGGAACTGGAAACCTATTCTTGATAGTGATCCTATTTAGTGCTCTGTAGTCGACACAAATAAGATATGTGTCGTCTTTCTTTTGCACTAGTAGCACAGGAGAACAAAATGGAGATGAGCTAGGCCTAACCGTGCCCTTCTCGACTAACTCATGCACTTGCCGCATTATCTCCTCTTGTTGAGCTTGAGAAACTCTATAAGGAGGTTTGTTAGGCGGTGAACTTCCTGGAAGAAGTTCAATTGCATGGTCATCATTACCTCGTTTAGGAGGTAGCTCACAAGGGATGTCGTCAATAAAGACATCTTGAAACCCCTTGAGAAAATTGGATAACTCTAATTCCTTTTGATTGTGTATATTTTCTTTTGCTAAAACATTAGGTTCATTTTGAGAATCTTTAACAAAAATCATGTACACGGAAATAGAGCTCTTTGTTACTTGTTGAAAGCTTGTGTATGTACAATGGGTATAGTGTTACCCAACTTAAAGGAGATTCTCCTTTCAGGGAATTTAACATTGGCAGCCATGCGATCAACCATGGTGCCCCTAGGATTACATCCTTGATTGAAATCCAAGAAGAGGATGCTCACCACAAAGGATCTCCTCTATGCCATGCTTGGGGAAAGGTAAGAGAGCATGATGCTTCTATTCTCTTTGAACCTGGTTCTACTCACAATTTCATATCCACAGAGTTGGCCACCAAGCTAGGCATCCACGCTCATGAGATGGGAGATGTCCTACCCGTCGATGGTGCTTTCAAGGGGCAAGAAGCTTCAGTCAGTCCCTTAATTGGGAAATTGAGGCTCCATGTCCAAAGCTATGTGGACAAAGAGGACTTGTTTATCTCTCTTCTCAAGCATGAGGATGTAATCCTAGGGGCACCATGGTTTGATCGCATAGCTGCCAATGTTAAATTCCCTGAAAGGAAAATCTACTTTAGGTTCAGGAAAAAAGATATGTACATCGATGCTAAGGAGTTGGGTAACACCATACCCATTGTACATACGCAAGCTTTCAATAAGTCAATAAAGAGCTCTATTTCTGTGTACATGATTTTTGTTAAAAATCCTCAAAATGAACCTAATGCTTTAGCAAAAGAAAAAAAAATAATCAAGAGTTATCCAATTTTCTCAAGGGCTATCAAGATGTTTTTATTGACGACATCCCTTGTGAACGACCTCCTAAATGAGGCAATGATGACCATGCAATTGAACTTCTTACAGGAAGTTCACCACCTAATAAACCTCCTTATAGAGTTTCTCAAGCTCAACAAGAGGAGATTATGCGGCAAGTGTGTTGACTATAGAGCACTAAATAGGATCACTATCAAAAATAGGTTTCCAGTTCCACGGGTAGAAGACCTATTTGATAAGCTACAAGGGTCAACCTACTTCAGTAGGATTGACCTAAAAAGTGGCTACCATCAAATAAGGATAGTTGATCAAGACATTGTAAAGACCGCATTTTGCACTATGTTTGGTATTTACGAATACATTGTCATGCCTTTTGGCTTGACCAATGCACCAGCCACATTCAACCGCTTTATGGAGAAGCTATTCAAGCCTCACCGGACCTTTACTGGAGTGTTCTTTGATGATATCATCATCTACTCTAATCCACTAGACGAACACAAGCAACAACTACAAGTAATATTTCAAGTCTTACGAGAGAATAAACTTTATATTAATCGAAAGAAAAGTGAGTTTTTCTTACAAGAGATTCAGTATTTAGGTCACATTATCTCTCAAGATGGCATGGATCCATCAAAGCTAGAGGTAATAAAAGGATGGCCTAATCCAAGGAATCTTCATGAACTAAGAAGCTTTACAGGTATGTGTGCATACTATAGACACTTCATAGAAAAGTTCTCACAAATCGAGGGACCATTACATGACCTACAAAGAAAAACGTTAGGTATACATGGTCTGCCAAGGAGAACAATGCTTTCAAAAAGCTTAAAGAAAAGCTTATCTCTCAACCTGTGCTTACACTATTGGATTGGATCTCTCAAAGACATTTGAGGTCCAATGTGACGCTTGTGGTGATTGCCTTGGAGTTGTTTTGCTCCAAGAAGGGCACGCCATAGCCTATGAAAGTCGAAGGCTCGAAATTGTTGAGCAAGCTCTAGGCATATATGAAAAGGAACTCCTCGCAGTTCTTCATGCTTTAGACTTGTGGAAGCACTATTAATTGGGGGACTCCTTTCATTTTGTGGACGGATCATCAAAGCCTAAAGTACTTCATGATGCAGACCAAGCTCTCTAACAAACAAATGAGGTGGGCAAATTTCCTTTCGCAATTTCATTTTCATATTGCTCACATTGCTGGCAAGCATAATCAAGTAGCCGATGCACTCTCAAGACGGCCGAGAGTGAATGCGGTTTCCATAGCAACTCACAATGATCTATCTTCTATGATAGATTCGTGCGCTATCGATCCCAATTTTAGAGATGTGATTTCAGCCCTTGCATTAGGGAAGAAAGAGGAACCATTTACCCGACAAGATGGTTATCTTCTCTATAGTAATAGACTATGCATTACTAGCTAACTACATGAGAAAGTAATGTATAAAATCTCATGCTTTTCCTCCTTATGCAGGGTATAGAGGGATTCACTCTACCCTAAAAGGGATTGAAACATATTTCTATTGGCCTACCATGAAAGAAAACATACAAGAGTATGTTTCAAAAGACGAAGTTTGATAGAGGGAAGTGTTACCATATACATGTGGTAGTGATGTGTGTGAACACACTAGGACCGTCGGGGCATTTTTTCCCTCTTTAGGAAGTTTTTTCCCCCGAGCATTGTATATACGCCCATCACTCTAGGGCTATCTATCTTTCCATTGCACACTAAGTAACACACTCTCAATTGTGTGCCTTGAGCTTCCTTCATCTTCTCCAAGCTGTGTGTGTTTCTCTGCAACCCTAATTCCAACAATTGGTATCAGAGCAGGTTGCGTCCTCCCGGGCTTAGTCGCCAGCAGCTCCAGTATAAGCCTGCTCACTTTCTCTGATTTCAGTGAGCTTTGGCGAGCGTTCGCAGGTCGACAAATATTTCGGGTGTGCTCGTAGAGCTCAGTCTGCTGAGATTTTTGATTCGGGCTCATTTCGGCCTCCGTTTCCACTACAGGCAGGTCTGCACAGGCAATTTCGTCAATTTGTACAAAATTTTTGTCATTGTCGTTTTCTGCATAACAGGTGTCTTACAATCTTCTACAGTTTGTGCTATATAGCACGTGTCGTTCCCGCTCTGTTTCTCCTATTTTCGGGCAGTTTTCACATCAGCTGAAGCATTTATCATGGCTGACAACAACAACACAGATGTGTTCAAGATGTTTGCTGCTGAGAACAGGTTGGATGGGGACAATTACCCTATGTGGGCTTATATGATGCAACACGTTCTTGTGTCAAAGGGCGTCTGGAATATTGTGCAGGGAATTGATATACGTCCTAGTTCTGAGGATGTAGGCGATGTTGAGGATGTTGCAGGTCTTGCTGCACGGATTGCAGCTATTAGATTTTTTTTGCCTACAGCCGAACAAGCTCGTTGGGATGTAAAGGATGCGCAGGCTCATGCATTGATTGCGTTGTCCGTGAAGCGCACCATTGTTCCTCACATCCGTTCAGCAAAATCTGCAAAAGAGGCTTGGGATATTTTGGATGGTTTTTATGCAAGTCGCAATGAGGCTAAAATTGCTTTGCTGCGTAAAGAGCTGAGTCGAAGATTATGCATGAGGAAGATGATATGGACACTTTCCTTGGTAGTGTCAAGGATATCAATGAGCAACTTATTTCTACAGGTGAAGTCATTTCAGACAGTTCCCTTGTGCAGACTATTCTTGATGCCTTACCAGATTCTTACCAGACTTTTGCTAGTACTTGGAGACTGATGACCCAAGGAAATCCTGAAGTTGTCAAGTTTGATGCATTGTGCACATTGCTGTTGCAAGAGTTACTTTCCAGAAAAAACAGAACTAGGCAATGTGCAGTTGAATAGGCTTTTATTGCTTCTCAAAGAAAGGGTGGCAACAGCAATGCAGCCACTTCTCATGGTTCTGCTGCGAGTGGCAAAACTTCTGTTCCCAATGCTTCTGCTGGCAACACTTCGTATGGAAATTATGGTCGTAAGGGCAAAAAGAAAATGCGTTGCCATTATTGTAAAGCTAATGATCACTTAATCAAGTCGTGTCCTAAGTTGAAGGCCAAAGAGGCTAAAAAGAAAGAGGGTGGTTCCACTGCAAATGTTGGTTCCACTACAAATGCTACCATTGATGTTGATGCAAAATGGGCTTTTAGCGCAGAGTGCACTTACAATCCTGCTGTCCATGATGCATGCCTGTCAGTTGCTGCAGATTCACATGTGTGGTATTTCGACAGTGGTGCTACAAAGCACATTACCTCACATCGTGAATTGTTCACCTCTCTCGAGTCTGTCCCTCGTGGGAATTCAGTCACTTGTGCCAACAATGCCTCTTATCCGGTTCAGGGAGTTGGAAAGATTGTGCTTACTGTTGCAAATGGCAGTTCTTTCATACTTTTTGATGCACTTTATGTACCTGGGATCAGGAAGAATCTCTTGTCTGTATCCGCACTTGCAAGACTTGGACTTATAGTCAAATTTGCGGATGACAGATGTACAGTTCATGATCTCAGTTTTGGTGATGAAATTGTTGCATTTGGCCTTTTGTGCCGTGGGCTGTATAAGCTCACTTTGTATGACAAGTGTGGACAAAATTTTGCAAATGTTGTTGCAGATTCAAGGGCTATTTCATATGCAAAACTTTGGCACGCACGTTTTGGTCATCTGAATTTTGCCAGTTTGATGCGTTTGCAGAAATCTGATATGGTTGCTTCTTTGCCGCCTCTTGAAGCACCTGTCAAACATGTTTGTGAAGGCTGTATTTAGGGTAAGATGCAGCGTTCTAAGTTTCCAAAGGATGGTTCAGTTCGGGCCACATGCTAGTTGCAGCTTGTGCATAGTGATGTTTGTGGGCCCATGCAAACTCCGTCCTTGGGCAATTACCTTTACTTCGTAACTTTGATTGATGATTACTCCAGGCATGCATGGGTACTTCCGCTTAAAGCGAAGTCCGAAGTTTTTATGTGCTTCAAACAATTTTTGGCTATGGCTGAAAATGTCTCGAAATGTACTATGGGCACCCTCCGTTCCGATCGAGGGGGGGAGTATATGTCTCATGAATTTAATGAGTTTCTGGCTAGTCGTGGGATAAAACACCAATGTACAGTGCCTTATACACCTCAGCAAAATGGTGTTGCTGAGAGGAAAAATAGGTCACTTACAGAAATGGCACAATGTAACGTCAAAAGTCAAGCTTTGGCGCGTTCTTTTTGGCTTGAGGCCATCATGTGTGCCACTTCTGTACTAAACAGGTGTCCTACAAAATCTTTGCAGTCTATTACTCCATATAAAGCATGGCATGATAGAAAGCCTATTATTGATGCAGATGTACATGATGTACTTGATGAGGAAAGGGCTGAAAATGAGCAGGCTAGAGGTATGTAAAAATGGGTGGTGCACACTTTGCGTGACAGTAAATTGGATTGTTATGCTTTGCATCAGATTGTTATGCTTTGGCTGTGTCTAGCTTACATGATGTTGAGGAGTCTCTATCTTTTGATGAAGCAGAGAATTTAGAAAATTGGATGGCTGCCATGCAATCATAATATGATGCACTTATAGAAAATGACACATGGACTTTATGTGATTTGCCTCATGGCAAAAAGGCCATTGGTACAAAGCGGGTTTACAAGTTGAAACGCAAGCCGGATAGTGAGATCGATCGCCATAAGGCTCGACTTGTTGCAAAGGGTTATGCACAGCAAAAAGGCATAGATTATGAAGAGACTTTTGCTCCCACTTGTCGTATGACTATTGTGCGTTTTCTATGTGCATTGGCAGCTCATTTTGGTTGGGTTATACATCAATCAGACATTGTTACTGCTTTCTTGAATGGTGACATATTTGAGGAAGTTTATGTAACACAGCCTCACGGTTTTGTCATAAAAGGACAAGAGGACAAAGTGTACAGATGTAAGAAGGCTTTGTATGGGTTGAAGCAATCTCCTCGTGCTTGGTATGAGAAAGGTGACACTTATTTGGTCAAACAAGGCTTTTGTAACAGTCCAACAGAAAGCACATTGTATGTAAAGCGTGAGGGTGATGTACTTCTCATTGTGGTTCTTTATGTCGATGATTTGTTGATCACTGGACCAAATGAGAGACATATTGCTAAATTTAAGGCTAATTTGAATGCTACTTTCAAGATGAAAGATTTGGGACTGTTGCATCATTACTTGGGTATATAGTTTAAGCAGTGTGATGGTGGTATTGCCTTGTATCAGAAAAGTTACATAGAGACAGTGCTATGTAAATTTGGACTTGAGGATTGAAAACCTATTGCCACTCCCATGGAAACAGGTTTGAAGTTGAGTCTACATGATGATGGCGATCCTGCTGATGTCACTCTTTACCAAACTACTGTTGGCTGCCTCATTTATGTATGCAACACGAGGCCAGATATTCAATTTGCAGTCTCACAGGTCAGCAGATTTATGCATAGCCCAGGGTCTAAGCATTTCCAGGCTGTCAAGAGGATTTTTCGCTACCTTAGTGGCGCTTTACATCTTGGCCCGTTTTATCCCAAGGGGGGATCATTGCCGCCAGGTTTACATGCTTTTTCGGTCTCAAATTGGGCTGGTTGTTTTGACATGCCAGTGTCCACAAGTGGTTTTTGTTTCATGCTTGGAAGTTCATGTATATCATGGTTGAGCAAGAAGCAACCTATTGTGGCCAGTTCGAGTTGTGAGGCTGAGTACAGGGCAGTCTTCACAGCTACGGTTGAGTGTGTATGGCTCAGACGCCTTATGGCTGATTTGGGTGTTGGACAGGACACTGCCAACACTATCTACACTGACAGTCAGAGCGCATTAGTAGTTGCGAGGAACCCAGTTTTTCATGCTTGCACAAAGCACATTGAGGTGCATTACCACTATGTCAAGGAGAGGCTCTCAGTAGGAGAGATCAACTTGGCTTATGTGCCAACACAGGACAACCTTGCAGATCTTTTCACAAAGGCATTGTCTCGTGAGAATCTTGAAGCTTACCCAAAGCTTTGGGCTTACTCCCCTTTGTGGATTGATCATGTCCTCAGGGCATGGCACTTCCCTTTACTCATGTGCATCTCTCGGTCACCGCATCACTCCAGGGGGGATTTGTTACCATATACATGTGCTAGTGATGTGTGTGAACACACTAGGACTGCCATGGCATTTTTTTCCTCTTTAGGAGGTTTTTTCCCCCGAGCATTGTATATACGTCCATCACTCTAGGGCTATCTATCTTTCCATTGCACACTAAGTAACACACTCTCAATTGTGTGCCTTGAGCTTCCTTCGTCTTCTCCAAGCTGTGTGCGTTTCTTTGCAACCCTAATTTCAATAGGAAGCAACCTGGATTGCTTCAAACTTTGCCAATCCCTAATTCACCATGGGAGAGTATATCCATGCATTTTATCTTTGAATTGCCTAAGTCTATCCATGGGAATACGGGAATATGGGCGATAGTAGACTGGTTCAAACAAACAAGCTATTTTATACCTGTCAAAAAGACTATCAAAGCCCATCAAATGGAAACCCTCTTCATATCACAAATCTTCAAGTACTAGAATGAGATCCTAGAATGACTAGTAATTTCTAGAAGGATCTCTTTGAGAATTTAGGGACAAGGCTAAACTTCTCTTCGGCCTACCACCCACAAATGATGTCCGGAGTGAAATAGCTAACCTAACAATTTTTTATCTACTAGAAGCCTACGTAACGGAAGTAGATCAGAGGTCCCAATGGGAGAAGTACTTACCCTTGGTGGAGTATGCCTACAATAATATTGTACATACCTCCACGGGAAAAGCACCTTTTGAGGTAATTGAAGGAAGATCCAAAAGTGCCCTGCTACTTAAGGTACACGGAAAGATCTTCGCTGCATATGAGTTTAGCCAAGACCTACAAGAATCTTTCCAAAAGATTAAGGATGCTATCTCTATCTCACAGCAAAGGCAAAAGGTTGTTGTTGATAAGCATAGAAGAGCCCAAGCCTTTAAAGAAAAGGATTGGGTCTTGCTTAAATTCCCCAAGGCTCGATTAAGGCATATGACGGTGGTGCACCCAATTTGTGTCGACACGGGGAGAAGCTAGTAGCAGGTGCACGACATTAAATAGGATGATGATATCGGACTTTGGCAGGACTTATATGCATATTGGAGAAGGTACGGTGGGGATATGTATGTCAAATGCGGCAATTTACAGGTTGATGATGGTTTTTTGGAGCTCTATTAGCCGAAAGCTTAACGGCTTGTGTGCCAATTCGGTGGACAAGTTCATCGGGATTAAAGATTGTGAGGGTCGTGGTGGTCGTCTCTTTAATCAAGGGAGATCTCACCCGATGTCGTCTATGTGTAGCCGCGTATGCTGTTTTGCGGCCATGATGGCCTTGGCACAGGAGCATGAGTTCTTGTGTTAAGGTATGCGGAGCTATGCACGAATGATCGGCCGCGGGTTGCCTCTCGTGGGAAGGGGGTTCAAGTAGAGAGGATAATATTAAAAAAAGGATTTTTTTAAAGAAACTGAAGGCATGCAGTGACAGGCAAAGCAGGGAAAAAGTTGCGCCATTGGTTGTGCTCGCATGAAGAGGATGGCCAAGCCTTGCATGGGAAAGGCCAGGTCTGCAAGCCAGGTGGGTGGCCATCTGTCCAGATAGTGCTGCATGGGAGAGCAGGTGACGGGAAATGGGAGTTGCATGGGGAAAGGAAAGGGCGGCATGCAGAGCACTGGAGGAAAAAAAGTTGAAGCCCAGCCAGTACGAGAGAGGGAGCAAGGGGAGGCCGTAAACAAAAGCAGGCCGAGTGCTGCAGATTGGGGCCGCCATATCAGGATAGGGGGCGATACTGCAGGGCCGTCAAGAGCGCTGCAGGAGGGCCACCTTGAGGTGAGCAGTGCCGGGAGAGACTTCAAGAGGATGCAGAAGTGCCATGTTGCACCAAGGTATCAAGGGCCTGGCCTTGTTATGAAGGAAGCCAAGAGAGTTACAGTTGGAGAGGCTGCCAACTGCATGTAAAAAAAAACTGGATGGTGTAGAGAGTTAAAGGGCTGGTGTGCAGGTCAAAGAGGAGCCACTACAGGAGGTCGAGAGTATGGAGGAAGCTCCATCAGAGACATGACCTGCAGACGACCATGCATGCGTCTATAGGAGGAGGGCCGCCAATCAAATACAGAGGAGGGGTTGGGTCTGCAGGAGAGGCGTGAGTTGGGGAGTCCGGGTGGATTGAGCAAGGGAGATGGAGCGCCATTTGGGGGTGGACTGTATGCACTGAAAAATGCCATGAGAAGGGATGGTGGCGGACATGAGAAGAGTTGGTTGCAGTACATGAAAACCTGGAGAAAGTTGCATGCCATAAGAAGGAGTTTCTAGAGCAAAAGGGAGTCGAAAGCCGCAGGTAGCTAGGTAAGGAGAAGCACGAGATAGAGAGTACGGGATGTTGAAGGGATTGAGGAACATAGCTGCATGGCATGAGAAGTAGCTGTTGAGAAGGCCACCACAATGCAAAGGGAATTGGGCCAAGGCTACAAAGGGGTGGAGTTAAGTCTGGCCTGCATGAAGACAAATTCTTGGGAGCGACCTATCGATCCCGAAGGCCAAAATGGACGGCAAGTGAATTGAGCATAACATGTGCAGCATTGTGTCGGAAGCTAGTCCATCACTTGTAGTTGAATTCCAAGCTCACCGTAGCAGAGTTTTCTCCCTTTTGTCTCTACTTATCTATGCACCCTCATCATCTATGTAATTGTTGGGTGGGTCGAGTTTATGAATGCTTCCTATATTGTTGATATCATTTATGTCATGTGGAGATAAACTTCGGGGTTACATGTTTGTGGGTATTACACATGTGAGAGATCGGACGAGAGTCTTATGTGTCAACCGATTTTGAGATGTATATATATGGAAATATAGTGCTCAGAAGGATTGAAGGTAGAAGCTATCATGGTATGCTTTGTAACTGAGTGGGTGTAGTCTGGGTTGGTTGGGTACGGGCAGAGGCAGTGGTTGTTTGCAATTTGTGTGTCGAGATGTGTGTTTGCTAGGGGATAGGGGTGTTGTGGAGTCACTGGGCTATAGAGAGGCATTCAGGTTGTGTGTTGGGTGTGTTCTTATTTCCCCCTTTCCATCTTGTGGTGCCCCCACTGAGGACCCACTGATTGCTTCCTAGCAAGGTGTTCGTGAGTCAAGATAAAGCAAGAATTTGGTCCGGTCTTCAAAGAAGATGAAGATGCAGATGGTTGGATTGCCGATTTTGAGCTATTCATGCTGACAATACTACGGATGCCAGGAGATGAAGCAAAGCTCCAGACTCTACCTTTGGTGCTGCGAGGTAAAGCAAAAGCTTGGTTCGATGGTTTAGAAGATGTCACAAGCAGAATTGGATCAAATTTTGAGAGCAATTCCTACAAAGGTATCGAAAGGTGATGTCGACTTCGGAAGCACATGCAAAGATCAAAGGCTTGCAGCAAGACGTAAGTGCAAATTTTAATGCCTTTGATAAATTTGAAGCTTATTGGGGGGATTTTGCGGTTGCTACCCAAGCAACCAATGCGGGATATTTTAAGCTGGAAAGGTTTCTATCTTGCTTGCATCCGTATGTTCGTGAAAGAGTCGATTATGAAGATCCAAGGACCTTTTATGAAGCTGTCAAAGTTGACAGAGCAAAGAGTCGAAAGATGAAGAAGAAGATGGAGGCAGGATTGTTGCAGTCTATAGGGCGCGATTTCTTGGCGAGCAATTTCTGGCGAGCTCTTTTTAAGAATCGGGCGAGCGGATTCCCAAAAGAAGGGACAATCTACCCATCTCTCTCTCTCTCTCTCTCTCTCTCTCTCTCTCACACACACACACACACACACACTCTCTCTCTTTCTCTCTCTCTCTCTCTCTCTCTCTCTCTCTCTCTCTCTCTCTCCAACTGAAATTTGATTGTTGTTTCACGACCAACTTACATTCAAACAAAAAACACCATGGAATCATTCAATACACTATTAATAAGAGAAATAGAAGTTACTTACACACAGTTACGGTCTATTTCATATAGCAAACCCCAAATCTATGTGTTCCATTGCATCAAAAGTAAATACATATGGGGGGTGATACATCATGGGTGACATGGAGGAAAGAAGGGCGGCGGGGGGCCATATCCTCTGGGAGGAAACAAAGGTCGTGCCAACGGGGGCAGTGCACCAAATGGTGGGGGAACTCCTCCAAATGGCAGAGGGTACGAACTATATGTGTGTGTGTGTGTGTGGGGGGGGGGGGGGGGGGGGGGGGGGGGGGCTGTAGGTAGTGAAGAGGCAATGGATCAACTCCGGGTGGGGACCCAGATGTGGAGGCAATGAATGCACTGGGAGACGGTCCAGTTGCACGCCATGCCAAAACTGGGGCCGTGAAAGTGGGATATGGTGCTGCTACTACCCCGCCCTGACTGCTTAGTGGTGTCGGGAACGGTGGGTCAAGCGGATGAAGCTGCTTGGACACTTGCTTCGGTTGCTCAGTTACTTGAGCTCTGACACTCCTATGAAACATCAATGTCGAGCCTAAATCGGAAGGTAGGCGCTGAGCTGGCTCCAGACAAGCACTGAAAACTGCCCAATCCTTCTCACAACTGATGCAATGTCTACGTAGTAGTAAACATTGTGATGCCAATGTCCCAACTCCTGCAAAACAATCTGACACAACATCTCCCATGTCTGTGAAGCTACCTAGTAGCCATCTACAAAAAAAAAAAAGTAACCTTTAGATTTATTATACCTATAATTTTATAGGAACAATCAAAAAAACTTCCAAAAAGTATCTACCACCTGGCAAACGCTGGACTCCTCTCAACACCTCTACGATAAGGCCGGCCCATACGATCAAGCTTCCATCATGTGGAATCTGAATCTGGTAGCTTCTCCCACAACATGTCGTCATCTGCAGAGAAGCCACGTACATTTGTTGCAATCTCTCCATCCGCTCCATCGTACCTCGGAAGCCGACACCCACCAGGTCTAGGGGGTGAAAAAATGGCCAGCAACAAAGTACCAACCTACGAATGCAAGTAAAACCTTATTTTTTGACATGCAAACATTGAAGTTGCTATTCATTATCAAAACAAAAAGAAAACATACCCCCTCTAAATAGTCTTGAACAGTCGTACAACTAGACTCCGACAGCCGTAAGTACAATATCCTCAACAACTCGAAACCAGCTCCCTTTGCCTTCGAAGTGACAATGGAAAGATGTTCTGCATGACATGTCACCACAATCATGCCATTAACCAAAAGAAACTCGGATGCCAGAAGGAATGCAGCATCCACAAGCTCACTATCCCATTGGTTCCATAAAGGAACCCCACACGTGCTAGCTGCGCGCATGTGGCCTAGTGTGTAAGGGAAAGGCCATGTACACCAAACATACGCCACCCAATCTCAAGCTGGGGTTCATCTGCACTGTTCCTGATAGAGAGCCCAAGAATCTACCTAGTGACTGCATAGAACTGCATGCAATCTTTGTTAGCACTAAAATTGAGCTCATAACTATGATTGTAAATACATGTCATTGCATAACACATCTGGAATAGCTTTTGCCAACTCTTTGGCACTAGCATGCACTGCAAGGTGGCATGGCTCTACATGCATATCTGTATGTAGCAACATAAGATCAAATATATCTTTCAAGAAATGCTAAAGAGAACAACACAACATTAACCATTTTCACGTACCTGGATGGTTATCTCCCACTACAACATAACATGAAGATATCGACGCATCATATATCGATGGTCATGCCTTTCCACGCATATATCAACGGAATTAGAGCACGTCGATATAGGCGTCTATATACGCGTCGCAATGAGCGTCGCTATACGCGTGGAAAGGCTTTATTTGCTACGCTTATATCGATGCAGCGACCCACAGGTATATCGACGCTGTTTGCGACGCAAAAAATTTTGGGGGAAAAAAGGGAAACCCGCGCGCGCAAGGGCCATTTTCGCCTGCTCAAATCGTGGCCGAAACCTGTTGCGTAGGTATTATGTCACTCTCCCCCCCCCCCCCCCCCCCCAACCCCTCTCTCTCTCTCTCTCTCTCTCTCTCTCTCTCTTTCCTACACACACACACACACACACACGATGTAGAGAGAGAGAGAGAGAGAGAGAGAGAGAGAGAGAGAGAGAGCGGTGTGTGTAGGAAAGAGAGAGAGAGAGAGAGAGAGAGAGAGAGAGAGAGAGAAGTGTATGTGTGTGTGTAGGAAAGAGAGAGAGAGAGAGAGAGAGAGAGAGAGAGAGAGAGAGAGAGAGAGAATTAATGTATGCGTAGGAAATTAAAATTAAAGAAAGAAAAATTAAAGAGAGAAATGAAATGAAATGTTATATTAACCTCTTCGAAAGGCCAAAGTGACCTATGAGACAAGAAAGTTACAATGTGGTGGATCCGATACAAAGTCAGAGTAAAAAGATGACAAAATGACAAAATAAAATATTATGGAATCCTAAACAGCTGGGTGTGGACTAAACGGATAAAACAGCTAGCTAGGATAGGTAGATCATAGGAGATCCAGCATCTGTCGTTGGCGGATCTCATCAATCTCCTCCATGGTCAGTAGTCTGACCGGGCATTGTGCATGTCGAGCCAAAGTGACCTGGATCGTCTGATGCAGCCTATGACTTCATTTGACTAGCTCAAAATACATTCGAAGCTCAACTCTCACCTTTACACATGAAAGTCCTCTAGGGAGCAACAACAGCGCCGTCGTTGCTCTTAGAGACAAGCTTCCTCCTCAAAAAAGGTTGGGCGGGGACATATAACAAGCCGTAGGTCAAACGGATAGAAGAAACGTCCAAAATAAAAGCCGTTTTTGAAGTCCGGTTGGGTTTTTCTACGGAAAAACGCAAACGGACTTCATAAACGGCTTCTACGTCATAGGTCAAATCCGATTGCGTTTTTCTATCAAAAAACGTAAACGGACTTCGAAAATGGTTTCTATGCCTACCGAAACCATCCGTAGTCCATTAAGTAGTCTTAAGGCAATTTCAAGAGCGTGTATGGCAAGCCGTAGGTCAAACAGACAGAAGAAACATCAAATACACAATCCGTAGGTCAAATCCGGTTGCGTTTTTCTACGAAAAAACGCAAACGGTCTTCGAAAGCTGATTCTATGCCTACCGAAACCATCCGTACTCCATTAGATAGTCTTTAGGCAATGTCAAGAGCGCGTATGGCAAGCGGTAGGTCAAACGGATAGAAGAAAGGCCAAATACACAAGCCGTAAGTCAAATCCGATTACGTTTTTCTACGGAAAAACGCGGACGAACTTCAGAAACTGATTCTACGTCTACCGAAACCATCCGTAGTCCATTAAGTAGTCTTAAGGCAATGTCAAGACCGTGTATGGCAAGCCATAGGTTAAACGGACAGAAGAAACGTCAAATACACAAGCCGTAGATCAAATCCGGTTGCGTTTTTCTACGAAAAAACGCAAACGGACTTCAGAAATGGCTTCTATGCCTAATGAAACCATCCGTAAATGATTACGTAGTCTTTAAGCAATGTCAAGAGCACGTATAGAAAGCCGGAGTTCTACCGTATCCCGAGCGACATTTTACGAGCGAATATAAATCCGAGCGAATACCTCACATGACGATATCAAAATATTGACTTGTAAAATGTAATGAAAAAAACATTTCATTTGTTGCAAGAGGAAGAAAATTTCAAAAGAATTGGAAGGTCCTATGTTGAAGAGTCGAATTCATCGTCAATGAAAACACTATGTTTTTTATGCGTTCGAAATGGAGAGGATATTCGTAAAGTGCAAACAAATTAGGGTTTACATGCATGTATAGATCAAGAACTAAACAATGAAACAAGAAACTAAATTCAACAAGCTCTACATTTGTAAGTTAAATAATTGGCATTATACACAGTCCATATTACAAGTTACACTATCAAACCATTACTATAAGACAATTCTTATAAAATCAGACAGAGTTTCCTTTGCAAGAGGAAGAAAATTTTAAAATATATCCTGGGTCCATTAATGGCCACCTCACATGAGGATTTTAAAAAATTGACTTGCAAAATCAAATAAGAAAAGTATGAACTATTTGTCGCGATGACAAAATCTTGCAACATATGATAATTCATTTGACTCTATAAAGAGTCACATTCATCATCAATGAAAACATTGCGTTTTTTAGGCGTTTTGAAGACAGGATAGTTGTATTGTGATTCCTCCACCATCCGTTGAGCTGTCGCTTCTGCGTAAATTGGCAATACACTTCCACAGACATGCAAAAGCATATATAGTCAATATACATGAAATCAAAATCTTTAAATTTCATTAATGACAATACATAAATGCCGACGAATTTATCAAAAACAACATGAAAACTAAAAACACAAAGATGATGTCAATGTCATAGGAGGAGTGAAGGCTCACTAGTCATCAAAAGGGTTGACAAATGATGGCACGTCACCCTGATCCTCAATGTCTATAGAGGTAGATGCCTCGTCTCGGCTTCGCTTTTTAGGACGAAGCAAGGGCACCACATAATCTCTGATGAGAGGCTCATCAATATCAACTGCACCACATGCTCGTCCAGACGCACAGCATGCAGCCAAAACAGGAGATGTACCACATCCTAGCTCCAATCAAATACCTTCAGGTCGACAAAGTAGCTCCACAAAAGCCGCAACAAAAGCCTGGCTCCGCTGTAACTCACCGCGCCAAGGGACCCCGGATCCTGCTCTCGCCATAGACTGCTCTGGAAAATGGTGTGTCATGAATGAATCTGAAGGGTGTAGACCCAAGCGAGAGAAGAGTGCTGTGCTCTCTGCGACATAGCATGATGGCTGCATCCCAATCCTGTGTACCATAAATAGCATAGAGCACTGACACTGCAAACCAAATTACAAAGCTATAACTTTCAAGAAAGAGCCTCAACAAAGCTGCAAATAGAATTCAAGGAAGCAATACCTGAACTCGACCAGATAAACTCTCAACACATCCATATGAACTATGATGGAGCACCATAATGCGACGATGCACAACCATCTGCGAAGCACGGCAAAATCTCTCCACCCATCCAATAACATCTCCTATTTAAAGTTAGGTTGTTATAAGAAAAAACTACTAACATCATGAAATAGCGAATATACAAATATTCTATTAGAAAACAAATACCTGTTGTAGAAGCCATAATTAGCAACCAACCAGAATCCGCAAGTGTAGAGAAAGTCAAATGTATACTAGAACGCACATGATCCTCTGTGCAAATATCCAAACTAGATGGTGAAGAAGATCCTGAATGCAAGCCACCGCATGGAAGATCCAAAAACACAAGATCTGCAGCCCATGTCATAGGTCTCCCTCCACGAGTGTACAACACACCACCTGAGCGTACTACTCGAGACATATGGTCATGTACAAGACTCCATGATGCATTACGAATACCCTCTCTAAAGTCTGCAGCGATAGAAATGTAGTCACCAACAACGGCGATACATCGTATGTCACCACCGCGAAGCGCTGGACAAAGCAATGGAGACTCCAAAACATAGATAAACTTGATGCTCTTCTTAAGAACAATCATCCTCGAAGCATCTTCAACCACAAATACACACGCAATATGTGAATCATTTCATAAATTATGAACAAAAGGTAAAAGTAAAGTATCAACAAATACTTACCATAATCCAAAATATCCTCAGCACCCGGGTATCGACTACAGTCTCTGTCCTCTCACGGGATGAGTGGACACCTTCAAAGAGATAGGTAATGCTTTTGAATCTATTGAAGTCAATATCATAAATTTATATGCAGCAAAGGATACCATGAGCATACCTGGCTGCCTCTCCTCTACTATAGGTGCGGCTAGTGGTTGTACCTGTGTTGCTGCATCTCTCTGCAAAGCTTCGTGAAGCTCTTTCTCTCTAGCAAGGATGTGACCCTTCGCCATGTCTATCCACCAAGGACATGTATCTCTCTCCCATGTTGTCAAAGTAGACATACTTGGGAGGTACATGTATGTTTCCTCTGATGCCGCTTGTGTCCATTGTCTCACTACATATGGAAGAGCTGGCAAAACTCCTTTGGACACCAAAAGCAACAAAAATCTAACAAAAAACATAAGCCATAAGCACACAAATCCAAAGTAACACAAAACCCTAAACCAAAGTTGTAAACCAAAACTCTAACAAACCTGTAAGCCAATCGTTGGGCTGCCATGCGAAAGGTATCCACTTTCTTGAGTGCTTGTTTCTCCACATCCTTTGTTTTAGCCTCCAAAGACACTTCCAATGGAAAAAGATAGGGTCTAGCCTCAAATTTTATTTCATCAAAGTAAAACCCTAGAGTGCTATCATGTGGTAATGGCACTCCTCCCGCCACATCCAAAAAGTCTGAAACAAGTTGTGTTGCTCTCTCATAGACACGAGCAAGATAGCCTTCTCTACGAAGCCAACTACACCAAAAAAACACAACAACAAAGTCATAACATAGTCAAAGTAATCCATGCACAAAAATCCAAGCAAGCACAACAATACTCACTGTCGAAACACATGATCCCCTTTCTTTAAACCAAAAGCTGCCCTTGTGATTTTGTCAGACTCAAGTAGTGAGACCCATTGGATTTTATTTTGTACCGGAGCATCATGAAGAGCAATCAAATTTAATTTCTCTAAAGTTGCCCAACTATCATATCCCCATCTGAGCGACATAATCCTTGCCAACCAATCTGTCCCAAGATTAGGATCCACAATATTCAATAGCTGCAACACTTCAAAAAATAACAAGTTATACTTTATAACCATAATGACCTTACGACTTCACACTTATATAGTGAAATGTACCTTTCCGATCCGTTCTTGATATTTATGTACTATTTCTCGATTAATATTCTCCTCCTCTTTGTTTTTTTCCTCTTCAGAGAGTTGTTGACCAAGTTGGGACAATCTAGACGCTTTCTCTTTTGTTATTTGAACCTAAAAGCAAAACTAACTTGTTCATGAGACAACGGAAAAACCCCAAACATAATCTGCAAGCAAAAAAGGTTTAAAAACTCACATCAAAGACAAGCATGCCAAGATAGCGCCGTGTGAGTGGATACCAAGGTTCCGTACCCTTGGTAGCATACTTTCTTCGCACTGTCGCAATTAATTTCTGGTCTTTCTCAGGAAGTGTCACCAAATAGCTTTCATGATCTGCTGCACATATGTGATTGGTATTCACAATCTCATCTCGAAGATGATTAGCCACCAAAGCATGTGTATTCATACTACAAAAAATCAAAGTGATTAGCTTGAACTATGAATTATTCCAAGAGTTCCAAAATATGTCTTCATAGAAACTTACACATTCATTCTTTGTAAGCTGCTCAGTAAAGCAATCTCAAGAACCTTTGTGGGATCTATGATAGTACAAAGCACCCTACAATGTTTTTCTTTTGAAGTTGAAAACTTCTCTTTGATTGCTTCAGTCCATGCAAGCGTGCGATGGTTGCCCTCCCATACGTAAAACATGTGGTCGGAAAGCTCTGCAAATCTTGATTGGCCTTTAAGCTCTGACTCAAACAAGAAAACAAAGATTAACACAATGAAAAAACTCCATGATATGATATCAAAAACAACTTTAAACTAACCTGTCACAATGGAGTTCTCTTTCTTGCATGTCCAAACTGAAACAATGAAAGCACCTTTTTCTGGCATATACCCTTCTTTTGCAAATGCAGCTTTCAATCCACTCAGATCATCTCTAATTCCTCTTACTCTAGCATAAGGAATCAGCCTACACAATGGTATAGAGGGACAATCAAAGCAACTGAACATACGTGTGGTCTGTAGTATATCAGCACCTCTATGCATGTAAATATTTTGCTCCTCACTAATCTCTACAGCTGAAGTGACCTCTGCTCGCATTTCCCATGGAATAATTTGAAGATTATTCTCTTCAGGAGCCACCACATCATCAATATCATGCATAGTATCAACCTCATGCGTAGACCCTTGACCAATGTCCATAGAATAAACTTCATCCTCTTGTGTGTCATGATACCCTGACATTTCTGTTACTGATATTGACAACAGTTGATCACCACTGTCAAGTGGTTGCACAGACATTCTTTTGCTTCTTGTACCTTTTCCAGTTCGTCCACATGTAGAAGGACTACATAAAACAAAATAATCATATCTTCAAAAAAAACGGGCAGAGTTTCCTTTGTACATGGTATAATATTTCAAAAATACTTCAGTCGTTTGGACACCTCACACGAGGTTTTTCAAATCCTTAAGATAGCAAAAAAACTGTAGACAATCAAAATCTTACCATATAAAAGTCCTTTAAACTTATTTTATACATGCTTAGAGTTGGTATTTTAAGAATGCCAATAACTGTCTCTAGGCATACCCGTCGACAGGCATGTTCAACGAACAAGTCTAGTGACAGTTTTTGAATACATGCTTGAAATACTATCTCTAGGCATGCACGTCGGCATGCATGCCTAGAGACAGTTTTTGAATATATGCTCAATTTACTTGCTTATGGAATGAGCTTCATATTCAAATACATTGCCTGTAGGCATGCACGTCGACGTGCATGCCTACAGGCAGTATTTTGAGAATGTGCTCGACATGTAGCATATTCTTGAAATACTGCCTATAGGCATGCACGTCGACGTGCATGCCTACAGGCAATGAATGTAAGTGTGCGTCGTGTTTACGTACCTGGAAGGAGGGCGTCCTCTTCGTGTAGGAGGTAGACCTCTACCTTTCTTCGGATTTGTCGGCATCTTATAGAATTTTTCTGTGTAGAAGAAATTGGCTCCCACGAATCCAAGATACACTATTTCAGAAAATAATCCACATATTAGCTTTTCAAAATACATGCTGATAGAGATCCTAGAATGACCAATAATTTTTGGAAGGGTCTCTTTGAGAATTTAGGTACAAGGCTAAACATCTCTTTGGCCTATCACCCACAAACGGATGGCCAAAGTGAAATAGCTAACCTAACATTCTTGATCTACTAAAATCTTATGTCACAAAAGTAGATCAAAAGTCCAAATGGGAAAAGTACTTACCTTTAATGGAGTATGCTTACAATAACATTGTACATACTTCCACAAGAAAAGCACCTTTTGAGGTGATAGAGGGAAGATAAAAAAGTCCCTTGCTACTCACGGTACATGGGAAGATCTTTGCTGCACATGAATATAGCTGAGACCTACAAGAATCTTTCCAAAAGATTAAGGATGCTATTTCCATGTCTCAACAAAGGCAAAAGGCTATTGCTGATAAGCACAAAAGATCTCTAGCCTTTAAACAAAATGATTGGTTCTTGCTTAAGTTTCCCAAGGCTCAATGTCCAATGTGACTTGCAACAAAAATAAATTATAGGAGACATGCACAAAAATTGGTAAACTAGTGGAAGGTGCATTATGCCTACCGATCAACAATGGGCAAAAAGGTAAAGATTTGAGTAGCCAAGTCCACCTTTCCAAAAAAGTTTACCATCGCTAAACGACTTTGTATCGAGAGCACGCATGAGTACCATAAGCTATCAACAAACCACACTTGTTCAACGATCTCATCGGAGGATGTAAAGTCTATCCACCTAGTCCAAAAGTTAGCTCCCATACTTAGTACACAGTACCAACAAGTTATACTTGGCAATTAATTTGTATATACGACAAACAACTCACAAGGAAAAGCAATTCATGGCTCTGGTGCTTGCCTCAACATTCTCAAACTCATCCATGATTTTAACGTCACAATCCACCGAGTAGCCATATCGAGTAGAAATCAAATGGAACATTGTTCTCCTATTAATACTATGCACATGCAAATTACAAACAAGAAATATTCCAGAAGTTGAATATCCAGTTGCAAATATGTGACTTTGAAATAATGAAAAAAAACATACTTGTCCAAGAATGATGTCGCGGTCTTTGGTGGAGGACTTTTACAGTCAAAATCACCCTTTGAAATAGTAATGTGTACACTTTGACTTGCAAAGATATCATTGGGTGAGTTGATTTCTATCGGTGTGGTCCTTCTCTTTTTAGAAAAAGGCAGCTTCTGTGAAGTGCAATAATTAGTTTCATAAACAACGGCAACATATAATCTACCTTTATAATAATATGTTATAGAATTGTCTTTTACCTTTCGATGACTATTAAACTTTGAAACAAAGGAAGAACCTCTTTTATTTAATGCTTTGCATGGAGTCATTGGTGAATTTGAATCCATAGCTCTAGCTGATGTCTATACCCAAAGTATACAATACAATGTAAGCTACACACAAACTCTTTTAATGCTTACAGTGACTCTCGAATTAACTTTTAGGAATGTACAATCGGCTTACAGGAGTTGTGTGAATATTGTCGTCCTTGCCAAGCGCATCATCTTTTTCGAGCTCATCATCGTCATCGTCATCCTCATGTGGCTCCTTCTCTTTATTTGAAGGCTTTCTTCTATGTAATAAGAATAGAAAATCACTAAATAGACCAATAGCGATACATATAATTAATGAAAATAATTTTCAATTTACGTACCCAATTTTCGTAACCTAATTTTATATGTTTTTCGATGAGGGCTCTTCGACTTGGCATCCCTTTTTCCCACTCCTCCATCTTTCTTTCTATGTATGAGCTCTCCCACTCCTCATACGGGATGCCGCTTTTCTTTCTACTTTGTTGAGTTTCCCATATGGATGGAGCTTTGGACTTTAGATCATGCAGATGCTTTTTTCTAGCATTGGCTATCTTCAGGTCCAGATTATTGAACCGATTTTTACATTGGCGTTGCGATCGCAAGGGGCTTGGCTTATATTCCTCTACATTCTTTGGTCGACCACCCGGACGTTTCGGAATAGTAATGAATACTTGATGCGTCTCCAAGTGACGCATCATGTCTACTCTTTTGTCAAAGCCCCTATTTCTTTGTGTACAATCTTATGATGCACGACAATATCGCAATAGAGCGTTGTCACGATCACGTGTGACTTCTAAATAGAAATCATTATCATGTTCATAAAAAGACAAAAAAATTAAATTCTCTTCAGGCCCACTGTATACGGCTAGGTACATGATGATTGTTTGTATGTAAACAATGACATGGTATGATGGGACTCGACGACTCATACACTTATCCAAGTTGAAAAGAAGGCATGCAACATCTTCAACAGTATGTCTCTTACACTCCCCGCTAAGTTTTGCACTAGAAAGTGATCCATCTCACCCTTGTGGTTGTCTTTGCAAGCCCAATCATGATATCTTAACACATTCACACCGATTGGAATGCAAAAGATTGACCACACAAGTGACATGATGGTGTGCCTCATGCATATCGGCAATTGATGTACCCGTGACAATGAACAACAATCGAACAAGCACAGTCCTATATATAGAGGCTCGGTCGGCTATATAAGGGTGGTTTTTCTAGTCCCTTTGAGAGGGAGAGGTCATGGACAAGGTTCCATTTCTTAGAGCTAAACGAGAGAGAGAGAGAGAGAGAGAGAGAGAGAGAGAGAGAGAGAGAGAGGAGAGAGGACACATGCAATAGAGTCAGAGGGTTCACAAAGGTCATAAGGACCACAATAGGCGTAAATCTGACAGTAATCCTCGATGACCTCCCATCCAATAACCCAATCTCCTCTAGGCCGCAGCGACCCGTCGATGTGTAATCCTTGCTGTACCATGATGTAAGAGCTACATCTGCCTCATTGTATATTTTTAAGTTATTTGCACTGAAAAAAGCATAAATAGTAGAAGAATTCTCTCCGGTTGTATTGCTGTAGGTAACTTACCTGAGAGACACACCTTAGTGGAGGCGTTAGCTTCACCAATAGTGAAATAGAAGGACTCCCTGTCCGTGTTGTGTGTGTGTGTGTGTGAGAATGAGAGAGAGAGAGAGAGAGAGAGAGAGAGAGAGAGAGAGAGAGAGAGAGAAAGAGAGAGAGAGATCGAGAGAGACTCCCTCTCCCCGTTGTGTGTGTGTGTGTGTGTGTGTGAGTGAGAGAGAGAGAGAGAGAGAGATTGAGAGAGACTCCCTCTCCCCCCGTGTGTGTGTGTGTGTGTGTGTGTGTGTGTGTGTGTGTGTGTGTGTGTGTGTGTGTGTGTGTGTGTGTGTGTGTGTGTGAGAGAGAGAGAGAGAGAGAGACTCCACCTGCATGGGCTTACCCTCCATCCCTGCATGTATCGACGCTCGTGTTTCCCAAGCTTGAGCCGCTCCCTGCGTCGCGTGAACCCTCAACCCTCAGCCGCGCGTGAACGCGTCCGCCTCAGCCCGCTGTCCGCCTCGCGTGAACGCAGGGACGAAAGCTCCTTCCGTAAAAAAAAAGCCCGTAATAGGCTACCCATAAAAATCAACGGCCTTCCCTCATGCGCCCTTTTGAAACGTCGATCCCATCTCCCTTCGCCCGTGTTAGATAGTCTTGAGGCACGTTGACGGACATGGTGCAGCTTCACATGCACACACATTAAAAAATCTGCTCTCTCTCTTCATCTCTCTCCACCACGTGCCCTCCCAAATATTTTCTCCCATTCCCTTTTGATATTAAACGAACAAAGCATCTCCGTAGGTGCCACTTAATGAGCCCCAAAAACAAAATTGGCACGGCCTACTCACAAAGCCTTTTCGCACCCACTTTTAAAGGTGGTTAGTGCAAGCACATCGGGAAAAATTTAGAAGCACATAGAATAGCATGAGGGTTCTCCAGTTATGTATCTCATGTTTATCCCCTTTTTGTGAAGAAGCTTTACCACCCCATTGTTGATGGAGATTGCTAGAGAGGACAACATCCCTAGATGGAAAGTAGCTCGAGGGCTATCATATCTTAGTATTTCTAAAAGAATTCTGAAGTGTGATCCATTTAGCCCACCATCTTGTTCTTGTTATCCTAACCTTGATAGGCCCTCTACGAATGTCGGGGTGTAATGATGCAGAGCTATTGACCAGGAATTATGTTTTGGAGGAAGCGAAGAAGATTTTTGAAACATAAATTTTGGTGGAGAAATCGAAGGGCAAAAATTTCAAACGCTTATTTTATAAAACAAAGTTCTACGTGGACCAGTAAATGATGCCATTCAGCCTCCAATTGTCGCCAAAAATCTCCTTGGTGGAATGATACAGATATGATGCTGCAAAATGGGAACGAGTACAGAGAGAGCTTTTGATGGAAGCTTTTGAGCGAGCTTTTTTTTGTTCCTCTACTTGGGCAATCTTTTCTAGCCAAGAGCTCTCCACGGTGTGGTTCGGATCTGTGGAGGTAATAGTAAACACTCAGCAACATGAGTGAGAGGGACTCTCATGAACCTTGCTCCACACTTGCTAAATCGAACACCATGAGTTTCTAGACTATGTTGCACACCTTGTGACTAACAGGCCCCATATTTCTTTTACCTGTTAAAATCTAAATTAGAGATTAGTGAAAATAAACCAATATTTAACGGATGATCGTGGGTGTTGCCTTGGCAATCCAAACCCCTTGGTTAGATTTGGCAAAGAAGGTAGCCGAGACCAACATAGGCCACCATTTTACCAATAATGATTGTAAGTAGGTTGCTAAAGTGAACGGAGCCCTACCCCTTGGCAGGTGATTTTTTTTTTCGTGAAAGTACAAGTGTGAAGATGTCAATCAATGATCATCAACACTCATCGAATGATTTGGCATTAGTTTTGTAACATTTAATGGCCTAGTAACTTGTGTATAGCGGAAAATAGCATAAACATAGTGAGCATTTCATTAGAATATGAGCATAGCAAGAGTGCTTGGATGGAGAGAGCAACAAAAAGCATAACACCTAGTTAGATAGGCATGAAAAATACTTAAAAAGAGAGAAAAATTAAGCTAATGACAATAGTTGAGGACTGGATTTACATGGAGCCGGTCCTCCCTCCAAAAGGCTTTGTATTATAGGTTTCCCCATCAAGAGAGACATTTTACAATACAATACTTTGTGTTCCTTCAATAACTTGTTGGTGCAATGAAGATGGAAGCTTCAAGCACCATGCACACAATTATAAAACACAACATCAATTCCCTCACGTCGATCTCAAATCCAAGACCTCACACACCTTCGAAGATGGTGAGAGCTAGCGGGGTATGAGAGTAGATTGAGAGGAATAAGGAGTGGTCTTACGAGAAAGAAGTATATCTCCTCACATAATCACTCATAAAAGCTTAACATAGCTTAGTAATTAGCATGGTAGAGGAGATGAGCATGCATTGAAGCTTGGATCTTGGTTGGATTTGCATCACAAAGCCAAGAGTTGTTGGTGTAGTCCTCCCTTCTCACAGGCTTGGAGTAGATGATGAGCTTTCCATTAAAGCTTGAGAAGGAGAGAGAGTCTTCTTTGCTTCACACATGAGATTGTGTGAGTGTGTGTGTGTGTGTGATAATGCCTTGCCAAAATCAGCCCCCTCTCTCTCTTGGTCGATCCCTCTTGCATTTTACTCATGCTGGCACCCCATTGGACCCTGCAAAGCTTAGCCAATGATAATTGAGAAGCATAAGTGATAGCCTTGTGACATGTGTCCCCCTTTCCCCTTTTGTGAGAGCTTTAGGTAATTAAATAATGCAATTAAACTCTCATTGGATCTCTTAGTCTTCTAGCCGATAGGAATCAGGCAAGCCATTGGGCTGTTGAATGCTCATTGGACCCCTTGGGAGACTGTCCAATAGTCTTCTAGAGAGCTTAATTTCTATTGGTTCTTTTATCAAGTGTTTTAGAATGAATTAAACTAAATGTACTCTAGCCTAATTCTCATTGGTTCACCTCTATGGCCATCCAATAGGAATTGAATGCATCTTGGGGGCAACTGGGTTAGGAACCTGACATGTGTCCATTATGCCCTTTGTGTAAAGGGAAGCCTTTGTGTGTGTACGTGTATTCTCTCACCTCAGTCTCTCACTTACCCTACCTTTAGGGCTCACCCCCTCCTCTTTAGGAGTCTTTGAAGACTTTGTGTACACTACCAAGCATCCAATTTTCCTAAGCAATGGCCATTGGACTTAACCTTTGAATTTTGGAACCTTAGCATTTTGGAAGTCTTAATGGGTTGAACCTTAGGTCTTTGAAGCCCATTGTTTTCACATTGCTCTTTTGCAGCAGATGCCCCCCCCTTTGGATGCCTATTTTCCCACCTTTGGATCCCTACTATGGCCGGTCTGCCAGCTAATTAACCAATATTCTAGCTTTTTCTCCCCTGGTACTTCCCCATATTAAATGATCAGTTTAACATGAGAATCATTTAGGAGAATAAGATAGTAGTTATTATGACATTACCTCTCTCTTGAAATCATGGAAGTCCTCGACTATGGGGTAGAGAAGATAAAACCTATTCATTAGTCCTTTTTCTAGTGAGTAGAGGATCCCTATCTTACCCTATAGATGACATCGTTTCAGAATGAATGACTAATCCATTTGGCACTTGAGAGCCTAAGCTGACCCAAGCATGTCTGTGCATTAGTCCTATCAATCTTCCATAGTAGAGTGACAAGCTCTACTTGGTGTTTGGAAGACGTCATCTCCGAAAACTTGATCCTAAGCATGCATATACTAAACATTTGTGCACAATAAAAGAAAAGACAGTCTTATAAGACAAAAACTTTGTTCATTTTAAACATTTGTACATTTGCTTACTCTAGGGAAGCATTGCAAGCATTGACAAGGTTTAGGTTATCCTTTAATTGTATTCCTTGCATCCATCCAGCATCTTCAAAAGGATAGTTCTTGAACTTAATAAGATACCATCAGATAATCTTACCGCCTCTCAATACCTTGTCTTCATGTCGGAGAATGGACTTGGGTTGCAGTGCCTCTTCTTGGTCCTCGATCTCCGGTGGGTCTTCAATAGTTGGTTCTTGAGGTGGCTCTCTCACTACAAGAGGCTATTCATATTAGCGACGCTCATAGCGATGCCGGCTGGGCTAAAAAAATAACAGAGCACGCCCAAAAACTCAGATCTCAGATCTGAGTTTTTCGGCGCCCTCAAGCAAGGAGCAGGTAACGCTCTCCCCCTCTCTCTCTCTCTCTCTCTCTCTCTCTCTCTCTCTTTTTCTTCTCCACACACACACACACACACACACACACACACGAGGAGAGGAAGGAGAGACAGGTATGCTCCTTCCCTCTCCTCATTCTCATGTTCCCTTCCCCTCTTTCTCTCTCCCTCTCTCTCTCTCTCACACACACATATACACACACACACATAGTGTTTTTGAGAGAGAGAGAGAGAGAGAGAGAGAGAGAGAGAGAGAGAGAGAGAGAGAGTACAAACATAAACAAAAACGCACACACACATACATAAACAAAGAATGCACACACACATTGAGAGAGGAAAAGAGAGAGAGAGCATGCATAAACAAAAAACGCACGCATTGAGAGAGGAAAAGAGAGAGAGAACATGCATAAACAAAAAACGCACACATTGAGAGAGGAAAAGAGAGAGAAAACATGCATACGATCCAAAAAAACACACACACATTGAGAGAGAAAGAGAGAGAAACTAATTTAACGTCGTAGGAAACTAATTAAAATTAAAAGACCTAAAGATCTAGCCGGAGAGAAGTTGAACTCAAGACCTATTATTCAAGAGGGAAATGGCATAATCAATCTATCATACTTGGCATGGGTGATAGAAAGGTTATACCATTTATCTCTTTTTATTGGCACACACATCCACACACGCGCACACACACAAGAAGAAGAGAGTTATAACGTCGTAGGAAACTATCCTAAAAGACGTTAAAGATTAGGTTAGATGTAGACTTACGTTAAATTAGATTTAGGTTTATTTAAGTTAAATTAGATTAGATTTAGGTTTATTTTTAATTAGATTTACGTTTATTTACGCTAGATTTAGATTTACGTTCTATTAGATTAGATTTAGGTCTCCATAGACTGCGATGCTTGCATCAAGCGGGTGAAGAAAGCCCTCAATGGAATATAGGTTATTGCTGCCTTCACTCATGGTGGGCTCCGTCGATCCAAAAGTACTGGTGAAATGTCTCAAGAAGATAGGGAAGAAGGTGGATCTTCAGGGCGGCAAGAGTCACTACATCCCCGACACAATGACCATCTAGACAACCTCTAGTCATTCAACAGCAATTTCAAAGTTAGTAACAAGAGCAAGAACGGTCTAAAGGGCCAATTGCTGTCGTCAGATGTGGATGGAGATGAGGCAGCGTCACCGTCGGAAGTTAACTCTCACATCTTTAGTGATGAGAATGCCAACTCTTGCCGAGTTATGTGAAAAATTATGTGTTAAATCAATTTTAAGGTTCTTATAATCCCTGTTAGTTTAGTTCTTTGTTTTTAATATAACATAATTTACGTTAGATTTAGATTTATGTTATATTAGAGTAGACTTAGGTTTATTTAGGTTTACCCACACACACACACACACACACAAGAAGAAGAGAGTTTTAACGTCGTAGGAAACTATCCCAAAAGACGTTAAAGATTAGGTTAGATGTAGACTTACGTTAAATTAGATTTAGGTTTATTTTTAGTTAGATTTACGTTTATTTAGATTTACGCTTATTTACGTTAGATCGAGTCCACGCAAGAATTACTTACGGTTTAGGGTTTAGAGTTAGACGAACAGTGAAAAGATCTACTGTGAAAAGATGTTAAGATGCTGTGAAGTGCTACAGCTAGAGAAGAGGCAAAGGGGTTTTGTCCACTACATGCAGTATCATGTAGACGTGGGTCTGTAGATTTCTTGTACCCACAAATATAGGTATTGACCAATAAAGACGAGATTATAACCCGGTGGTTCTGATCACCGTGCACCTCTAGAGCGAGGTGTGCGGGGATTGGACATGACTAGAGAATGTGAGGTAAAGAGAGAGAGAGAGAGAGAGAGAGAGAGAGAGAGAGAGAGAGAGAGAGATAAGACGAACAATGCCAATAGAATATCAAATTTGTTGTCCAGGTTATAAGATTTTTATCCTCATTATGAGTAGTGACGAGGATGTGGGACCGTCCAACCGAAACACCTATCTCTCAACGAGGGTCTTATGTCCTTGTAATCAATGCAAGCATGCTGTGCGACGGACAAGACGTGTTTCTTTGCAGCACGTTCGCGAATTTGGCGAGTTCGATCCATCTATTATAGATTGAGCTGTTGCCAATTATAACTCGTCGGACTCTAACGCTGGCCAACAAGCAGCAATCTTGCAACCCAATAGACGTGTTCGCAGGCGCTTTGGTCAAGCAGCATATGTGAGGCCACAAGATGTAGCCTCTGACAGCTCGGGGGATGATCATGCAGAGCACATTCCCAACGAGGCAATGTTTGAGCCCGAGATTGATGAAATGATCGAGACGATCATGGATTCAGAAAGGCTTATCTATGATGATATGAAAAGTGAAGCCGATACGCCATTGTATAATGGAGCACGTATGTCTAGATTGAAAGAACTCCTGGTCACTTGCTCGATCAATCACTTGCTCTAATGCACTCGCTCCGAACGTGTTTTAATAAAGAAGGAAAGCTTACTGGTTTGAAGTCACACGATTGGCATAAAATGTGTCAGGTACGTTCATAGTGGACTTTAATATCATTGCATAAAATGTGGACTTTAATATCATTGCTGCACATACTTTACAGTTTATTTTACCAGTTGCCATTGAGGGATGTTTGTCTCTCGACATCCGTAACACAATCTACAAACTTGCAAAGCTGGTGCAATGGATCTCACAAAAGGAGATCAACGTAGACTCCATACCATTCGCCAAACTAAATGCTGCGGAGCTTGTGTGCATGTTTGAGAAACATTTTCCTACTACCATGCTAACCATTCAGGTGCATCTTTTTGTTCACATAGTTGATGAGGTGGAAATAGCTGGCACAGTTCATTCCAGATGGATGTTCTTCTTAGAACGTTTCATGAAAACGCTTAAGGGATATGTGCGTCAAAAGGCACGTCCGGAGGGTAGCATGGCAGAAGGTTGGTTGGTATCAGAGTCCCTAGTGTACATTGGAGAGTGGCTAGACGGATTTGATAAAGCCCGGGACACGCTATGGCGAACCATAGATGATGAGCGCATATCTGGGATTGTCATGTGCAATCTCGGTGTTGAGAAGAAGATGACGGAAGATCTAGAGGCTAAAATCAATCGATTTTGCATGCTTCACAATCCAGTGATGCAAAAGTGGATTTCACAATATGAGGATGCAAAGCAAGAGCGACAAAGGGCACGAATCGAGTGGAGACGGGGAAGACGATCACCGATGCACTATCCGACGGTTCTGGAGAGCCTACCAACCTTCATGAGCTTAAGATGGTTGCACAACCAATTGAAAAGCGCACAACAATGCTGTGACGAAGTGACTGAGGAAGAGTGGGAGTACTCTCGGGGTTGCGCGACCAAGGTAAGTTTGCAATGTACGACTAGCAAGTGACTTTATTTATAAACGTTTGAACGGCCACTCATAATCTTTGTTCGTTGTAGTATAAGTCATACACAGTAGCATGGTGTAAAGGTCGACATTTTAGGGTGGAACGAATCGACAAAAAGCGTTTTACTCAAGATTGTGGAATCATGGCAAAATTTGAACAGTCTAGTCGACGACGTTCCTCTGATGCAGATCCTGTGGTGGCAGAACTCACTTACTTCGGCACGCTGCAAGAGATTTTGAGGATCGATTACAGAGGATTTTTTGTCGACTTGTTCGACGTGCAATGGTTCAAGATAATCATGGAGGGTCGCAACGCTACTGTGCGTAGAGGAGAGTCTGGTTTTCTTGAGGTGGATTCTACTAAGAAATGGACTGACCTAAGAGACACTTTCGTACTACCCGAGCATTGTGAACAAGTAAGTATGTAAATAGTTAACATCCCCCTTTTACAAGTTATGTGCTTGAAAGCTCTCATGTAAGTTATGTGGCTCTGGCAGGTAATATTTCATCCTACAAAGTCTACATCAAACTGGTGGTACGTCATAGAGGTAGCCCCTCGTAGTGCAAGGACGTATGAAGGCTACCATGTGCCAATCACAACGGCGTCAATGGAGGAGATCAGAGAAGATGCTCAATCAGAAGCCGCTGCGGTGGTGCCAGACGAGCATCAAGATGCTACTACTCTATATGGGGTGCATGCAGAGGAGCTACAAAATGAAACAGAGGATATGTGTTTAAACGGAGAGCTCTATATAGATATAGGAAGTTATGCTGAGTTATGTGAGGATGAGAGAGAGATCTCTTAAAGCCACAAATATTGTATTTGAACAATTTTGCTCCGTGTTGTAAAAGCTCTGGCTCTCTAAGTACCTTCCATGGTGTATAATGCTCTTTTCTACTCGCGCTCACATCTTTTGATTGAAAATTCTGAGTTTTCGACTTGCCTCTTCTATCACTCAATTCATTGCGTCATGATTGTATTTATATGTGTCATTACGTCATTGTATTTAATGGTCTTTGCGTCATTGTATACTCTATTCATTCAATATTAAGTTTAAATATTTGTGTGTTTAATACAGGTATGGATGATGAGAAGTTTCTTTCTTCTTTGTAACCGCAGCAGAGACAGTGGTACGTGGAGCGTCATCGCTCTTGCGCATCATCGCGCGTTCCTACTCCATCCGCATCTCCCTCTCTTTCGAAGCATTCGGCGCGCTCCGAACCTTCGGCGTCAACGAGACGAGCTTCACACTCGTCTAGACACCGGCGCTCTAGTGGTGGCGGTGGCGGTTGTTGTGGGGATTTCGCCACCGATGCCTCCACACCGCCTCGTGTTCGACGAGGCTCTTTACCCTCCCCTTCTTTGCCCGCCCCCACACCAGCCACAGCATCGCCATCTACGCCAGGTTTTGCACGGCTGACTGTTCCTAGCAGCTACACACCTCTACCTACTCCGCAAGGAGCCACCCCACTCGACACTCCTCGCTTCGGGGCCCAGACGCCGGTGGAGACACCTGACGTCCGTACCCCCATCGACACGCCGCTAGAGACCCCTGCCGGGACACCCAGGTTCACGCGTCACCGGCCAGAGGGCTTGTCTTACTCCGTCGACTTCAGCGGCGGCATCATCATGGATGATGACGGCAAGAAGGTGATCTCGCGCATGCGTGGTCTTTGCTCTCAGCTGTTTAGACACTACATACTAAACAAATGGAGTGAAGTACCAAGTGATTTAAAAAACAGAGTCATCAGCATACTTCATGATGAGTTTCCCGTTCCAACACGGGATCAGCGCTTCAATGAAGACCTGATGAAGATTCGAATGCGCGAATACTGCAAACACAAGCGTTCCGAAGTGCAAAAAGCAATCAAGAATGGGTGGAACAGGTCAGATTGGCTGGCCAAAGAATATTGGAAGAATGCGAAGAAAGCAGAGCGCGAGAATCCCGACAAGTGGAAGCAACAAAAGGATGCAGCCAGAGCGCGAGTAGAGGCATGGAGCTCGCACCACTTGGGGAGCGGTGGATGGGCATCATTTGAGGCCGATTTTGTAAGTGTTTTCGCATTGCTCTTTATGTTCGATAGTTTAGGGTTTATGAGTTTTTTAATTCTAACATAATGAAATCTTTGTATGTTTTGACAGTGGTCGATGACAGAACGTGATCCCACACCGTACGAGCGCGAGTACGCAGGCAGGAAGGGCTTAAACGCCCTGATGGACATTCTCAGTTCTCGCGGCGGCATGGTTAGTATTAGGGTTTACTCTTTTCTATTTTTTGTATTGTTTTATAAATGTCGTTATATGTTTATACTTACTGAAAGCTGTCTTATTGTCTTTTTTTGGAGAATCCGACAGATACGCCGCTTGGACGCGATGAGACGTCTGACTAGACGACGTCAGTTTAGCCGTAGCTAGATAGCATTAGTTTAGGGTTTCTCATAGCTTATGTATCATGAGACGGATTTTATACGTCTTTTTGAACCATGTATATTGTTACATTTGTCACCGCAGTTCCTTTTGCCAATCAATTCTTTATGCTTATGATGTTGTACAATTGTCATTATTACATTTGCCAATCAATCCATTTTACCTATGATGTGTACAATTGTCAATTTTGCAAACAATGCGTCTTGTGGGTGACTATTTTGGGTCTATTATCTACCCTTGCACTTTTTTTAAAAAGTGAATCAAGTACAATATGGTTGATGGGTGGCAGGGCATTCAATGCCCTGTCACCAAAAAAAAATTCTCTCGGGCGTCGCTATAACCGTCGCTATTTATGGCTCTGTAGCGTCGCTATAGACTTCTGTGTAAACTTCGCTATGAGCGTCGCTATATAGAGACTCTTATAGCGACGCTTATAGAGACGCATATAGCGACGCTCTCGTAGCGACGGTTTTAGCGACGCCGGGGGTTATAAAAACCCAGTGTATTTCCGTCGCTAACAGCGTTACAAGAGCACACAACCTCTTGTAGTGTCCTTTGTAAGGCTTTAGTAGCCTCACATGGAAAGCATTGCGTATGAGCCAATGACTAGGCAACTTAAGTTGATAGGCCATCTTATTGATTGATCTAAGAATCTGGAAGGGACCATAGTAACTTTTTGCTAACTTAGCATAATACTTTTGGTGTCCCGTAGGATTCTTGCCCGTTGCAAAGGGGGGAATGGGAACACACCCAGCACACAACCTGAATGCCTCTTTATAGCCCAGTGACTCCACAACACCCCTATCCCCTAGCAAACACACATCTCGACACACAATTTGGAAACAACCACTGCCTCTGCCCGTACCCAACCAACCCAGACTAGACCATTCAATTACAAAGCATACCATGATAGCTTCTACCTTCAATCCTTCTGAGCACTATATGTCCATATATATGCATCTCAAAATCGGTTGACAAATAAGACTCTCGTCCGATCTCTCACTTGTGCAATACCCACAAACATGTGATCTCTCACTTGTGCAATACCCACAAACATGTAACCCCGAACTTTATCTCCACATGACATAAATGGTATCTACAATATAGAAAGCATTCATAAACTCGACCCACCCAACAATTACATAGATGATGAGGGTGCATAGATAAGTAGAGACAAAAGGGAGAAAACTCTGTTACGATGAGCTTGGAATTCAACTACAAGTGATGGACTAGCTTCCGAAACAATGCTGCACGTGCTATGCTCAATTCACTTGCCGTCCATTTTGGCCTTCGGGATCGATAGGTCCCTCCCAAGAATTTGTCTTCATGCAGGCCGGACTTAACTCCACCCCTTCGTAGCCTTGGCCCAATTCCCTTTGCGTTGTGGTGGCCTTCTCAACAGCTACTTCTCATGCCATGCAGCTATGTTCCTCAATCCCTTCGACGTCCCGTACTCTCTCCCTCGTGCTTCTCCTTGCCTTGGTACCTAGCTACTTGCGGCTTTCGACTCCCTTTTGCTCTAGAAACTCCTTACTATGGCATGCAACTTTCTCCAGGTTTTCATGTACTGCAACCAACTCTTCTCATGTCCGCCACCATCCCTTCTCATGGCAATTTTCAGTGCATACAGTCAACCCCCAGATAGCGGTCCATCTCCCTTGCTCAATCCACCCGGACTCCCCAGCTCACGCCTCTCTTGCAGACCCAACCCCTCCTCTGTATTTGATTGGCGGCCCTCCTCCTCTGGCCGCGGCGCTGTCAAGAGCTTCTCCCTTCATCACCCGACCTCATGCATGGTCGTCTGCAGGTCATGTCTCTGATGGAGCTTCCTCCATACTCTCGACCTCCTGTAGCGGCTCCTCTTTGACCTGCACACCAGCCCTTTAACTCTCTACACCATGCAGCTCCTTTTCCATGCAGTTGACGGCCTCTCCAACTGTAACTCTCTTGGCTTCCTTCATAACAAGGCCTGGCCCTTGATACCTTGTTGCAACATGGCACTTCTGCCTCCTCTTGAAGTCTCTCCCGGCACTGCTCACCTCAAGGTGGCCCTCCTGCAGCGCTCTTGACGGCCCTGCAGTATCGCCCCCTATCCTGATATGGCGGCCCCAATCTGCAGCACTCGGCCTGCTTTTGTTTACGGCCTCCCCTTGCTCCCTCTCTCGTACTGGCTGGGCTTCAACTTTTTTTCCTCCAGTGCTCTGCATGCCGCCCTTTCCTTTCCCCATGCAACTCCCATTTCCCGTCACCTGCTCTCCCATGCAGCACTATCTGGACAGATGGCCACCCACCTGGCTTGCAGACCTGGCCTTTCCCATGCAAGGCTTGGCCATCCTCTTCATGCGAGCACAACCAATGGCGCAACTTTTTCCCTGCTTTGCTCGTCACTGCATGCCTTCAGTTCTTTTAAAAAATCCTTTTTTTTATATTATCCTCTCTACTTGAACCCCCTTCCCACGAGAGGCAACCCGCGGCCGATCATTCGTGCATAGCTCCGCATACCTTAACACAAGAACTCATGCTCCTGTGCCAAGGCCATCATGGCCGCAAAACAGCATAAGCGGCTACACATAGACGACATCGGGTGAGATCTCCCTTGATTAAAGAGACCACCGCCATGACCGTCACAATCTTTAATCCCGATGAACTTGTCCACCGAATTGGCACACACGCCGTTAAGCTTTTGGCTAATAGAGCTCCAAAAAACCATCATCATTATCCTGTAAATTGCCGCATTTGACATACATATCCCCACCATACCTTCTCCAATATGCATATAAGTCCTGCCAAAGTCCGATATCATCATCCTGCCTCATGTCGTGCACCTGCTGCTAGCTTCTCCCCGTGTCGACACAAATTGGGTGCACCACCATCATATGCCTTAATCGAGCCTTGGGGAATTTAAGCAAGACCCAATCCTTTTCTTTAAAGGCTTGGGCTCTTCTATGCTTATCAACAACAACCTTTTGCCTTTGCTGTGAGATAGAGATAGCATCCTTAATCTTTTGGAAAGATTCTTGTAGGTCTTGGCTAAACTCATATGTAGCGAAGATCTTTCCGTGTACCTTAAGTAGCAGGGCACTTTTGGATCTTCCTTCAATTACCTCAAAAGGTGCACTGAATTGGCACACACACCATTAAGGTTTCGGCTAATAGAGCTCCAAAAAACCATGTAAATTGCCGCATTTGACATATATATCCCCACCGTACCTTCTCCAATATGCATATAAGTCCTTCCAAAGTCCAATACCATCATCCTACCCAATGTCGTGCACTTGCTGCTGGCTTCTCCCCGTGTCGACACAAATTGGGTGCACTATCATTGGCCACCCCCTTGTTGAGCATTCATACTCAACCACAGTATTATTTAGGTAAAAGAACACTGCATATGATAGTATGATATAACATAGGTATATGAACTGCATAAGGAAAAGATGATATATTGGCTATAGAGGTAGGATAGAGATAGAGAGAAAAGCGTCTGCTACATCATCCACCAGGATCGAATGGAAAGCTCGAAGCTTCCCCAAACATGATGTATAGTCCACCTGGATCAAATGTAAAGCATTGGCTGTGCCCATCCACTTGTAAAGCATGTATATCCAAGCCTTCCTTTGCACTTGTAGGCCAATAGACATGCCACCCTAACAGCTCTTCATAGCATGGAGCTTTGTCACCCTGCATCCATAAGTCTTCGTGTTCGCTATAAGCATACTTGCCATCACTTGAGAAACCTGAATCATAAGCAACTATCCTGCCATTTTCTTCCACCTGCTGCATAGCCAAGCAAACATGTTCCCTTTACATACTCAGGAGTATGACCTGCTAGAGCTTCAACCTGTTCTTCAAACACCTCATCACCAACAAGGTTGGCGGCACATTCCTCTCTACATGGAGCCTCTCTCTTAAAGGTTGCACTTGCATCAATTTCCATAGAGTCATCTACCGGAGCTATCTCTCCATGGCCACAAACCAACTCCAAAACTTCAAAGTCCACCTCGACATGCCCATCAAGGCAAGGCTGCCCCACCCCTTGCATAGACAAATCACTTCGATATATCTCTGCTTCTGTTTCTAGCTCCTGCAAGTCATCCTCAAAAACCTGCTCTTCAATCAAATCGGATTCACAATCAAACCATACCTCTTCTGCTAGCAAGGACTCACCACCACAAGATACAAGAGAAGGCTGCTTGACTGGCCGGCTTACACAAGGCATTTCCACACTTGCACTATGCTTCTCTGAGATCTTCAGTTGGCTGATAGGTAGCTCGTATACATTTTCTTAACTTCATCTACATGAAAAACATCATAAGTTTCATACCTAGAAGATAGGGATTCTGTCTCCCATGTAGCATCTGTGTCCAAACTGCTGCTGGAGCTTTGAGAACTGTCGGACTCCTCTTCTGATCTTGCCGATTCTTGCACCATTGCTACCTTTCCCGTTGCTGGTCCTGGAAGTGACACTTCTTCTTCAAGGCCTTTTATCACCTCCTCCTCTTGAGGAAGCAAAATAGGTGGCACTCTGAATATGCCCCTCTATATCTTTTGAGACCTGGTTGGCACTTGTTCTACCTCCTCTAGCCTGGCATCCACTTCACGTGCTTTGATCACATTCATATCAATAAAAGACAGGGCTTTTACCTCTTGATGCTCATCAATCTGTTTGGGCCTAGGCCCATTGGCTGCCGTGATTATAGACTAGGGGTTTATTTCCAGGCGAGCAATTTTTGGTGAGCGCTTTGTAGGAATCAGATGAGCAGATTCCTAAAAAGATTCTCTCTTCCTCCTTGTCGACTCTTTCGTCTTTTTCATATCTCTATCTCTGAGAGAGAGAGAGAGAGAGAGAGAGAGAGAGAGAGAGTTGAGACATAGTCAAAGATATGGAAGCTAAACAAAACAATAGACTAGACAAGGGTACTTAAAACAAGAACACCCATTAATAATAAAAAAGTTACATTTTATTAAACTTGCATTACATAGGCAAGAAGTGTTCATCTTCTGGAAGGCCCGGTTTAAGGAGTTGATGTGCTCCCTTCGAGTGGAAAATTAAGATTTACCACGTTCCCTAGCTGCTGCGTCATTTCCTCCTCATGCTCCTCTGTGATGAGCCCAATCTTCTTCCAGCAAGAGAAAGCAAATTGTCCCGTCTCGTTCAAATTGATTAAACTCCGCATATTGAGTTCCTTGCGGCATCGATAGAGGCGATACACATTGATGGTTGCCTTTAGAGCCTCCCTAAACCAGTCGGCTCCATACAATGCCTCTCCGTTGGGAATGGCTTCCATGGCATCCCACGCAGACTTGATTTTACTCTCAAGATCGTCGGACATCGTGAAAAGAAAGAGAGGTGTGCTAGGAAGCTAGTGGACGCTTTCAAAAAAATAGCTCAAGCTATGGCAATTTATAGCCACTGTGGTAATATTATATTAATTTTTACACGTTTTAACACATAAACAACCAGTACTCAAATATGAAAAATAGCTGCAAATGAATGTATCCAAATGTGGCCATCATAAGATAAAATTAGAAAGTAGTACAGTTGTCTAGGTAAAGCATACTAAGAAAAAGTGAGAATTGACAAATGCTATGCATCCGTGCCTGGATAAGGTTGATGGATAAACATGTTCTCATGTTGGCTTAGCCCTAGCACACGCAGATAAATAAAATACAAATGTTTACATGCAAGATATGGTTTTTGCTTTGACACCCGTTCCATGAAGTCTGGACATGTGCACGATGGCTGGTTACTAATACAAACTTTGTACATCCCGACATGACCATCTTCACTTTTCATCTCTACTTTGAAGACCTCATTAACACCATCTGCTGCACATATCTCTTCTACGACCTTTGCTCTCAGGGCTAGTGTTAAACTGATCTTGCGAGCAGTATCCTCGGAAATGGAAGTCCGATATCGTACACGCAGACCATCTCGCACTGTGGCTCTTGCACTGCCTTCAAGAGTGGATGTATCTTTTGACTTGAAAGGAGAGTTTGTCATATTTTGTTCTTGAGCAACTGACGTTACATTAGATACTCCTTCTTTGCTTAGCTCCACTTGATACCCCCCTTCATGCAATATTTGCACCTCATCCTCCGATAGGTTGGTGCCCACATGATGGGCCAAGTGTGTGGTGGATGCTGAGGCTGCGGCTCAATGTTCTGATCTACTATATGGCAATGCAAGACATGATCCGGACAAAACCAAAACCATTGACGCACCACACCATTTGGATGTTTTTGATATCCTTCAAATGATGGGGCTGGTATACCAAGGCTAGGACCTGTTATACTGCATCCACACCTGCGTCCTCCTCGTGGCGTGCCGCTACATGTGACCCTACTACCTTGTGGAGTTCGGCGTATGGCCCACATTGCCTCATTGACCTTGCGCTCAACTACATACTGCCCACCAGAACCTATACTTCATTTTGGGGTTTGTGATATCCCTTCTTTTGCAAAGTTGATCTTACATGGTCTTCCACACTTCTTGTGATGGTGACCGAGTTGTACTCAGGCCTATGTGATGCATCATCTTCCATGTTGATAACCTCATTTGGCTTGCGTTTTTGCCTTGATGTCTCCTTATCTCCTGTTAATGGAGTTGGTTGTTTATACATTGGAGTTCCCTCAGTAGCCGCATTCACTGCTCTTATCACTTGGCTAGGAAGTTTTTCATGGCGTTCCGTAAGCTTTTGTATTGATGGACCCTTCCCAATGTGTTTTCCATGGCTGTATGAAATGTCGTTTGTGCTCTGTAAGATGGAATTCGCAAGGTCGGTTGTACATGCATCATATAATGAAATGCGTTTACGCAAACCCTCCCCTGCTAGCCAGCTGCCATGTTTGCTCTCCGCAAGGTTAGTGCGTGGAGTGTTTGGTCCATCAGAGCTACTTTCTACGCATGTCATAATGCCACCCCAATGTGCAATACGAATTTCTCACCAACTAAGCCATGAATCCATGTATGGAATATTACGGTCTATGCAATGACCATTGTGCCACCATTGGCGTATCAGACGAGCCTCTGATGCTGCAGCCTCTTTTGTTGGTGCTTGCCTCCACTTCTCACACATTTCTTTGTGTGTGTGTTGAGAAGCTTGCACCACATACTTCATTGTGTGTTGATTCAAGCTTTGCTTCCAATGGAAAAAGACAAGAATGCTCTCGACTGCTCATTGTATTGGTCTTGTCACCACCATTGAAAACAATTCGAACTGCATTCCAATTTGCTTGAGCTTCATCCTCCATGTAGCCAAAGAAATTAGCTTTGTCACACTCACACGATATCATTACACCATTGAGGCACTCCCAAAACAAACATTGTGTTTCCATGTCTTCCTGTTTCATTTCACAAGTTGCAATAGTCAAAAGGTCCTGCATGCTGCAAACAAATTGTTTTAGAGAGAGTAAAAGGCAAGCCACAAAGCTCTTAAGGTGCGCCATGTACCTTGGATCATAGACATGACAGGCCATAGTTACCCATTGGTTAACACGTCTGGTGTGATCAAACTGGATCCACACACGTCGAAGATCGCCATCCCGATCTTGTCTCATTCGATTCACTAGGTCCACACCGGATGCTGGACCAATTGTGGACATTTTGAAGACATAACATTTCTCCCCCTCCATACCTTGACTAGGAAACCGGCTTCCATGGAAAAACTCATATGTGCAGTCTCGCTTCAGTTTTAGGAGTGCATCATTGCCAAAATATTCTTTGTCAACCCCTCTATGTAAAATAGATACTGACCTCCGAAACCTGTCAATGTTAAAAGTGTTTAGATAAAAAAATAATTTAGCATAGAGTTTTGCATCGAAATAAGAATCTAGGAAATGCTCATACCAATTATCTTGCACCAATGGCCCCAACTCCTCAGCAATTGCAAATAGCTATTGCTCGCCTAAAATTCCTTCATTGGTGTTGTCGCAAAGAAGTGTTGTACTTATAATTTCTTTTGCCAAACACATTTGAACCTTCTTGGCTCCTGCGTGTGGGTCAACAGTAAAAATACTTTGCACCATCAGCTTGGTGTTGTCCGTTAGTGTTTTGGATGTGCCGCTGCGCACATCGTGTCGATGTGTGCCATGATGAATCATGACTCTAGTGGCAGTCTCATCGGATGGCATGACATAGTATACTACACAATCACATGTTGCAATACAGAAAGCAATTGCCTTACAAAAGTGGCATGTAAGGCTCTTATCTCCAATCTTACAATATTGCCCGGGTGCAGTTGCCTTTTGTATGTACCCGTTGAAATGACTTGTATTGGGAATATGATAATTAACCAAGCGGACACATTGTTCATTCATGCACTTGAGAGATCCTATGCAATGACTAAGACGCACTACACCTGGAAAAACAATATTGGATGTAGTAGGCTTCGACCACAAATGAGGATCATACTTATGCTCCATCGCATCCATATGGTGCAACTGTCCCATGGTAGGTGGAAATTTTAGAACGAGATCTCCATTGTAAGACCTTGGAATCTCTGTAACTTGTTCCACTTGTTGTATTTGCATTAAAAGCTTTGTCAATGTGCCCTTCTTTTCGGCCTGTAAGAGTTTTTGTCTTGTACTCCTTTTGAAGCTGTTTGAGGGCAAAACTCAAGGGGAGGTACATAGATCTATTAACTCCTTTTGACCAAATTGCATCTTTGACAGACTATCCACAATGGCAATGGGAGTCATGCTAGGTGAGCCGGCATATCGTGTTTGATGGGATACGTTGACTTTGTATTTACTTGAAAGCTGCTCATGTAGTACATGGATGAATTCACCCAAATTGTTGAGCGTCCTCTCAAGAGGCAAATTCATTTCAATATCACCTACTTCGATGACTGCATCTAAAGTTGTAAATTGCATTGGAGAAATTAATTCTAAAAGAAATGATTCAGATATTATAAATTTACCATTGTAAAAAGGACAAGAAAACTCTTTACCCAGGAAAAATAAAGAGCAAGCCATAATAATATGCTAAGCAAATAATTAAGCACAAGATCACATTGTATAAACTAAAACAAATTGTTTATATACTCACATCTAATAATATAGCCGTTATAAATTTAAAATTAATATTATTTTATTATTTTAAAAAATTAATGTAAAAAAATACCAAATATTTTTTTACAAAATATTTGTTTGTGACTGTGTGATAACGTGAATTTATTTATTTTAATTTCTTTTTTTAATGTTTGTGTAAATGAGATGTGTGAGTAATCGTGTGTGCTAAGGATAGAGGAGCAAGATGCTGTAAGTCGGAAAACGTTCAAGAGATAGTACTCCCCACCCCCTCCCACGCCATTCAGCTCGGCGCGTTTTGCGTGCAGGGCTGGCACTTGGGGCAGAGACGAGGGCGCTATCTATCGCGCGGGGGGGGGGGGGGCGAGCGGGGCAAGGGGGGCGGAGGCGGGCGGGTGGGCCAGAACGTTGTCCATGGGTGGGGGCGGCGCACTAACGCAAGGGAGACGGAGGGGGGGGCGTTGGCAATGGGCGGCCAAGCGCCCATGGCTAGCGCGTTGGCCATGGGCGGGCACACCCTCCCACACGAGGGCGTGTGCTCACCCATGGCCAACGCGGTGGCCATGGGCGCGTGTGACGTGTTGTGTACTCTGCCTCTGGCCTCGCGTTGGCCAGAGATGGACACACTCCCTCGTGTGTCCGCCTCTGGCCAACGCGTGGCCAGAGACAGAGTACACACACCCCTCACACGCGTGGCAGTCCATGTGGACACGTTGGCCATCGCGTGTCCACGTGAACTCGCCACGTGTACCGTCGTCAGCCGACAGTACACGTGGCCACGCGCACTAACACGCAGACAGCGCGTCGGCCACGTGTACTATCGGTGGTCGACAGTACACGTGGCACGCCATGTGGCCGACGCGCTGCCTACGTGGCAATGCTCTTGGCCATGTGGCGTGCCACGTGTACCGTCGATTGACGATGGTACACATGGCAAGTCCACGTGGACAGGCGACGGTCGGCATCGCCAACGTGTCCACGTGGACTGCCACGTGTGTGTGGACACGTGGACTGCCACGTGTGTATGTCTACACACACACACACACACACACGTTACAAAAAGCATGTGTGTGCGTGTGAACACACACACACACACAAACACACACACACACACGTGCCATGAAGGCGCGTATGTGTGCACACACACAAACGCAGGTGAGTGTGTGTGTGTTTGTACACCACACACACGCGTCTACATGCAGCGCGTGTGTGTGCGTGCATACTCACACACAAACGCCAACGCCTGCGTGTATGTGTACACACACGCACACGCACACGCACACGCGTGCACGTGTACACACGCACGTGCACACACACATGCACACACCCAGACGCGTCCACACACACACATGCCAACACACACACACGTACACGCCAACACACACACACACAAGGACAAAATAATATAATTAAAAAATTAAAATTAATAAAAAATTATGAAAGCTTTATGAAGTGCATTGATCTTCTCTTTTCACTTTCTTCTTCTCTATTTTCTTCTATTGCACAGATCTCTTTCTTTCTCTCTGTCAAGTTTTCTCTTGTTCATATCTCAAACTCTTACCTACAATTTCTCATAAATCATCCTATATCTATCTTCTTTAATTCTTTAGCGCAAGCATGAGAACAAGAAATCAAACCAAAAATACTCGTGCCGTGGATGAGGTTGATATTACTACGTCACAAGAAGTACCTCCGCTATGCACACAGGATACCGAACAATCTCAAGCCTTGAGTTCTTTAGATCGCCTTGTGTCCATCGTAACTGGAGTGGATGGAACATCACAATCAAGCGCCAGACCCAATCATCGTGTGGAAACAAGTACCGCTATTGAAGATGTAAGAGATGAAGCGATTGGAAATGTTGTCGACAAGCACATTTCATTGAGCTGGGTGGATTCTCATAGAGTACCATACAATGGCAAACTTCCACGCTTGCCTCTATGTCGACTTCTTTCAAACCCCGCCATCCGCACGCATGATGACCATGTGGCCGATTTGCAACTCTCCATTGCAAACAAAAGCTACCAACCAACCATGGCAAGATTTATTGTTAGTGAACGAATTCCTGTGGAGGATCACAAACAATTTACTCGTCGTGGTCACGCTGCGAGGGATCTTGCAATGTCATATGATGTGGATGAGGAGCTTCGCCAAATCTCCGAGCTTCGATTGGAGGCATGGATGCGGTGGATGAACGAGAATGACATTCCAATTGAGAAGGCACCAAAGGTGGAGTGCGTTTAAGTTGATTTTCAGTCCCATGAGACAACAGAGTTTCTATTGGTTTTGGGTATGATCGATAGGTGAGCTCTTTTTTTTTGCGAATGTAAATGCATCTTATTTTTAACTATATAAATTACAATCGAGTGTTAAACAGGGCCACGAGGGTTTCAGTGCCTCACACACAACTGCTCATGATATTTTCATGATGAGAAAGCTAGGGTTGGCGGACCCTACTTCACTTTTGCAAAAATTTCCCGAAAGAGCGCATTTGGCAGCAGAAAGGGCTTTGAATTTTAGAGTTCCAAACAAGTCAAAGTGGCTAAAATTGCCAATGGCTGTCCTTGCGCAACTACTTTGGAAGGTATGCTTTAAACCAATGCTAAATGAGAATATGTTTTGATTGTGAAATCTTATTATGTGTATTTTGATTGAGTCCTTGGCAAATGATAGGAAGAGTTTGATCATATCTTTAGTAGTAAAACGGAAGGGCTGCCATCAAAAGGGATTTTGACTACGAGTTGGCACCTGACGCATACGAGGAAAGCATCAATCTAGCGCTATTTCAAACGGAGCAATACTTTACGTGCAAAGGGCTTGAGATAGCCACCGTTGCAAATCCAGAGAATGGCAGTGATTTTTTCCAGAAATGTATATCATTTACAGGTTGGGGCGAAAAGACCACGAAAATGACACCCTCGAGACTGGCAGAGGTTGCGCATGCACGCACTAGCCCGACAGAGTAAGTAAAAGTCATTTAAATCATTGGATATATTTCTCTTTTTATTATGTAGCAATAAAAAATAAGTCTCGGTTTTTCTTTGATAGGAAGTTCCGCTTGCTTGATTTGCTCCAAGGCAGTGATGCATCCTTGAAGGAGAAGGGCATCGGTTTGATGGAGAAGGCATGGATCCAGTGGCTTCGATATCACGTGTACTGGTGGCAAATTGGAAAGGTTAGATTTAGTGATTATCTGCACCAGCTAGCAATTTGTTGATAATGTAACTTGTGACTTATTATTTGCTGCTACAGGAGAATGCTTGAGATGGCCGAGAAAATGGAGGCGGAGAATCATGATGTTGCTATCCAACATGAGAAGGCTGAAGGTAGGCATGGTTGCACACTTACCCACACATTACTGACATACAGACGCAAGCACTTTGATAAAGCCTTCAAGAAGTGGAGTGCTCGGATCAAGTCCACACAGGATCCCGAAGAGCAACCCCATTTTGCTTGTACGGCACGACGCTTGTTGTACAAGTTTCACATCTTTAATTGACAAATTAAGAATGTAGTAGGACACACTATATTGTTCTATGCAAATGAAAACATTGTGGTCTGTCTTGTAGATGGTGGAGAGATGCTCTTGTCTTTCCCATTCCCGAGCACCCCAGTGATGCATGGTGTAGGTCGGAGAGAGAGGAGACAGGCTTATATCCTGATGAGTGGATAGATGACTTGCGGCCAAAGGGAGCGTGGCTCAAGTGTTCTTGGTGGCTGGACTACCCGGACAAGGAGTACCCACCCGAAGAGGAAGAGCTATACATAGGTATCATTCTATATAGTTTTTACCTTTTCCATGAAGCAATAGAATATGGGCTCAATAACTCTTCTTCTTTTAATTAATAGCGGAGCATAGTCCGTCACGAAAGAAAGCGGTTGTGATAGAGGATGCTCTATCTCCAAACACATCAAAGAAACCAGAGAAGAAGAAACAGACCTCAAAGAAAGACTCGCAAGCACAACCGGCTGACAAGCAATGTGGGAAGAGAAAGAAGAGGGCTGTAGTTTCCAGTGATAGTGAGAGCGAGCATGTGGTTGCAGAGTATTCTGTAGAAGTTAGTGATAGTGCTCATAGCCTTGGTGCTATGAGCCACAGTGTACCAACACTATCCTTCACTCCAAGACCAGTGGGGGGCATCCAGGAGTCCCCTCCATGTTCACTATCACATGGCAGGGCTGCAGAACACCTATCAGACATGGCCACAGTTGTGGGACACTACAACAAAAAAAGCTATCATCGACGCATATATCGACACACCGCGTCGATATCTGCGTCGATATATACGTCCCTGTGAACCTGTTGCTATTTGCGTCTATATCTGCGTGGAAAGGTTTTATTTGCGACGCAGATGTGGACGCATATAGCGATGCAGATATCGATGACCATAACAGAATTTTTTTTTCTTGGACAGAGGGCAGGTAGCCTGGCCTGTGCCCAGTGAAAAGATGGACACAACCACCACAGCCAGACTTCCTGCCCTCTGCCCAAGAAAGCGAGCAGCATCAAAATCAACCGTGCTCCCGCAGAAATTTCGGCAGAGTTCTCTTCGTTTTTACATAAACTTTTCAAAAAAAAAAAATCATGTATACGCCTCCTACATGCTATCCATGTAGGATCTCACATGAGATTTAAGGCCAATGACCATAACGAACCATAACCATAACTTAAAAGCATAACCATAACGAACCATAACCATAACTTAAAAGCATAACCATAACTTAAAACCATAACCGACCAATATAACCACTTTGATCATAACCAGAAACAAAATTAATAATAACCATAAGCATAACCAAAAAGTTAAACATAACTATAAACAAAACCTGAACCATAACTATGTCTATACAAGAATAGGAGAAATAACCATGTCTATACAATGACAATGACAATAACCATGAGGGTCAGGAAAACAATAACTGTCTAAACAATAATCATAACCATATAAATATGTCTATACAAAAGGAGACACAGAATCGTGTCTGTGTCTCACAAAGCATATATATGAAATCCGGTCCACTGATGACTAGGCGTCACAACCTGCACATAGGACAACTCACAAAAGTAGTATTGATATTACTTCACATATACTTACTTAATTAAATCAACTCACACATATTAACGTCTCACCTCAAGCGATCAGCGAGACTGTAAGGCCGCCCAGTCTATGGGCTCTCCTGAAGCATCAAGATCATTCAATACTTCATAGATACCTTTGTGATATCCATCTGACTCCTCCTGACGTGTCGGGGCTCGATGCATCGCAAGATTCTGCGTTTATACAAAAATCAGAGTAATAAAAATACATGATTCATCGCGTTTTAAAAAACGCTATAGTTAAGATTGGATTAGAAACTCACAAACTCATAGCGAAAGGTGTCGAAGCCTCCGCTGCCAAGATGAGATGTCCCCCTGGTCATCTGTCGTATCTGCACGGCCTCACGCTGCTGTCTGAACCGCATGGCCACTGTCCGCTCATCCTCTCTGATCTGCAGCCACGTCTCGTGTGGAATGCCCGAAGGCTTCGGCGAGCCAGTCCTGAAAGCCTTCCGAGCTGCATCTCGTCAATGTTTCACGGTGTCCCGTGCAACACCCTTGATCCACCTCCTCGGAACAACGTCAGAGCCCGGAGCAGGCTGGTACTCTCTCAGGATGGTCTCCACTATGTAAGTGACTTTGTCCTTTTCCTGCTGATCCCAAGACATCAGAATGCTAGTCGAAAACTGTAGCTCCGCGAGCTGGTGAATCCGCTGTCTCATATTATTCCCGACTCTATCCATGTCAATAGAACCATCTGGCCGTACAGTATAGAGCTTGGAGGCACTAGGATCGTGTGCCCCCCAAGGTGTTCGAGGTGTGCCCAGAGGTGTGTCGAGAGGTGTGCCTAGGTAGGACGGGGGTCGTGAGCGAGGAGGGGTCAAAGCATCTGTGGACCCTCCTCCACAACAACCACCACCTCCACCTGACGATCGTCGAGATCGGCGAGTGCGCCTGTGCTATGGAGATGAGGACGTACCCGCATCTGCCCCACCCCTAGGTGTCGAAGCGGCCGTGATGGGAGAAGCAGGCGTCGTACCCAGAGCCCCCCCCCCCGGTGTCCCCCCCTAGGCGTCGGACCCTCGGGTGTGAAGCCCGGAGGCGTAGTACCCGTGTCTCTGGCTACTCAGTACTGAGAAGCCTTTGCCATCTGAGCAGGCGTCATCCGTGTAACGAAGCCCATGAATGCATCTGCACTCATAGAAGCGGGATCTGGAAACTGGTCTGCCATACTAAAGTCCTGCACAAAGAAAGTAAAATAAAGCGTCAGAACACAGTTGTTTAAATTAACTTTAAGCTTAATTTTAAATCAACGTCTTCACACAAACACTTACAGGCCTAGGCCTCGACGAGTGAGGCATCATCGATAAGATCTTGCACCGTTTCATCGTCTATCTCTAATTGCAAACATAACTCTGCCCTAACTCGTTCTGGCAGATTGTCTTCATCCATTGCGTCTTCATCTACAAGTATCAATTTTGTCTCGTCTGCGTCATCCCTCGTATATCTGTCAGCTTCCTCTACTATACCTTCGTCCATCTCATCTAATGTCACAGTAGTATGGACGTCGTCTGACTGACTTTCCTCCAGGAGATCTTTCCCTTCAAATACTTGTTTATTTCTTGGAGCAACCTGAACCACAAACCACCACTATCGCTCTCGAGGGTCCGGTACAAAGACCACTTGCTTGCAATGTTCGGGGAGAGCAAATGTGTCGCTCGCATTTGTCCAAACCTTTGTAGAATCTATTTGCACAAGTTTGTTTCCATCTCTGCGTACCGTTGCATTGCGACCAGAAGTAATCACCTTGAACCACTTCACATCCAACAAAAACATCTCAAACCGCCTGAAGCTTACTTTCAGGATATCTGACACCAGAACATCTCAAACCGCCTGAAGCTTACTTTCAGGATATCTGACACCAGACCATAGTAATCTAGGTTGCTAGTGCTCTCATTCGTGTCTCTGGCACTAGCCCTGCTCTTTTGCATGAAACTAACCATTACCCCACTGTCAAACGTGTTTCTTCTGCTGTCAATTTGTTGTGTTCTGAAATGCTTTCCATGGGACCACAGTGCCATGTATGTATGATACTTCCAGTCACATCCAATAGCCAGCTCTTCCTCTTCTAGAGATATGGGTTCTCCGATCTGTCGAGCTGCTCTCACTGTCTTGTCCAACCATGCCATTGTAGGGAATTCAGGTAGAGGAGCGAGATAGTCTGGCAAGGGTAAACCTCTAGTCGTTCGGCTTCACCTGAAATCCTGTCGCTCCCTATTGAGTCTCTCTTTCTCTTCTTCGGACCTTTCAATCCATTTTTGCATCGGCGTTGAATTTAGTGTACAGAACTTCATGATCTTTTCTCGCATGGCGTCGTTCATTTTATTCGGCGCACCCCTTGCCCTTGCGGCTCCTCTCCCACCAGTCTTGCATCCTCCTCATCGCTCCACAGTCGAGGCATTTCTGGGTCAGAAACGGATAGAAATTCGGTCATCAATACAAGAGACTCTTGCACCAGCCATCCTTTTGCCGTGCTCCTCTCTGGACGCACTTTTTGGCGAACAAAACCCTTAAGTGTTTTCATGAACCGCTCTAGAAAGAACATCCAAGGGTTGTGGACTGTACCTGCCACTGCAACCTCATCTACTACATGGACGAGCAAGTGCATTTGGATAGTTAGGCAGCTCGTGGGTAGATACTTCTCAATCATGCAAACTACCTCAATGGAGTTAGTCCTTGCGACTGCAATAGATTCCTCCTGTATCTCCTTGGAAGAGATCCACCGCACTAGCTCTGAAATCTTGTATATGCAGGTCCGCACTTCCTCCGTTAAACACCCCTTGATCACAATTGGAACAATGAATTGCAAGAACTTATGCCAGTTGTGCGATTTCAGTCCTGACAGTTGATGGTCACGGGTGAATGCTGCCTTGAGACATCTCATATATCCTGTTGGTGGCGTCTTGAACTCTGAAATCACCCTTTTAACTTGTCGCTCTTCGTTTTTTAGCAATACCCATGGCGCTCTTGGAAGTTTTGTTTGGCCAGTTGCATTGGTGAAAGGCCACAACTCTGGCATCTTTCCAACTGACTGCAAATCATCTCGTGAAGCTCGATTGTCTTTCATTCCCATGATTGTCTTCCAGAGGAGCTCTCCCACATTCTTGAATATATGCATTGGATCCAGCAAATGGTTAATTAGTAGATCACCCCAGTACGGCAACGAATGGAGATCGAATGGACAAACGTTTCATTCCTGGAACAGGTTGCCCCTCATGTTGCTCCCATCGGCGACGCCACTCTTGTACATGCATAGGACGACATTCGATGCGACCAAGCTGACCTTCGCGCAAGTGATGGCCATCTGGAAGATAACGGTGGTGGCCTTGATAAATTGTCTTTCGAAGAGAGGAAGAATAGAGCACATCCAAAGACTGCCCGCAAATTGGACATGCATTGTATCCCGAAGTTGTTAGCCCTGCATATATTAAAGCATGAATCAGGCCAAGGCAAAGTGCCTGCGAATAGCGAGAATTTTGTAAATCAAGAACCATTACCAGAAGCTTCTCCGTATCCTGGCCAATCATGCATAGTCCACATAAGAAGTCCATGGATCCTTGCATGTTGTTGTCCTACTGGTTCAACCGCATCTGCTATGTCGATCCAATGCCATAACTCCTGGAGCTCGTCAACTAGTGGAGCTAGATAAACATCCATGTTTTTTGCCTTGAACTTACCAGGTACAATCAAGCTTAATATCAAATGACCCTTCTTGATGGCAAGCCACGGCGGGAGGTTGTAATTGATGAGGCACACAGGCCAAGTGCTCCATGACGAGCTTCTCAAGCCAAATGGATTGACTCCATCTATTGCCATGCCCAAACGCAATTGTGTGGTTCACTCTTAAAATGTGGCCAGGTATCTTCAATGTTTCTCCAGGCCTTTGAATCAGTAGGCACCCTAAATGTTGCGTCAATGGATCTATTCGTAGAATGCCACCGCACCAACTTTGCAATGGAACCACAACGAAACATGCTTTTTATCCTAGGAATAATAGGAAAATGCTGCAACACTTTAGTTGGCACTGTCTCGCCAACTGCATCTTGTTTGTAGCGCATTGCTCCGCACTTAGGACACGACAGACAATCTACGAATTCATTGCGAAAAAGAATGCAATCATTTGGACATGCATGAATCTTGTTGTAGTCCAAGCCAACTGAGGTCAATAGTTGCTTTGCGTCTGGCCTGGAGGGAGGCATTTCATTGCCAGCCGGGAGAAGTTGCTCCCGCAACAACCTGTTTAAGCCACATTAAATTAAAAAGCTCTCCAAGCACGTCACCGTTGCAATCGAAAAATCTCTTTTGTAAATTACGTACCTAAACAAAGCAGTGACGCTTGCATCATCTGACCACCCGTACACTGAGGACTGAAGATGCAAAAACTCTAGACAAGTACGAAGCGTCGATATTTTGGCGCCTTCATAAATTGGTTGACGTGCCAACTTCCTCAACATGTCTTCAGGAGATAGGCGCACGGCTTCTGGTGCTGCTTCGTTAGCGTTCTCTTCGCTTGTCTGGAAGAAGGGATTCAGCATCTCCTCCATGCCGTCGTCTTCTGTCTGTAAGTCCTTTTCTGCTTCCATCCTTGTCTCTATATTGGTTGGACCTTCACGCATAATCCTTTTTCTCTCTCTCTCTCAGATGTAGGTGCTATGTTGCGAAAATCAATGCCCGTTCCGTAGGAGTCGTATCGTAGCTTCTGTACGGTTTCTTTAGCAAACTCTCCGTACTTGTGCACATCTCATTACATATCCTACGCTTGTGCAGGATTTGATACTTGTAGAGCGTGCACGAGCATGCAATCTTTTCCTCCATGTTAGTTGATGACGTTGCCATCTACAATGATTATGAATGTTGTTTGAATATATATACTCCTCATAATGTGAACTACCTTGCATTCTCTAGTCTTGCCCAATCTCTTTACACCTCGGTCCAGAGGTGTACGGAGATCAGGACCACCGGGTCAAAATCTCGTCTTTATTGGTCAAATCCTATATGGGTAGACACATACGTGCACTCCCAGGTGTACATGGCAATGCATGTAGCGGGCAAAACCCCTTTGCCTCTTTTAGTTCCATAGTTTCTTCAACATCCAACGGCTATCCGTTTCTTCTATCCGTTTGACCTACGGCTTGCCATAAACGCTCTTGACATTGCCTAAAGACTACCTAATGGACTACGGATGGTTTCGGTATGCATAGAATCAGTTTTCGAAGACCGTCTGCGTTTTTCCGTAGAAAAACGCAACCGGAATTGACCTACGGCTTGTGTATTTGGTGTTTCTTCTATCCGTTTGACCTATGGATTGCCATACGCGCTCTTGAAATTGCCTAAAGACTACCTAATCGTCTACGGATGGTTTCTGTAGGCATAAAAGCCATTTCCGAAGTCCGTTTGCGTTTTTTCGTAGAAAAACGCAACCGGATTTGACCTACGGCATGTGTATTTGACGTTTCTTCTGTCCGTTTGACCTACGGCTTGCCATACACGCTCTTGACATTGCCTTAAGACTACCTAATGGACTACGGATGGTTTCGGTAGGCATAGAAGCCATTTTCGAAGTCCGTTTGCGTTTTTCCATAGAAAAACGCAATCGGATTTGACCTACGGCTTGTGTATTTGGCGTTTCTTCTATCCGTTTGACCTACGGCTTACCATACACGCTCTTGACATTGCTTTAAGACTACCTAATGGACTACGGATGGTTTCAATAGGCATAGAATTCATTTCTGAAATCCATTTGCGTTTTTTCGTAGAAAAACGCAACCGGATTTGACCTATGACTTGTGTATTTGGCGTTAATTCAAACCCATTGACCTATGGCTTTCCATACACGCTCTTGACATTTTTTTAAGACTACTTAATGAACTGCAGATGGTTTCGGTAGGCATAGAAGCCATTTTCGAAGTCCGTTTGCGTTTTTCGTAGAAAAACGCAACCGGATTTGACCTACGGCTTGTGTGTTTGGCGTTTCTTCTATCCGTTTGACCTACGGCTTGCCATACGCGCTCTTGACATTGTCTAAAGACTACCTAATCGTCTAGGGATGGTTTCAGTAGGTATAGAAGCCATTTCCGAAGTTCGTTTGCATTTTTTCATAGAAAACCGCAACCGGATTTGACCTACGGCTTGTGTATTTGGCATTTCTTCTATCCGTTTGACCTACGGCTTGCCATATGCGCTCTTGACATTGCTTTAAGACTACCTAATGGACTACAGATGGTTTCGGTAGGCGTAGAATCAGTTTCCGAAGTCCGTCTGCGTTTTTCTATAGAAAAACGCAATCAGATTTGACCTACGACTTGTGTATTTGACGTTTCTTCTATCCGTTTGACCTACGGCTTGCCATACGCACTCTTGACATTTCCTAAAGACTACCTAATGGACTACGAATGGTTTTGGTAGGCATAGAATCAGTTTTCGAAGACCGTCTACGTTTTTCCGTAGAAAAACGCAATCGGATTTGACCTACGGCCTGTGTATTTGACATTTCTTCTGTCCGTTTCACCTACGGCTTGCCATACACGCTCTTGACATTGCCTAAAGACTACCTAATCGTCTACAGATGGTTTCAGTAGGCATATAAGCCATTTCCGAAGTCCGTTTGCGTTTTTCCATAGAAAAACGCAACCTGATTTGACTTACGGCTTGTGTATTTGGCGTTTCTTCTATCTGTTTGACCTACGGCTTTCCATACGCGCTCTTGACATTTCTTTAAGACTACCTAATGGACTACGGATGGTTTCAGTAGGCATAGAAGTCATTTCCGAAATCCATTTACGTTTTTTCGTAGAAAAACGCAACCGGATTTGACCTACGACTTGTGTATTTGGCGTTAATTCAATCCCATCGACCTACGGCTTGCCATACACGCTCTTGACATTGCTTTAAGACTACTAAATGAACTACGGATGGTTTCGATAGGCATAGAAGCCATTTTCGAAGACCGTTTGCGTTTTTTCGTAGAAAAACGCAACCGGATTTGACCTACAGCTTGTGTATTTGGCGTTTCTTCCATCCGTTTGACCTACGGATTGCCATACGCGCTCTTGACATTGCTTTAAGACTACTTATTGAACTACGGATGGTTTCGGTAGGCATAGAAGCCATTTTCGAAGTCCGTTTGCGTTTTTCCGTAGAAAAACGCAACCGGATTTGACCTACGGCTTGTGTATTTGGCGTTTCTTCTATCCGTTTGACCTACAGCTTTCTGGGGAAACTCAATCTCCGAGCGAGCAAATCCGAGCGATCTCACCACACCGAGCAAAGAGTTACAAAGTAAGTGAAAACATTTAATCAAATATGGACAACCAACAGTTTTTTAGATCATATAGTAACTTGGTAAGTCACAATATGTTTTACAAGAAACACCCAATGGATTCAAAACTCTGAGCTTCTAGCAAAATTGTGTAGCATAGTTGTGTGTATTTTTACGATTGTGTCTCATACAAGGCACAAGGAAATATACTTAAAACAATGAACTTACAAGGCACCGCCAAAAGATGCGAATCTGTCGATTACTACTAAAATGAAAGTTAGCAGTAACTCTAAACTCAAACAAAATATTAGTACTGTCGTTTTCTAAATACATGGTAAGTAAGTGTGTTCCTTGCACTTGGCATATCCCAAAAATTCAAAATTGCAACCTGAAAACTCCTAGAACGGTGGTTGATAGTTAAGGTGAATATCAACAAAAGCCTGTAAACATCACACGGCAAATACCCTAGGGATGCACAGTTGCCCTAGTGCCCCCAAGGGCTTGAAAAAGTTCCACCTTGGTCAAAGCAGCCTGGTGAATGAACTCATGGGCATGTGAGTTTAACCCAAGAATTTGAAGAAACACATAGTACATGTGTTTGCATGGCACATATGTATGCTTTTTTGATTCTCTCTTTTGAAAGTCCTCACATGTACATCGTGGAAAATCAGAGATTGTCACTGAGTATGTTATGCCTTTTTCCTTGGATCCCTCTGTGCTAACATAGAAAACATGTGTTTCGTTGCACACAACAATCACCTCTTTCACCAATTCCGCTTGAAGTGTGCACCCCAAATCTATCCTTGTTTGAAAATCTTTTGTCAGCTTTGATCTCCACTTAACAATCTTCCCATCCCTGTATTTAGGCCAGAAGGCACTAGGAACCCTATTTCCTCCTCTCAAACCACTGCCAAGATTTGCAAGTTTTGCTGCAGATTGAAGGACAAAACCATTTCTCTGCAAGTACTCTGCTTCAATTAGCGTCAATTGTGTTCCTTGAGCTACAATCCAAACACCTGGGGTTGGGCCAGGAGCTCCCACAATCATGTCATGTACCCGCCATGTATGCATATTATTGGAGTTACAGAACCACACAAAACCTTCGACTAACCCGCCTGGACTTGTAGCTGAGGCAGGATATTTTCTGCGTCCCCAAAAGCATAGGGCAGCAACCCCCTGTACTGTATCATCATTCCTCTCATTGATGTATCTTGCACATCGAGCACTCTGATCACCAACCATCCCAAAGCAAGTCATCTTTCGACCAGGTTCTGTTCTTCGTATAGCCCAAACCGTCTTTGGAACATTCACCTCATGCCAATGCTCACCAACTCGAGACCTACTATTGCCTTGCATACGAGGCCCTATGATAGGTTCAGTGACTGTCGCATATTCTGGTCTGTGGCTATCTTCATCAAGCACCTCATCTGCATCAACAAATATTGAACGTTTCTTCTTTACACTCTTCTCTTGCAAAGGTGTTCTATTCATCTCAGGGGTTTGTAGTCCCATCTCTGACATTGAAGAGTGTGTCAAGTCAATGAGGGTTTTTGAAGCTGATGCAGTTGATGATCGACCTAAGAATCGCTTTGCAAGATCATCAATTCCCAGACCAGTGGCAGACCTAACACCTTTTAGATAAGCATTGTATTTTACACTTTGCAGCACCCCCATGGCCATGTCGGCACCAGCTGCCTCATACAAGCTAATTTTCTCCTTGTAACCAATAGATGCACGCATACTGGCATGTTTGGCCTCAAACAAGTTTGTTGTGGGCACAAAAATTCCAGACTCATCTTGTGTTACAAATCTCTCTCCCCATGTTGTTCTCTTACATCCCACCAAGCCATCCATGTCTCTAAACAAGCAATCTCTCCATCCACCACATGGCCTGCCTTCCAAAATCGACGTAGATCTTCTTTGCAAATGTCTCCTTGATTATCAGATGGTGCACTCCGCCATTTTTGGCATAGAATTTTGTGATCCTCCTGTGAAGATGGACGGATACACTTAATGGTGTGTCGAATCATGGACTGCTCCCAGTGAAAGCCACACGATCGTTCTTTGGAAGGTATTTTATTTTTTGCTCCTCCAAAGTAGACAGTTCGCACAGCAATCCAATTTGCATTTGCTTCATCTGCCATGAAACCTCTGAATTCTGGCTTTTCAAACCCTTGATCTTGCACAACTTTATTCAACATTTCCCAAAACTCTATCTGAGCATACTTATTTTCAACTGTGAATTCACATGTGGCAATTGTCATTAATTCACGCACAAATGGGTCGTAAACATGAGCAGACATGGTCGGCCACCCTTGAACACGATGCACATGATCAAAGTGGACCCACATGTGCTCTAAGTTTCCTCCTGGACGCATCTTATTCACCAAGTCAACTCCACTACCTGGACCCTTGATTGACATCTTGAACACATGTGGCTGCTCTGAACCTCCTAGTTGTCCAGGAAAAAGAACACTATGAATAAAAGGATACCTGCATTTGCTTTTGAGGTCTAGAACAGCTTCTAATCCTTTTGCAGTTAACTGCTTTGACCTCTTAGCAGTTTCTAAGCTCCTCTCTATTCTCTGCTTGCTAGATAAGGGTGTAATGGTATCAAGAAACTCTGAAAACTCTTTATCTTCAATTGTGTTGCATTCGTCTGCACTATTTATTACTAACTTGTCCAGTATCACATCTTGGGTGGCAACACGTTCTAGTTGCTTGGCAGTTGTGAAAGGATCTTGGTTTGCTCTAGCTTGCAGAATTGAATCAATCATTTGTTCAGCAGATCTATTCTTTCCTTCAGCACATGGGTGCTTATGTTCTCCTAAATGAATAGCACATCGAGTAAGCGCGAACTTATCTTTGGGCAAACAGTAATAGATAACAACAGGGCATGTTGCAATACACGAGGGCATTTGACTGCAATGAATGCAAACCACTGTCCCTTGGAAAGGTGTTAATGTTTCGATGGGAACAGCTTTGGAGAGACGGCCATGCCACTGAGACTCATTATGTACTCTGGAACGCACATAGAAAGAACAGGCGACATTGTTGCAACGAAGATGACCTGAACACCTACTGAAGCAGATGGCACCAGGAAAGATATCACTACTGCATGTGACATATTCTGTCCACAAATGACTATCATGACGTTGCTCCATTCCAACCATTGCATTATCATGGTTTGTCGGTGGCAACTCAAATGCAATATAACCATCATAGTGTGCAGGGAGCTCATTACATTTAACAATTTTCTGAGCCTTTGCTAAAGCAGAGTGAAGGTTGCTTTTACTAGGCATTGTCTGAATAAAATCTATTACACTTGTTAGCTTCTCATTGATGTCACTTGCATCCACATCAATGACTATTGGGGAAGCTCTACTTCCATGGGACCTTGGCTGTTTAACAGAATCTCTTACATGCACCTTGAAGAACTGACTCAATTCATGATCCAACAGGAAAACTTCCTCACCTGAGGTTGAAAGAGTTGTTTCTATCTTTACCTGTTCTCCATACAAAGTTAATGGGTGAAGCGAAAACGAGTCGGTTAACAAGCCAAAACCTTCTCTCACTGACTGCACAGGTAATTCATGCACTCTGTTTTCAAAAAGCAATAGCAACTTCTGCCCACGGTCAGGACCATAGATAGTAATTTGACGACCCATTGTAACTTACTGACACCCGCTCCCTTCTAAACTCTCACCCGCTCTTCTCTGCAGGTTTGATTATCTAACAGACAAGTCTATAAATAGATTAATCTAAATTATATTATAATATTTATGTTCATTATCTCTTAAATATCATATATGTAAAATTCCACTTATAATATGAATTTATGTTGCGTTATTTAAATTTTGTAAGAGAGAGAGAGAGAGAGAGAGAGAGGGAGAGAGAGGGAGGTAGAAATTCAAAATTGAATATTAGAAGTTGTCAGGATCTTGAGAAAAAAACGATCTCGATTGGGACAGAAATTGCGACGGCTACGTCATGTCATGATAACTGTCTTAACTAAAAGACGTTGACAGTTCGTCATAATAACAAGCTCGCACTTGCGCTCATTTAAGATTGCCACTCATTTGAGCTTTGCCACTCTTATTCTTCAGTGTTTGTAGGATTTTCTCACATTGAAGAACGACCTCTCCCTAGCCTTGCCCTCAAAACGCCCTCTCCCTAGCCTTGCCCACCCCCTACTATCACCGCGTCCTCACCCTCCTTGCCCTTGCTCTATGCTTTGTTGTTGGTACGAGTCCCCCACCTTCTCGCTTTCCTTGTGTCCACTTTGGTTCTACACAGTCCTTTTGCTCGGGTAGTCGTAGGTGTGTATGTGCTAGCAATAAGGATATGGTGGTCTATTTCTGCTCACCTTCATTTTAACCTTCATTTTAACCATTGCTGAGTACTCACCTTAAGGATATGGTGGTCATTCTTTGGTACTCACCTTACCATCGTTTTGTAAGCAGTGGCTGACCTTGGTCTTGGTGGAATAGTGAACAACGACGCCTCAAGCTATGCAGAAAAGGCTCCTCAAGCTATGCACGCCGGCGTGCATCTCTACAGCGTCAAGAAGGTGTGTGATGAGAGAGAGAGAGAGAAGAGAGAGAGAAGCACACAAGATAATCACGCAAGAGAGAGAGGCGAGTGGGTTGTATGTTCTCTGCAAATAAAGTGTCTGCATAGAAGGCAGAGGCTAGCCCTTGGTTTTGCTGAGTCGGAAGAGCTGGGCCTGAAGCATTGCCTTTCACTGCAGCATCTAGCAGAGGTATCTTGAAAGGGCACTCATATCTCCTTTCTTGAAAGGGCACTTTTCTCATTTGTTGCGCATTCATATTTCTAGAAAGGGCACTCATATCTCCTTTCTTCGGTATCTTGAGCCCTTTCATTTTGGTCCAAACTTTGGCCAACCGCTTGTACTCCTTTCTTAGGTATCTTGAGCAAAGGTAAGTACAGGATTAAACAAGCTCATTAGTAGCGTCGCATAAGTAAAGTAGACGATCATTGTACGCTATATTACTTTTGTATAGAGTCCTTGCACACTATGCCGAATATTGTTCTAATGAAATAATAAAAGAGGAGTTGGAAAATATCCGTACCAATTGTTACATCAACACTGTCGAGGTATCATACACTTGTTTATTTCAATGTTTGGTGTGGTTTCTCATATGTAGACTATATCTAAAACTTTTTGTTTTATAATAGATACCACAACAACCAAACGGATATGATTGTGGATTTTACGTCATGGCAATTATGAGATATCCGATCATGGGAGCTCTAGAGCACAAAAGACCAAGAAATTGGGTATGTTTTAAGTTTATGTCCATTGCTTGCATCTTCTGTACTTGGATAAAAATTATGTTTTATATCTATGTTTTTTTTGCAGCACTCAAAAAAGTGGTTCACACATGAAGACGTAGAGAAGCTCAAAGAGGAACTTCAAGGATGGATACGTTCCATGCTAATAAGGGCCGTCTCGTCTACACCTAAATAGAATTAGCACATTTGTACTTAGGAGAATGATCTACTTTGATCTCCACTTTTTTACCTATGACAATGGTCCACATTGACCTCTACTTTTGTACTTATGACAATGATCTACATTGATCTTCGCTTTTGTACTTGTCACAATGCTCTAAATCAATCTCCACTTTATTACTAATGAAGACGGTCTATTTTCATCTCCCTTGATATGTTATGTCAATTTATTGAATTTTCTCTTGGTAATTACTTAGATGGTTTGCAAGGTATTTTGTGTGTAACCATATGATGTGCCTAGCATTATGATGTACCTGGCAAGGTAATTTTTAGTACTTTTTTAGAAAAATGCACCATGATAACATGAAGAATTAATTTCAGGTTTAGGAGAATACTTTTCAACAACTTGTAGTATACAATACCTGGCAAAGTAAACTCGGGTACCCGGGATTACTTTTTTACAGATTATGGTACAAAATACCTGGCGAAGTAATCTCGGGCACCCGAGATTACTTCTTTATAGATTATGGTACAAAATACCTGGCAAAGTAATCTCGGGTACCCGAGATTACTTTTTTACAGATTATGGTACAAAATACATGGCAAAGTAATCTCGGGTACCCGAGATTACTTTTCTACAGATTACAACACAAAATACCTGGCGAAGTAATCTCGGGTACCCAAGATTACTTTTCTACAGATTGTGGCACACAATACCTGTCGAAGTAACATCGAGTGATGACAAAGGAAATATTGGGTACAAAAAATGTGGAAAACAAGTCATTGCGAGAGCTACATTTCGATGACATTATCAAAAGAAATTCAATTCCATTGGAATTGAGTTTCTATATACAAGTACAATCCTAGTAGTAGATGCAAGTGTTTTAATATCCTCACTTGCATCTTGCACACTCAACGTAAATATACGCTCTTCATCATGTGACAAAGGATATTCACATGACTTAATTCTACAGTAAAAACTATTGGATTCATTACAAACTTGAGCACTTTGTCCAATAAGAGTAGACTCCATCCCATTGGAGCATATCCGTTTTGTTAAGGGCAGCAAAGCATGACATGTTTGACAAGAAATTGTTATTGCAGGGTCAACAATAAGGGTTTTCGTGCAACAATGCGGACACCAAACACGAGGTCTTTTGTCAAGCCGGACTCGTTGACGTCCCCGTTGATGCTTTCTTCTAAGAACACGTGTTTGGCGAGACGGCTTCTGAGGTTGAGTGTTGAATGGATCGCTAACTTCTGCATTGTTTTCAAGTTCAAGAAGCCTTTTAGGTTGTCCATGACCAAGCCGAGTCTTTGTTACATTTTCTTGAATTTGGCGCACATGACCACTCATTGGCATGTCAACTTGAGATGGAGATGCCAAAGACCGAAGGGTGTCCCTAGCTAGTTGCACTTGGTGTCTGATTAGTTCTTTTTCCTTTCCACTCTTCTTGGACCAGTCCTCTTGAATGGATGAAAGGACTGTGCGGATATCTCTAGCAAGCATGAACACCGCCTCCTCTTGTACCGACTCACCATTGTGACTGTCTTCATTGTTGGTTTCCTTCATTTCATGGGCATTGTCTACTATGGGAAGAATAGCATTTAAGTGGGGTAGATGACGCATAACTATCAGTCGTGCACCATATAAGTGTTTGCATTCTGAACTCCAATCTGGACAATCACTCTCTTCATCTTCAAATATCCAATCCATGTCACAAGATTATTATGTGTGCATAATGTAATGAAGAAGATAAAGTGCAGAAGGTATGCCTTTTGTTTGGGTCAAAGAACTTACACCTACACGCACGTCAATCTTCAGCTCTCTGGAAAAAACTAATCTCGGGTACCCGAGATTACTTTTGTACCCGAGATTACTTTTTTCATGAAAGGCGCTCAAATTATGTAGCTTTAAAAGCATCCGTACTTTTAAGATATGATATTTAATGAGAATCTGCAAAATTCCTCACAATGATTGCACACACTTCTCTCCTTCTTATCAAATATATAAAGAAATATTTCGCCGCCATCCCACCCAAGATTACTTTTTTGACCCGAGATTACTTTTTTCGCGTTTCGTCAAAATCAACGATCCTCCTTTGCAGATGTATGTATTATCTGATTCTTACCCTTGATCCCATCCCCCTTGCCCGTGTTAGATAGTCTTGAGGGTCAACGTGGGAAGCGAGGTGCAAAAGGATCCGGGCTGAGGCTGTGCATCATTGGAGCCGGTTTTTCTCTGTATGTCTCTTTTAAGCGCCACAGGGGACAGCAGTACGCCATGCCGAGGAGATGTCTCTCTCTCTCTCTCTCTCTCTCTCTCTCTCTCTCTCTCTCTCTCTCTCTCTCTCTCTCTCTCTCTCTCTCTCTCTCTCTCTCTCTCTCTCTCGCGCTCAGGTGGCAACAGTGCATGGTCTACAGGTTTGCACATGAGCAGAAGGAGGAGATGTTGAGAAGAAGATGAGGTATGCAGGGCAAATACGGGCGAGGGAGGGGGCTGCAGACTGAGTGCACAGTGGATTGCACGACTAAGGGATGGAGCTTGGAGCTGGGGTAGAGGGGGAGGAGGTGCACACATTGTCCGCCTGCTATGTTGTGTTCGTAGAGCAGGTGTAGCGCAAAGGGGAAGCACATGGAAGCAACATCCTAGTGAACGCCAGGTGTGGTTACCAAGCAAGTATCGCGCTCGTCTGTAGAGGACTACTATTTATGGCAATTTTTGGGGAGGGGGTCGACTGCAGGAGATTGAGTCTCTCTCTCTCTCTCTCTCTCTCTCTCTCTCTCTCTCTCTCTCTCTCTCTCTCTCTCTCTCTCTCTCTCTCTCTCTCTCTCTCTCTCTCAGCATACCCAAGTCGAGTGGAGTGCAGATGGTACTGGCTGCAAGGAGAAGGCGAAGACCAAAGAGTCAAGAACGATCATGGTTGCTGAATTCAAGCTTGAATTGAATGCAACTTTTGAATTTTAAGACTTGGGACTTTGCATGATTACTCCCACGAACGAAGCCGAGTATGCAGCAAAGCATACGAGCTCCAGAGGGGGGATTGAAGGGGTGGGCGGGATAGCCAGAGCTATGCAGACAGAGCGTGTGGAGAGATAAAGGGAGCATGCACGGCAGTGCGGGACAGTATCCAGATTCCACATAATGAAAGCACATGGAATGAGTAGTATGCAGAGGAGTAGTAGCAAACCGGTGCTTGTTGAGGTCGAGGGATGGAGATGGGCACGAGAAGGCGAGGAGAGAGAGGAATGGTTGATTGAGGGTACAGACGTTGCATGAGAACGGGGAACAGAGGGACTTTTACTTTTGAAATTGTTAAGACATATGGAATCTTGCTGCTTAATTAATTAATGGGTTCAACTTTGGACCCAAGTAAGTGAAAGGGAGGTTTATTGGCACTGCCGTAAGGCAGGGACTATAGGGAGAATTTTTGCTAGCATGGCCATAGGGTATCACGCCAATGGGGAGTGGCTGAGTAAGGCTTTTTTTTTTGTGGAGGACATGTGTGAAATTTCTATTTTTGTTTGGTGGTTCGGGTGCATTTTGAGCGTGGAAATTTGATTGTGTGTGTGTGTGTGTGTGTGTACACTTTTTCTCTGCTATAGTTGATAGCGAGGTTGTGAGAGGGAGGAAGGGCTCGTACGATTTTTGAAGAGGTGTCTCTCTATCTCTCTCATCATCTATGTTATTTACAGGTTCAATTACTTGGTGTAAAAGAGTTGTGTGTGTGTGTGTGTGTGTGTGTGAGAGAGAGAGAGAGAGAGAGGTGGGATTTTCTGTGGCTCTGCAATATCCATTTTGTTTGGGTTTTGTGCTAGACTTTAATGCTCTCTCTCTCTCTCTCTCTCTCTCTCTCTCTCTCTGTCTCTCTCTCTCTCTCTCTCTCTCTCTCTCTCTCAGGACAAATCAAGTTGTTGAAGTTCAATTTTATCATCGCGGGCATACGCACAGCCCTGGTCTTGTTCATGCTTGTGGTTAAGTTTTATTACCGTTGTGAGGAATCTTTAATATCTATCTGTATGTATGTATGTAGTGTAGCGCTGACTCCTCATTGTTTGGATTTCTTTTGCTTGGGACTGATTGTCCAGATTGCTGTGCTAGGGAATGGGCTGCTATTGGCAAGAGAATAAGTGGAAGGTTTTCTTGAAATGATGGTGGAGAAATTGTGTAGGTCATGCATTTTTACAAGAGCTAGTGGATAAAGGAGAAACGGCAGTCTGAATGTTTGAAATACCTTGAAAAGAATACTCAGTGATAACTTGTGATGGGAAGGGAGGCTAGAGGGAATTCTGAGAATAGGAAGAGAGAGAAGCCTTAGTCTCCCTTACAGACCCCAATTGAGTTAAAGTTGACAGGTTGATCTGCAAAAAGTTTCTGCCTCTTCATCCTCTCTGTTAGGTGTAAATAGATGCGATTAGACTGGGCGGTCATTGAATTTTTTGAGTTTGCTCAGCCTGTGTACATTTCATCAACTCGAAAAAACTGAGAATTGGATGAAAAACAGGCTTTTGTTCTCCCGATAGCTTTTGTTCAGCAGATGTAGGTAGCTACATTTTGAGCATAGGTAGCCATGGTTGGTGGCATGGACTTGGATGGCTCAAAGAAGTATTCATAGTGTCATTTGTAGAGGCAGCAGCTTCACCTTTAAGTACAATAAATGCCTCGTCCTTTGACATGATACTACGACTGATGTAGCCTTGGTTGTATTCTGCATATGTGAGAGTAGTCTAGGAGTGGATGTCAAGCATGTCCTCATTTGCTCTTTTGGGAGGCTGTAAGCCAGCTTTGATTTCTACCTGTAGAATGGCGGTGGTTTTAATTGGTCGGAAACCAGCAAAAAAGGTATAAGAAAACCAGACTTTGAATGTTCATAAGAGATAAATTTCCTCTTGATGGTCTCAGTATAGACTCAGAACATGCTCTTCTGCAATTCAAAAGAGATAAATTTCCTCTTAATGAACTCAGAATAGACTCAGGACATACTTTTTTGACATAGATGATTAGATAATGCTGTCTGACTGCAGCAATGCATGATGCTTCTTTAACAAATGTAACAAATTTAAAACCTGTAGATTGGATATGGCTACCAGTCTGAGTACTCATGACTATAGCTTCTTCGAATGGTCCAAATTCAGGTTCAAAACAGTCCTTCAAATCATCTGTAGTATTTCTGTGTTCTCCTTCCAAATTAAAAGTGACTAGAAAATGGATACAATCAACCACAGCTCAAATTTGAAAATGTCTATCTCACCCTACAGAAGGTGACAGGCCCTCCACAAAGACCTCGATAAAACGGAGACTTTCTGTGTATCCATGAAAGGGTTGCCACTCCCTACCCATGGAGTTATAATTAGAATTAAAAGGGAGTGTTACACCGTCCACTTGATGCAACATTTTGTTGGTAAGGGTTAGCATTGTTATAAAGAAACCATGGCCGCATTAGGAAACAACTCCAAGCAAAAGCTGAATTAATCGTTAAGGAAACCCCCCTTTGGCATCCCAGGTGCTGCGTGCTGATTCATGCTTAGTTCTGCAGCCACTATTGGGTATTGATGACATTAGCTAGTTGTCATAGTATTTGGTTGACACTATGCATAATAGAGCTGATGGTCATATAGTCTTGTAGTTGACTACAATGAGCTTATTACTACACTTTTCTTTATTGGATAAATTTGGGCATTTCTTGAATTCATCTAGGTATGTGTTCCAAGAGACAATGGTACTACCTTGGCTGGTTGCAATAGAAGTCTTTGATCTTGCTTCCAGAGACGATTCTAGATCTTGCACTTGTTTCAACCTCATTGAAACCTGCATTTTCAACCCTGGTTTGTAAGATAAGCCTGTTGTATTTCATCCGCCAGATCCACGTTATGGGTGCCACCTGTCAGTTTCCATTGGCTGGTGGTTTCTGATGATTCCCCTACTCTCTGGTTCTCCAATGACACCCTACAAAACTTGCTTGGATATTTCTTCTGCGCAAAACCAAGCTTTCCATCGAACAACGTAGACAATGGGCTAGCTCATAAAATTCTACTCGAAAGGCAATCAAAACCTTCAGATGACGTTTCCTGATATATATGCAAGTACGTAAAGCAAAATTCTTGAATTCCCCACTCTGAATCTCTAGACATGACTGAAATTGTATCGTAGACAATTTTCGGCATCAAAGCACTATGGACATTGAGATGGTCATTTGCTGATAGCCAAATGAGTAGGGCTTAATCCCTAGATGATGTTGTAAGTGTGAGAACCGGAACTCCCAACTTTTACGTTTTCAACGACTCCTGAAGCTCTGTGTGTGTCCTGGGCGATTTTCTGTAAAAAAAAAACGCTAAAAAAATACTAACAATGCCAATATGGTCAATACGATAACCAAATGAGTACAAGCCAATCTACTCGTGGTGATGGAAATATGTAAGCAAGATTTTTTAAGTTCTATTTCTCGAATCACAACCTGTGATCTAGAACCCGCTCTAGGCCAAATCTGTCTCTGAAAAGCAATCTAGGCAACAAAGCATATGGACATACACAGCTCGCAATTGCAACCTGAACGTAAGCATGAGACACCACCAAGACCATGAGCTAATTATATTGCTACTAAACAAAAACAAAAACAAAATGCAAACTAGGAGTAAAGAAAATGCAAAAGAAGATGACAGAGATGGATAATCAAACCTAACTAAAATCTGTTCGCTCCCTGATCACCTAGTCTACCCTAAGTCTACCCCTTGTGTGTGGCCTCGATGCTGAGCACCAAAACCACTACTTGAGTCTCCTAATCTAGCTGGAACGTCGAAGTGTGTACCAGGTTCTTGAACCGAGCATACATGAGCAATCTCGTTCAATAGCCTCTATTCTGCAGTCTGTCCTTGCACTAGTGCATGGATGTCTTCATTGTCATCATTTTTGTAGCGAGATCTTATAGCAAGTCACCCCATAGATATCACAGTATACCCCAATGTTACCTACAGCCTATAATGAATTGGCAAAGTGCTGGATCACAGTGAAGAGACTAGTGAGGCGAGGTTCGAGCTAACTCAGCAGGAGAAGGACCAAAAACTAGAAAATGCCGAGAGTGACCTATAGTAATGCATAGTACCAGAATACAATTGATCCTTATCTGCTTCGATATCTTTATTGGTGAGTATAACCATCAAGAGTTTTAAAATCAAGATCAGTATTAGCGCCAAAATGTGTTGCAGGCAACAGTTCATAGACGGCATTTTCGAGGGGATCCTGTCTAGCTCTTGTACGTTTGTGGAACTATGTATTGCTTGCTCTTTTGTAATACTCGGCTCCTATGAGGCTTGTGCTAGAGATCGACTATGTATTGCTTGCTCTTTTGCGATACTCATCTTTTATGAGGCTTATGCTGGAAGTGAGCCTGCATGGTTTTCCGTTCGCAAGAAATGCGTGAAAAAGTTGTGGACTGCTTTACCAGTGCAAAGTGACGGACTCTCTCATGCTACAATCATGTATGATTGCACCCGGAATTCGCATCTCAGCTTCGCAATGTATTTGCTGCCATAACTTGCTTGCGTTCCATTTGTAAACAGCAAGGAGTAGTGTTTTTTCACTTGCTTCGTATTTAACACCGTATTTGGCTCATCGCTCACTTTGCGTTTTGCAAGTGCTTCAACTCTAGAATCAGCACCAGCATTTTTCTTGTATTCAAAGATAAGCCGAGCTGTGAACAGATAGTACTACTCTATCCTTGAGTAAGTTGAGCACCTCTTTGCAGACAACGCGGCACGGCGTCTTGTATTGCGCTACTGCCCCGACACCCCAATTTAGATACCGGTCTAGTAGCCCACGGAAGGTGCCTGGCTCTACCAAACATAGCTCCAACACCCCGATCATTTTGTCCTTCCTAGACCCCTCATACCCAGGGTCCACGAAAGCAAGATCCATTGCAATGGCACACGCCCTCAGTATGCTCTCCTCATACATTGCTTGCTCACATCCTTGTTTCATCACTTCATTGAACTTGAGATCCAATGGTGACATGCCTCTTCGGCTATCTTGGCGGGCCGACTTGCTAATGCTTTTCCTGTTGAGCTCCTAAAAGACCATATAGTGTCCTAGGGAACTAGAAAAGTCAGCAAAGCTCGTGAAGTCGATGAGGTCTGCTTTCGCATCATGTCTCTTTAGCTCCTCCACCGCTTCATTCACAGCAAGCTGTAAGTCCTTCTCCGTGTCCTTGTCTATGTGCACAGTTAGCAACACATTTTTCCTACATGCATATGCCAATTACGGTGATGCATTGAAGAACCCGGTCACCCTGACAATGTCCCCCAGCCTATACCGATATAAACCCGCACATAGACCAGATTTTAGTCCAGAAAAAAGACAACACAATCTAGCTCAAAGAAAACTAAATGGCAACACTGAGGGATTGAGCTAGTCTTGGCCAAAAATGGGATTCTCTACCTCCATATGTCGTCAAAATGACCTCGTATTCGTAGCCAATCTCCACCTCAGTGAGTCTGACTGGGTCTGCCTCTTGTTGGCACTCATCAATCATGCCTAGAGAAGGCATTGGGATGAATTCAAAGTAGGCCAAACTGGGCACCACAGTAAAGGTCACATCTCTGGACAATACTAACCCCAATGTATGACTCTGTGGAGCCATAATCAGTACTAACAAGAGGCAAAGCAGCAGCATAGTGGCGCAAGCGGTCAAGGTAGGGCTCCATGGACCCTGTCATGATAGAGTAGATGTACTTGCAATTGGGCCATATGTGAGGAATCACACCAGCCCAGCCTTCAAGAGTGGAGCACTTGGAAGCAATCCCATCAGCAAGCTCGGGGTGTGGCGTTGGCATGAGTTTGGACATGGCTGTCCTCAAGTCGAGGTCCATAATCCAGCTAGTCAGCTCATCCTGCCGGATGTCATCGCAAAGATTGGCCCATTCAACCTCAAAGGTATGGAAGACCTCAACAATGGTGTATGCAAAGGTGGCAGTGATAAAATCTAGCTCGTCACCGAAGAAGAGCACAGAGCAAGTGGCAGTACATGGCTTGTCGATTGTCAGGGTGCCAAAAAACTTCATCGGGGCTGCAAGCACAGACGTTGGCAAAGTTCTGCTTCTGCTTGAATTCTTTGCTTCTAAAGAGATGGGTGGTGGCAGTCCCTAAAGAAAGGCTAGCATTGGTAGTAAACAGCTTCCCAGAGAAGACAAGCTCAAGGAACATACCTCCAGCCCTCGTGGGGAAAGCACTACATTTATCAGTTCAAAATAAGCTCAAGATGATGAGGGTTGTTCAATGAAAACATGACTTGCAATGCCAAAAATATGGTAGGAATTCCATGCAAACACAAATACTTACTGGCCTCAATATGCTGCTGCGATCTTGCTGAGGCGAACGGAAGCCTCTAGAATCTCCTTGTAGAGCACAAGATATTTTTATTGACCATCAAAGGTAGTCCCAGAACTGCAGAGTAAGAAACAAAGGGCTGTGCATTGAATTTCACATGCTCATTAATGGATCAAATCAACCAAAATTTGTAACCTTTCACTAAGGCATGCACATTTTTTGAGCGAAAACACAACCCTCGACTCTCTGCTGTCCCTAAGAAATGCACATTGTTGATCCCAAAAAACAACACCCACTTCAAAGAAAGAATTCTGATGGGTCTCAGTATTGAGTTCTCAAATCAACCTATTTTGAGCTGATCTTTAGCAGTATGATCATTCAAATCAGCCCTAGAAATAGCATCATATCAGCCATCAAGTTTTAGCCTTTAGTACTGTTCAATTTCATCAATCATATGTCCTAGAAGCTATCTCATAGGTCAGCCTTCGGTACCCTCAGATTTCAGCCATCATCAAGTCATCATTCTCAAATCAACCTATTTTGAGCTGATCTTTAGCAGTATGATCATTCAAATCAGCCCTAGAAATAGCATCATATCAGCCATCAAGTTTTAGCCTTTAGTACTGTTCAATTTCATCAATCATATGTCCTAGAAGCTATCTCATAGGTCAGCCTTCGGTACCCTCAGATTTCAGCCATCATCAAGTCCTAGAAGGTATCCCATAGGTTGGTGTTATTCCCCTTCAGTTTTGTCACCTTGAGGATACTTGCGTTCATTGGCATTTACTATGTTCACAAGCATTTAGTATGACGTTGTATAGGTGTGACATACAATTAGAAGTAAACATCACTTTGGCAATAGTAGTGAGGGACCCTTGAAGTCTTTATTGTGTGATATCATCATATTGTGTCTTGTACTTTCCGCCATAGCAATCGACCATTAGATATGTCATAACTTGCTTGCGTTTCATCGTCAAGCAGTTGGGAGTAGTGTTCTCCACCTAGTTCCCTTCCCTTGCCTGGACGCCATCATATGCTCCTTTGTATCTGTTTTCAAGTCTATGTTCAACTAGCATTTTCAGTCTTAGAGCAACAGTTCAACACCGTATTTAATCCATGATCTACCTTGCATTTTGCAAGTGCTTCAGCTGTAGAATTAGCACCAATATTCTGCCATCAAAAGCAGTCCTTCAGTCTCAGTATTCAGCTCTCAAATCAATCTAATCTCAGTTGATCTCTAGTAGTACTATCATACACATTAGTCATAGAAGTAGAATGAGATCAGCTATTAGATTTCATCTCTTAGTACACTATCTAGTTCTTGTAGGTTTGTGGAACTATGTATTGTCCCCTACTCTCTAGTTCTCCAATGACACCCTGCAAAACTTGATTGGATACTTCTTTCATGCAGAGCCAAGATTTCTGTTTTTACTTTGTTGAAAAACACAGACAATGGGCTAGCTCGAAAAATTCCACTCCAAATGCAACCAAAATCTTCAGATGATCTTTACTAATGTATATGCAAGTACATAAAGCAAAATTCTTGAGTTCCCTACGCTAGATCTCTATACATGACTAAAATTGTGTCATACACAATTTCCAGCATCAAAGCGCTATGGACATTGCAATGGTCATTTACTAATAACCAAATGAGTAGGACTCAATTCCTAGATGCTACTGCAAGTGCGAGAATTGGAGCTCCCAACTTTCGTGCTTTCAATCACTCCTGAAGCTCTGTGTGCGCTCTAGGCGATTTTCTGCAAAAAAAACGGTGAAAATACTAAAAACACCGATATGGTTAATATGCTAATGAAATGGTAACTAAATGAGCACAAGCCAATCTACTCGTGATGAAGAAAGTATGGGAGCAAGGTTTTCCAAGTTCCACTTCTCGAATTACAACCTGTGACCTGTAATCTACTCTAGGCCGAACCTGTCCCCCTGAAAAGCAAGCTAGGTAACAAAACATACGGACGTACATAGGTCGCAGTTGCAACCTGAACGCAAGCATGAGACACCACCAAAACCATAAGCTAATTATATTACTACTAAACAAAAACAAACACAAAATGCGAACTAGGAAGAAAGAAAACGCAAAAGAAGATGACAGAGATGGGTAGTCGAACCTAACTAGAATCCACTCGCTCCCTGCTTACCTAGTCTACCCTAAGTCTACCTCTTGTGTATGGCCTTGATGCTCAGCACCAAAACGACTACTTGAGTCTCCTAATCTAACTGGAAGGTCGAAGAGTGCACCAAGCTCTCGAACCGAGCATACATGAGCAATATCGTTCAATAGCCTCTATTTTACAGTATGCCCTTGCACTAGTGCATAGACGTCTTCATTGTCACCTTTTTTGTAGTGAGATCTTGCAGCAGGTCACCCCATAAATACCATTCAGATGATCTCCAGTAGTACCATTAGACACATTAGTCGTAGAAATGGAACGAGATAAGCCATCACATTTCATCTTTTAGCACGCTGTCTAGTTCTTGTAGGTTTATGGAACTATGTATTGTCCCCTACTCTCTAGTTCTCCAATGACACCTTGCAAAACTTGTTTGGATACTTCTTTCACGCAAAGCCAAGCTTTCCGCTTTTACTTCGTCGAAAAAGGCAGCCAATGAGCTAGTTCAAAAATTCCACTCCAAATGCAACCAAAATCTTCAGATGATTTTCCCTAATGTATATGCAAGTACATAAAGCAAAATTCTTGAATTCTCCACTCTGAATCAGCCCTAGAAATAGCATCAGATCAACCACCATCAAGTTTTAGCCTTTAGTACTATTCAATTTCAGCCTTTATATGTCCTAGAAGCTATCTCATAGGTCAGCCTTCGGTACCCTCAGACTTCAGCCATCATCAAGTCCTAGAAGCTATCCCATAGGTTGGTGTTATTCCCCTTCAATTTTGTCACTTTGAGGATACTTGCGTTCATTGGCATTTACTATGTTCACAAGAATTTAGTATGACGTTGTATAGGTGTGACATACAATTAGAAGTAAACATCACTTTGGCAATAGTAGTGAGGGACCCTTGAAGTCTTTATTGTGTGATATCATCATACTGTGTCTTGTACTTTCCGCCATAGCAATCGACCATTAAATATGTCATAACTTGCTTGCGTTTCATCGTCAAGCAGTTGGGAGTAGTGTTCTCCACCTAGTTCCCTTCCCTTGCCTAGACGCCATCATATGCTCCTTTGTATCTGTTTTCCAGTCTATGTTCAACTAGCATTTTCACTCTTAGAGCAACATTTCAACACCGTATTTAACCCATGATCTACCTTGCATTTTGCAAGTGCTTCAGCTGTAGAATTAGCACCAATATTCTGCCATCAAAAGCAGTCCTTCAGCCTCAGTATTCAGCTCTCAAATCAATCTAATCTCAGATGATCTCTAGTAGTACTACCATACACATTAGTCATAGAAGTAGAATGAGATCAGCTACCAGATTTCATCCTTTAGTACTCTATCTAGTTCTTGTAGGTTTGTGGAACTATGTATTGTCCCCTACTCTCTAGTTCTCCAATGACACCCTGCAAAACTTGATTGGATACTTCTTTCATGCAAAGCCAAGATTTTCGTTTTTGCTTTGTTGAAAAACGCAAACGATGGGCTAGCTCGAAAAATTCCACTCCAAATGCAACCAAAATCTTCAGATGATCTTTCCTAATGTATATGCAAGTACATAAAGCAAAATTCCTGAATTCCCTACGCTGGATCTCTATACATGACTGAAATTGTGTCATACACAATTTCCAGCGTCAAAGCGCTATGGACATTGCAATGGTCATTTACTAGTAACCAAATGAGTAGGACTCAATTCCTAGATGCTACTGCGAGTGTGAGAATTGGATCTCCCAACTTTCGCGCTTTCAATCACTCTTGAAGCCTGTGTGCGCTCTAGGCGATTTTCTGCAAAAAAAACGCTGAAAATACTAAAAACGCCGATATGGTCAATATGCTAATGAAATGGTAACTAAATGAGCACAAGCCAATCTACTCGTGATGAAGAAAGTATGGGAGCAAGGTTTTCCAAGTTCCACTTCTCGAATTACAACCTGTGACCTATAATCTGCTCTAGGCCGAACCTGTCCCTGAAAAGCAAGCTAGGTAACAAAACATACGGACGTACATAGGTTGCAGTTGTAACCTGAACGCAAGCATGAGACACCACCAAAACCATAAGCTAATTATATTACTACTAAACAAAAACAAACACAAAATGCGAACTAGGAAGAAAGAAAACGCAAAAGAAGATGACAGAGATGGGTAGTCGAACCTAACTAAAATCCACTCGCTCCCTGCTTACCTAGTCTACCCTAAGTCTACCTCTTGTGTATGGCCTCGATGCTCAGCACCAAAATGACTACTTGAGTCTCCTAATCTAACTGGAAGGTCGAAGAGTGCACCAAGCTCTCGAACCGAGCATACATGAGCAATATCGTTCAGTAGCCTCTATTTTACAGTATGCCCTTGCACTAGTGCATAGACGTCTTCATTGTCACCTTTTTTGTAGTGAGATCTTGCAGCAGGTCACCCCATAAATACCATTCAGTTGATCTCCAGTAGTACCATCAGACACATTAGTCATAGAAGTAGAACGATATCAGCCATCACATTTCATCTTTTAGTACGCTATCTAGTTCTTGTAGGTTTATGGAACTATGTATTGTCCCCTACTCTCTAGTTCTCCAATGACACCTTGCAAAACTTGTTTGGATACTTCTTTCACACAAAGCCAAGCTTTCCGCTTTTACTTCGTCGAAAAACGCAGCCAATGAGCTAGCTCAAAAAATTCCACTCAAAATGCAACCAAAATCTTCATATGATTTTCCCTAATGTATATGCAAGTACATAAAGCAAAATTCTTGAATTCTCCACTCTGAATCTCTATAGATGACTGAAATTGTGTCATACACAATTTTTGGCATCAAAGCACTATGGACATTGCGATGGATATCCAAATGAGTAGGGCTCAATTTCTAGATGCTACTGCGAGTGTGAGAACCGTAACTCCCAACTTTCGCGCTTTCAATCACTCCTGAAGTTCTGTGTGTACTCTAGGCGATTTTCTGAAGAAAAAAACACTAAAAAAACTAAAAAAACACCAATACAGTCAATATGGTAACGAAATGAGCACAAGTCAACCTACTCGCAATGACGAAAGTATGGAAGCAAGGTTTTCCAAGTTCCACTTCTCGAATCACAACCTGTGACCTGTAATCTGCTCTAGACCAAATCTGTCTCTAAAAAGCAAGCTAGATAACAAAGCATATGGACGTACGTAGTTCGCAACTGCAACCTGAACGTAAGCATGAGACATCACCAAAACCATAAGCTAATTACACTGCTAGTAAACAAAAACAAAAATAAAATGCGAACTAGGAAAAAAGAAAACGCAAAAGAAGATGATAGAGATGGGTAGCCGAACCTAACTAAAATCCGCTTGCTCCCTGCTCACCAGTCTACGCTAAGTCTACCCCTTGTGTGTGGTCTCAATTTTGAGAATCAAAATTACTACTCAAGTCTCCTAATCTAGCTGGAAGGTTGAAAAATGCACCAGGCTCTCAAACCGAGCATACATGAGCAATTTTGTTCAATAGCCTCTATTTTACAATCTGCCCTTGCATTAGTGCATGGACGTCTTCGTTGTTACCTTTTCTGTAGCGAGATCTTACAGCAGGTCACTCCATAAATACCACACTATACCTCAATGTTCTCTACATCATATAATGAACTGGCATTTTCTTTGCTCGCGGAAGTAAGCCAGACAATATGTTGGGCGAGTGAATCTTGGGATTTCATTTGGCGAAATGCCAAGAGATAACATAATCCTCTGTTGAGACAGGCCTCACCACCAGCTTCTGCTTCTGTTTTGAATTTCTTGCGTTTGTACTCTTCCTTCTTACCTGACATGGGAAAACGGTTTCCTGCCGCCGTAGGTTCTGTATGTGAGGCTTCCTTTGCTACGTTTGTACATGAGGGCCGAGTATCACAAAAGAGCAAGCAATACATAGTTCCACAAACCGACAAGAACTAGATAGTGTACTAAAAGATGAAACATGATGGCTGATCTCGTTCCAGGAGTAGTGTTCTTCACCTACTTCCCTTCCCTTGCTTGGCCGCCATCATATGCTCCTTTGTATCTGTGTTTTTAGTCTATATTCAGCAACCACTTTTGCATCAGGATCAACTAGCGTTAGAGCAAGAGTTCAACACCGTATTTAATTCATTACTAACATAAGTCAACTTCGATCGGTGAAGACAAATTTTGTTGACGAAGTATGAGCTCGCCCAACATACTGCTTGGCTTACTTCCGTGAACAAAGAAAACGCACAAGACGATGATAGAGATAGGTAGTCGAACCTAACTAAAACCCGCTCGCTTCATGATCACCTAATCTATCCTAAGTCTATTCCTTGTATATGGACCCGATACCGAGCACCAAAACCACTACCTGAGTCTCCTAATCTAGCTGGAAGGTCAAAGACTGTAGCGAGCTCTAGAATTGACTATGCATGAGCAATATCGTTCAGTAGTCTCTATTCTATGGTCTGCCCTTGCCTAGTGCATGAACATCTTCATTGCCACCTTTTTTATAGTGAGATCTTACAGCAGGTCAGCTCATAAATACTACAATATATCTCAACGTTCCCTATAGCTTGCAATGAATTAGTGAAGCACTAGATCACAATGAAGAGACTAGCGAGGCGAGGTCCGAGACAGCTCCGCAGGAGAAAGGCAAAAAAACTGGAAAACACCGAGAGTGACCTAGAGTAATGCACTGTACCAAAACACAATTGATCCTTACCTGTTTCGATACCTTTATTAGTGAGTATAATCATCAAGAGTTTTAAAATCAAGATCAGTATTAGTGTCAAAATGTGTTGCAGGCAATAGGCCATAGATGGCATTTTCGAGGGGATTTTCCCTAGCTCTTGTAGGCTTGTGGAACTATGTATTGCTTGCTCTTTTGTGATACTCGGCTTCTATGAGGCTTGTGTTGGAAGTGGGCTTGCATGGTTTTCCATTCTCAAGAAATGTGTGAAAAAACTATGGACTGTCCTATCGATGCAAAGTAGTGGCCTCCCTTATGCTACAATCATATGCGATTGCAACCGGAGTTCGCATTTGGGCTTTGCAATGTATTTGCCGCCATAACTTGCTTCCGTTTCATTTGTAAACAACCAGGAGCAGTGTTTTTCACTTGCTTCATATTTAACACCATATTTGGCTCATCGCTCACCTTGCGTTTTGTAAGTGGTTCAACTCTAGAATTAGCACCAGTATTTGGCCATTGCAAACAGTCCTTCAGTCTCAGCATTGAGTCCTCAAATCAACTTACTTTGAGTTGATCTTTAGTAGTACCATCATTCAAACCAGCCTTAGGAGTAGCGTCAGATCAGCCACCTATCAAGTTTTAGCCTTTAGTATCTTTAGATTTCAACCACCACCAAGTCCTAGAAGCTATCCCATAGGTCAGCTTTTAATACCCTCAGATTTCAGCCATCATCAAGTTCTAGAAACTATCTCATAGGTTGGTGTTATTCCCCTTCAGTTTTGTCACTTTGGATACTTGCATTCATCAGCATTTAGTGTATTCGTAAGCATTTAGTATCAGGTTGTATAGTTGTGGTATACAATTAGAAGTAAATACCACTTTGGCAATGGTAGTGAGGGACCCTTGAAGTCTTCATTGTGTGATATCATCATACTGTGTCTTGTGCTTTCCGCCATGGCAATCAATCATTATATATGTCATAACTTGTTTGTGTTTCATCTTCAAGCAGCCAAAAGTAGTGTTCTCCACCTACTTCCCTTCCCTTGCCTGGGCGCTATCATATGCTCCTCTGTATCTGTGCTTCCAGTCTATGTTCAGCTAGCATTTCTGCTTCAGGATCAGCTAGTCTTAGAGCGACAATTCAACACCGTATTTAATTCATTAGTAACATGGGTCACCGGTGAAGACCAATTTTGATAATGAAGTACGAGCTCTCCTTAAACAATCGTCTCTTGCTTGCGTTTTGTTTGTAAACTTGCGTTTTATAAGTACTTCAACTCTAGAATTAGCACCAGTATTTGGTCATTGCAAGCAGTCCTTCAGTCTCAGTGTTGAGTCCTCAAATAAAGTTACTTTGAGCTGATCTTTAGTAGTGCCATCATTCAAATCAGTCTTACGAGTAGCATCAGATCAACCATCAAGTTTTAGTCTTTAGAATCCTTAGCTTTCAACCATCATCAAGTCCTAGAATCTATCCCATAAGTTAGCTTTTAGCACCCTCAGATTTCAGCCACCACTATTGACAAGCGAAACTGACATAGTGGTAAGTGTTTCTAATAACTCACTACACGATTAGACGGCACTTTCTGAGCTAAAGACTAAATCAAATGTTGGAGGTAGCCATTGACAATCAAACCTATTGATACTTGGACCTATTGAAGATGATTGATTTGAATGATTGCCTTTGTTCTTTGTAGGTCTTTTATTTTATATTTTGTCAAGTGTCGTTGCTTGTTTGTGTTTGTTTAATGTGTTGAAGCTTAGATGATTGAAGCTTCTTCCATTGTAAAATTCATTAGTCAAATATTTGGTACTCTTTTCATTGGGTTTAAATTTTTTAATGGGATGCAGGGGTGTTTTTTGAGAGACCAAATTAGTAGCCCTTCTAGTATGGGGTACCCAGCCGTAAAAAATGAGAAAAGATCCCCTTAAAAGCGAACATGCTTGCGACGCAATGGGTCTGTCTGACTTGGAGCCTTGAGATGCGAGCGAAGAGGGGGGGCAATCCAGGTGGAGGCCATGCCCCTGCCTTTCCATTTTCTCTCCCCCTCTTGCTGAGTCTCTCTCTCTCTCTCTCTCTCTCTCTCTCTCTCTCTCTCTCTCTCTCTCTCTCTCTCTCTCTCTCTCTCTCTCTCTCTCTCTCGCGCACGCGTCAAGGGCTACAAAGTTCATCGAGAGTATTTTCGCAAGGTGGGGAGGTGTAGGTCGAAGGAGGGAGGAAAGGGTGAAGAGAGGAGGTAGGAGGGGGCAGACGGCGGGGCTGAGGTCGAGAGTATTTGCGCAGGAAAGTGCAGGTTGAAGGAGGGAGGAAAGGGTGAGGAGAGGAGGGCAGACGGTAGGGCTAAGGTCGAGAGTATTTTTGTAGGAAGGTGCAGGTCGAAGGAGGGAGGAAAGAGGAAGAGGTAGGAGGGGGCAAACAGCGGGGCTGAGGTGCAACAGTGCTGTTGAGGGAGGATGGTGAGGGCCTTAGTGAGACTTAGGGGAGGAGAGAATCTCGAAAAGAAAGTAACGCTTTTTATTTAACGTGAGCGAGTAGGAGCCTGCCTAAAAAAAAATCTTGTAAATTTGTCTTGATATGATATTCTGAGAATATAGTCATGCAAATAAAAAAGAAATAATATTGAAATCGAATTATAAGAAATAGACTTACTAAAAAATGAAGCTCCAAATCATATATGAAGCAGATTTTGATTTAGGACATACTCAGTTCTAGTTTTTTTTTTTAACACTTTGCTGTCCTCTCAAGACGTATTTGTGCAGGAAAAATAGAAAATAAGTATATTTAAATACACACCATCGTCTTTTCTTAAAGACTTGGTTGTGTTTCAATAAAAAATAAATAAAAAAATTACATGTAAGTACACTCTTACGTCTTTCAAAGACAAGAGTAGTACAAAAGAAATACGAAACTCTCTGCTTGAATACACGCTAGTGTCTTCTCTAGAAGACTTGGTAGTGTTTCTTCAAAGCAAATAAAGTATTGTATTTAATCTTATCAATAATTTATATGCTTCTTACTCATGTTAAATTATATAAATTTAGAACAATTTTTTTTTACTATTGTACATAGTGGAAATAATAGTAGAATTTATGATATTGATTTGTAAATGTCAGTTAAGTTTCTATGATGATGATGATATTTTTGTTTAGAATTTTTTATGCTGCGTTTGAAAATTCATTTAACAAGAATTCTATTTTGTATTAAAAAAAAACATATTTCATGAAGTTTTATATGTGTATTTAAGAGGTTTCTTTATCAAATTTTTATGCTCATTGGTCACAATCAAGCAGTGCAGTGTAAATTGTCATATTTAACAGTTTTTTTGTCTATTGAGAATTTAATGATTTTGATTTTTAATAATTCAATGATTGATCCACATATAATTCCTAGTCATGTTCTTTGTTTGGATAGAAAAATATATTTCTATCTTACTTGAATATATGCTTATGTCTTTATGTAGATTTATTTATCTTGATCAAAAAATTGTTTTGATACATCAAATTTTTATGTTTACTAACCATGATCGAGAGTACGGTTTGGATTGTTGTATTTAAAAGTCATTTTGTGTTTCGACAATTTAATGGTTGGTCCGTATACAGTTCATACTTGTATTTTTTTCATGAATAAAAAATATGTTCCTGCTCCATTTGAATGTATACTTATATTTCTGTATAGGATTTGTTTATCTTGCTTAGAAAATTGTTATAATCATTTGCATTGCATGCATTTTAAGAAATAACCTGCCCTAAAAAAATTTCATGTTTACACATAAGAACAAAGTTTTCCATTGATGAGATTTCTATGCTGATTAGCCCAACTAATTAATAGAGTAGAATAATGGAGTACACAATGGTATAATAATTTTGTCTTGCAACGGTTTATAATAGAAATAATATTGAAATCGAATTATAAGAAATAGATATACTAAAAAATGAAACTCCAAATCATATATGAAGCAAATTTTGATTTAGGACATGCTCAGTTCTAGTTTTTTTTTTTTTTTGCACTTTGTTGTCCTCTCAGGACGTATTTGTGCAGAGAAAATAGAAAATAAGTATGTTTAAATACACACCATCGTCTTTTCTTAAAGACTTGGTTGTGTTCCAATAAAAAATAAATAGAAAAATTACATGTAAGTACACTCTTACGTCTTTCAAAGACAGAGTAGTACAAAAAAAATACGAAACTCTCTGCTTGAATGCACGCTAGTGTCTTTTCTTAAAGACTTGGTAGTGTTTCTTCAAAGCAAATAAAGTATTGTATTTAATCTTATCAATAATTTATATGCTTCATACTCATGTTAAATTATGTAAATTTAGAAAAAAAATGTTGTACATATTGGAAATAATAGTAGAATTTATGATATTGATTTGTAAATGTCAGTTAAGTTTCTATAATGATGATGATATTTTTGTTTAGAATTTTTTATGCTGAATTTGAAAATTCATTTAACAAGAATTCTATTTGTATTAAAAAAAGAGATAGTTCATGAAGTTTTATATGTATATTTAAGAGGTTTCTTTATCAAATTTTTATGTTCGTTGGTCACAATCAAGCAGTGTAGTGTACATTGTCATATTTAACAGTTTTTTTGTCTATTGAGAATTTAATGATTTTGATTTTTAATAATTCAATGATTGACCCACATATAATTCCTAGTCATATTCTTTTGTTTGGATAGAAAAATATATTTCTATCTTGCTTGAATATATGCTTATGTCTGTATGTAGACTTTATTTATCCTGCTCAAAAAATTGTTTTGACTCATCAAATTTTCATGTTTACCAACCATGACCGAGAATACGGTTTGGATTGTTGTATTTAAAAGTCATTTTGTGTTTTGATAATTTAATGATTGGTCCGTGCACAATTCATACTTGTATTTTTTTCATGAATAAAAAATATGTTCCTGCTCCATTTGAATGTATGCTTATATTTTTGTATAGGATTCGTTTATCTTGCTTAGAAAATTTTTATAATCATTTGCATCGTATGCATTTTAAGAAATAACATGTCTTTTAAAAAATCATATTTACACATAAGAACAAAATTTTCCATTGATGAGATTTCTATGCTAATTAGTCCAACTGATTAATAGAATAGAATAATGTAGTACAAAATGGTATAATAATTTTGTCTTAGAACGGTTTATAATATATTTCATTTATATGTAAGAGACATATACTCTAAAAGATGAAAAAACAAGTTCTTCATTGGCTAAATTTTGATACTAATAGGTTACAGACAAGTAATGAAACACAAAACAATCGAGAATACGGTTTGGATTGCCGTATTTAAAAGCCATTTTGTTTTTTGCTAATTTAATAATTGGTCCATGTACAATTCATAGTTGTATTTTTTTCATGAATAAAAAATATGTTCCTACTCCACTTGAATGTATGCTTATATTTCTGTATAGGATTTGTTTATCTTGCTTAGAAATTTGTTATAATCATTTGCATTACATGTATTTTAAGAAATAACCTGTCCTAAAAATAGATTATATTTACACGTTGAAGGAGTACGAGCGGAAGTGCGACGCGAGAGAGAGTGCGAGAAGAAGAGCACGACGATATGGTGAACTCACTCTACTGTAATGTAGAGCATAGTGAGTTCTTATTAGGTTTTTACAAAAGAATATGTGTACATACCTGGCGGCCCGCCCACTTACCTGGGCGACCACATTGGGCTTTATACCCCAACAACCTCCCACTTAAAGTCCAATGTGGTACTTTAAGTGTGAGAGAAGCTACTATACAAGCTAATATACAAGAGATGTAGAGAAGTGATGTACTACCCTACACCTAACTGCTTGCGAAAATGCGCAAATCTCTCTGAGGGAAGTCCTTTTGTAAGTAGATCAGCAGGATTTTGTGTGGTGTGAACTTTGACAAGCTGAAGTTGCTTATCCTCGAGCATTTCCCTGATGAAATGATACTTCACATCCACATGCTTTGTCTTTGAGTGATAAACTGGATTGCGAGCCAATTGTATAGCACTTTGACTATCACAATATAACACAGGCATCTCTTCTTTGATTCCCAAATCTGTTACTAGTCGATTAAGCCAAATTGATTCTTTGCATGCCTCTGATGCTGCAACATATTCAGCCTCTATAGTAGACTGAGTAACACAATCTTGTAATCTAGAACGCCATGATACTGCTCCACCAGCCAATGTAAAGACATACCCTGATGTAGACCTTCGGTTGTCTAAGTCACCTGCATAATCTGAGTCAGTAAAACCCTTTACACTTAGCTCCTGACTCCCATAGCATATACGCATACTCTTTGTAGCTTTCAGGTATCTCAATATTCCTTTCACTGCCTCCCAATGTTTCTTGCCTGGGTTTGACATGTATCGACTTACTACTCCCACTGCAAATGCAATGTCTGGGCGAGTAGCAATCATTGCATACATCAAACTACCCACTGGAGACGCATATGGAATCTTATCCATTTCAGCCTGTTCTTCCTCAGACACAGGACAATCTTGTTTGCTAAGTTTCACATATGGTGGCAATGGAACACTCAGTGCCTTTCCCTTCTCCATATTGAAACGTTGCAAAACCTTGTCAATATACTCTGTTTGAGATAACCAAATCAACTTCTTTGATCTGTCTCTCTCAATGCGCATACCAAGTATATGACTTGCCTCACCCATGTCTTTCATGTCAAACGATTTTGCCATCTTTGACTTCAAAGCTGAAATTTCTTCCAAGTGCTTGCCAGCAATCAACATGTCATCCACATACAAAATAAGGATCAGCCAACTACCATCCTTAGCCTTCTTTGTATATAGACAGTGATCGAACGCACTACGTTTGTAGCCTTGAGAAAGCATAAACTTGTGGAATTTATGGTACCATGCCCTTGGTGATTGTTTTAAGCCATAAAGACTCTTTAACAACTGGCATACCCAATCTTCCTTGCCTTTCTCAACAAACCCTTCCGGCTGCTGCATGTAAATTTCCACATCTAAATCACCATGCAAGAACGCTGTCTTGACATCCATTCGGTGCAACACCAAATCTAATATGGCAACCAATGCAAGAAAGCATCTCAATGTAGTCATCTTGACCACCGGAGAGAAGACTTCATCAAAGTCAATGCCTTATTCTTGCTTAAAGCCCTTGGCAACAAGCCTTGCTTTGTACTTTGGCTGACTATCATGAGCGGTGATCTTATACCTGAAACCCATTTAGAAGGTAGAGCCTTTTTGCCCTATGGTAATTTAACTAGCTTCCATGTTTTGTTTTTATGCAGAGCTGTCATCTCTGACTGCATGGCCAATTGCCAATTCCCGGAGTCCTTCATTTGCACTGCTTCCTTGTAACATGAAGGCTCATTGCAATCAGACAACATGACATAGTTCATAGATGGAACAAACCTATCAAGAGGTCGCGTGACATGTCCAGATCTACGCACAATAGGTGGCTCAGGCTCAGCCACAACCTGTGGTTCCACTCTATCCTATCCTTGCTCCTCTTGAACCCTGACATTTTGTCTTGCACGTGCAGGTCCATCTTCTTGGAAGACAACTCTTCTAATCTCCTCAACCCTCTCTGGTTTAGAATGATATTTGGATTCATTAAAGTGAACATCATTGTTGCGGACAACCTTTCTGGATTCGGGATCCCAAAGTCTGTACCCCATCTCACCAGAATTACCATAGCCTAGAAAGATGCACTTTCTACTCTTTGGCTCAAGTTTGTTCCTAAATTCCTTTGGAACGTGAGTATATGCCTCACAGCCAAAGACTCTGAGATGCTTGTATGAGGGCATTTTGCCTGACCATACCATCTCTGGCACTGAATCCTTCTGCAAAACCTTGCTAGGAGATCTATTTACAAGATGAACAGCTGTTGATACAGCTTCAGCCCAAAACCCATTTGGCAGCTGTGCATTAGACAACATACTTCTGACCTTCTCTTGTATGGTCCTATTCATCCTCTCAGCAACACCATTTTGAGGAGGATTGTAAGGAGCAGTAAGCTCACATTTTATACCTTTTGACTCACAAAAGTCCTGAAAGGCCTTTGAAACATACTCTCCACCATTGTCAGTGCGTAAGCATTTAAGTTTCTTGCCACTCTGATTCTCCACAAGTGTCACAAACGTTTTGAAAACACTAAATGCTTCATCCTTGTGCTTGAGAAAGTAAACCCATACTTTCCTCGAGTAATCATCTATAAATGTCATAAAGTAAGAAGCTCCCCCTAGAGATAGGTTAGGCATAGGTCCACACAAATCACTATGAACAAGTGCCAACTGTGTATCTCTTCTACTACTTCTATGCTTATGTGGCTGTTGTGTTTGCTTACCATACAGACAATGTTCACAGAACGAGACAAGATTTCCATTCCCTTCTTGGACATATGTCCTAACCGGCTATGACACAAAGAAACGTTCGGCTGCTCGGTTACATTGATTACATTTTTAGAGACATTTGATACATAAATCATGTAAAGTCCTCCAGACTTTACTCCGTGTGCTACTATCATAGAACCCTTGGATATCTTCCACATGTTCTGTCCAAAAGTGGTGACGTAGCCAGCATCATCAAGTAAACCTGTGCTGATCAAGCTCTTTGTAATTGCGGGAACATGTCTCACATTCTTCAGCGTGAAAGAAGAGCCATTCTGAAACTTCAATTGAACATCTCCAACACCTAAGATCTCACATGTCTTCCCATTGCCTAGCCGAACATGATCTTTAGTGGTCACATAAGAGGTAAACCACTCCTTGTTTGGAGACACATGAAGTGATGCCCCTGAGTCTATAATCCAGTCACTCAGTGCATTTCCATCAGATGCTGTAAGAAGAGCTGAGTCCATTGTATTCTTCAAGAAGTAGATGTCTCCTGACACTAGACTGTCATCCTCTGCAACAGTGTTTGTCACATTTATTTCTTGAATCTTCACTGAGGACTTGTTCTTCTCACCATGGTCTTCAGCTTTCTCTTTGCCTTTTTCTGCTTTCCATTCTCTGCAGTCTCTTTTCATGTGACCCTTCTTGCCACAATGGTAGCATTCTATGTCACTCTTGCCTTTAGCACTGCGGGACTTGCTACGAGACTGATTCCTCTTTCCACCTTTGTACTTTTCTTTGGTCCTTCCCCTGACAACTAAGGCTGTTCCTTTGCCTTTGTCCATTGTCTTTCTATTGGTTTCTTCAGTAAGCAGACTTCCTTCTACACCTGCTATGTTCAAACCATCTGGAGGTGCAGAATTACTCAAAGCTGTGCGAAAAGGGTCCCAACTTTCCGGCAATGTGATCAACAGGAACATAGCTCTAACAGGTTCATCAAACTTGACACCTTGAGCTGACAACTGACTGTAGATTGTGTTGAATTCATTCAGATGATTGGACATAGGTGTCCCTTCTTTCATCTTCAAGTCAACAAGCTTCTTAAGCCAGTATACCTGTGAAGCTGCACTCTGCTTCTCATAAAGATCACTCAGCTTTAACCATGCTTGATAAGCCGACATCTCGTCTGCTACATTGAAGTAAACGCTTTCTGCCAAAGTCAGCATAATGGTAGAGACTGCCAATTCATCCATTTCGCTCCATTCATCTTCGTCCATGTCTTCTGGTTTTATCCCCTTGAGCTTTATAGGTTTTATCTGCTTCTTTTGTACCAACACGTGCCAAATCTGCTTCTTCCACAATGGGAAATTGGTTCCATCCAGCTTCTTGATATTGTAAAGAGCAGTGTCCTGTGATCCAGCCATAGCTACGCTTCACAGTGGTTTACTTTCTTGGGAAAAATTCGGCAGAGTTTCCCCTGTAAACTGACCTCTGAACCAATGTCAACCTGTCAAATGAACCAAGAAAGCTTCAGATTCTGCAGAAATTTTGGCAGAGTCTCCTTTGTAAAATGGCTCTGGTGTACTAAAAACTGACCAAAAACAGCTCAAAAAACCACTGCCTCTCTAACACTGTAAGCTGTGGGTAAACCTGTCCTGCACCTGTACTGTCTCTGACTGTCCTGTCAATGTCCTATAAGCATAGACTGCGACAATGCCTCAATGGCAGTAAAGCAAAGATGCAAACCCAACTGTCTAACTCACAGTCAATACATCCTAGCTGCCTATCTAAGGGTGCTCGAGGGATCGCTCCAAGACCTGTATCACCGAAAGGATCTCAACATTCGAGAATCCCCCAGCTCAATAAAACCTCACTCGACCCTCAACAAAGGTTGCAGTAAATCTGACAGTACATAGACTTCCCACAAAGTCATACATCCACAAATTTCCCACTGTATGCTGTAACCGCTGCGGCGGTTGTTTGCTGCGTGACTCACAGCCAGCAAACCCTCAACAGACATACATCATCTCTGACAATACATCCCATGTGGAAGTACCTGCAATGTCAGGATGAAATCTGGAATATCAAGCAGCAAACACAAGCTACCTGATGAACTAGTGGATGTCGCCTACAGTCTTTGTGTAGATGCGCCCGTGTCGTATGTGACACGCCTCCAAGAACTATGAGCCGTCCTTCGATGTGTAGACAGCCACAAATCAACACTCTGGGAGTGTCGATATCCTCAGCACTTGCAGTCGTAGGCCAAAAACCCCAAATTTGCAGAGTCGGATCTGCACCCGTCGAGACCACGTAGTCGAAAATGGCCTGCGCAGACCTTTGTCGAAGCCGAACGGTGGCCAAGATGACCTCAGAATGAAATTCTGACAACACCGAGCCCTTCGTGTTCACCCACGAGATTTGGGGCCGTGTCTTCGCTTGTCGAATTTCACTCCAATCTGAGCTGGTGACTCTAGCCTCCTGCAGTGCTGCCTCGAGCCTCGATCTGAGCTCTGATACCAGTTGAAGGAGTACGAGCGGAAGTGCGACGCGAGAGAGAGTGCGAGAAGAAGAGCACGACGATATGGTGAACTCGCTCTACTGTAATGTGTGGAGCATAGTGAGTTCTTATTAGGTTTTTACAAAAGAATATGTGTACATACCTGGCGGCCCGCCCACTTACCTGGGCGACCACATTGGGCTTTATACCCCAACACACGTAAGAACAAAGTTTTCCATTGATCAGATTTCTATGTTAATTAGCCCGATTGATTAATAGGGTAGAATAATGGAGTACAAAATGGTATAATAATTTTGTCTTATAACAGTTTATATATATTTGAGTTATACTTAGGAGACATATACTTTAGAAGATGAACAAACAAGTTCTTTACTGGCTAAATTTTTATACTAATAGGTTACACACAAATAATAAAACACAAAACAATTCTTTTATAGATAGGAGATATATTTTCTACTGCTTAACTTCTCATATTAGGTGATTGTAATCAAGTAAATGAGTACAAAATAGTATATTTATTTTGTCTTCAAATGGTTTGGAGTATACTTAGTTCACGCTCGAGAAACTTGATGTCTATTTACTGACTTTTATGTTTGTATATGAATAATATTCTTTTAAAATAATTAGTTGTAAGTAATTAGTTAACCATGTATCGTAGTATGAACTACTGTATTTGAAAATAATTTTATTTTACAATAATTTATTGCATTTTTATTTTTTTTAGATAGATTAGTTTCTTCTAAACAATGGAATAAATTTTACATAGTTTAATATTTTGAATTACTACCTATTTATATTGATTTGAAAATATAGAAAGATATATATAATTATTTAAAAACACAAAAGCATTTTTCACTAAATACTTATATAAAAATATACTTATTAACAGCTTTCATTAAACTACCTATAATTTATTGGATTCAGTTATGCTTTTTAAAAAATTATAATATTAATAAGAGTAAAAAACTGCAAATCAATATACTAGAACATACCGTGATTTTGCATTGACTTCCTTGTTTATGATCGTTGACCAATATTCACTCTCTTCTTTAATACTGAACATAATTGTCATTATTTTTATGTAGATCATGGAAATTTCAAGAGACAAGAGGGGTTTAGATAAAGACGAGCGTCGGTGTTTGATGGCTACAATCGTTAGAAGATGCTTGGCTTTCACCGACCAAGAACTTGAAATTTATTTTGATCCTACTCATGCTGATCTACAGGAGCTATTAGCAATATTGCAGGAAGCAAGTGCTGCTAGTTTGAAAGCCACATGGCCTTATTTTGAATATTGCAATAAATTTCTTTCTTCAAAACCTTTTCTTAATGAAATAAGCAGAGGCCTTGGTGAATTTAAAAGATCGTTTTTGCAATTAGAACAAAAAGAACGTGAAGATAGTTCTACTGTATTGAAAGTAGAAAAAATAGAGTAGCTGTACAAAAAATTTCAAACAGCAAAAGGAAAACGAAAGTATGTACAAATGGACAATGTACAGCCCAAAAAAATTAATCATGGTGGAGAACCATCTCAACACGTGCAGCTTACCTTGTTGTAGCGTCGACAAATTCATTTTTATGAAGACTCACTGCGGATTCAGCATGGCTATGGTACTTACTCTTACAAGTGCAAAATTCTAGATCAGTTGTTTAAGGAAAACACATACATAGCAAAAAAAATTACTGTTGTGGAAAATACTATTACGCCAGAATTGCGAGCAGCCTCTGAAGCTACAAGCATATCTATAAACCATAGTGGTATTATATTGCCGCTTGGTCTCTGTCGTAGTGAAGAAGAGTCCATTGTGATATACCCTTTCTGGAATGGACTTGCACTCACAAATTGGACATGGTTAGGAGCTTTAGGAAGTACTACTACACCACCTAAGCATTATGTCAGTATCTCTCAGAAGGTTGGTACAAAAGAGCGTTTCAAGACACATATACTCGACATTATTAATGGACTGGAACAGACCATAAGCTACATACATTTGAACGGCTATTTGCACAATGACTTGCAGCTACAGAATATTTACCTACATTTCTCAGAGAAAACAGAAGACGTTTATGTAGGCATTTCAAATTGGGGAAAAAGTACAAGCATCAGTACAAAGAAAGCGCACGAACCATTGCCAGACAACAGAACAGAGACCGTCGAAGCACACAAAAAGCGTTATCCATGGGTCGCTTCCGAATTTTTTAGTTCTAAACCAGCAGTTTATAGCCTAGCAGCTGAAATTTATTCCTTTGGCAAAACTCTTCTTAGGCTTTTAAAGTTTGTTTTACCTGAGGGCAAGGAACCGAAAAAAGTATTTATAAGAGCTTTGTATGAATTTGCAGAGCGTTGTACTCGTACAAACCCACTGGAAAGGCCTAGATTGTACGAGTTATTTGCTATGTTACGAAATGCTCATCAATACAATCTCTATGTAGATGTAGATGGTGGTTTGCGACCGAACTGTGAATAGAAAAAATTGCCTTTTTTTCCAAAATTATTAGCTCAATTTATATCGATTTTGACTTCTCGACAAGTAATTTTGTCTTCTTAATAATTATTTCTATAAAAAAGTACACAGTGTATAGATTTTTCATTACTTAGTCTTTTTTTAAATAATAACGAATGTACATTTTACAAGTCTTTACCTCAGTTTGTAATTTTATCAAAAAATGTTATAACAAATTACATATTGTAATGAATTTTACACGCAGTCGTATATTAAAAACAAACTTACATTATATATTATTAAGCACTTAAAAGTATAGATTATAAAATGGTTCCATGATTGATTTAAAAAAATTAATTAGATCATCATTTAATATAATTTTAATACATTTGTATAAGAATTGATATTTATACATACGTATAAAAAATGTATTTTTACTATATATAATTTGGTACTATGATTTTCTAAAATGTGTATGAAGTATAAGAGAGTAACAATAAAAAATATTTTTTTTCTCCATATACTAAACAATATTGAATTCTTACAATATATATATCGAGTATAGTTACACACTCTCTCTCTCTCTCTCTCTCTCTATACCTACTGTTGGTATTGAAATAAAATCGTGCATTTCAAAAACACATGCTTTTAAATAGACTATTTACTATTAGAGTATAATAGCAAAAGTACATATCAATTGCTCTGTTCTTTAACTTTTTTTATATTTATTAATTAACAAACATATGTATGATGTTTTCCAGAAGATTTTCAAATACATACCAAGACATTTGTCAGTGGGAAATCACAAACAAAGATCGACGATTTGCTAACCATATAACAAATATATCTTTTAAAGCAATAAAAATAATGATTCATCAGATTCACTCATCAGCATGGATAAGACTTAGAAAAGCTACACTGAACAATCGAGTACTATGTGTCAAAGACGTTAAAACAAAAGAAAACCTTGAGAATATACTACATTCAGATATTGGTTATAGAGACCTTCAACGATTACGAATTTCTCCAGATTACTATGAGCAATTACGGAAAAATGTTTTTGCAATGATCCGTCAGCTTGGACCACCTACTTTTTTTTGTTACATTTACAAGCGGGGAACATAATTAAAGCCATTACAAAAAGCACTACAAACTCTCTCAAAAAACAAATCACTCCAAAAGCAACAACCAAGTTTGCAAGACTACATAAGAGAAGACCCAGTTACATATGCACGGTATTATAACCACAGAACAGCATGCTTACGGGACACATTGAAACGTGCATCATTTATATATGGTACAATCAAAGATTTTTTCTTCGTTACTGAGTTCCAATCACACGATCACGGTCTTCTTTGGATTGATAATGCTCCGATTTACAATGGAACAAACGAAAAAGAAATAGTCACTTTTGTAGATCATTACATATCTTGTGATAAGACACAAATCGCAGAGCACTTGCAACACAGTCAAATACATTTTCACACGCACACATGTAAAAAACATAATAAAAAACACTGTAGATTTAAATTTCCAAAACCACCACTTTTAAATACAATTATTCTTAAACCTCTATAAAAAATTAAAAACAGTGAAAAAGAAAATGCTAATAAAATTCAACAATACTTAGAAATATACGATGATAGCAGGACCCTCGATTTTTGCCAATTTCTCTTCGCTCTAGAAATGATTGAGACTACTTATTTAAGAGCAATACAATCAACAATTAAAAGACCAACAATTTTTTTGAGGAGAAACTTACAAAATATACGAAAAAATGCATTCGCAAAATATCTGATTAACATTTGGGAAGCTAATATAAACTCCCAGTTCATTTTAGAACCATATGCAGCAGCACAATATTGCACTGCATATTTAACGAAAGTCGATAACACTCTTACAAAAACCTTTCAAGAAATATTAAAACGTGCAAAAACAGAAAAGACAAATACAATTGAACGAATCAAACAACTTGGATCAGCATTACTAAATACGCATCAAATGCCAATACAGCAAGCAATTTACATAATATTATCATTGCCTCTCTTCCATGCAACACGCACATTCCAGTTCATAAATACAACGCCAAAAAATGAACGTGCTTTCGTTTTGAAACATCCATGAGAATTAGAAGGCTTACGAGACGAATCCACAAGTATAATGAAAGAGTCAATCATAGACAAGTACTGTCAACGACCACCACATTTAAAAGATTTCACATTAGCAGACATTGCAGCTGAATATAATTATGATCAATATTTTAAGAAAAGGAAAAAAGAAAAAGTAATTAGATCAATCAGATATAGCAAAGCACGAGATCGTGAGAACTACTATAGAGAAATGGCACTTATGCACTTACCTTTTCAAAACAATGAAAATACTCTTATGAATGGACATATGACATGGAAAGAAGTATTTGAATCTAATGAAAAGAAAATACAAGAAAATTATGATAAATATAACTATCGATTAAGTAATACGATACAAAATCAATGGAACAATATTGAAGAACTAAATAGAAATACAGAGAGTCATTCAGACTCTGATAATGATGAGAATACCTACATCAAAATTACGAATACAACGGACATAGAAACTGTCGATATCGACACCCAAATTGAAAAAATAGGATATAAACATATAAAAAAGAGCAACACCAAATACTAACAATTTCAGGTTCAACTCTTGAAACATATCAACACCATATGCAGATACAAAATCTTAATACACAACAACGACACTTCTTCGATGATATACAATACAAATTGCATGATGAGTCTCAAAGCCAAATATTTGCTTTTGTAACAGGTGGAGCTGGAACAGGTAAAGCAACTCTCTTGAGAGCAATCAGTGAAGAACTTGTTAGGTTTTATAATTCCAATAGTAATTGTGAATTGATGAAGCCAAAAGTCCTTAGACTAGCATACACGGGTAAAGCAGCATATAATATTGATGGAACTACAGTTCATTCAGCTCTGCATATACCAATAAACCAGAAAACTCTAACACAGATTCCAAACTTATATCTAGACAACCTGACTAAATCATATAACGAGCTGAAAGCTGTCATCATTGATGAAATTTCATTAATAGGAGTACGTATATTTTCGTACATAAATAAACGTCTCCAAACAATCAAACATATTTACCATCTACCATTTGGAGGACTGCATATCTTTTGTTTCGGTGATCTATATCAGCTTCCTCCTGTAAGAGATAAATGGATACTCTTAGACACTAATCCACTTACACCAAATATCTGGAAAATTTACTTTTCGCAATATGAATTAACACAAGTTATGCGGCAAAATGACATGATCTTCATATACATATTGAATAGAACCAGAATTAACCAGTAGACAGAAACCGATATCAAAATTTTGAACACATTGTGCTTTAAAAAAAATTGAGCATGAGATTCATGTACCTCATTTATACTATACACAACAAGAAACTCAAAAATATAATAATGATGTTCTTGAATTGACAGAAGGATCAAACTTTACTCTTGTCACAGTAGACATACCCCCCATAACTAATCCTACAATTTTAACCAACGCAAACAAGACTGCAGGACTACATACCATTATAAAAATAAAACCATCAATGTTAGTTGAACCATGTGCAGAAAATTATGATGTTTTTGATGGTCTCGTAAATGGAGCAGATGGATATTTTAAAACTATTACAACATACAACGCCAAAAAAATTATATGGATTCAATTTTTAAACAAAAAATTAGGACAAGAAACACGCACAAAGTATAAATTCCTCTATAATTCTACCATAGATCTTACATGGACATGCATATTTCCAACAACAAAATAATTTCAGTTAGGATTGAACACTAGTAAACGAATATACAGAACACAATTTCCAGTTCAACAAGCTTCTGCTCGAACGGTGCATCGTTCCCAAGGACTCTCATTACATGCAATGGCATTTTCTCCTAAGAAATGTAACAAGCATGGATTAACCTACACAGCTTTGTCACGTGTACGAACACTGGAATACTTATATTTATTAGATCCTCTGCACGAGAGAAACTTTGTTTTGGACAAGGATGTCGCAAATGAAACCCACAGGCTTTCTACAGAAGCAAAATAGAATACAATAATTCCAAAATTGAACTCTCCAAACAAAAATAACAACATGGTAACAACATTAAACACTAAATCATTCTTTAAATATTTCGATGATATACAATCACATCCTCTGCTACAATCAAGTGATATAATTTGTTTTCAAGAAGTCAACACAATGAATCTTGCTTTACCGTTTTGGAGCAGAAAATTTAACTTGATCTCAACTGAAACTTTGCACAATACAACAATTATATATGATTCATCTATCATACTCACTTCAAAAACTATATACACATCTACTTTTTATGACATTATCAAAGCAACATTTACAGTTAATGAAATAAGACACCTACAAATAATAACAGTTTATCGATTTCCAAATACAAATATACAACCATTTCTTGATACACTTGAGACAATTTTACTTACATTCCCTCATGATACACAATTACTTATTCTCGGTGATTTCAATATCGACATGCTTAAACCATCTCATCAACGACTAAGCTTACGACAATTAATGAACAAGAATAATTTACAGATTGTAAACAAATTACCAACAACTACATATGTAAGCTTGCTTGATCACATATGAACTAAAAGAACACAAACAATACTCGAAACAAATAACTATCCTGTATATTGGTCGGATCATGATGCTGTTTATATATCAATGTGAAAACAAATTGCTTTCTTATACTAATTAAAATAATACAACAAGACAAAAAATATATTTTTCATATTCTTACAACACAACATTCTTGAGAACAAGAAAGTCTTAATACATATCAGAATCACAAACATTTAACAATATGTATTCTGCCATATTATTAGAAAAAAAAAACAAGATCTTAGACTACCTTATCAACAGCCAAACTTACAACAATTTATAATAAAAAAACAAGCTACTAATAACTACATACATAATTTACTCAATCACATATAGATTAAAAAAATTACAAGACCGTTGAAACAAATGACTACAAATTATAGTGCTGTATATTGCCAATACAAAAGAAAGACCATTTTTTAACACTACTTAAAACAGTACAGAACAAAAAGAATAATCCTTCTTTACTCTATGAGACACTGTATTTTTGTTTTTTTAATAAAAGTGTCTTCGATCAACTTACTGAACATATATAAAAGTTTTTGAAAAACAATAAGCAAGTCTTTTAAATATAATATAGACTAAGACAAATAGCAATAACACTCTTTTAAACTACTACACAATAAACTTCTCGAGGTAAATACAACATTACTATTATATAAAAAAAAACTTTTACATAAACTAGAAGAAAAAACCAAACAGCTTCAATCAAAATACAACAAAACAACGAGTAATACTCCATTTCTCTTACTGTATTGCTAGACAACCTTTGCACGACAAAAAAAACTCAAAAAAACATACATACTACTTTATTCACTGATACAATATGTACAAATACTGTTCGTATCCCATCCTTACTTATCTTACTATTTCCATCCCAAGGTAAAATTACTTACTGCTCTATATTTTATTTCTTCATTTGGATTTCAGATGTCTCAATGCTACAATACTAACTATTATGTCCTTTCTATTTTAAAAATATTACAGATAGATTCTTCTCAACTATGCATATTCATATGCATAGAGCCATGCAAAACGCAAAGTACACATTGCCCTCAAAAATGTAAACAAAGACTCTCAGAGTGACGTGCATCTTTGGGTATACAAGTGGCTCCACTATTGAAATTAGAACAACTACCTTCATAATGTACCAATTATGAAGAGACAACAAAACGTAAGCATCAAAGAAAAGCCCATTCTCTTTTTTAAACATTCTCTCGTGCTTTAAAGTGTTTACTACAATTCTCATGTAGAGTCTAATAATAAAATCCGTTTGTCTCGTCATGCAAGGTTCGACTATCAAAACAAAGCTGTCACCATCAATTAAATCACTGCCCAAGTAAAACCTTAATGGAGAACGCACAAGTGTTGATATTTGGCATGACAACTCGCCCCCATCAAAAAATCCATCTGCCATTTGAAACTGTACAGCCCAAGCAACCGAATGTGGAGGACTAACAAAAATTTTAGAAAGCCACCACGACAAAAAAATCTCCCTCAAGAGATTACTGATATTACCATTGGGTCCATACTCAGAATCAAACTATCATTTGAAGATACAAAGTCTTGAAGATTGGTGCCCCAAAAAAAAGCTTAGCTACTACAACTCACTGTTTCCTCTGCAGAAACGTAGAAATATGCAGAAAAGTCCCCATACCTAAAAGACGTATCACTTTTGAGGCACTTTCTTTGTCGCCAAAGAGAACAAACTATAAATAGCTTACGTATAGATATCTGATTTCCAAACCCTGTTATCCTACTAAAACAGGATTTTAAATATATTTTTTTTGTCAGTTGATTTGCTACAATGCTTTTTGACAATGTCTTTTTGTTCATATCATTTAAAAAATAATTATTGACAAAATATAGTAGTCGGTTATATAATTTGTATTTTAAACTCTTTTCATGAAAATTTTACGTAAATAGTAAAATAATCCAATGTCGCAGTTGACTATGTCGCATGCTATATATGTCTAATTTTCCACAATATTGGAGATACATGAAACATATTCTACAAAGTACATCCTTCATATTGACCACTCCTAGATATGTCAACCGACCCTGCGCTTGTAATACACTCAAACCTATAGCTACCCTTCTCTGATATGCCCTTAGCATTCAGAAATATCGATTCAGATCTTTGACTACCTTTTTTCTTGCATTACATTTTCCACATTTATATTACAATCCACATATCTTCCATGACCCAAAATTTAGTATTTTCCTAGATCACCATTTACATTACTTATTACCACAAGCTACCGAGCATAATTCAATAACATTTTGAACCAGCAATTTTGATTTTACTTTTAGGCAGTGAGGTTCGTATCCCATCCTTACTAGTCTTACTATTTCCATCCCAAGGTAGAATTACTTACTGCTCTATATTTTATTCCTTCATTTGGATTTCAGATGTCTCAATGCTACGATACTAACTATCATGTGCTTGCTATTTTAAAAATATTGCAGATGGGTTCTTCTCAACTATACATATTCATATGCATAGAGCCATGCAAAACACAAAGTACACATTGTCCTCAAAAATATAAACAAAGACTCTCAGAGTGACGTGTAGCTTTGGGTATACAAGTGGCTCCACCATTGAAATGAGAACAACTACCTTCGTAATGTACCAATTATGAAGAGACAACAAAACGTAAGCATCAAAGAAAAGCCCATTATCTTTTATAAACATTCTCTCGTGCTTTAAAGTGTTTACTACAATTCTCATGTAGAATCTAATAATAAAATCTGTTTGTCTCGTAATGCAAGGCTCGACTATCAAAACAAAGCTGTCACCATCAATTAAATCACTGCCCAAGTAAAAACTTAATGGAGAAGGCACAAGTGTTGATATTTGGCATGACAACTCGCCCCCAGCAAAAAATCCATCTGCCATTTGAAATTGTATTGCCCAAGCGACCGAATATGGAGGACTAACAGAAATTTCACAAAGCCGCCACGACAAAAAAATCTCCCTCAAGAGATTTTTGATCTTACCATTGGGTCCATACTCAGAATCAAACCATCATCTGAAAATACAAAGTCTTGAAGATTGGTGCCCCAAAAAAAAGGTTAGCTACTACAACTCACTTTTTCCTCTGCAGAAACATAGAAATAGTATATGCAGAAAAGTCCCCAGACCTAAAAGAGGCATCACTTTTGAGGCACTTTCTTTGTCGCCAAAGAGAACAAACTATAAATAGCTTACGTATAGATGTCTAATTTCCAAATTCCCTGTTACCCTACTGAAATAGGATTTTAAATATGTTGTTTTTGTCAATTGATTTGCTACAATGCTTTTTGACAATGTCTTTTTGTTCATATCATAATTTACTGACAAAATATAGTAATTGGTTATATAATTCGTATTTCAAACTCTTTTCATTAAAATTTTACGTAAACAGTAAAATAATCCAATGTCGCAGTTGACTATGTCGCATGCTTTTCCACAATATTGGAGATACGTGACACATATTCTACAAAGTACAACCTTCATATTGACCACTCCTAGATATATCAACCGATCCTGCGCTTGTAATACACTCAAACCTATAGCTACTCTTCTCTGATATGCCCTTAGTATTCAGAAATATTGATTCAGATCTTTGAATACCTTTTTTCTTGCATTGCACTTTTCACATTTATATTACAACCCACATATCTTCCATGACCCAAAATTTAGTATTTTCCTAGATCACCATTTATATTACTTATTACCATAAGCTACCGAGCATAATTCAATAACATTTTGAACCAGCAATTTTAATTTTACTTTTAGGCAGTGCCCTCGTCTACTGTAGACGACCTTGTTCTAGATGCCACTATAGCTAGATGGAAAGGGGTGTGGACTATGCTAAAGATTTCTGCTCTTGGGCGGGCGGCCGGTCCACGTCTGAAACTACCAAAAACGAGCATAAAAATATCATATGCTGACACGAACTTAGCGGTTTTTCAGCAGCCATGGCGCTCTGTGCTTCTACTTCGTCTTCTTTCCGCCTTAACCCGAACGCTCCCTTCTTCGTCCCCGCCGCCTACTCTACTGTCGAAGATTTCTCGGGCGAGTGGTGGAATCTTGTGCAGACTTCGCCTGCCTTTCGAGAGTATTGGCTCGCAGAACGATTTGATCCAGAAATGCAGCTCGCTTCCGAGTTCGACATGCTCGATCTTCTGGATCTGGACTCAGCAGAGGAGGACTATCTGCCTGCTTCAAGTAAGTGACTATGGACGAGAGACACACGCACACACTCACAGGAATGCATGCACACACGTTATGTATCTTTGTAACCTTTGCTTGCACGTTGTGTGGCATAAACCAGCCCAGTCTCGTCTGCACGAGCTTCATCCCGTATCATGCTTCTCTAATGTTGATTGCATTGTTGAAGTAGGCATGGATCTGAAGGAGTTTGCACGCCTGTCGGGCTGGAAAGAAGAAGGCCCACCTATGAAGCTTGGCAGACGTCCATTCAGTCCCCTGCCATACCTGGACAAGCCCTTGAAGGTATCACAGCCTCAAAAGCCTGGGATGCGCAAGATCCACCAGCCTCGCTGAACGCAGATCAGTCAGCTTGTTGAAAGTGTTACTGCTCGTTTCCTTTTGTACAGATAGCTAGGACAACAGCAATTGCTTTCCCTTTGAGGTTTCTATGCGTCTGTGAGAGGGGTTTGAAAGCTCTGAACTCATAGAGGTAGATCTCACGTTTACTGGGAGGGTTTTTCATTTCCTCATTGTAAATGACCTTTAGAAGCTCACTGAATAGCTCTGTAGTTAATGAAGCTTTGTTCTGTCTGGGAGAAGTGTGTTGTTAAGGCTGATCCATGGTATGTTCAATGGTCGGCAGTTCCATAGCCTCTTTTTTTACAGCTGGTATGCCATGTGCTTTCAGTCTCTGTCACAGCTGGAATGGTTCGCACATGAACAAAAGAGAATCTTGAAAAGAATGCCTAGTCATTTGTGCTACTGCCTCTTTATTGTCTCGAGTTGACTGTTGTAGGTTTCTCAGCTGGAATTTTAACGTGTACTTGCAGCCTCTTGTGTGTAACAGCTGGAATGCCATGTGAATTAGCAGCCTCTTGTGTGTAACAGCTGGAATGGTCAGCACATAATCGAAGGAAAGTTTTGGTAAAGAATGTTTAGTCAGATTTACTGCTGCCTAGCCCTTATGATGAATTCACTGCCGAAAGTTCCTCACCTGAGAATTTTACCCACGGTCGTTGGTGTAGGGTGTAGGTAGAAAATGGTGTAGTGTTTCTTCTTTTGCCCATGTAGAACAGTCGAAAGTGTCTAAAAGCATGCGTTGGATTCTAGGGTCTCAGACAAACCATTCTCATGTTGGGATTGGTTGAATCCAGCCTTAGTGCATTGTCTACTTTCAACTCAATAGTGCAATTGGAGGCATCGTTCTCTTGCTCTCCAATGGGTGCACACAGCCATATGAGCTTTTCCCCTTCCTATCCTTCATCCCGTCTGAGTCCAGTGTTAGTTTGATCATATTCGGCTAAATTCCAAGCTCGTCACACAGGAACGATCAAATTGGAAAAGAGTCCGATTTTCCTGGAGTATCAAGCAGGTTTGATGCTTATGGTGATTTTTAAATTGGTTAAGTTGGCCGGAGTCTGGGTTTTATCAATGTTGTATGGGTCTTGTGGTTGAGAATGACGAATTTAACTTTATAGGGATGGAGATTTTTAAAGTTTCATGAGTGTGTTTGTGTGTGTTTTTGATGGTCTCTTGGATGGGCATGGAACTAATATGTCCAGTGTGGGTTGTGAAACTAGTGTCATTAGTCGCTTCTGCTTTGGACAATTGTTGTTGATAGAATGCGTGGTTCTGATTTTGAAATTAGTGGAGTCAAAACAGCAATTCGATCCTTATCTCTGTCTGAGCCTGTGCTATATGCTCTTTAGTTAAAACAGCATATGCATCATGAAACCACTGAACCGTACTTTGCTGTAGTTCCAACGTGTTCTTAGTTAGTTTTACCTGTGATCGGTGTAATGTCGTGCTCCAAATGGAAGAGAAGATAATGTGAATGAAGATCTTTTCTGGGAGTTGAGCTTGGAACTATGCATGCTAATGACCAAGGTGTGCCAAGAATGTGACAACGAAGAAAGATCTCCTGACTTTCTCATTGACACCGGGATACATCTTGCATTTTGTGAAGGAGAGATAAGAATTCATTCTCAACTGCTTTAACGACAAACACATGATTCTTTCTTGACAATCAATTATTATTCTCCCATACACAACATGGGTGTTTATGCCTTCGCCCTTCTCCTTGATGCTTACATTTATCTGCATAAGGATTCTCAATTGTGATGCTTGATACAGTGTTAGTTTGCTTTGTGCTTTGAGATATTGCAAGAATGGAGGCAATGTATTTAATGATGCTATCATAATGTTTAATTTTTTATGAGTTTTCTAAATTGAGTTTCTATTGTACTGCACTTAAGTCAAGTCCAGCAAAACTAAAAGTTAGCCGAATGTTATTGACAACTGGTAGGGCATCTATCTTTGAACTGCATACGAGATTGCCAGGAGGATGAAGGCTGGTTTCCTTTCGCCTTCCCTTTCATTTGTAGGTTGCTTGCCTTTGTGGGTATTTAATGGTTTGAGGGACGATCCCACTGAAGTACGTATGAGGAGCCTCTTCCTTTGCCTATTTTTTGTACATATTGTGGTTTATTATTATCCGTATGTTGTGTTACAAGCTGAGAATAGTTATAATCCTAGTTATAACTTTAAAAATGAATTTGTGGAAACAAACAAATCCAATACTTGTAGCCTCATTCATCCAAAGGTAGATAACCTCATTATAGTACATTGTGACTTGTAAGACGTGTATTTTGTGACTTCTTAGTCACAGTGGCAAAAACTACCCATTTCCATTCCCATGTGGAAATCTTTGCTGGTTTTCAACTAATGTCTTGCAAATCTAAATGATATACTTGTACATGCTTCATGGCTACATCTTCTACTAAGGCTTCATTCTCTATAGATTACATCTACATGTTGGAGAGAGAGAGAGAGTAGGTGGACCATTTGCAACCATTATAGCAAGATGAAGCTCTGTTATCAGATTGAGGATAATGAAAAATATATTGTCAATATAGCGAGTACATTGTAGCTAGTCAGCTTAGGCATGGTGGTCTCTAGACCCAACAACCTCCCACTTCAAGACCAATGTGTCTTCAAGTAAGTTATGGACATATATACAAGGTATGTAGAGTCTCAATCTCTACCTTTTGTCCATGAGCACTCTATGGTGTGCCACCTTCTTTGAAGGATTTGACTTTGGATATTGCTTTAAGTATCACAATGCAAAATTGATACTTTTCCATTAATATGCACGAATCTCCCACTAGACAAGCAAACCTTTTAACTTATTTAGTGACATTTGACACATAAACATACTTTGCTTTTGTGGTTCATTGAGACGTTCAATCTTGCAGACAAGATCTCCATGAAATTACATCATCATGTAAAGGCAAAACCTGACATAGATTTTCTATTGTCAACATCTTCTCCATAACCTACATTTGTGTCACAAGCTACATATGCATCTTTGCCTCAAAAGAAAATGCAAAACTTTGTTATACAATTCATAAATCTTAGCATACCTTTCACTTCCTCTCAATTCTTCTCGTGAGGATTTATCATAAATTTACCAATGACTTGCTACAAATGAAATGTCTACACGAGTCCCAATCATGGGGTGTATCAAAGAACCAACAATAGATGCATATTAAATCTTGCCATCTCAACCCTTTTCTCCTCAGGTTCGCGACAATAGTCTTGGCTAAGTTTCACATGGACAATGGAGTAGAAATTGGGGTCCCTTCCATATTGAAACAACTTAATACATAGTAAGTGACCTCTTTGTGTGACAAATAAAGACCTTTGACTTGTGCCATATAATGTGCATGCCAAGTGTAATAATTGAGTCTCCCAAATCATTCATGTCAAATCTTGTGTAGCTTCAATTTGAATGCATCTACCTTAAGATTGTTATTCCAAGCTATGAGTATAGGATCCACAGAAAAATAATATGTAGATCTCTCAGTGTACAAAAAATGTTCAATTTTGCTCCTCATATGTGTTTGAGACTCTATAAAAGCAAGCACCATGGATACCATATCCTTGGTGCATGCTTTAAACTATATAGCCTCCTCATAAGCTTACACACCAACCGTTGCATGTATATGTCCTCATGAGGATCACCATGTAAGAACGTTGTCTTTACCTCTCTAGAAACAAAAGCAAGACTATTTGTATTGTAGTCACTTTGACGAAATGGTAAAAAACAGTGTCAAAATGTATTCCCCGCTTATTCTGAAGTTTTGACAACCTATCTAGCCTTGTACTTACGCTCATCGGGTGTTTGCAGACCCATTTACATGAAAAAGAATTTTTTCTAGCAAAAAAGGTACTAAGTCCCAAGGCTCATTCATCTACAAAGAATCCATTTCAAATTGAGTAGCACTCTCCTACTCAACCTTGTCATCCCCATACCATATCCTCTCATAGCAAGAGGGCTCTTCACAATTTATCAACACGATAGAATATAGTCTTGACATAAATCGTTCTGGCGACCTAGAAACTTTAGTCGATTTTTTGAATGTAACACAATGCTACATGAGAAATGGGCTATCCCAATAGCATTTTATCATTACTCGATGAAGTGCCACTACTTTGTGCATGGCTAGACGCATCACTTTATGGCTCATGGACAACCTATTGTTTTTGCTCATGAACAATTAGCTATGTCTAGAAAATAAACTTCGTCATTTGAACTTCGTTGGGAGAAATCTTTTACATTTTCTTGTCATTGGTTGTGACATTGCTACTACAGATTATCTTATGACACTTTGGATCCCCCAAATGATAACTCATATTACCATCTTCTTTTTAGCCAAAGAACACAAAAGTTTGCAACTTTGGGTCAAGATTTTTTTTTCATGTACAAAGGCTTTACAATTAAAATCTCTCAAATGCTCTAGGCATCACAATCTAGTGCCTTCATTAGCAATATATAAATCATTTTCATATCTTCAACAAAAAACCAATCTAACACTTTGCATGACATACTATAAATTTTCTCTTGAATCATGCGATTCACTCTCAACAACTTTGTTTTGAGGAAGCGTTTGAGGAGGTAGTGAACTCTATCACAAGAAAATTTGGAATCCATGAGAGACATATCCTTTACCATTATCAATCCTTAGAAACTTCAATTTGTTGCATGACTAATTTTGAAGATATAAAATCCTCTTTTGAGGGATACAAAATGCATCATCCTAATACTTCAATGGATATATACAAACTTTATGTATTGCATCGTGTAAAAAAATTAATAAAGTAAGCAACACAACTAAGTGAATTCGTAGGCCTAGTCCCACACACATCCAAATGTAGTCGGTCTAACTTCTCAAGCTTTTTGTTGCCTTGGTAAATTGTTACAAGCTGATCTAGCAAGCGTATCATAAACAAAATGTTCACATAGTTTGAGCTTCCAAATGCAGTCGGTCTAACTTCTCAAGCTTTTTGTTGCCTTGGCAAATTATTACGAGCTGATCTAGCAAGCGCATCATAAACAAAATGTTCACATAGTTTGAGCGTTGTGAAGATAGGCACATCACCCAAATAAGATGGAGCTTTTACTTATTTTTGGCTCAAATAGCCTAAGTACTTATGCCACAAAGAGGTATTTGGTTGCTCAGTTATGTTCACAACATGATTTTGTAATGTAAAAATGTGTCATGGATAATTTGCCAAAACAAAATATTCCTTGTGAAACTTCCAGTTCCCATTGCCAAAGGCACGTTTGATGACCATAATCAGCAAAAATCAGACTCTTGGTGAGATTTGGCACGTCTCACCATTTTTAAAGCAAATAGAGAGCCATTGGCAAGCTTCAAGTTTATACGTTCTATACTAACTATGTTACAAGCAAATTCATAAGTAGAGAACCACTCTCTATGAAAAGGAACATGCTTTCAAGTGATCAAGATTTAAGATCCAATCTTGGGTAAATTGAGCCGTCCTTGTTCATCAAGAAACATATAGGCAATAAATAGGTTATGGCCAAAAATTTGTTTTTTGATGCAAAAAGGGCCTCCTTTGTAGGTTGCTTCAAAAAAATTTATGTGCAAAATTTATAAAATGTTTTTTTGATGCAAAGGGCCTCCTTTGTAGGGTGCTTCAAAAAAAATTGTGCGCAAAATTTTATAAATTATTTTCCCCATTGCATCCAAAGCATGCCAAAACCTCGTTTAGACCCTTGGATAATGTAAGTCCAAACCCCCTCTTCTTCTCCTTATGCACCAATACTTATTACTCAAGATCTCACCTAATAAATCTTGACACTCAAGTGTCAATCTAAAGATTGATCTCGTCAAGCTACATAACATGGACACACTTTCCACCAGCTCAAAGCCTGCAACCATTCTCTCCAATGCGCAAGTAGAAACACATGTATGACAAGCTAAGGAATTAATTGCTACAATTTGGGGTTCAGGCATGAAACAGTAAATTGCATCATTTTTCACAAACAATGAGGCAAACATCAACCACAGATGAAATATGAAAACTCCTTGTCATCATCTATGGTTGACCTCATCACTCATCATGCACTACAAATGCCATTTAAAGCTTACTAGCAGTAGTGAACTTTTGGATCCCCCCTCCCCCCCCAATATTTCAAAAAGGTTTAATACCTCACATGTATCTTCCTTACACACTCTCCTTGCTTCCACAATGGCTCATTATTGCACTCACCAAACTAGGTTCATACTACAAGGGTCATAGGATATACCAATACTCAATAACCCTTCCCTTGGGCTTTGGATGAGATGATGTAAAAGACCCTTGAGATATGCCACACAGACTGTAATGTCACACAAGCTCTACTGTCACAAAATCTACTTGGTCCTACCATGATTACCTTGTCGAAGGAGATGTTGTTGGTTGCTTCCTTGTTCTTCTACTTCTTTGTCCACTGTCATGTTTAATTGGGATCTCATAATATCTCTAGTCCTTGCCTCTTGGTTGATTTGATGTGACAGTGCATGATGTTGGCTTCTTTGGTGGATGACCAAGTGGTATTGACAAACTTGCTTGTGAAGTTTTTAGATTCCAAAAACATTGCATTGTATGAAGGCTCAAAAAATATGTTTGTTTACAATTTGCATGACTGTGTGCTTTGCTTAAAGTTGAGAATGGGATGGCAACCATAGGCTCTTTGTCTGGATGGGAGTACTAAAAGAGAGTAAGCTAGTTGCATTGTTGCAGATCTACTCCCTCAAGTTCAAGTGGAATTAGTCAAAGTAGACTCCTCAAATGAGGCTGACATGTTGAGCATAGTGATGCGTATAAACAAGTAATATCTCTCTAGTGTATTAGAGTGTGCAATTGACTTGAAATAATGTAAGATTGACTAATATTTAACATTGCATCAATTTCTTGTAGATTGAATGAAACAGGATACATATTGACATCATACAAAGACATGTTATGGATGGTCCGGGCAATGGGTCTTAGGAAGCAATTATGGAGAAACTGCCATGTGTTGCATACAGCTAGATGCAAGCAAACATAGATAAAAGGGTGGGAAAGAAGTCCTGGTACATCGAGCTTTTCGAGCGAGATTTTTTCAAATATTTCTTAACTCACCAAATGTAACAAAAAAAACTCACTTTGAACCTCGCTCCAAAAGACTTTCGGAGCGAGCTGTTGGAATTAGGGTTGCAGGAATAAACACATAGCTTGGAGAAGACGAAGGAAGCTCAAGGCACACAACAAAGAGTGTTTTACTTAGTGTGCAATGGAAAGATAGATAGCCCTAGAATGATGGGCGTATATACAATGCATGGGGGAAAAAACCTCCTAGTGAGGAAAAAAATGCCCCGACGGTTCTAAGTGTGTTCACACACATCACTACCACATGTATATGGTAGCAAATCCCCCCTGGAGTGATGCGGTGAACGAGAGCTGGCACATGAGTTAAGGGAAGTGCCATGCCCTGAGGACATGATCAGTCCACAAAGGGGAGTAGGCCCAAAGCTTTGCGGAAAGCTTCGAACTTCTCACGAGACAATTCCTTTGTGAAAAAATTTGCAAGGCTGTCCTGTGTTGGCACATAAGCCAAGCTAATCTCTCCTGTTGAGAGCCTCTCCCTGACATAGTGGTAATGCATCTCAATGTGCTTTGTGCAAGCATGAAAAATTGGGTTCCTCGCAAACTGCCAATGCGCTCTGACTGTCAGTGTAGATAGTGTTGGCAGTGTCCTGTCCAACACCCAAATTAGCTATAAGGCGTCTGAGCCATACACACTCAACCGTAGCTAACTGCCCTGTACTCAGTCTCACAACTAGAAGTGGCCATACTAGGTTTCTTCTTGCTCAACCATGATATGCATGAATCTCCAAGCATGAAACAAAAACCACTTGTGGACACTCGCGTGTCAAAACAACCAGCCCAATCTCAGTTCGAAAAAGCATGTAAGTTTGGCGGCAATGATCCCCCCTTGGGATAAAACAAGCCAAGATATAAAGTGCCACTCAAGTATCGGAAGGTCCTCTTGACAGCCTGCCAATGCTTAGACCCTGGGCTATGCATAAATCTGATGACCTGTGAGACTGCAAACTAAATATCTGGCCTCATGTTGCATACATAAATGAGGCATCCAACAATAGTTTGGTAAAGAGTGACATTTGCATGATCATCAGCATCATGAAGACTTAATTTCAAGGAGTGGAAGTAGGTTTACAATCCTCAAGTCCAAACTTACATAGCAATGTCTCTATGTAACTTTTCTGACACAAGGCAACACCACCATCACACTGCTTAAACTATATACCCAAGTAATGATGCAACAACCCCAAATATTTCATCTTGAAAGTAGCATTCAAATTAGCCTTAAATTAAGTAATATGTCTCTCATTTGGTCCAGTGATCAACAAATCATCTACATAAAGAACCACAATGAGAAGTACATCACCCTCATGCTTTACATACAATGTGCTTTGTGCTGGATTGTTACAAAAGCCTCGTTTGACCAAATGAGTGTTAGCCTTCTCATACCAAGCACAAGGAGATTGCTTCAACCCATACAAAGCTTTGTTACATTTTCACACCTTATCCTCTTGTTCTTTGTTGACAAAACCGCGAGGCTGCGTTACATAAACTTCCTCAAATATGTCACCATTCAAGAAAGCAGCAACAATGTCTCACTAATGTACATCCCAACCAAAATGAGCTGCCAATGCACATAGAAAACTCACAGTAGTCATACAATAAGTGGGAGAAAAAGTCTCTTCATAATCTATGCCTTTTTGCTGTGCATAACCCTTTGCAACAAGTCGAGCCTTATAGCGATCAATCTCACCATCCGGCTTGCGTTTCAACTTGTAAACCCACTTCGTATCAATGGCCTTTTTGCCAAGAGGCAAATCACATAAATTCCATGTGTCATTTTCTATAAGTGCATCATATTTTGATTGCATGGCAGTCATCCAATTTTCTGAATGTTGTGCTTCATCAAAAGACATAGGTTCCTCAACATCATGTAAGCAAGACACAGCCAAAGCATAACAATCTGATGCATAAGATGCATGGTAGAACCTGAACGAGTACGACTAGACAAAGGTGCATCCAATTTACTGTCACGCAAAGTATGCACCAGCTATTTAGGTATACCTCTAGCATGCTCATTCTCAACCCTTTCCTCATCAAGTACATCATGTACATCTGCATCAATATAGGCTGATCTGTAACATTTTCAGAAACCCCCATAGGCTGTACATTTGCCTCATTGGAATTTACATTCGTACTTCCACCACTGAAAAGAGGCAACAAAGTGTCATGAATGTCCTGTGAGCTGACATTATTGTCTCTAGTACATGACAACAAGGGCTGAATAGAGTCTTCCACAAACACAACATTCCGTGAGACCAAGATACGCCTTGTTTGTGGATGATACAACCTGTAACCTTTGCTTTCAACACTATAACCAACAAAAATACATTTGACAGCCTTATCATCCAATTTTTTGCGTTGTGTTTGTGGCACCAAAGCATATGCCAAACATCCAAAAACACGCATGTGCTCAACAGAAGGCTTTCTATCATGCCATGCTTCACATGGAGTAATAGATTGCAAAGCTTTCGTAGGACACCAGTTTAGTACATAAGTGGCACACATGATGGCCTCAAGCCAAAAAGAATGCGGCAAAGCTTGACTTTTGACCATACATCGTGCCATTTCCGTAAGTGATCTATTTTTTTCTCTTAGCAATACCATTTTGATGAGGCGTATAAGGCATTGTATATTGGTGTTTTATCCCACGACTAGCCAGAAATGCATTAAATTCATGAGACATATACTCCCCCCTCGATCGGAACGGAGGGTGCCCATAGTACATTTTGAGACATTTTCAATCATAGCTAGAATTTTTTTGAAGCACATAAATACTTCGGACTTTGCTTTAAGCAGAAATACCCATGCCTGCTTGGAGTAATCATCAATGAAAGTCACGAAGTAAAGGTAATTGCCCAAGGACGGATTTTGCATGGGCCCACAAACATCACTATGCACAAGCTACAACCTACATATGGCCCTAACTGAATCATCCTTTGGAAACTTCGAACGCTAGATCTTACCCAAAATACAGCCTTCACAAACATGTTTGACAGGTGCTTCAAGTGGTGGCAAAGAAGCAACCATATCAGATTTCTGCAAACGCAGTAGACTGGCAAAATTCAGATGACCAAAATGTGCATGCCAAAGTTTTGCATCTAATACAACCTTTGAATCCACAACTGCATTTGCAAAAATTTTCCCACACTTGTCATACAAAGTGAGCTTGTACAACCCACGACATAAAATGCCAGGTGCAACAATTTCATCACCGAAACTGAGACCATGTACAATACATCTATCATCCACAAATTTGACTACAAGACCAAGTCTAGTAAGTGCAGATACAGACAAAAGATTCTTCTTGATCCCAGGTACATAAAGTGCATCAACAAGTGTAAAAGAACTGCCATTTGTAGCAGTAAGCACAATCTTTCCAACTCCTTGAACCGGATAAGAGGCATTGTTGGCACAAGTAATTGAATTCCCATGAGGGACAGACTCAAGAGAGGTGAACAAATCATGACGTGAGGTAATATGCTTTGTAGCACCACTGTCAAAATACTACACATGTGAATCTGCAGCAACTGACATACATGCATCATGGACATAAGGATCGTAAGTGCACTCTGCACTAAAATCCCATTCTGTATCAACATCAACATCAATGTCTTCTTTCACAGAAGGCTTAACAATAGCTGCATTTGTAGTGGAACCAACATTTTTCTTCTTAGCCTCTTTGGCCTTCAACTTAGGACACTCTTTGATCAAGTGATCATTAGCTTTACAATAATGGCAACACATCTTCTTTTTGCCCCTTATCACCATAATTTCCAAACAAATTGCTGTCAACAGAAGCATTAGGAACATGTGATTTTTCACTCATAGAAGAACCATGAGAAGTGTCTGCATTACTGTTACCACCTTTTCTTTGAGCAGCAATAAAGGCCTATTCAACTGTACGCTGTCTAGTCTTGTTTTTTTTGGAAAGCGACTTTTGCAACAACAATGTGCATAATGCATCAAAATTGACAACTTCAGGATTTCCTTGGGTCATAAGTCTCCAAGTACTAGAAAAAGTCTGGTAAGAATCTGGCAAGGCATCAAGGATTGTTTGCACAAGGGAATTGTCTGAAATGACTTCGCCTGCAAAAATAAGTTGTTCATTGATATCCTTGACACCAGCAAGGAAAGGGACCATATCATCTTCCTCATGCATAATCTTCGATTCCAGCTCTTTACGCACTAGCAATGCAATTTTAGCCTCATTGCGACTTGCATAAAGACCAACCAAATATCCCAAGCCTGTTTTGCAGATTTTGTTGAACGAATGTGAGGAGTAATGGTGCACTTCACAGACAATACAATCAACGCATGAGCTTGTGCATCCTTTATATCCCAACAAGCTTGTTCTACCGTAGGCAAAACAAATCTCACAGCATCAATCCTTGCAACAAGACCTGCAACATCCTCAACATCGCCTACATCCTCAGAATCATGACGTACATCAATGTCTTGCACAATATTCCAGACACCCTTCGACACAAGATCATGTTGCATCATGTAAGCCCACATAGGGTAATTGTCCCCATCCAATCTGTTCTCAACAGCAAACATCTTGAACACATCTGCGTTGTTGTCAGCCATGACAAATGCTTGCACCTGATGTGAAAACTGCCCGAAAAGAGGAGAAACGAAGGGGGAACAACACGTGCTATATAGCAGAATTGTAGTCGAAACGGAGGCCGAAATTAGTCCGAATCAAAAATCTGAGTAGACGCTCACCAAATCTCACAGAAAATCTAAGAAAGTGAGCAGGCGTGTGCTAGAGCTGCTGGCGACTAAGCCGAGAGGACATAACCTGCTCTGATACCAATTGTTGGAACGAGGGTTGCAGGGAAACACACACAACTTGGAGAAGACGAAGGAAGCTCAGGGCACACAATAGAGATTGTTTTACTTAGTGTGCAATGGAAAGATAGATAGCCCTAGAATGATGGATGTATATACAATGCACGAGGAAAAAACCTCCCAGTGAGGGAAAAAATGCCCCGATGGTCCTAAGTGCGTTCACACACATCACTACCACATGTATATGGTAACACGAGCTTTTCCATTCTGTCTCCCGCTAACTTTCCTTATCTATATTTCTCTCTATGTCCCACTCCTTCAATCTCTCAATCCCTCTCTCTCTCTCTCTCTCTCACACACACACACACACACACACACACACACAGGAGTGTGTGTGTGTGTGTGTGTGTGTGTGTGTGTGTGTGTGTGTGTGTGTGAGAGAGAGAGAGAGAGAGAGAGAGAGAGAAGAAGAAGAAGAAGAAGAAGAAGAAGAAGAAGAAGAAGAAGAAGAAGAGAGTTTTAATGTCGTAGGAAACTATTCCAAGAGACCTTGAAGATCTAGCCGACGAGGAGAGTTGAACTCAAGACCTGTTATTCAAGAGGGAAATGGCATAACCAATCTACCACACTTGGTATTGGAGAGAGAGAGAGAGAGAGAGAGAGAGGGGGGGGGGGGGGGGGGGGGGGGGGGGAGGGAGAAGTGACCAATCGTAGATAATGTATCCTCATTGGTAGTAGCAATACGTGCAAGGCAGGTATTGCGTACACCTCCAAATTTTCATTGCCACCACCCACAGTCATGGTTAATACTACCCTTGGAACAGGCCGTTCTTTTAGCACCCGCCCATATTGATGGCCGATCACCGTCCAATTAGTAGCCGCATGATATTGATTTGACGATGATCTCGCCCCTGTAGCATTGTGCTACTTAATACACTTAAGTACCTTGTCTGGCCGTATGGAAATCATTGTCAGCATGCTGTTGTTGAATACGGTGTGGAACTTGTAATAGTGTTTGGAGATCCAATTCTGGAGAGACCTACAATTTCTAAGGCTCAGTTTTCTATCGTGTCATTCGATGAAGTGCAAACTGCACTAAAGCTGGTTAAGGAATATGTTGTGTAGCAGTCTCTGGACCTTACATTCTTGACTAGAGAGAATGATGGTCTACATACTGAACTGAAATAGATTAAAGAGGGAGATTTAAAGGACAAAAAGGTACATACTAAAATAGAAATTTTGCATATGAAGGTTCAGGAATTGACTAGGAGTCGGGAACTCATGCAACAGGAGTTGGACTCTTATAAACAAGTGGTATCATTCAGGGAAAAGACTTCAGTTAAAATTTCTCCATGGAAGGAGGAGTAGTTTCAGGTTCCGCAATCACAATTAACTAAAATTTCTAATGTCAATGCTACCTTGGAAAGTAGCAATAGGGTGCTGTTAAGCAGGGTTGTAGCTTGCAAGAAAGTTGAAGAAAACATTAGAGACATGTGTGATGAAGAGCTAGATGTAGATGGTTGGTATGTTAGTTCAGGGGATATAGACAAAATGAAAAATGAAGTGATGGAATATATGAAAGGGGTGTGGGAACATATCAAGATCACAATGTATGATGTTGTGAGTAAACCTTATCAAGCTTTTGTAGAGGAGGAGACAAAGGAGGAAATTCTGATCTTGGAGAGACAGTATGCTGAGTTAAAGGAGCAGTATGCACAATTGCAGCAGCAAGTACAAATGGATACTGCAACAAGTGATGCAGTTCAGACTACAATTAAAGTTGAAGTTCAAGATATAATTCAGGATCTAGTTCAAGATGAAGTTCAGGGAGCAGTTTCAGTTGGAGTTATAGACATTGATGACATGACAAGTGATCAACAACAATTTCAAGACCCATTTATAAAACTTACTGAAGTAATGTCACAAGATACACTTACTGTGGCTACATTGGTGGAAGCTGGAGATGATGTGGATGCATAGTCAAGAGGAATAGCTCAAACTGAAGATACAGGTGTTCAGGAGCAGTAACTTCAAGCAAGACTTCATTTTGGTTTCCAAGTTTTTTGTCAAGGGTTTTATAGGTTCTCACAATGTTTTGCAAACATTGCCCACCGGATGTGCCAAGTGTTACTGCCCTGATACATCATTGTCAGTCTATTTACTTTTGTATGTAACTAAGGATGGGACCTTTGAACCTTAAAGGTGATTTTACACCAATGGTTGATGCTTTAAGTGGGTTAGTTTTAGGCGAGTAGTTGTATGTTTGGACGCTGGGGAAGAACAATTAGTTTTTTCTTTATGCAGTCGTATTGTACTCGGTACTGTCTTGTAAGAGCTTATGGGTCGATGATTATGCAATAATACAATACCTTCTTTTCTTTATTCATGGTGTTCTTCAGTATTCCCGCATGTAATAGTGTAGTGTAATATGAAGTTTTCATGTGTACTTGTACTAGATTACTGTTAGGGTGGTTAGACCCTAACACCAGTGAGGGGAAAAATGCCCCGACGGTCCTAAGTTAACCTAGAAGACCTTGTAGTTAAGCTAAGATAAAATAAATTTCTCATGAAATCATCGCCTGACTAATTACCTTTTCTTTGACCCCCCAAAGTCTTTTCATAGTGATTCAATTTTGATGTGTGTGCTTATCTTGTATGCCTTGGGTTTTTTGCTTTTCAAGGAAAAGCGCCCACACTGGGAACCTCTAGGGCTCTAGTACCATAGGTGATACATGTGAGTGAAGTACCAAATCAACCTGAGATTTTTCTTCCAGCTTGAGATTTTACATTGTGGCACATTGATTTTTTGTTTGTTCGTTTTCAGCATTTTAATTTTGTAACTTTGGGGGCTCATATAACACTGTTACACCTCCCCAGGCTCATCACACTAGTAAACTCCCTTTATAATACTTAAGCTAAAGGTCAATAGGGTCAAGCCCACTAGAAAGCCCTAGTACATTTCACACAATGCTGCCTAAATCGGATTAAGAACCTAAGTAACCATTAATTATTAGGAAGGCATTCCCCATGGTATTAAGAGAAGATCTCTGTTAACCCTCACGGCTCACGGACACCCTATCACCTACGAGACGGACGTTGTAACCTACGGTGGACATTGTATTATTTATTTGGTAGAGTCAGGTACCGGGCTTGTCAGTCCAATAGGAAAAGGGTAAGAGTGATCGCCGATGAGAGGCGCACTCTAATTGGGACATTCAAGGGATTAGTTGGCTAAGCATGGGCGCCCAAGTGTGAATGGGGTGAGATCATATAAAAGCCAACTAAACCTAAAATTCACTCATTCTCTCATTTGTGCAATAGAAGAGTGCTCTTGCTCCATCTCCATCTCCATCTCCATCTTCTTCTTCTTCACCTCCTTGTGTGTGTGTGTGTGTGTGTATGTGTGTGTGTGTGTGTGTGTGTGTGTGTGTGTGTGTGTGTGTGAGAGAGAGAGAGAGAGAGAGAGAGCGATCGAGCATTGCGGCGGCACGACGGCGGTGAAGCGGTTGAGCGCGACGTAGCGACGTCTCTTTCTTCTTCGCGGCGAGGAATCCTCCACGGCAGGAGCATAGAGTGGTGAGTGACACACCATTGCCCTCTTTTGAGCTTACTAGTTAAGCTAGTGGTGTGCTTGGAGCCGTCTATGGCTCGCACACAGTGTTAGGCAAGGCCCTTGCTTCGACATTGTGGCAAGGAGCGCACATTTTTGGCGCCGCTGCCGGGGAATCGCCCTGCACTAAGCCCAAGAGGCACTTTGTGCTTCTCCTATGAGTTGTTTGTAGTAGGAAAGAAGAGGAAGAGGAAGTGGAATGAGTTATTTTTCTGCAAGTTGTTAATTTTTGTATTGTCTGCAAATTCTGTGATTTCTGCATAATGTTGTGTTTTCTGTTTGCACACAGTCTTTGCACAATTAGTAGTCGTTAGCTTGTTCGCAGTGAATGAATAAGCAGGTAGACAGTTAGCAATTTCTGTTTGCACACAGTCTGTACAAAGTTTTCTGTCAAGGTTTGCCTGCGCACAGTCTTTGCACAGTAAGGTAGTGAGAGAGGAAGTAGGTGGACAGTTAGCTCACTGTCAGTAAGCAGTTAGCAGAGTGGTTAACAGATTAGTTAGTGGTTAGCAGCACTATTAGTAGGTAGATAAGGTAGTGAGCTGTTGGCAGAGAGGTTAGGTAGGTGTTGACAGTGTGTGTGGCCAAGAAAGGGTCACCTAAACCGCGTGCGGTCGTTGCCTTAAAAATATTTAAGCGTGAGTGACTGGGGGGCTACACTAAAATTTTGATAGTGTGTGTGGTTAGCAGCACTATTAGTAGGTAGATAAGGTAGTGAGCTGTTGGCAGAGAGGTTAGGTAGGTGTTGACAGTGTGTGTGGCCAAGAAAGGGTCACCTAAACCGCGTGCGGTCGTTGCCTTAAAAATATTTAAGCGTGAGTGACTGGGGGGCTACACTAAAATTTTGATCGAGATCGGGATCATTTGCCCAAGCCCAAGCCCAAGCCCAAGCCCAGGCCCAGGCCCAGGCCTTAATCCTCAGTCTTATGATATATACTATACTCACTGTTATATATATACCCTACCCCCTCAAGAGTGAATGAGAGCATGTGGGGCAAGTCCTCCACTCTCCTCCCTTCTCTTCCCACTTACACCCTTAGACTTTCTAATTGGGGCCTAGTTCCCTACTAGAAATTGACGGTTTTAGGGATTCCGAGGGCATAAAGTGACCAAACGGAGGGCTGTAAAGCACGGCACGTCCCTCTGACCGAGATGCTCGTTTTGAGCTATCATACGTTCTATTCTATAGCTGGGTCAGAAAAAAAAAGGACCAAAAAATCAAAAAATAAATAAATAAGAAAACACTTGGGTCGCAAAACACCCAAAATTACTAGGTGAGCAGCCTTCACGGGCACTCACTGACACTTCTAGGGGATCCAAGTCATATGAACCTACGCTCTGGACGAGTGTTAGAGCACGAGCATATTGGTAGTGCCTCCATTTATGCGGGCACCCATTATTCCTCCACCCTAGGTTCTGGACCTTCGACTGGGACTCAAGGTAGCGCGACCCAAGATCCTCATATCGCGTCTAGTGATTCTTCCTTTGACTACGAAGTCATGGAGGGGTATCCTACACCAAACCCTGATAGTTCAAGTCAAGACATGCATGCCATGGGCCCACGGCCCGGGTCCAACGTGTTTAGCCGCCTAAAAGAGACCCTTAGTAGAGCTACTCGCTCCGAACATGCGGTTAATGAAATAAATGAAGGGAGTGGGGAAGTAAATTCGTCATTCATGCCTAAAATAGACCCTATGCTTCTTGAGAGTGTGCATGTGAATGTTCCATCCACTGCACCTCCTGATCCTTTAGGACTATCTCCCTCTGAGGTTTTACTACCCGATGGTAGGAGTCTTGCCGAAGTACAAGAGAACGAACGCTATATGCAAGCAACAAGGGAGAGGGAAATTGAGAACCTACAAAGGCTAGAACAAAGTCGAGCCCTGAAAGCAAAGGCTCCTATGACAACAATCATGCCAGCCGAGCAACCGAGTGCTCCCAAGGTAGCAGTCATGGAGGGGCAAGCGATGGGGAGCAATAATGCTTCCACTTCGAGGGAAACCTCCAGCACGCCAGGCCTAGATGGGATATTCCTAAACAAAAATTGGGAGTATGACCTACAAGCAGAAGCTTTAACTGATCGGTACACAGGACACACCTATCATGTGGGTTGGTTAGATGTTCTACAATCCACATCGGGTGCTACTAGCATAGATGAGCAACAACAGAAAGTCTGTGATGTCCTCCATAGGATTGTCAAGTTAGAAAGACAGAACACAGGGATCAACATGCCTTCAACAGGCCTAATGAGATTCTTGGATACGGGAAAGGCCAACCAACCAACCCTATCACAAATAGAGACTCCCTCAGTGAGCCCCATTGATCCTCCATATGTTGTTTTGCCAGGAGCCTCAGTACAATCTGAGCCCACAAGTGGCAGCTTTACCTTCCTAGATCTAGCTCATCTTTCTCTTAATGGCACTACGGCTACCATGCATATCCCAGTGGTGAGCATGACAAGAAGTACACCATGGAGTTCATTTGTTAACACTGCGTCAATGCCTAGTAGCACAGTGCCCCCAACTATACCTACATGTATGTATCAATCATGTGCACCTGTCGTACCTCAGCCTCATGTAGCTCCTACACCTCCGATTATTCCAAGAGCTTACAATCCACAATGGCATTATCCAAGCTCTTATACAAGTGGAGCCATGCCATTTAATAATAACATGCCATATCAGGCACCCCCTATGCCTAGGGCCACGCCTGTAAACTTTGGACCACCGTCTGGTACACCACCATACGTAATTTGGGACCCAAGAGCCACGCGTATGCCAAGGCCAAGGCCAACTCCCATCTCACATGTGGTTCCAGGAGCACATACACCCATTATACCTGATAAAATAGGAGATTTGGTAGCATTTGCTCAAACTATCGGTCGCTCTATTGCGGAAAACATGCGTAGTGCACCTGATAGAGAGCCTAGGAGCAAGGCAGTTCAAGTAGCTAAGCTCACACAGAAATTCAGTGGAGACGGAGATGCTAGAAAGCATATGGAAGTCTTTGAACATGTGTGCGATTCCTTGGAAGAGCACAATGAGCTACATAAGTGTAAGGCTTTGAGTTTGACCCTAAGCGGAAAGGCTGGAGATTGGTATAGAACCTTAAGAGTAGAAGAGAAAACGATCTACTCTACTCTTAGGAGACTGTTCTTAAAAGAATACATACGAGAGGGAGTACTTTGGGGTGTAGCCTCTCAGCTCCAGAAAGCCCAACGAGAAGAAGGTGAATCCGTGAGAGACTTCATTAGTTGCCTAAAGAATTTGAATTCTCGATGCAATCCAAACGAGCGATTCAACAACAACCAATTGCTCGATAGATTCATTAGGGGACTACGGCATGAAAGTATCTATAATGGCCTAGTCATTAGAGGTATCACTACTTGGGAAGCAGTCACCATGAATGCAATCCAATTGGAGGATAATTTAATGATTGCAGGAGAAAGAGTGTCTGCCGAGCCGAAGTCTAGTAGCTCGCAAGCGTCAGGGCATGAGCCAATGAAGATAAAGCCAATCGTGAAAGAGCAAATGATATATGAGATGACTCTGGCAGATCTCACCAAGGCCATCCAAGAAAGCCTTAGGGGTAATCGTGCTCCACAAAACACTCATATGTATCCAAGAAGGGAGCAACAATGGTGCTCAATTTGCTTGGGCCCACATACTACGAGTGAATGCCCTACTTTCATAGTAAAGTTTAACGGGACTTGCAACGCGTGTGGTAGGTATGGCCATCAAGCGAAGGATTGCCTAATGCTTAAACGCATCATGGAAAATAGACCGCCTATAGCTTGGGCAGACTCACCTCAGTTGCCATTACAGCACATGGTCCCTAGAACCCAAAATGTGGTCCAAACCACACCGTTGCCACCTCCAGTGCTAGGACCACAACCCCCTCATCCAAGAGTTACACCTATGAACCAAATAGGTTGCGAGTCATCTAGTACTTATGTAGATTGCGAAGAGGACATAGACTCTAGTATCACCTATGGAGTCGACATGCTTGAGGAGTGTCCCATGTACTATATGGAAGACCATTGGGGACAAATCAAACCGGTATATCAAGCTACTGCGCTAGCAGCAAGAGGCCAAAACATTAATAGTTTTGCCAGGAGACCACCTCTTCAGTGCTACGAATGTGGTGGACCACATCGAGTAGCTGAGTGCCCCATTAGAATGCAAAAGAATGCTGCACTAATGCAAACAAGTCAAGGGAGTGCATTGGCAATGCCAATACTCACTTGTAATCATTGTGGTATAGATCATTTGATCGCACAGTGTCCTAACAATCCAAACGCACCAAAAATCACACCATTGAACATAATAGAGATTGTTGATGGGACACCACCAACTATAAACATAGCACAAGTGAATGCACTCACACGGTCGATGCTCCAAAAGCAAAATTACATCCTCGAAGAGAGAGATGCTGCATCCATTGGCCGAGCGAGAAAGAAGAAAACACGAAGAAAGAAATCCCTTAATGCTTGTAGCTCAAAACCTAGTTCAAAGACTAACATAGGGACAAGAGAGGATCCCGTGTATATGAATGACCCTGAGAATGAGTCAGATTCGATAGAGACCACGGAGACCAAAACTGTTACTACAAAGGAAAAAGCCAGTGAGGAGGATCACGAGAGGGAATTACGACGAACACCAAAAGAGTATTCAAAGTTAAACCACCCAGTTGCGAACCCCCAAGATAAGCCACGAGAGACAAAAAATGAGGATTGCAAGAGAAAGATTGGAACCTATCCAAACCCAACAGTGGAAATTGAATGAGTCCAACAACTGAGGGGTTTGGTGGAAGAAACTCAACGAAAATTAGAACCTGAACCCAAACACATCCAGATGTTGGACACAGTGTTTCCCACACAAGTTCAACCTCACAAGAACTACAAGCCGTTAGCTATACCCAGTATCATTCGGGAAGAGAGTGAGGGTAGGACATCTAAAAGTGGACACACACCTTTCCTACTAGAGAGAATGTTCAATGAGGGAATGCCCGACCCCCTTGACGAAGTGGAGATTCCATCTTCACCATTCTCTTGTCAGGGTCCTACGTCCCACAAGATACCATTAAATGTTGCCAAGCTGATGGATTTCATGTCCTCAGAAACACGTACGACTATCATATCTAAGTTATACGGAGATCCAGAATTATTCCTAGCATTGCGAGCGCTTCTCAATAGAGAATTACAGGCCGGATTACCACAGTTTGCACATATGAACAAACCTGACTCGATGATGAATGATGAGGAACATTTAGCACCACCATCTGACCTAGCGGGACATGAATTTGTAATTGAAATACCCGTTAACAAGTTGGGGCAATACTTTGAAGGTGATGAATCTAATGCTACTCTACCAATCACTACTAAAGGATTAACTGTAAAGGGGGTCCTTGACGGTGGTGAGGGAGTTAGCATGGTGACAAAGAGTTGTTGTGAGTCTATGGGGAGACCTCACCTTGAAGCCACAAGCGTAGTGGTAAAAATGGCTAATGGATCTATTGTTACGCCTATTGGAATGCTAAAGGATCTCAGGATCAAGGTCCTGGGACACAAGGTAAGGCAGACCTTCATTGTTATGGATTTTTCCAAGCATCCTATGTCATTTGAGATGATCTTAGGGCGTCCATTCATGAGGGAAGCAAAAATGGTGCATGACTGGTCCAAAAACCACGTCTACTTACAGTTCCAAGACTCTGTCATTCGAGTTGATCTTTTAAGTGGTCGAACGCATCCTCTAGGAAATAAATTCATCATTGATAATCGATCAGACACAACAATGCACTCAGCTCCATTACAGTATTGTTACACATGTAACGAAGACACGGATATTGGGGAGAACTCTCCTTATATGGATATCCTACCCGGAATGGTTGAGTCAGACAATGTCGATTGGGTGCACCTAGCGGCAACTATAGATGGGGAAGAGATACCACACATTGCACCAATAAAAATGTTAGGTGTAGCGCATGTAGCATCCGATGATAAGAAAGAGGCACACCTACCTGAGAGTGAAACCGACGATTCCTCAAAGGCTTCAGGCCAATACACATCAGAAACGGAATCTCAGGGAGAAATGGATTCAGAACCTGAGGAGACATCGAGTGAACCAAGTATAGAAACTGAACACTCAAGGCCTAGTACGACCATCTATGGTAATTTATATGAGAGTGAAGAAGATACAAGCGAAGACCTATCAGGCGAGTCGAGTTCAAACATTTACCAAAATCAAAACCTTAACAAGAAACAAAGGTCATATAAGAGACGACGATATCGAGCAAATGTGAGAGCTAGGATAAACAAGGAAAGATCTACTGCAGAATGTCTTAGCTATCTAGGGGCATGTGATGCTCATCGAAAGCTAGTAGACAATTGGGGTGAACATCTCCAAAGTGTCATGTGGTGCAGCCCGCGACCCATTGACCTCGCTCAATTGGAGGTTACAGAGCCGAAATTGAGTCGAACTATAAGAAGACATCAAAACCGAAAGTTAGCACAACAACAAAAGGAGGCAGAACTAAAAGAAAGGTCTCCGTCAGGACAAGAGCCTGCTGACTTACATACGGCTCCTGAACATTTTAAATCTTATACCACGGGGGAGCGAAAGGTTGTGTATGCCAAAGCCCAACGAATACCTACCAATGGAAGCAGTGGAGTCTATGATTGTCCAGCGGTAGTTAAAGAGATAGAATTAGTAGAACCAGGTGAGGAGTCTAAACCAGTCTTTATTGCTCAAGACCTTACCGAAACTGAAGAGGCTGTACTTAAGGATCTCCTCAAGGAATACAAGGATATCTTTGCTTGGACATATCATGACATTAAGGGCGTTCTACCTTCTGTGGTGCAACATACAATTCCCATGATCAACATTGCTAAACCCGTCCAGCAATGACCCTATCCAATGAATCCTAAGTACGCCAAAATTGTACAAGAGGAGATTGAAAAACTTATCCAATGTGGATTCATATACCCTATTGAGCACTCAGAATGGGTTTCTCCAATAGTCATTGTGCCAAAAAAGAATGGGAAACTAAGAGTGTGCGTGGACCTCAAGAAAGTTAATGCAGCTACTAGGAGAGATCATTATCCCTTGCCATATTCAGAACATGTGCTTGAAAGAGTTGCGGGCAAGGAATCTTATAGCTTTTTAGATGGGTACTCTGGTTACAATCAAATCACAATTGCATTAGAGGACCAAGCTAAAACTGCTTTTATCACAGAGTTTGGAGTGTTTGCATTTCGTGTTATGGCTTTTGGCTTAACAAATGCCCCGGCTACATTCCAACGATTAATAAACACTGCGTTTAAAGAATTTCTAAGGGAGTTTTGTGAAGCTTTCCTAAACGACCTTTGTGTTTATTCTTCTTGGGAGAAGCATTTGTTATATCTACGAAAAATATTTGAAAGGTGCAGATTTTATCGCATCTCATTGAACCCTTTCAAATGCCAATTTTGGGTTAAGCATGGAGTCATTCTAGGGCATATAGTGTCCAAGAACGGGATATCCACAGACGAGAGTAAGATTAAAGCCATTGCCGATTTGCCACCACCTACAAACTACAAAGGAGTTCAAAGATTTATGAGCCATGTTGGTTATTATTGAAGGTTTATTTTAAACTTTGCCGAGATAGCGCGTCCATTGTACAAGCTTCTTATCGAGTTTCATTGGACGGAAGAATGTCATCAATCTTATGAGTTATTAAAGAAGGCCCTAACAAGTGCTCCAATCCTGCGAACACTTGATTGGAATGTACCTTTTCATGTGCATATTGATGCATCAAATTTTGCTATTAGGTGTGTTCTAACTCAACCAGGAGAACATAAATTGGACTACCCTATTAGCTTTGCAAGTCGCCAATTAAATGATGCCGAGATGAACTACACTACTACAGAGCGCGAAGGTCTAGCTATGATTTACGCAGTAAAGAAATTTCGCTATTACCTTCTTGCTACCAAGTTTGTGTTTTATGTGGATCATCAAGCATTGCTATATTTGGTAAACAAGCCGTGTTCCACAGGTCGAATTACACGATGGTTGTTAATTCTTCTTGAGTTTGACTTCACCGTTGTTGTGAGGTCTGGGAGAAAACATGTCATGGTGGATCATTTATCTCGTATCCCTAATGGCGAAGCTCCTACGGGGGTTGATGATGAATTGCCTGATACTCCTTTGTTCATTGTTGAGACAATGCCTGAATGGAGTGAAAAGATTGTTAACTTCTTAGTTAATGGTTTTCCACCCAAAGAGCTGCGAAAAGATATAGCTCGAAAATTAATCAAGGAATGCGAACCCTATTGCTTACTGGCTGGAACTCTCTATAAGAGAGGAAAAGATGATGTTCTTAGACGCTGTGCCTGCGAGGATGAGTATTTATATATTCTACAAGAGGCACACATGGGCGTAGCTGGTGGTCACTTTTCAGGAAAGTTGACTGCCCAAAAGATCTTACAGTCAGGCTATTGGTGGCCCACTTTGTTTAAGGATGCATCACTTTTTGCAAAGGGATGTGATGAATGCCAATGCTTCAAGAAGCCACAAAGAGGGGATAGGATGCCTCTACATCCCATCAAGGTAACCCAACCATTTGAAAAGTGGGGCTTAGACTTTGTAGGACCGATTAGTCCGTCTGCACGTAACACGCAATCACGATATATCATTGTGGCTACCGACTATGTAACCAAATGGGCTAAAGCAAAAGCAACACGAAAGGCGGATGCAAAAACAACAGCTAAGTTCCTCTTTGAGAACATTATCACACGTTTTGGATGCCCCTTTGAACTTGTGAGTGACAATGGAACTCATTTTATAAATGAAGTAATAAAAGAACTCACATCAAACTTCATGATATCTCACCACAAGTCTACACCCTATTATCCCCAAGCAAATGGCCAAGCTGAGAGTACCAACAAAACTCTCATCTCCATTTTGACAAAGACAGTTGAGGCTCATCGCACTGATTGGGACCTAAAGCTTACATCAGCTTTATGGGCTTATCGTACTGCATATAAAGTTACTATTAATTGCACACCGTTTAAGATGGTGTATGGCCAAGAAGCAGTTATGCCATGGGAGTTTGTCATTCCTAGTCTTCGAGTAGCTTCTCAAGAAGGTTGGGATGGTAACCCCTTAGTTGAGCGATTATATATCCTGGAAAGGCTAGATGAAGAGAGGCAATTAGTTGTGCGAAATTCTCTAGTGGAGAAGGATAGGAGAAAGAAGTGGTTTGATAGCCATTTAAAGGATAAAGACATCAAGGTTGGTGATAAAGTTCTTATGTACGGGGTACATAATGAAAAGAAGAAATTGAAATACGCTGGTAAGGGACCATATCGAGTGTGTGAAATTACCCCGCAAGGTACCATTCGTGTGGAGACTCTAGATGGAGTTGAAACCATTGGATTCCTTAATGGGAGTAAATTCAAAAGATATTATGATCCTCTAAGCCAGGAAGAGTTGCAAGCCATCCATCAAAAGAAGGCTGCCAAGGAACAAGCAGAGCTTAAAAAAATCCAAGCAAGAGTTGAGGCTCGAGAACGACAACAACGTCTTAGACGCCAATGAGAGGCTAATCTGGGAATCATGCAAGCATTTTTCGAGGACACAGATGACGACTCATTAGAATCTGAGCCACCCCTACGATACCCAATTGAGCTAAGTAGCCCCTATGGGAAAGTACTATACAATGCCTTATTAGATACGGGAGCTAAACACAATTTGTTGTCCTATGGAGTTTGGTGTTAATTAGGGAAACCGACCCTATCCCCAAGTACGATGCAAGTCAAGGGCATGAATAAAAAGAAAACTGCTATTCTTGGAGTCCTTCAAACCCCTGTTGTCTATGACAATGGAAGCATAGTGCAGAGGTTTCTAGTCATGCCCGCGGGAGCTATGGAAGGCGACGTAAACCTGGGACGCACGTGGATGTTGGCAACCAAATGCACTATTGATTGGGATACTGGTAGTGTCACGAGGCGACCACCGACTCTTACCCCTATCATTCAAGCAAATTCACCTACGTTGCAAACTCTAGCAAAGTTGAAGGATAGCCAACATTCACAAGCCAAGGTGGTTAACTCGTCTTTGCCGGCTCCCCATGAACCTAGCACTTCAACACTTGTAGTTGCAGCAAGCAGTAATATTGTAAGTACTCAACCTGCACGATCTAAGAGTACATATCAATGGGTCCCCAAGGCCTTACTTCCAACTACCTCAACCCTCCCATCCATTCCAAGAAAAAATTTCCCTGGAAAACCAAGAGCGCGCCCTAGGAGAGTCAAGACCAAATCACGATGGATTCCAAAACGACTATTAGAAGCCCAAGGCTACTATGATGGAAATGAGAAAATCTGGGTACCTAAACGTAAAATGTGTCCTTCCCTATCGACAACAAACCCATATGAGTCAAATAGTGTAACGCTAAAGCCAATGGCAGACCGTGGGAAGGGAAAGATCACAGAATGCTACACACCTAGTCCAGAGCTAGTTTGGGCTCCAAGGCAAAACCAATTTATTCCACCTAGCTCATGAAGGGGGAGTTCCATGAAGCTTCTAGCTCCTCATGTAATACATCCATAGAGGTAAAAGCTTCTACACAGCCTCCATCTATAGTAGTGGACCTCCATGAAGCTACAAAAGAATCCACACCTCCCAGTGTTCAAGAATCACCTGATGAACCACTTCAAGTTCGATCATGGGAGAGTACCTTACCACCCTTGCAACTTGACGAGGCACCTAGGGTAATAGAAAACTACTGGCAAAAATCCTCACCTATTACCAACTGGAACAATTGGTTTCAAAGGGTGACGACATCATTTCAAACGGTACGATCTACCCAAGGGAGGGGGGAGTGTTTGTTGACATCCATTATTCACTTGCTTCCCTCTCAACCTTTCTCCCTGACCTCTTAATCTCCAATCTTAGGGAATGTATATATAAAGCCTTATACTCACAAAAACAAGATAAAAAAGTAAAAGAGCAAGAGCCATAACACAAAATCATAAAAACAAATTATGCACAAGAACACGACCCTTGTAATATTTGCACTCTAACCATCATCTATTTGCGTGTACAGATATGGCTAGTACGCTAGAGTCATCCACTCCTGCCTTAGGTGAGAGGTACCCTCGTTACTTTTCACAAATATTTCAGATGGTCTTTCCAGTGCTTGCATGTGAATGGGATTTGATAGGTACGCTAGCATGTGAGAGGAATTTTGAGGAGTTAGAATGGTTGATACGTCTCTTGACCACGTCTGATCCATACTTAGTAGAGAGCGTTTCTCCCATTGCACAAGCCTACCCTTTTGACCAAGATGACTATAGGCGTCTAGTGACCTTCTTAGTAAACATGGGCACCTATGATGAAGAATAAAATTTACAGGACTACACGGATGGCACATATGGTCTCATGGATGATGACTTTGTTTATCTCGACGACGAGGATAGGGGTTTAGCCTTAGGGTTTCCCCCCAACCTCTACAATATCCTATTCCCTTGACTCTCTAGGGGGAGTGCAAATAGTTAGGTTAGGGTTCCTTATGTTTTCTGTTGTGTTCAATAAGTGTTAGTACCTTTTCCCACTAATGTGCCTCCTGGAGGTATTCCTTTTGTTTTCTAGTGTGTACAGGAGCGTGTTGCTATTGATAGGATTTGGACCTTCATGGAATCTTTATCTCGACTCACTCTTCAAATCAAGCATGAAATCGACACAAACATGTGTTTCTTGTCCATTACCATTGCCCCTTATCTTTTTTGCATCGATGATTGTTTGCTTTAATTGTGATTGGTAGCCTAATATTCACCGCATTTGCTTAGTATCAAACATTTATTTCAATGTAATTTTTTGTCATAATCACTTGTCTAGGTTTAAAAATCAAGCAGTCCGACTAAGCTAGTTTGATCAAGTTAGGTGTTAGAGATCTTCTCTTAATACCATGGGGAATGCCTTCCTAATAATTAATGGTTACTTAGGTTCTTAATCCGATTTAGGCAGCATTGTGTGAAATGTACTTGGGCTTTCTAGTGGGCTTAACCCTATTGACCTTTAGCTTAAGTATTATAAAGGGAGTTTACTAGTGAGATGAGCCTGAGGAGGTGTATCAGTGTTATATGACCCCCCAAAGTTACAAAATTAAAATGATGAAAATGAACAAACAAAAAATCAAAGTGCCACATTGTAAAATCTTAAGCTGGAAGAGAAATCTCAGCTTGATTGGGTACTTCACTCACATGTATCGCCTATGGTACTAGAGCCCTAGAGGTTCCCAGTATGGGCGCTTTTTCTTGAAAATCAAAAAACCCAAGGCATACAAAATAAGCACACACATCAAATTGAATCACTGTGAAAACACTTTGGGGGGTCAAAGAAAAGGTAATCAGTCAGGCGATGATTTCATGAGAAATTCCTTTTATCGTAGCTTAACTACAAGGTCCTCTAGGTATAGCCTCTAGTCAGTCCTCAAACATGAAATACTTGGCTCTCGCGATTAAACAACTTAATTAACCAGAGAAAATTAAGAAGCTTACCCATGGTATTAATAGTCGATCTCTAGTGCCTTTCGACCGTTAAATTAGCGTCCCCAGACTTGTTTAATTTTTTACCTTTAAATTTGTTTATGCATTTGATTACATTGCAATTTAATGCTTATTGCTGACAAATTGTTTAAAATTCTATTACCAATCAATTGTCTGCCTAAAATTGCATATGCTTTTTAATCCCTTATGAAAATGCAATTACTGTGCAATGTTGTTTGATTTTGTAGTGACTAATGCAGGCTAAGGACATTCATCTCAAATGCTCTTCCACCTCGACCAACGAGCTTCAACTCAATAGCTTCCGAGGACGGAATCTACATCAAGAAGGGGGGCATGTTAACCCTCATGGCTCACGGACACCCTATCACCTACGAGACGGACGTTGTAACCTATGGTGGACATTGGATTATTTATTTGGTAAGGTCAGGTACCGGGCTTGTCGGTCCAATAGGAAAAGGGTAAGAGTGATCGTCGATGAGAGGCGCACTCTAACTGGGACATTCAAGGGATTAGTTGGCTAAGCATGGGCGCCCAAGTGCGAATGGGGTGAGCTCATATAAAAGCCAACTAAACCTAAAATTCACTCATTCTCTCATTTGTGCAATAGAAGAGTGCTCTTGCTCCATCTCCATCTCCATCTTCTTCTTCTTCACCTCCTTGTGTGTGTGTGTGTGTGTGTGTGTGTGTGTGTGTGAGAGAGAGAGAGAGAGAGCGCGATCGAGCATTGCGGCAGCACAACGGCGGTGAAGCGATTGAGCGCGACGTAGCGACGTCTCCTTCTTCTTCGCGGTGAGGAATCCTCCACGGCAGGAGCATAGAGCGGTGAGTGACACACCATTGCCCTCTTTTGAGCTTACTAGTTAAGCTAGTTGTGTGCTTGGAGCCGTCTATGGCTCGCACACAGTGTTAGGCAAGGCCCTTGCTTCGACAGTGCGGCAAGGAGCGCACAATCTCTAACACCTAGCTTGGTCAAACTAGCTTAGTCGGACTGCTTGATTTTTAAATCTAGACAGGTGATTATGACAAAAAATTACATTTGAATTTAATGTTTGGTACTAAACAAATGCGATGAATATTATGCTACTAATCACATTTAAAGTAGACAAACATGGATGCAAAAAGATAAGGGGCAATGCTAATGGACAAGAAACACCTGTTTGTGTTGATGGTCGCGCTTGATTTGAAGTGTGAACGAGAGAAAGATTCCATGAAGGTCCAAATCCTAACCACAACAACACGTTCCTGTACACACTAGGAAACACAAAATATACCTCTAGGAGGTACATCCATGGGAAAAAAGAACTTTGCTAATCACTCAACTCTAAAACAAAAACACTCCTATTATAATAATCCTACCTACCCTCCATCGAGTGATGAGGATCAAAGGTGTTTGATGACGTAGGTTTCTGTTTCAGTGTACCGAATGTGAATGTGTAGGTTTGGTCAGTGTTTTGACTTTTTTTGTGCATACTCGTTTGCTAATTGCTCTTGCTCTTTATTATTTTTCTTTTTTGTGAGTATAAGGCTTTATATATACATTCCCTAAGATTGGGAGATTGAGAGGTCAGGGAGGAAGGTTGAGAGGGGAGTAAGTGAATGATGACTGTCAGCAAACACTCCCCCCTTCCTTGGGTAGATCATACCGTTTGAAATGTGTTGGTCACCCTTTGAAACCAATTGTTCCAATTGGTACTAGGTGAGGATTTTTGCCATTAGTTTTCTATTACATTAGTGCCTCCTCCAGTTGCAAGGGTGGTAAGGTACTCTCCCAGGATCGAACTTGAAGTGGTTCACCAGGTGATTCTTGAAAACTGGGAGGTGTGGATTCCTTTGTAGCTTTATGGAGATCCACTATTGTAGGTGGAGGCTGTGGAGAAGCTTTTACCTCTATGGATGCATTACATGGGGAGCTAGAAGCTTTATGGGACTCCCCCCTTCCTGAGCTAGGTGGAACAAATTGTTCTTTCTTTGGTACCCAAACTAGCTTTGGAGCGGGTGTGTAGCATTTTGTGATTTTTTTCTTTCCACGATCATTGATTTGTTTTGGAGCTACAGGATTGGGCTCACATGGGTCATGTGACAGGTAAGAACACAATCTACGTTTTGGCACCCAGATTTGATCATTTCCTTGATAGTAGCCTTGGGCTCTGAATAGTCGTTTAGGAATCCATCGCAACATTTTCTTACTTTTCTTGGAGCGAGTGATACGTTTCTTACAAGGCTTCTGTTTTTTAGCACTAGCTATGGTCGCTAAAGAAGCTTTAGAGACCCACTTGTATGTTTTCTTTGTTACATTAGGATGAGCCTTGTCAGAAGCTATATGTATTGCTTGTAGCATATTTAACGGTACAGGCATTTTGTCCCCCTCAGGTGTTACTCAGGTCGTCCCGTTGTTTCCCCAAGTGTCTATGGTTGCTGCTAGGTGGACCCAATCCACATTGTCCGACTCAGTCATCCCAGGTAGTACATCCATATAAGGAGAATCTTCCCCAACATCAGTGTCCACTTTACACGTATAACAATACTGCAATGGGGTCGACTGAACTCTGGTGTCAGATCTATGATCAATTATAAACCTGTTTCCTAGAGGATGAGCTCGACCAGTCACAAGATCCACTCGAATGACAGAATCTTGGAACTGCAAGTAGACATGGTTTTTAGACCAGTCATGTACCATTTTTGCTTCCCTCATGAAAGGACGTCCTAAGATCATCTTCGATGCCATAGTGTGTTAGGAGAAATCCATAACAATGAAGGTAATCCTTATTTTATGTCCAAAGACCTTGATCTTGAGATCTTCTATCATCCCAATAGGTTTAACAATAGACCCATTGGCCATCTTCACTACTATGGTTGTGGTCGCAAGGTGAGGTCTTCCCATAGTTTCCCAGCAATTTTTAGTCACAATGTTAACCCCAGCACCACCATCAAGGATTCCCTTCACATTTAATCCCTTAGTAGTAATTGGTATGGTCGCATTGGATTCATCACCCTCAAAGTATTGTCCCAACTTGCTAACAGGTATTTCTATAACAAGGTTCTCATCTAGGTTGGGTTGTGGATCTAAGTGTTCCTCCTCTATTGGAATCTCCCCAGCTCCATCCATCTGTGCAAATTGTGGTAGCCCAAACTTTAGTTCTCCATTGAGGAAGGCCCGAAGAGCTTAGACTAGCTCAGGATCTTTATATAGTTTGGACATGATGGCGGTTCTAACTTTTGAAGAGATAAAATCCATCCATTTGGAAATGTTTAACGGCACCTTTTGGACTTTAGTCCCTTGAAGTGGGGAAGATGGGATTTCCATTTCTTCGATAGGATCAAGTAGTCCCTCTATAAACATTCTTTCCATCAAGAAGTGAGTACGCCCACTTTCCCATGACTTTAAGTCACTTTCTTCTTGGATGACACTAGGTATGGCTAAGGGTCTATGGACTTGGTGAGGTTGATGTTGTGTAGGGAACACGGTGTCTGTAATCTGGATCTGCCTAGGTGTTGGTTCTAGATCCCTTTGGGTATATTCTACCAAACTCCTTAATTGCTTGACTCGCTCAATCTCCTCTATAGGGTTTGGATAAGTTCCTATATTCTTCTTGGATCCCTGCCATTGTGGCTCATGAAGATCTTCCTTGTTGGTTTCTATCTTAGTGGTTGTTTTGGTCTCCATAGTTTCTCTTGAATCAGAATCCTCTTCAGTGTCATTCATATATACGGGGCCGTCACCAGTCCCTATGTTGGTCTTTGAACTGGGGTCTGTTCACTACTTTTTGCGATCTCTTTCTTCGTGTTTTCTTCTTTTTCTGAGATTGGGCAATTGATGCCGTGTCTCTTTCCTCAAGAATATAATTTTGTTTTTGGAGCATGGATTGTGTGAGTACGTTTACTGGTACCATAGGTGTACTTTGTGATGGCTCCTCGGTAACTTCAATCAAGTTTAATGGTGTGATCTTCTGTGCATTTGGATTATTTGGACATTGGGCAATCAAATGATCTATGCCACATCAATTACACATGAGTATCGGCATTGTAGACGTGCTCGCTTGATTGGTTTGCATTAGTGTGGCGTTCTTCTGTAGCCTAATAGGACACTCGCCTACACAATGTGGACCTCCACACTCATAGCATTGAAGAGGTGGTCTATTAGTAGTGTAATTGTTATTTTGGCCTCTTGTCGCAAGAGCATCTACTTGATATACAGGTTTGACTTGTCCCCAATAGTCCTCCATGTAGTATTGTGGACTTTCTTCAAGCACATCCAGCCCATAGGCAATATTAAGATCTATATCTTCCTCACAGCCTTCCAAACAAGAAATAGATGACTCACAACCCACTTGGTTCACAGAAGTGATTCTCGGATGTGGTGGTTGCGGTCCTAGCACTGGAGGTGGTAAAGGTGTTGGTTGAACAACATTTTGGGCCCTAGGGACCATGTGTTGTGCTGTTTGTTCAAGAGGTGGGGCCGGCATCAATGCACGCACTCGAGGTGTGTCTGTCCATGCTAAGGTTGGTCTATTGGCCATCGCGCGCTTAAATACCATGCAATCCTTAGCTTGATGACCATACCTCCCATAGGCATTGCAATTCCAATTGAATTTTACTATAAATGTAGGGCATTCACTGGTACTATGCGGTCCATAGCATACTGAGCACCATTCTTGCTCCCTTCTTGGATACATATGATTGTTTTGCGGAGCACGATTGTCTCTAAGACTCTCTTGAACAGCCTTGGTGAGATCTGCTAAAGTCATCTCAGATACCTTTGGGTCCTTAGCAATAGGCTTTAGGGTCATAGGCTAATGCCCTGATGCTTGCGAGCTAATAGATTTAGTCTCAACAAACACTCTTTCTCCTTGAATCATTAAATTATCCTCCAATTGGATTGCATTGGTGGTGACTGCTTCCCAAGTGGTAATACCTCTAATGACTAGGCCATTGTAGATATCCTCATGTCGTAACCCCCTAATGAATCTATCAAGCAATTGGTTATTGTTGAAGCGCTCATTTGGATTACAACGAGAATTCAAATGCTTCAAGCGACTTATAAAGTCTCTCACCGACTCTCCTTCCTCTCGTTGGGCCTTCTGGAGCTGAGAGGCTACACCCCAAAGTACTCCCTCTCGTATGTATTCTTTTAAGACAGTCTCCTAAGAGTAGGGTAAATCGTTTTTTCTTTCACCCTTAGGGTTCTATACCAATCCCCAGCCTTTCCACTTAAGGTTATGCTTAAAGCATTGCTCTTATGTAGGTCATTGTGTTCTCCTAGAGAATTGCATATTTGTTCAAACACTTCGATATGCTTTCACATCCCCGTCTCCACTAAATTTTTGTGTGAGCTTGGCTATTTGTACTGCCTTACTTCTAGGCTCTCTATCAGGCATGTTACACATATTCTCAGTAATAGATCAACCGATAGCTTGAGCAAATGTTGCCAAGTCACCTAAGTGAGCAGGCACCGTGGGTGGAGGCGCTCCAGAGACTACATGTGGAGTAGGTATTGGCATCGGGCTTGGCGCATAGGAAGCCCTTGGGATCCACGTTGGGTACGATGTTGTGCCATGTGGTGGTCCATAGTTCATATGGGTGGCCCTAGGCATAGGAGACGTCGGATATGACATGCTAATGCTAGCTGGTATAGTCCCATGGAAATAAGGACTTGGGTGTTGTGGTTGTGGAGCATAGGTAGTTGAAACAATGGGAGGAGTAGGGACTACATGAGTACGAGGACCCATGGGTGTATACGATTGGTACACACTTGTAGGTACTGTTGCAGGCATTGAGCTACCATGTAGCGGTGCTTTACTAACAAATGAGGTCCATGGCGTGTTTCTCGGCATGCCCATCATTGGGGTAGGCATGGTAGCCGTGGTGTCATCAAGGGAAAGATGAGCTAGACTTGGAAAGGTGAAGCTATCACTTGTGGGCTCAGATTGCACTGAGACCCCTGGAGAAACAACATATGGAGGATCCATCGGACTTATGGAGGGAGTCTCCATTTGCGATAAGGTCGGTTGTTTAGCCTTTCCTGTATCCAAGAATCTCATGAGACCCGTTTAAGGCATGTTGATCCCCTTGTTCTGTCTCTCTAACTCAATGACCCTATGGATGACCTCACAAACTCTTTGTTGTTCATCCTCCACACTAGTAGCACCCATTGTGGATTGTAGGACATCTAACCAACCCACGTGATAGGTGTGATCTGTGTATAGGTCGGTCAGAGTCTTTGTTTGTAATTCGTACTCCCAGTTCTCATTTAAGAATACTCCATCTAGGATTGAGGTGCTAGGGGTGTCCTTTGAGCTAGATGCAATGTTGCTTTCTAGGGGTTGGCCCTTAGCGGTTGGTAAGTCAGGAGCACTCGATTGCTCTCCTAGAAAAGATATTGACATAGGACCTTTCGATTTTAACTCTCTTTGTTGCTCCGCCTTGCGTAAACTCTCAATTTCCTTTTCTCTTGCTGCAAGGATATATTGCTCAACCTCTTGCACTTCGGCAAGGCTTCTACCATTGGGTAATATGACCTCGGAGGGAAATAACTCTGAAGAGTCAGGAGGTGCAGTGAATGAAGTATTTATGTGCACATTCTCTAAGGGTATAGGGTCTATGTTGGTCATGAATGGAGAATTTACTTCCCCACCCCCCTCATTTACATCATTAGTTCCATGTTCGGAGCGAGTGACTCTACTAAAGGTTTCCTTCAAGCGGCTAAGCATGCTCGGTCCGGACCATGGGCCCATGGCATGCATGTCTTGGCTTGAGCTATTGGGATTAGGCATTGGGAAACCCTCCATGACGTCGTAGTCAGAGGAAGAGTCACTAGCCGCTATGTTCGAGTCTTGGTTTGTACTACCTTGGGTCCCCGCCGAGGGCCCAGAACCTAAGGTAGGTGGATATTGAGAACTCGTGTAAGTCGAAATTCTCTCTAGTTGCTCCGTTTCTAGCACACGACCAGAGCTCAGATGCATGTGCCTTTGACACCCTACAAGCGTCGGCGAATAACCTCGAAGGTTAATCGCTTACTTTTTTAAGCGTCCGTTTTCACTTGTGTTTTTTACGTTTTTAATGTTTTATTTATTTTTATTAAAGTGTGTGATAGCTCAATATAAGCGTATCACTTAGAGGGTCGTTGTGTGCTTTACAGCACAATTTTCGGGCATCTGAAGTTCCGATGGTCCTCAAAAAATCGATTTTTAGCTACGTGTGAAGCTAAACTTCGTAATTTTAAAAGGCGACTAAGGCCTAGGCCTGAGCGTGGGTTTAGGAGATATTCTCGATCCTGGTCCTATCTTTAATTTTTTTATTTTTTATTTTTAAAGAAATTATTTTTAATTTTTTTTTTAATAAAAAGGATAAGGTCGCCGCGGCGTGCGCGAGAGCACACACACACACTCTATCTACCTACTTCTAACTAATACACCTACTGTTACACACTAACACACTCTATTAGCTCTCACATATCTACTTCCTACTTACTGTACACAAAAAACTAACAACCTTAATACACAGAGAATAAACACAGTACTTTTGAAAACTCCATTAACAAAGAAAACTAACAACCTTAAGACACAGAGAATAAACACGGTACCTTGAAAACTCCATTAACAAAAAAAATACACAGTATAACACAAAATCCTTCTTCTCAACACACACACACACTCCTTCCCTACCCTTCCTACAATTGAAATTGCACCACAAAAGAAGCACAGAGTGCCATTCAAGCTTAGTGTATGGCATTCCCCGGCAACGGAGCCAAAAACGTGCGCGTACGTCGCATGTGTCAATGCAAGGAACTTGCCGATACACCGTGTGCAAGCCACTAATGACTCCAAGCACACAACAAGCTTAAACTAGTGAGCTCAAAGATGGAGATGGTGTGTCACTCACTGCTCTATGCTTGCTTTCGTGGAGGATTCCTCGCCGCGAAGAAAAAGGAGACGCCGCTACGCCGCACTCAACCGCTTCACCGCCACTGTGCCGTCATCGCAATGCTCGATCGCACACTCTCTCTCTCACGCATACACACACACACACAAGGAGATGAAGAAGAAGAAGATGGAGATGGAGCAAGAGCACTCTTCAATTGCACAAATGAGAGAATGATTGAATTTTAGGTTTAGTTGACTTTTATATGAGCTCACCCCATTCACACTTGGGCGCCCATGCTTAGCCAACTAATCCCTTGAATGTTCCAGTTAGAGTGCGCCTCTCATCGGCAATCACTCTTACCCTTTTCCTATTGGATCGACAAGCCCGGTACCTGACTCTACAAGTAAATAATACAACCCTCCGTCGTAGGTGATAGGGTGTCCGTGAGCCGTGAGGGTTAACAATCTTCTTGATGGAAAAGAACCAATGCTTCAAAGAATCACGCTTTACCTGCCATTGGCCTAACAGTTGCTTGATGACTAGCAATGCATCTCCCTTCACCACCAACCTTGAAATGCCGAACTCTATGCACTTCTTTAAACCCAAATGCAGAGTGAGATACTCTGCCTCATTATTGGTGTGGACATTCTCCAAATCATACACCTTCGAGAATATAGTTTTGCCATGTGGTTCTTGTATCACCACACCTCCTCCTGCTTTCTGCACTACCCTTCGATATGCTCCGTCGAACCACATTGTAAAAGCATCTACCAAGTCGGGTTCCTCCTTAGCTTCATCTCGTACCACTCTTGGATAGGCCGAAAAATCGATGGCCTTGCTGACAAGAATGTCTGTCAGGTGAGACCAACTCGTGTGATCTACCTTGAACTCGAACTCGAACTCCTGTAGCTCCAACACCCACTTCATAATCCTCCTTCCTGGCTTCAAATGTAGCACTACCTCTGGCAATAGATTATTAGCCGTCAACACAAAAAAATTACGCACAATCAAATGCACCTTGAACTTCCTACAAGCGAAGACCAGAGCCATCACCCACCGCTCCGCCTCGCTGTAGGTAGCCTCTCATGGGCTAATCACCCTGCTCTCGAAGTATATCGGCTTGTAGCTTCTCCCTACCTTTTGCAATAGAACCGCTCCAATAGCAATTGTGCCCACTGTCATAGACACATAGAAGTCGTCCTATCGATTGGGAGGACACACCGCTGGCAACTGACACAGAATCTCTTTAACCCTATCAAAATCCTTCTGAGCTTCCTCATCCCACTCATAACCATGCACTTGATGAGCCCTCTTTTGAAGAGGATGCACATATTGCGACAACATCCAAAAGAACGTGATAGATACTTCAGCTTATGAACAAATGAAGCCAAACCTTGAGCATCTGATGGTGGCTCCATCAACACCAATGCCTTCACCTTCTCGGGATGGGCCTCTATACCGTTTTGTGACACCACATGGCCCAACAGCTGTGCTCAAGGCTGCGCTAGCTTGCACTTCTTGGGATTCAACTGGCCTCCTTCTTCATCAAGCCTTTGAAATCATAATTGGATCTTCGATAGGTGCTCCAATCTTGAACTGTAGCAGTCGATATCATCCATGAAGACCCTAATAAAGCGGCCCAAGTATGGACCAAATACTTTGTTCATCCAACCTTGGAAGGTGGCATATGCATTCACCAATCCGAATGGCATCCTGCAGGGCGGTAAGCGAAACAACCCCTTGGAGATATGAACGTGGTCTTCAACTAATCTTCAAGCGCAATCCCTATCTGAAAATACCCCGAAAATCCATCCATAATCGAGTATCTCTCATGCCCAGCCACTTGGTTTAGGATCTCATCTTGAAACGGCAAAGGACAGTGATTCCTCTTGGTTGCGGCATTCAACGGCTTGTAGTCGACACACACTCTCCATTTCCCATTCTTCTTAGGGGTTATGACCACTGGCGAGACCCACTCTGACTCCTTCACAGGATATATGATGCCTGCCTCCAACAACTTATTGATCTTTTGCCAAAGGGCTTCCTTTTGAATTTCTCCTAATCTTTTCAGCTTCTGTGCTTTAGGCTTATGTCCCTCCTTAAGAACAATCTTGTGCTCCACCCCTTTGCACCTCGCAAATGCTTGTACTCCGTCGCAAACAGGTTCAGATAGGACTCACACAATTGAACATACCCTTCCTTTTCACCCTTGGTTAAGTCTTCACTCAACATGCTTGAAACCTCCTCTATGCTTAAACCATGAGCTTGAGACTGCATACCTTCTTCATTAGGTGGAGAGTCATCTATGGTGACCCCGAATAAGTTTGCATCTATCTTCAACATGTCATCCTCGCTCTCCTCTTCCTCTGTGCTAGTATAGCCTTCATCATAGCCCGTCTCTATCTCATACTCGTAGCTCGTCATATCACCCTCATTTTTCATTGCCATAGGACGAGAACTGCTCTCCTTGGTCTTCAAATCAAGCACAATTTGTCTGCCTCTCTCTTTGTCAGGCAAAGTGAACACTTTGCTCTCCCAATCCTGCTTTGCACCTATCGCTAAAAGACATGGCCTACCCAAAATGATAGGATAAGCATTATCCCCTGCTTTCATCACAAAAAATTCTATCAGGCACTCTATGCCCATCACCTTGACCTTCACATCATGTGCCACACCTGGCTTTGGTATGGTTAGCCATCCTCATGTGCACATTTGACCTGACTACTGCCTTGACCCCTGTCTCTTTCATGGCTGCTTCCGTCATGACACAAACATGTGCTCCACCGTCTATGTAGGCTTGTACCTGCATTCTCTTCTCTATAATTGCATCCACCAATGGAAGAACATCTGTGGGGCTACCTACCCTCAAAGCCATGTTTTGCACTACTTGCACATTTCCCTTAGCTCTTGGCAGCCTGGTGCTAACACTTGTGGACCACTGTCTCCTTAACTTTGGGTTTAAAGCTAACAGCTGACCAAACGTAATATTTGCTTTTTGATTTTGAACATCACTCACCAGGTTGTAGTCGGGATAACCACGTCCTAGTTGGAAATCTGCTTGTTTGATCTTGCGATGCCTCCTTCTTTTGCTAGGCTCGGGCTGCTCTCTACCTCATACACCTTCTCTTTGCCTTTGCGAGCTCTAGTTTCCCGCTCTGTCTCTGTCTCCCTCTCAGCTCTTGCTCTCTTATTGGCCAAAACTTTGACATCCTGCTTATCCACCCCTATGATGCTTACTCTTGGAACTTCACCTCCGTTTTGTGGAGCCGACTGCACACGATTCTCCACTGCTTGCTCTCTTGGACCATTGTATTGACCTTGGCCTCGACCACTACCAAAAAGTGGGTACATACCTCCTCTTTCTCTCTGCTGTTGAGGACAATCGGATGCATAGTGCCCTTCTTCTCCACAATTATAACACCTACCAGGCAGTGGCCGTGCCCTGCCCCTTGCTCCTCTTGGCTGTCCTCTATCCATGACACTGAGCCGCAACTCCTGCATCTGCTCGGATAAATCTTACACTGTGCGCACCCAATTTTGCGGCACAACAGCTACACCTCGATTTCCATGGTTGTCTTCGTGTGCAATCTCTCTCAGACTCTGCGGTTGAACATGGGCCATCGCCTCGTAGCCTGACATGCCCTGCTCTATCTTCTTCTTTATCTTTCTGCTCTTCGAATGTGCAATGCCTACCGCACCATTGTAATTATCTAGGCTCTCGAAATCAACTTTCTCTCTCACCTTGGGATGCAGACACGCCATGAATTTGTCCAGCTTGAAGTAATCTCCATTAGCCAATTGCATGGCTGCCGCTAGCTCTACCCAACACTCTTCAAAATGACCCCAAAACAGATTGAATTCTTCACTTACATCTTGCTTAAACGCCTTCAGCTTCGCATCCATCTTGGCTGGGGAAGTCTCCTTGCGGAAGTCGTGAAGAAACCTCGCCCGTAGAGCCGGCCATGCTTGCTTCGGCTCACCTTCCAATGCGTCGTACCATACTTTAGCTCTACCATGTATCACCAAAGGAAAAGTCTGCATTTTTCTATCCTCGTTCGGCATACGCAACGATAGCATGTACAACTCGAAATCTGACATCCACTCGTCAGGGCTATCTTCTCCTATGAAAATCGGTCCATAGCTTCTAGCTGCCATGACTTCCAACACAAAAAACCGCTTCTTTTCGATCAACTAGGAGCAATCAGTGTGCTCCTGCATGGGGCACCAGAAGATGGAGAGGGGGAATGGGGGAACACGCCCAGCACAAACAAAAGGGCCTCTCTATAGCTCAGGGTATTCACAACACCCCTATCCTCTCAGAAAACACCTTCAAAGAAACACTTTATACTAGCAGCCCACTGCTTGCTCAATTGCCACTGCTCACACACTCTACAAACCACCCCACAAGGTACACCTACTACCACTGCCTGTCTCCACCCTTACACATGCACACAGCCACTCAATCTCACTCTCTCACTCAAAGCACCATCGGTCCGGGGGGGCACACACTTCCACACAACTGGCACCGAGTAGAAACATGAAAGCAGGAGAAAGAGAAGGGGGGAAGGGGAAACAACAGCACGGGAAGCAATTGTGGCTTGATTCCACTTCAAAAAACATATACACAGGCTTGCAATGCCATCACCATGGCCATTTTCAAGCAAAAGTTACAAAGGGGCTAGCTTACTAGAGAACTCCAATTTGCAGGCTTCAAACGGCACTCCAAAAGGCCAAGAAAAGCCTCAAATTTGATCCATTTTTTACTTCTATAGGGGGGGCCTTTAATTTGGGAATTTACAATTTAATTGGTCCACCTGGCATCTTGAATTGGCAATTTTTGGGAAAGGAGGCACCGCTTTGCTCTATCTCTCTCTTCTTCACTCTTTGCACTTTGGGGGGGGGGGGGGGGGGGCATTAGCGATGTCGCTATTGCCCCCTAGATTTTTTATTTTTTATTTTTTATCTTTCATTTTTACCCTTTGTGGCCTCAACCTTGCACTCCTCCACATGCTTGACTTTGACTCTCACTTTCTCTCTATCCAACTCCTCTCTAGCTCCTTTTGGCCTTGCTTTTGCCCGAACAGCCCTTGGTTTGGCTCATTTGGCTTTACTCGTCTTTGGCCTCACTTTATGCTCCTACTTGGCCGCCCTGGTGGAATCTTCCTCTCACCTGAGGGGGGGAGGCAACAGCGAGGTCGCTATTGCCCCCTCCTCTCCCTTTCAAAATTTGGCACCCCAAGGGCCTGTGGGAACTGCCGCGTGTCGGGGGCCATGTCATCATCACTGTTAATTGTCTCACATGCAGGCGCGCTGCCTCAGGCGCCGCCTCATCGGCCAAAAACCCCCGTTTCCTCCCTGCAGGGCCGCATTCAGCCAACGCAGCACCCACAGCCGCTAACTCCATAGCCACGGAGCTCTTGGAGCTCCCTTGCTTCACATACCCCCAAGAGGGCGCACGCCCTTGCTCATATACTCCGCCACCAGACAGCCGCACTACACATACGGGATAATGGGGCGCCACGTGGCAGCGCCTGGGGCAGTCCCACTTGGAATGGCCTCCAAGGCCCGGGAAAATTTTAAGAAAACCTTCATGAAAAACCAACTTCTCCCCTCCTTGTCTTGTCTACCAACTGGCACCCGGGGATCCAACTACCGAGTCGCAAAGTGGTACTGAATCCCCACTTTGCCGGTCCCTAGGTGTGCAAACCTCACTACATCCCGACCCCCCGAGTTCGCTATCCAAGGCCACAGAAACCGGAAAAAATCATCTGCAACTTTCCTCCTAGCATTACCCCCCAACTTCGTCCTGCCGCACCTAGCTGACCGAGTGTCCGTTTGACGAACCGTCGATTTGTGCTAGCTCCGCATGATGTGCACTACCATTGAGAACCTTGGCGAGGCCAAAACGATGCTAGATGGCACACCCTCCGATGTAGCCAAGTGGACTCGGACCCGGCCCCCGGAAAATCTTCCTCTGACCATATCTTGCTATCTAGAGCTCCGATTCGCAATCCGCGAAGATCGGCATGCCCCATAACTCGAGCTCTACACATGTATACACTGACATCAACCCGGGCCACCTGTCCCTAGCTGTCGTGCCCGTCGGGGATCTGCTACATACTCTTTCTTTAAACTGCAATATCTTGAGCATCGGGGCTCCATTTGACGAGCCGTTTAGACCGGCTTCTAGAGCACACTGAACACTACATTCTAGGATGCTGACCTGGCATTTTGGACACCTTGACTCGCCATCCATATGGACCATTGCATAGCTCTTTTGGCCTAAAAAACCGCTTTAAGCATACATTCCTGCTAACCTTTGGCTGCCTAGGGCCTTGGCACCTGCCCTAGCCTTCTGTATTGCACACAACTGCTGCCTTTGCCTGGCATAGACCACCTGCTAGCTTCAACCAACTTTAGCTGCACCAATGTCATTGAAAGCTTACTTGAAGAATTCATGGTGATCCATTGCAAATCAGCACCATATCACCCACAAGCTAATGGACAAGCCGAGAGTACCAATAAAATCTTATGCACGGTGCTCACCAAAATAGTGAGTGACTCAAGAAATGATTGGGATCAAAAGCTACACTCTGCATTATCGGCTTACAGGGTAGCGTTTAAAACTTCCATCGGAACTACTCCTTTTAACCTTGTGTTCGGGATTAATGCAATTCTACCCATGGAATTCTTAATTAACACATTATGAGTCGCAACACAATTAGGATGGATGGGACATGAGCTATTGGAGAGACTAGACATCCTGGAACAATTAGATGAAACCATAGTGACAGCGATAGCAGGGATATATGCTTAGAAACGACAAATGAAAGCTTTCCATGATCAAAATGTGATTAGCAGGGAGTGCCAAAAAGGGGATTACCTTTTGGTGTATACCCTTAAACAACACTCCAAAAAACTCAAAAGCGAGGGATGGGGCCTTTTGTAATACATGATATATCACAAAGTGGCGCCATCAAGCTTGCAACATTGACCAGTGAGGAGATGCCTAATTGGATGAATGGCTGCCGGTTAAAGAAATATCTTCTTCTGCTGACACCAAAAGAACTAGCTCCAAACAATACATGTAGCAGATCAACGAACCGGCACAGGCACATCAAGAAGCCAAGATCAAAATATCAAAGCGGAAGGAGCGGACAAATCTTCAGAGAAATAACCAACATGACAATTGTGCCAATTCCCCTCCAATAGCATCCATACAAACGGAGTCTACATGGTTAGGTGGCATAGATTTACGCATTATGTTGCAACTTGATAATGGTACCACCGAGCGCACATTAGTGGACACTCGGGCAAGAGCAAATGTTGCCAACTACTCCACCTTTATGAAATTAACAAAAGAACCTCTGACACCAAATAGTATAGGGTTCAAAGTGGCAAACAAAGGAACAATGAACAACCTGGGACATGTTGTAGGGAGGCGTTGTAGCACGACCTAATCACAACCCACACAAAATTATCAAATCCGTGGATTGGGCAACCCGGCTAGGGCATGGAAGCACGAGCATCGGATGAATAGGAATAGAGGATTCAAGAGATCACCTCTCCATTGCAAGTAGAGATTAGCCATGGCAAGACTAACTCTAAACCTACTCTAATCACTAATCAAACAACTCCTACACACATCAAGTCCACCGAAGTCCGACTTGCCATAGACTTGAAAACCCAAGCACACCAATGATAAGCACACAGTAATTACCACATGTTAATTATGGCACTTCGTCAATAGCTACACACACGAAGTGAATGGTGCTAGAGCTTCATATAACCTATCTACACACAAGCAAAGAATAGGACACACACACAAATTACAAGATTAAGACCCAACTTAATCAACCTAATTTTGTGATGCTAAATATCGCAAATCAATTGCTCGTAGAGAGATAAGAGTGGTTACTAGCAAGAAGTACATACATCTCTCAAATCTAGAATAATGAAAGTGTAATACTACTTCATGACAAGATGAAATGTAGACAAGAAGAGACTAATGAGAAAATAAGGATTAGATTAATCAAGAAGAGCTTACTTTAATTACAATGGTTAGCACTAGCCTCTCAAGCATAGACATTAAGCTCAAGGCTAGGCCAAAGAGTGAACACTCTACATAGAGGAAGCTCTCAAAAGTGGATCCTCAAGAGTGGATACTCAAGAATGAAGCCTCCTTGCATAAAGACTTCCTTTTAAGGGATTTCACCACAATCCCTTCTACTACGGGTTTAAGCTTGAGCCCTCAAACTACCATATACAACTTTGGAACTCCAAATGAGCCCAAGACTTATACAAAATGAGTGGGAAATAGTGTGACCTCCATAGATATCTCCCGCTTGATGCATATTCGCTGTAGCATGTGTTAGCCGTTGCTAACATTCCCCCCTTCCTAATTTGACGCACGTCCTCGTGTGTTGGTGAAGCAGGACACGGTGACATGGTAGAAAGAAAGTCCATGGAAGAGATGTTGAGCTGCAAAACATAAGATTAAATAATAAGCATCAAAGGCCACCAAGAATGAATAAAACATGAAGTACAATGAACAATCATGCAAAGTGAATTTTTTGCTTCTAAACGATGGGTGAATCATAGTCAAAAAGTAGACAACATAAAGCAAAAAATACACCTAAACTATCATGAAGATTAAACCACTTAAAATTTCAGTTTTATGTATGAAACACAAACATCAATTATGACCTTAGGCTAATGCAAATTTATAAACTTACTAGCCTAAAAACTATGTCACCAATCTTAATAAATCATTCAAATCTATCATGTCTAACGAGCTATAAAAAATCTCATAAATCTATTAGTACATTGTCAAAGCGTTTTGAAGCTCGTGGAAGTTTGTTTTTGTCATTCATAGAAAAAAGTAAAGCACAATCACAAAGCTACCACCCCAAGGCAAGTGTAGGTGCGACTTTCGGCTCCTTGAACCCTCAAGAAGGTCTTCCAAAAGCCTACTAGCCTACCAAGGTGATGGCTAATCCCAACTTTAGGATGCCTAGCTTTCAAACATGAAATAACCATAGCTTAGAAGCAAAATTTCACTTAAGCCAAGGATAGAGGATGAAGAGATGAACAAGAGCAAAATCATGGAAGGATTACACCTATTCATGCTCTTTGTGCATCCTTGAGCAAGCATCCCCTTTGTGTAGAGAAGCCTCTTGATCTTTTTATTTGCAAAAGAAGCCTTTTGAAGCTAAGTGTTAACACAAGCTCCAAAGGCCTTTTATTGAAATCCAAAAGCACACAAAAAAACATTAATGAAAACCTAAAGCTAGGGTCTTGCATACCCAAATATGCCAAAGGGAAAAACCCCAAGGGAAAAAAATGCCTTTGGTTATGCACATGATGCTCTAAAGTAGCAAATTTATGCATACATATCATCAATGAGAAAAATGCTTCTACATAAGCAAATTTTACAATTTTTCATGCATGTTTCAAAGTTGATTAGTTTCTAGCTCAATGAGATATGGAATTAAAAACAAGTTAAGAGCTGAAAATAATGCAACTTTGAATAAAATGAAGTGACTCTCGATAGCCAAGTTTTACAATTTTAAGCTCCAAACAAGTTGGCTAACAACCAGCTCACATGAAATTCTACATTTTTTAGAGCAAGCTATGAGCTAGAGATGACTTCAACTTGATGAAAATGAAAATGAAAATGAATGGCTCTCAATAGCCAAATTTTGTACTTGAAAGCTCTCAAAAAGTTTGAGTAAACACTATATCAAATGAAAACATTTGCATTTTAGACCAAGCTATGAGCTAGCATATATACAACTTTTAATCCAAACAATTGGAATGGCTCTAATTAGCCAAATTTTATAATTTTTTGCAATGATGACCCCTTCTTGGATCAGTGAAAATACACTCCTGCCACACCCCTTCAAAACAATTCAAATCATTAGTGCTCTTAAGCATTTGGAATTTCAACACAAGCACTAAAATCAACCACAAACCCAAAATGATATCTTATGACTATCCGAGAAATCTCAATGTTTTAGCGCTATTCAAGGATTTTTGCATACATATTAAGCACTAAAATATCTGAACCATGCACCAACTCATCATCAATAATGTAACTCTCATGCCTACAATATGCAAATCACCAGAATTTTTTTTTCATTTAGTGCAATGATAATGTCAATCAAACCAAGCACTAAAAATGTTCTGCACAAGCCAACCATTAGTGCAAAATACGATCATTTGTGCATAGAAGTTATCACACAATCCAAGCACACAACCGATGTACACATCATGCTTATAAGCACATATGGCCTATATAGGAAAGGAGAGAGAGAGAGAGAGTTTAGGATGAAGCCAATTTCGAACTCGCTCAATTGGTTAAGCACAACCCGATGTCGAGTCATTGGCCTATTTCCCTTCAAAACAATGCACAATTGTTAGTGCATGAAAACATATTGCATACAAACCAAGTACAAAAACTTAGCAACTCTATGGATTATAATATGTACCATGAGTAATTTCATATTTGATCAATCCGCTCACAATGCCAAAAATAATCATGTCGTTATTCCCAATTCTTAAGCAAAAATGAATCCTCCTTAAGCCAAACCTTATGTGTTTGAATTCTTAGTAGTGGCTTGAGGTTTAAGCTCGATTTACATTTTGCTTAGAGATTGTAGATTTAGGCTAAATCACTCGAACATGGAATTGGTGGTTCAAAATAGCGGTGAGAGGCACTCTTTGAAGTCAAGGTTGGAACCTCCTCATGCTCACAATTTTTAATTTTTAATTTTTTTTTTCCTGGAAAAAGATTTGTTGTCTGCAAACTGCAACTACGGGGTCGCCAGAGAGAGAAAGACTCGTGAGGGCAAGGAGGGTACGAGATGCAAAAGATTGTGTGTGTGTGGGGGGGGGGGGGGGGGGGGGGGGGGGGGGGGGTGTGTGCTGGCTAGCCCTACAAGTGGGCGAGAACTGTAGCCGAGATCAACGCACGTGTGTGTGGGTGTGTGTCGGCAAAGGAGAGTGAGAGTAAACCGTAGGGTCATGCTGCTGCCGACTCATGCGGGTGTAGTTAAAGCAGGAGAGCATGCGCTACGACTTTATGCGAGTGAAGCGGGCAAGTGGGGCCTGATTGAGCCGAGACAGAAAAGATGGGGCTGCTAGATGATATTGCACCCACTAATAAAGGGTGTGTGTGTGTGTGTGTGTGTGTGTGTGTGTGTGTGTGTGTGTGTGTGTGTGTTGCGAGCACCAAGCCAAGCAGAAGGGCCCGTGCATGGTGTTTTCATGGCGTGAATCTCGGCTAGGCAGGGCAAGGCTTTGGCGGTAGCATGAAGCCAAGGACAGCACCACAACAACATGGTATGTGTCTATTTGCCAAAAGTGGCGGGCCAGTCGAGCATGGCGGGGTCTGCAAAAAGCGGGTGAGCACGATTTGTGCAGCTAAACAAGGTGCACCTATGTTAGCATATGTCCGAGGGTCTCTCATGTGTCGTGCCAGACAAGTGGCCAAAAAGTATTCGAGATCCTTGAGCATTTATATTTATTAGAGATTGATTTAAAACATTCTTAAGGGGATGTTCCCACACTAAATGCATGTGTTCTAATTTGAGTGTGTGTGTGTGAGATGCAGATTGAGTCCAAGGGCGCATCAAAAACATTAGAAAAGCATGGCGAAAAAGGCATCCTTGACCGGTAGGCTGCAGACAACAGGTTTCAATGCCATGATTGAGCAACACGAGAAACGTTATATCAAAACATTCTCTAAGGGAATTGATCCCAATTTTTAAGTATAATCGAATAATCATAAAAGCATAACTTCCTTTGGATTGTAATAGAATTGCACACATGAAAGTTCAAGTCAATCAATTCATGCACAAAAAACTTCCCAAATTTGGAATAAACTTGAATCAATTCACAATGTTGGGAGATGCACACACTTAATGGATGCACAGTCCTCACCTTTGTCCCAACTCATTTTGATATTCAATCATTGCAAAATTGCTCATATCTAATGGCCCTAATCATCCAAATCCAATCAAATTTGTCATTTAGGTTTGCATAGCTACACATTTGATTACGGCATTTGCACATGCACAAATCATTGAATTGTTTAACATTTTCAATCAAATTGGCACACCGATCATAATGGTAATCACATAAATCTTCTTCAATTGAGTACCAATTGAATCATCCAAAGTCAACCAATCTCATATACACCGATCTTTTAGGCCAAATTAATCATCATAATTGGTTTTTAAAAAATACCAATTATTCATTCAAGCACCGGATTACACATGCCATTGAGTAGGCACACACACCCAAATTTAAGCCAAAATTTTATGCAAAAATTACATCAATTCCACATTGCAATGCTCAATTTTCAAACTCGGTCAAGCATATTTGAATGCATACATGCTCACTTACCAAAAAATTAACACTATCTTGACCCAATCAAGCAATGCACACACTCAAAAATTAAGCCCAAATGATCAAATTTGGCTCAATTGGCAATGCATTTAGGCTTACACCTAATGATTGCACACACTTTTCATGCAAATTTCATAATCAAGAATCATTTACGTGCCCTAATTGACCATCAATCATAGAAAATCAAGTGGTCATGGATGGGCACACACACTCAATTTTTGCCCAATTTTTTGGCATTTAGGCTTATCCAATGATTGAATTAGCCTAACGTACACATCATTTACATGATTTCATACTTATGTATCATCAATTCCATCAATTTTTATGTATGTACACATTCAAGATTAGGTGCACACACACTTGAAATTTTTGACAGTTTTTTTCCCTCTTTGATGCATGCACACACACAATGGTTTTTATGCACATACATGAATTCTTGATGAGAATTAAGCATTATTTGGATACACACAAAGCTCATTAGTCACAATTTGACTATCAATTTCATTCCAAGTGTATCAAATTAGGTGCAAAGTGTAGGTAATTTGTGTTACACACCTAATTTTAGCAAATAATTAGCAACATTGAACCTCATTAATCAATCAAGAATTGACATAAAAAGAGAGTACACTTACATAGTAATTACACTCCAAGCTATTCCTTTACACCATGCGAAGACGCATCATTGCACGCACAAGTGTATGTAGCATCAAATCGGCTCCAAAATTGACCATCGTAGGTCAAAAAATCACACACTCAAATTATCAAATTAGGCACAATTAACTTGATTAGAGTGATGATTCCACCTCTTAAAAGGGGATTTAAGATATTTTACACTTCAAATGTTAGTGGTTAGGTTAGCAAGGTTAGTAAAAAATTAGTAAAAATTAGCATGAAATTAGTACAATTAGCATGGAAATGAAGCGAATTAGCAAGGGTTAGCATAAAATTAGTGAAATTGGGGGTTTGGGGTATTCATAACTCAACATTAGCATCAATTTCTTGCACAATCATCATCAAATCACACCAAAAATTGAGTTACACACACTCAAAAACCAACAAAATTAGTAGTGAAATTACTCTATTCTACACATCCTAAACTCACTAGATTAAGTTATCGATCCTCAACAACTGCACCAAATGTAGGGAGGCGTTGTAGCACAACCTAATCGCAACCCACACAAAATTATCAAATCCATGGATCGGCAACCCGGCTAGGGCATGGAAGCACGAGCATTGGATGAATAGGAATAGAGGATTCAAGAGATCACCTCTTCATTGCAAGTAGAGATTAGCCATGGCAAGACTAACTCTAAACCTACTCTAATCACTAATCAAACAACTCCTACACACATCAAGTCCACCGAAGTCCAACTTGCCATAGTCTAGAAACCCCAAGCACAGTAATGATAAGCACACACTAATTACCACATGTCAATTACGGCAATTCATCAATAGCTACACACACGAAGTGAATGGTGCTAGAGCTTCATAAAACCTATCTACACACAAGCAAAGAATAGGGCGCACACACAAATTACAAGATTAAGTCCCAACTTAATCAACCTAATTTGTGATTCTAAATATCGCAAATCAATTGCTCGTAGAGAGATAAGAGTGGTTACTAGCAAGAAGTACATACATCTCCCAAATCTAGAATAATGAAAGTGTAATACTACTTCATGACAAGATGAAATGTAGAGAAGAAGAAACTAATGAGAAAATAAGGTTAGATTAATCAAGAAGAGCTTACTCTAATTACAATGGTTAGCACTAGCCTCTCAAGCATAGACATTAAGCTCAAGGCTAGGCCAAAGAGTGAACACTCTACAGAGAGGGAGCTCTCAAAAGTGGATCCTCAAGAGTGGATACTCGAGAATGAAGCCTCCTTGCATAAAGGCTTCCTTTTAAGGGCTTTCACCACAATCCCTTCTACTATGGGTTTAAGCTTGAGCCCTCAAACTACCATATACAACTTTGGAACTCCAAGTGAGCCCAAGATTTATACAAAATGAGTGGAAAATATTGTGACCTCCATAGATATCTCCCGCTTGATGCATATTCGATGTAGCCTGTGTTGGCCTCTGCTAACACATGTAAATTTACCAATAATTGTTGATAAAACAATTTATCCCCATCAGTTTCATGTGATAAAGGATACAAATCTTAACAAAGCAATTATTATGGCCACCTATCAAGCCACACCAAATTGGCAGGATAATACCTAACAAATCATGCCAGAAAGGGGGGATAATGCAGCAAGATACTCATCATTTTGTATATATTCTTTTCTTTTCTTTTTCTTTTTCTTTTCCTTTAAAAAATTTTAAGAGCTTTTTAACTCTTAGCAGACGTAATCATGAGCCATATTGACACCATCTACATGCTTGGTTAAGAATATGTATGTATGAGTGATTACAATAATTTTGGCAAAATTTTGGCCAATTAATAATAATTGTAAGTAATTTTTCTTTAATTTTAGCACTAAAAAGCTAGAAAGGACAAATAATCAACAAAATTTAATAAGTTGAGCTAGGAAAGTCGGACTTGACTTTTGAAAGCAAACACCGAAACTTCAAAGCAAGGGCTTTGAACATGGCAAATATGAAAAGATTCGGCACAAGACGGATTTTGAGCCAACTTCTAAAGGATCAAAACTGCAGATTAAAGGCCAATTATCGACCGAATATCAGAATGAAGAACGTTTTGAACTGCATTTGATATGAACATCAAGATATGATCAATGGAGGTAAGTATAAATGAGGCATTCCGGGCAGATGGGGAACATATAGTCAAATGGGGCAAAATAAGCTCATTTGCATTCACCACACACACACACACACACACACACACACACACACACACACAGAAGCATAGAGTTTCTTGCTTTGTTTTTGCCTACTGCGACCACCTCGGTAGCTCTTACTCCACCAAATTTGACATGTATGATCATTAATCCTACAAAAACACTTGTTTATGCTCCACACTGCACGAGCATTACCAAAACAGCAGATCAAAGTCAAAAAATTTGCAAATTGTTAAAGCCAATGGGGGAGTTCAGAACTTGCCCAAAATAAAAACCTTTTCATTAGTAGACCCCTGTGATAAGTGACAGAATCATTGTATGCAAAAACAGTTGCAAAAGGGGTTGCAACATGGATCACGATCCATGTTCCCCAAACCCTAAAATCAAAGAAAATTGCACAGTGGGTTCCTCATATGCCCATGAATAACCACCACTAATTGGAATTGGAAAATCCTTCCTAACATGGATCGCGATCCATGTACCTTGATGACAAAATTAGGACAAAATTTGATCATTGGCCGGAGGACGCAAAAGTATAATTGGCCATGCAAAAGTATTCACAAAAGGGGGTCTTAAAATCATTAAAACCTAATGATTTGTTACCTTTAGTATGCAAATGGTTATTTGGAAGTAATCAAGGATAAAATGGTCAGTTCCAGCAAAAACATTATAAAATAAGGTTAGGAGAAGAACATGGAGCTACCCCACTAGCCAGAGCAACAATTGAAACACCTTGATGCAACCTAAACAAGAAAGAGTCCGGAAGAGGGTGAAACAAAAGCATAAGGGAGAAGTAACACTAAAGGTCTAATTAGGGCAAAGCAAAGAAAAACAGTACCTATAAAGTTGTGTTGCCTGGATCAATTTTCCCCTTCAAATGGATTCAAAAACTATTGGAAGTTGGAAGGAAGATAGGCAAGACCGTGGTTTTCACGCACAAATCATCCAGAGTCAAGGCATTATCAGATGTCAATCAAAATAAGTGCCCAAAAGTGGTTCCAAAAAACCAATGTGGTCAAGACGGGGAAAACATGACCATAAACTGGGAAATTGAGTAAACACAGGAAAAACAAGTCCAAATTTGAAAAAAAATCACGAGTGTGCTAGGAAGACCTATAGGAACATGTGTGCAAAAGACTGTCCCATAATCCTTTCCAACATGGATCGCGATCCATGTACCTTTCTGCCCAATCAGAGTAAAATTCACATCATCTGGCTCAGAACACCAAAGGTCTAGCCATGAAGAATCAATTCATTTGGATTCCAAAATCCCATCAAAATGCCAAATTTCTCTAAGACTGAGGATAACTACCAAGAATTGATCTAAGTACCAAACCAATGATCCAAGTCCCAAAAGTTTTGGACCAAAGCACCACATTGATGAGCCCTACCAGCTGGTATCACCAGATCTTCAAAAGGTGTCCCAACATGGATCGCGATCCATGTATCTTTCAGGAAAATTTCATCTATGACCTCATGCCCTTCTGAATGTAGTAATCCTAGATGCACTCATGAAATTTGGTCAAATTTGGGGTAGTTTTGACAAAGTTATGCTCATTTTTCATTTGATGGTCAAGTTTGCGTTTTCTTCAACTTTCCGACATTTGTTGATCATTTGCTAAACCCTGTTTTCAATTTGAAACTGGCCTCAGGATGCCTAGACGAAAAGCACAAAGGGAATGGGAAGCGGCCCCATACGAGAACATGCACATATCCTCAAATGAGAAAGCTCATATCATAGAACAGGTGCTAGAAACGATACCTGCCAATATCTTCATCGGAAGATTTCAAGCAGCAAACATAGAGATAGTAGAGGCCACAAATTTTCCAAGGAAATTGTGGGCATTACACCAGAAGTTCGAAGTGCAAGCGGGGGCCAGTTGTGTACAATTAGATAGTTTCCTACGACTACCGCCATGGGGAATAGATTTCAGAAGAGCACGTGAACTCATCAGCTCTATTCAGTACAATGGAGAAGCCACCCTTACTGTCTAAGACGGAGCTACGGTCAAAGTTAAAATCACTGTGTAGATAATCAACGAAGCTCTCGACCTACAGCAGGGAACACATAATCTATTGCAAAAGACCAAAGAAATAGATAATGACAAAGCATTCTTGAAGCAAAGAGAACACAAATTGACCTATCAAGACTTAAAATACTCAGAGACAGAACTGCCGTTGCGTCTCATATCGCAACATTTCAAGGTACAAAAGCCATCGAGATACACTGAACAACTTTTGCACATGGCAGTGGTAATGGCAATGAGGTTAGCAGAAAGAAGAGTAGTCATCTATGATTTTGGCAATTACCTACTTGACAACATAGTGGAAGCAAATATCAAGGGTAGCCAAAGGTGCAAGACTTACATGAAATCTGGACCAATGCTGACTCGAATCACTTACCAAGCGATAGGAATGATTGATAATCTACCACCTGCGAAAGCACAACTAGATTTGATCCACAAATCTAAAAGAGCAGTAAAGCCGGTAGCAGAACCATCAACGAGGCCAAAACCAGAGATCAAACAAACAAGGTAGAGCTCAACGAGAAATGACACTGACAGCGGAAAGGTGGAATCAGATGCACCAAACAACAAAGAATTTGGGGCAAGATAAAGAGAAACTCCTTCAGAATATCAGTCTTCAGATGAGGAACATGGAAGTGAATTTTCACTTAGACACACAAGACTGAAGAAGAGGACAACTTGGGTGGCGGAGGCAATCCCAATCACCCAAGCCCAATGAACAATGGAAGAAGCACAGGTGCAAAGAGAAAAAATCTGCCAACAGAAACATGAGAAAAAGTGAAGTAAGGGAACGGAAGCGGATGATGAAAGAGAAGAAGAAGAGGATGTGCCTCTAGAGCATAGAAAATCAGAAGCTTTGGAAAGGATCAAACAATGCAAAAGAAAGGAAGCAGAGGAAAATCTGAACATTGCCAGCGAAATGTGGCAACGGATTCAAAATGAGCTCAAGCGAAAGATGGAACAAAGAGAAAGAGAGGATGCAAAACAGCCAAACGTCAATGATCTCGAATCATCCAACGAATCTACAAAGATAGGGGACAAAGCAGAAAACCAAGAAGATAAAGGTGATCAGGATACTCTTGACCACAAGAATATAATTTTGAATCACCAAAAGACAAAAAGCTACCTTCAGAGGCTGAAACAACAAAAAGAGAAGAAGCCTTAGATCTTCCAAAAAAAATGGCAGATAAAGTGCTATCACAAAAGCAAGCAGATCCAGAAAAACAGATAGCACTGCCAAAAATCACTATAGCTCCAGTTGCTCGTGAAGTATTGAAAACAAAAGAAAGAACGAAGGATGATGCTGGTACCTCGGACCAGGGCCAAAGAAGCCAGAACCAACCACCATCGCCTCGTTTGCAAGTTGTGGTAGAGGAGGGAGCGCAAATGATCCGGTTGTTTGACATTGATGCACATTTAGACCAGATCAAGCTCCAATTTCAATGCCAAAGATCTCTCTACAACTTGCGTGAACTAGAGCTAGAGGACATAAGGAAAGAGGTAACGAAAGCAACTGAAAGCACACTGTAGCTGCAAAACAAAATCAAGGAGTCGCAAAAAGAAGAGATGCCACTCCAATCAGAATTACAAAGGGAACAAGAGAACGCTGCATATTACTACAAGGAAGTCCAACAATTTAATGAAGCCAACACTACTCTGCAGGTTGAGCAACAATGACTAGAGGAGGAGCTAATCAGGGAAAGAGAACAAAATGAGAAGCTGCAACAGTCTTGTGTGGTGGTCAGCAAGACTCTGACCCAACTTTTAGCCTTGCAGAAGACACCGAGCACCACAAGCATGACAACTAAATCGACCTCGCTGACCAAAGAGGTCCAGGATCTAAAGGAGGCCCTTGCTCAAGAAAAATATGACAGCAAGGCATAGAGCATTGCAAGCAGCTAAAGCCAAAGAAATTGAAAATCTAAGAAAGAAGCTAGCACAGGCAAAGGAATAGTTGGATTCTCTAAAAGCAACACAGGTGAAGCCAGTACAAACAGTACCCGTGGAAGCTGAACAAACAGAAGGACTGGAACAATTCACCTTAAAAACTCACCACATGGATATGCCAAGTACAAGCACATGAACGGCAATGCAAGAATCTAAAGATCCAACCACGATTTCCATCTCGTATATTGCAAAAGAAGAAATTGAGTGGTGGATCTCAGAAGTAAAATACCCTTCACACAAGGAGTATTTGCAATATGAGCTCAAGGTGTTGGAGTGAGCGGCCCTTCTCATGATCACTCTCGACAAAGTGGTAAAAAACCTTGGGCATGAGATGATCGCAATACCACTGATGAGGCAGGAGGCTCTATTATGGAAACGAAAAATACTACTTGCCCTTGAGTCAAACCAAAGAGGAGATTACAAGGATGTTCCTGTCACTGCCATACAAATTCAAACTATCATCGACAATCAACCACTCTGGCGAGAGAAATGGTTTAAGTAACGCCCAACTGATAAAACATATTATAGAAATGCTCCACAACATCTTAGGATTGATCCAACTTATTGTCCCATCAACAGACGGCAATCCCGAGAAAGCTTTTATTCATGGCAAAACAAAAGACGAGCAGTTCTGAACTACCCAGTTATAACAAAGCCACCCAATAACAATCCCCCATCAAAAAAGTATATAATTCATATCAAAGGAGTCATCAACATGATGAGGAAATACCAGATCGTGCATGCCAGATGCTAGTGAAGATTGCAAAGATGTTAATCACCTACATTACGACATTCAATGATATAGAAACAACGAAGCATCCGTGGCAAGTTTTTGTGGAAGACACCAGAGGGCTGTGTTGGAATATGGAAACAGAAATTCCCAGCAAAAATGTAATCAAGGGATTGTATGCAAGGGTCATGGTCTTGCCCTCCCATTACATGCAAACGTTTGAGGAGGCATTCATGACAAGATTTTTTGAAGTCGACTCCTCCATATTTAATCCCCTGACGAAAGATCTACCAGCTCGACATATAGCATATCAGAGCACTCTCAGCAATAACTTTTTCACATAGCTATCGACAAAGATGGAGATCGAGGCAAGGGCACAAAAATTCAGGCAACTCACTGGGACACTAGAAAATCGATTGATCAACTACTAAGGTGACAGTCAAAGACAGATTGCACGGGGACATGCAATGAATAGGAAGGGGGAAATGTTTGGTGGACACAGCGGAATGTCACTTAAAAGGCGGATATACACCAAACTTTGTTGTACTCAATCATTTTTTCAAAAGAAGCGGTGTAATTCTGCTAATGAGGATTACCAAATTGTAATATAATCTATCATTCCCTCTTAGCCTCTCTGAGCCTACAAACCATGTAAGTGGCCAAATGGCCGTGGGAAAGAGTCCCTAGCTCTTCAGTCAAAACCCTTAGTTTTGTAAAAGACACTGTCATTATCTTTGCAAGTAATTGGACGTCGACTGAGAGCTTCTTTGCTGCTACAAACTGTAATCAATCTTTCTCCTTGTCTAGTAATCAGAATTTGATTCCGAATAGCACATTGTGTTCCTTGTATCTTGCTCTTCAATCTAATTGTTATCATCCTCAATTTTGTTGTGGTTCGCGACATCTTCTTTTGTGAGCTAAATGCATTGATTTGAGGTCTTAAATGGTTGTTTTTTAATGTTTTGACCTTGGAAGAGTGTTTCTATGCTTAAGGGGGACCTTTCCGTGTAGTTTTGTGTCAAGTTTCTCTACATTTTTTGGGATGGATCGTGATTTATGTACCTTCCTAGATGGCTACAGAACTTGGTAGGAATATGCCCTTAGGCATTATATACCTCTACTTAAGTTGTGTTGCATTCCAAATTTGTTTGGATGTCAAAAAGGCATGATGACCTAGAGCGGTTGAACATAGACTGATTTTCTGACTAGGAAAGTGGTTAATTTGCTTTTGTAGAAGTAGGGACAATCCTTTAGGTTCACTTTGGTGAGATTGGCGATCTCATTAAGTCTTCGTGCCCCATCCCGAGTCACTTCCTTGCATATTGACATTATGTTAGTAAACAAAAAGCTATGTTGTAGACGTCCGTCGCGGCGACCCGCTAACACTGTGTGTGTGTGTGTGTGTGTGTGTGTGTGTGTGTGTTGATCTAAATCTCATGACTCTCTCTCTCTCTCTCTCTCTCCCCCCCCCCCCCCCCCCTCTCAACCCAATAAAGGTAGAGCACTTCTAAGTTTGTTGAACAAGGGCTAGCCCCTCATGAAAAATGATTTCTATAAGAAACTCCCAAGCTTTGTATCGAAAAATACTTTACAACATCGCATCTTACATACATTCATGTCTGTTAGAATCTCTCAAGAGATTGTATCATGCATCACTTTTAGAAATGCAATACACTATACATGTAAGAAGAGAGTATTAACAGTGTCCTACTTGGAAGAGGATATATCCCTGTAAGGATAGAGGCGGTGTTTCTTTGGCCGCGGCACCGTGCGAGTCACATACTAGATCTAGTAATGTTTTGAACGTAGATCAACACTAGTTTTGCTATAAGCTGAAAGTTATCTAGCTATTTATTAGCTTTTTATTGTAAGGATAAATTAGCATAGCTTTGAACTCACCAAATCTACCTCAAAGCTTGACCTTCTCTAAGTTGGGCACTTTGTCGTTTGTGGTGAATGTTATGTGTTATTATTGACGTGCTAATCGCAGTGTTAGAAGGCCAAAGAACCTAAAGCTCAAGCACTACACAATTGTAGAGTGGAGGTGTAACTCACAAACCCATCACCTTTTTAACGTGGGCTCGATGTGGGTGCTTTCTCCTCTCTTCTCTACTATATCTATTGCACCTTGGAGCCCTCTGCCACGTGGCATAAGCAGAGGGATTTCACGGAGGAGTGGAGGCTAAGAAATAGAAAGAGACAGAGATTATGGAAGATCCCTTGATACTAATAGTATTTGGGTCGAGAAGGCACACTTAAAGGCTAAAAGGGAAAGTTTAAACTTTGTTTGATTGTGGGAAAGTGAGTATTTCATCAATAGAGTTTGTTGGATCGTAAAAGTGAATACTTCAAAAGTGAGGACTTTCTTCGTGCTAGGCCTCAGACACATGCTATGATGGACTCAAGACCAAAGGTGCGAATGAGCAACAAGCAAACAGGTTGGGGAGCCGAGGGTGCTTTTTTTTTTTGTTTGAGGGGGACCAACAAAGGAAGAAAGAGGGGGAGACCCTGGCATGGACATATACGAGTGGATTGGGTGCCAAGATAAGCGCTCTCTCTCTCTCTCTCTCTCTCTCTCTCTCTCTCTCTCGCGTAACTACTTGCAGTAACCCTAACTAAACAGTGCATCCTCTGTCTCCCCTGGCCAAGGGGTAGCTTGGGGGGGGGGGGGGGGGGGGGGCATTAAGCCTCTAGTGTCGCCCCACTCTAAGCTCAACCATCAGATCGCAAGCATACAATTTCTACTATCGTTTCACGCTCAGCATCACTGTACCAACCCAATGCAACTTTTGGTTCACAATGAAGCGGTGAACAAGCTGTTGCTACCCATCTCTTCTTGAGGCAGAGATAGCCATTACTAATTGTGGCGCACGAGTTGAATCCATGGTTGATTTTGCCACCAACTAGGTGAAGGAAGTCAAGGCAAAGGTGACCCAAGCACACGTAGTGACACTTTCCAAAGGAGAGATATGTGTGACGATGGAACTTCGAGAACGAAGGCTCTAAGAAGAGAACGCTCTTAAGATCCGCATTGGCGGGTTTCCCCAAGCTTGGGACATAGCTGAATATGATTTTTTATAGTGCATCAACTTCCTCAATGTAATACTCAAGCCGGTCAACCTTGACTACGACATGATAGGAATGTATCATTTCTAGGAGTGACAAGCCAATACCAAGTGTACATGCTATTCTTGAGCTCGAGAATAAAAAACGGAAATTGAAGCTACTCTAACAGTCACATTTTCTTAAAGATAGCAAGTTTTGGATTGCAGAGGAACTCACCCCATCACAACTCAAACACAAAGGTGCAAAGCTCAAGAAAGTATATGCGGTGTGAAGCAAAGGCCTATGGGCGGTTTACCGTAGAGGACAAGCAATCATATGGGAGTTCCGCTCTCACAAGCCATCCACAACCCTGCTGAACACCACCCCTTAGGTGTTAGTTTTTCCCCCCCAAGTGACATACGTCACATTTTTATTGTATCGTAGTCTTGTTCATGCATTCAGGAAGAGGAAGAACTTCCAATTACTTTTTATTTGGTCCCATAGGTCATATTTGACCTCCGAGGATGATAATGAAATCTCTCTCTCTCTCTCTCTCTCTCTCTCTCTCTCACACACACACACACACACACACACACACACACACACACACACACACACACACACACACACACACTTGGTCACAACATCTGACCTTGATGGCATTTGGGGGGGGCTCTGATTATGTCCTAGATCACTATTTCTGGCTACAAAATATGACATCCAACCTGTTACACTCAAACTGGTTTTGATTGTTGCCTTAGGAGTGTTTTACCTTATGCTTTACATAATAAATACTGCTTTCTTTTGCTATGAAGAACACTATGGCTATTTGAAGCTATTTACTATACTTTTTTGGTAGCATGGTACCTCTAAAAACCTAACCGTATGGGATGAGTCCCTTATGAAAATAACCCTCCCCTATTTTGGTGACTGTATGCTGTCTCCTGGCTTAAAACACCGTGCTATAGTATCTGTCCCACCAATCCTCTTCCCCTTCTGATGATGAATGGCGGCCCGGCGTGGCTTATTGCTCTGTCTTCTCATAAAATCTCCTCCTCCTTAGGACCCGCTCACGATCTCGATGCTGATTGCGTGCTATGAAGAGCTTACAGGGTGTTGCCTTACCTGGCTTGTTGTGACGACTACTGTCATGCTTCTTTGACCCCTATAATAAGGTGAGGGCCCCCTCCATTCACTTAGACTTGGTTTCCCTTGGCTCGTTGGAGAAATTCTAGGGATCACTCCTGCTCACAGGTTATATATTTTTGAACTCAAAATCTCAAATGCTTAATTCCTTGGTCTGTTGGGTAATTATAATAGGTTTTTTAAATTAGGAGTATTGGCAGAACTATACCTTTGTGATTTTCTTTAGCTAAAGCATATGGTTTGATAACCTTGGCACTGTTAATTGCACATCAATAGATGGTTTCTTTTTGCTTCCTGCCTGGTACTGTTGACATACTTACTCACTCTAGTTTTTTGTTGCTTGACAAAAAAGTGGCATCAATTCTATGGTTACTGATCGAGTTGTTACCTAAATGTGGTATATTATGGTAATATGGGGAAACTGATCTGACTGCACTGATCACTGGTTGATACTCTGAAATGTTATGTGATGGTTCATATTCTGGTGGTTATGAGGAGATTCACGAAAACTTTTGAAAAATTGATGTTTTTTTTGCATTAAAATTGATACTTATGGTGAGAATGGTGGCATTGCTAGTTATGCTGCCCAAATCTGAATTTGGAAAGTTGTAGTTGTTTATCTGGTTATGATACATTCAATTTGCAGAAAGTTTGGGGGAAAAAATGGATCTAGTACTTGATGATACTTGTAAGATAACTTTTGTATCTCAGGAGGCTTCCATGGCATATTCCTTTGACTCTTTACAGGTTTAATCTCTTCAAATTAACCAAATACTGGTCTTATAAACCTATTGCCTGCTTACTGGTTACTAGCTGGCTTTTTGGGTCTTGGATTTCTGGCATAGTCCTGATCTTTCTCTGGCTAGATCTTACTCTCATGAACTTGGGTGTGGTTGGAGTTAGTCGGATCTGGCTCTGGTTCTGACTAGTACATCATTGGCTCTGGCTTATACTGCTTTGGGTTGTTTTTTAGATCTTTTTCTCCTTGCTGACCTTGTTGGACTCTGTCACAGAGACCTTGACATACAAAAAATCTGACAAGCAGCTTGCTGCCATTTACTAGGAGTACGGTTTGGTTTTTTTCTGGTTTGGCCTTATACATAATCTGGTTTTTTTGGCTCACTATGATTTAATCTATATTTCAATAACAGGTTGCCTCGGCTAGCTATGTATTGATGAAAGATCTGGTCTACAGCTCATTTGATCCTGTTCTCTACATATGAACTTATTTACTGGACTTCTAATCTTGGTCTATGGCTGTTGCTGGTCTGGTCTTTTTTGGGACTTGATTATTTTCTTATGACCTAGTTCTATCTGGTTTTGATAGCTGGTTAGGAAGATTACATTTTAGCTTGCTCAAACACCACCCTATTATGTATCCACTAGGTTTTCGACTTGTAATACTGGGTATTCTTTAGTTTGGAGTTGAATTTGGCTAATCCTAGGTGATTTTGGATTTATTCATTGTCATGGTGGCTTAACAAAAGCTTTCACTTCTAGTGTGCTGACTTTGATGATAAATTGCTGGCTCAGGTCACTTTTTTTACTGGCCTAGCTTCTTGGACCACTGCATTCTTTTTTGACATGATATTTGGAATTGTTACCCTTCTAAATTTTGATCTAGGAACGATCTTTGCTTTACCAAAGAATATCTCTTTATGGTACTTAAAAGGGTGCTGATAGGTGAGTAGGCTTGTTGCACAATCAAAAGATTATTCATCTAAACTAAGGTTTTTGCTAGCTAACCTAAACCTGGGTTTTTTCATACAATGTTTAAAGTAAAGAAATACATAGGATGATATGGAGTAGTCGACTTCCTCTCACAGTAAATGGTTATTAAAAAAAAAAGAAATTTTTAAACATATGAAGAAATTCTGGTAGGATTACTTTGTATAGGACAATAGCTAGTCTAATAATTTTTAAGTTTGACATGAATAACAACAGAGAGGTTCTTTGAAGCCTGCCATACGTAGCCAAGTCTAACATATCTATTATCTTGACTATATGGATGCAGGTGATAATTCTATCTTGGCTTAAAGAGGTTTAGCTTGCTGCAGCCCGACTTTAAAAACACTTGATGATTCAATTGGGATACTTCTGATACCTTTGCACAAATTCATTTGGAATGATACTTCATCCTTATTATGTTGTACAGTTATGAATCAAAAACTGAGTTGTTTTTGTACTTATCTTTGCGTAGACATCTTTAGCCAGTCGTCTTTTTGAACTTCTTGTTCATTGGTGTGTTAGTTATTTTAATTAAAACAACTACACACACACACTCCACATGGGGAGCTCCCTCCCTCCCCCCCGTCCATAAGACGAGCCCCCCCCCTCCTTTCTCTCTCCCCTATGGAGAACGAATTACGTGCACTTGTTATTACTTGGGGAAAATTACCAAAATACCCCTTCAATTTATGGAAATTCCTAATATATCCCTCAAATTTCAAAAATTCCCAATACACCCCCTCATATTTGACCAAAAATTCCCAAAATGCTCTTCAACCCCTCTATAACCTCGCAAACATCTCTAAAGACAAGTTTTTTGCAACTCTTCATTGGAAGATTGGTTCTCCCTCAACCGAAGATGATAGAACTAGGATTTTTAATGGTATTCTGGGCTCTCAAGATAGAATTGTTCATCATTTTTGAACACAAACTCCTCTATTTGTGAGCTCATTGGTGAATAGTTTTATTATCTAACACACTTGAAGATAGAATTCCATTGTCATAAAGATTACACTATGCAAAAGTTGGGGCAAACCCATCTCAAAATGATACAAGGGTAGGTTGAAATTTTTTGAAATTTAAGGGAATTTCCACAAATTATAAGTGTATTGTGGTAATTTTCTCTATTACTTAATACCCCCCTCAACGTTAATAGTTTACTCTGATATCTTGATCCATAATGGTCAGGAAAAATTAGGCGGAGTTCGGCTAGAAGTAGTACATAGTGTCAACGAGCACCTGACACACACACGCACACACATTCTGCAGAGGACTTGAGGAGGAAGCATCGCGTGCGGGACTGCAGGTGCTCTGTCTATCCATTTTCATCCTCTCTCTCTCTCTCTCTCTCTCTCTCTCTCTCTCTCTCTCTCTCTCTCGGGAAGCATGTTTTTCAGATTGATTTGCAGTAGCATGCATGTGGCATTGCAATTCTAGCTACAGCCTGAATGGTTGAGGCAGTGCAACTAGACGTGCAATTTTATAAGAATGTGGTGAAGATCCATTTTGGCTCATTGCTTAGGTGCCTGCGAACTGTGAGTATTGCTTTCATGTACATGCAATCGACGTGTTTGTTAGCTTATTGTCATGAACAGATGAAGCATACAATTGGTTTTTTAGCTTCTTATAAGCTGCATTGGTTTCTTCCGATTGCAAAGAGTCAGATACTTGAGGAATTTACAGTTTGGGGCTACATGGCATTGTTAGGGTAGATGGATAGCAAGTACATAGTCATCTATGCCAAAGTGTGCGTTCCTCATCACAACTTTCGATGCTTGGACAAGCTTTGACTGTTGATATGCGATCCAGAACTCACTTTGCCTTATGCTTGCTCTTATCAACATGAGAGCACATTGGCTTTCTCGATGGCGTTCGACATTGGCATCAACACCCCCCACCCAGCGGATTTTGACATCCGGTCCTCTTGACTGTAGCATTGACTCCTTGGCTCCTGACATTAGCTCTCGGCATCAGCGAGCTAGGACATCCCGGTTGAGAAAGCTTCTTCTGGGTGCTTTGACATCTGAAATTTGGCGAGCTTCTATCCAGCGGCAAAAGACGACATCGATTCTTCTTCTCAGCTTTGACATAGCGAGAGCGAGAGAGACTGATCTGGCTCTCCTTCGGCATAGCCTCGACATCAACTACCCTCCTGTGGCACAGCCTTGCCATCGGCTCTCTGCCCACGTCCATTTTGGAGCGGTTTTGCTTCAAGAGCTGCTTTTAGCTTCACTTGAGCGTGAATGACTAGGGAGTTGAAAGTGTTGTACTATGACTATTGAACTCCCAATAGCTTTGAACAAGTGGTAAATCTCCACACTCCGCTCCACAAGGGTTGTGCTTGGCTATTAGTGAGTACACCTCCCAATACATAAACCCTCTCTGTAGCCAGCTTACGTCTTCCACTAGTACTTTGGGCTATCCACTTTGTGGTTTCTTCTTTCATGGCCTCCGTGTCCACCTCTAAGCTTCTCGTGCTTCTCCTACTACAATCTTCGAGAGTCCATTTTCTTCTTTCGCATGGTTTGCATCTCCTTCTCCAATGTCCCATCACTTTGTGCATGGTGAGGTTCTTCTTCTTCAATTCTTTTGCCGCAACTTCCAATTTGGCAGTGCATGCAAGGGAATGGCAATTCATCTTAATGACATTGCTGTTTACAATCTTTTATTCAGACTATTGCTTGAGTGTCCCAATCTTGAGATCCATGACGTTTGTCGGGTGCAATTGTTGATTTGCTTGATACTCCCCCCTTGTAAGACCACCGATGTCAAGATCTGAAGTCTGTGTGATCATGTTATGAAAAGAAGCCATGTGGAGCCAACACATTGATGGGACCTAACTTCAACGGCTCTAGAAATGGTATCCAACATCCCTCGTGGGCATTAGACTCTGCCATATCCTTGCTTGTACAAAGCCTGTATGCCCCATGTCTTCTCTCGTGGTATGCCTAATGATTGTAGGTGCCAAAATAGTCTCATGATACTGTGCTTTGCGGAAGTCCACAAAACAACAGCCAACGATCCAACTTCTTCTTTTGTAACCTGGATTGATCATTCAAACATCTCAAAGTTAAAACATGATCCATGGTGGAGAAGGCTCTACCTCCTTGTCTCGAGTTCAAAGGCCCCGTCGTTGAAGGAGAACCATCATCCACATCAGAATCGGAATCTGACATGGCATGATCGGGTGAAGTAACTGGCTGCGGTGTAGAGGGTACAAGGACATGTGTAGGGTTAGGGTCAGGTGAGGGAGGTGGAGGTAAGGAAGGTATAGGCTTGGATGCTACCCCCTCTGCAGGTGTGCTGAAAGACTCCATAACGAAGGTAGCGCTAGCACAAAGAGCAGGTAGCATTGAGTTTCCGTTGCAGAGAACGAGCGAGAGCGTGAGAGAGAGAGAGTTCGATGCAGATTGGGTTGCGTGTGCTATTCGGCACACTTTTCAATGTTATGTTTTATTAGTTTGAGTGTCACGTGACACATCCAACCCTATGTGTCCATGGACAAGCTACAGCATGACCAGGGTTCAGTCAGTCAAGTCAGTCTAGAATAGGAAGTGATCTGGCACTTTTGTGAGTCTGTTCGCAGACCGTGCATGTCCAGACACTTAAATTAGATGCATATCCTCCGGTTGCACACATCATGATCATCAGCATTCCATCAGAATCCATCAGGGGAGTGCATTAAACCTATTTTCCCTATTTTCGACATTTTCACTTATTATTTTTAAGTGACTTTTGTTGGGAACTAGGTAGCGCAATTTTGCTAATGAAATATTTAAGCAAACCAGAGCTAGCACTTTCTGGCAGAAGAAGAAGGAGAGCAATAGGCACCTAGTGCAGCAGGCCCTCTGGAGAACCTTCTCAGCAAGAACAACCCCCCCATAGCATCGCGTTTTCAGCAACCAACTCCAGCGTTTTTCAGCCCTTGCCCTTGGCGATTCTGCTGCAGTAATTCAGCCTCAGATCCAGTGTTTTGCAGGCCTCAAACCAGCGCTTAGAAGAGCAGTATAATCAGCGTTTTTCTGCAGCCACTTCAGCATTTCAAAACCTGCAGATATCAGCGTTTTCCAGCCATATACTCCAGCGTTTTTGGCCAGGAGGACCAGCAAATTCAGCAAGTCAAAAGGCAGCAAAAACAGCGTTTTTGTAATAGCAGATCAGCGTTTCTGTACCAGCAAGTCAGCGTTTTTTGCAACAGCAGCAATTCAGCGTTTCAAGCATTCAGTTTTCAGCATTAGACTCGTCCTCATCGTCAACACTGACGACCTCGACATAGCAAGCATTTAGACTCATTGCATCAGCCATTGTACCAGATTGTGCAATCAATAGTAGACCACTCTCGCCATTGAGAGTGGGGCCCGTGGAGGAGGATTTGACAACTTCCCGGTGTCGTATTTCTCTTCTCTCTCTATCTCTCAGTCTCAGCACCTTCATTCACAGTATCTACCACTTTGTTTGTGATCATTGCACTCTCTCACTAAAGGAACGGAAGGCTCTCCCTTCCGTAAGTAAAAGAAATCCTTGAGCACAGTTCGGAGCACTCATCTTGAGCAAAGTTCAACATTCATTCCGCTGCACCTTACATTGAGGGTACAAGTTATAAGGGTCACTAAAATGACCCTAGGGGTGGTTCACACCCAAGGTATAAGTGAGTATAAAATATACAATAGAGGTAGCCAAAGGGCCTTTAGACACAACCTCCCACTTAAAGGCCCGATGTGGTACCTTTAAGTAACTCCCACTAAGTGTAAGCAATGCTGATGTTGTGTCTTAGCAAGATACTTAGTGAGAACATCTGCAGGGTTATCTTGAGTTCTGACCTTTGTCAGTGTGACAAGGCCATCATTCAATATTTGTCGTATAGAATAGTACCGAACATCTAGGTGTTTGGTACGAGCATGGAACATGGCATTCTTAGCCAAACATACAACACTCTGACTATCACAACCAAGCATTGGAGCATGAGTTGGAAGACCAAAAGTCCTCGCAAGACGGCCAAGCCAGATGGCTTCTTTCGAAGCTTCTGTGATTGAAATATATTCAGCCTCTGTAGTGCTCAGTGCAACAATCTTATGCAATCTTGAACACCAAGAAATAGCTCCACGAGCCAATGTAAAGACATAACCACTGGTAGACTTCCGAGTGTCAAGATCTCCGGCCATGTCTGAATCACAGAATCGCCGCACTGACAATCAAGTACCTGAAAATGCTCTTCACTATCTCCCAATGTGGTTTGCCAGGATTAGACATAAACTTGCTAACAACTCCCACTGCATAAGCAATGTCCGGTCGTGTAGCAACCATGGCATACATCAAAGAACCACAGGCTGATGCATAAGGAATACCTCTCGTAGCATGGGCAGCTACATCATGTCACAAACTGTTGGGGCCCCTGGGGCCCCATCGAACGGGGTCCCCATAAGTTGGTAGGACTTCTTCTTCTGTTACTTGTTCTTCTTAGGGTTTAGGCCCCTCGGCCAGGATTTGCAAGTTGGCTCCATTCTTCAGGGCTTTGACACGTCAGTGACATAAAGGAATTAAAATAAAGCAGAACCCACCCACACAGAGTTCGGTACCAATACCTCACTTTGAAAAGGAGGGGATGTCACGTGACACGTCCAACCCTATGTGTCCGTGGACAAGCTACAGCATGACCAGGGTTCAATTCCGTCAAGTCAGTCTAGAATAGGAAGTGATCTGGCACCTTTGTGAGTCTGTTCGCAGATCGTGCATGTCCAAACACTTGGATTAGATGCATATCCTCTGGTTGCACACAGCATGACCATCAGATTCCAGTCAGATCCCATGAGTAGCATTTTTACAGTGCATAGACCTATTTTCCCTATTTTTGACATTTTTCACTTATTATTTTTAAGTGACTTTTGTTGGAAAGTAGGTAGGGCAAATCGAGTAAGTTTGTATAAATAGAAACCTAGCGCTAGCACTTTCTGGCAGAAGAGGCAACCGGAGCACCTTGCTCAACAGGCAACTTCTCAGCAAGACCAACACCCGCAGAAGCCCTAGCGTTTTCTCTCAACAGAAGACCTAGCGTTGTGCATCAGATCAGCCTTGGCATTTTGTGCACAGCAGATCAGCCCCGGTGTCATCACGACACAGCAGATCAGCCTAGCGTTATGCATTTGTAGAACCATCGGCGACAGTAGAAGACCATTTCAGCCCTAGCGTTTTACGGATTCACCGCGACGGAACATCAAGAACCACCAGCATTTTCAGTTTTCAGCCTTTAGCACTCGCAGAACAAGTCCCGAACCTCCGAGATCTCACCTTCCCGTAGTAGATCCTCGCCGCACGGTCAGATCCAGCAAAGTTTGCAGTTTCAAGCCTGGAAAACGCAGATTTCAGCATCTGCGTTTTCAGCGCGTCGTCGTTGCATCGTCGTCATCGCTGTCATCACCGACATAGAGTCAGAATTCAGCAGATAAAGATTTGCAGATTTCAGCCATTAGCATTTTCAGATTTCAGCCCGTCTCGTCGTCGTTCTCATTGTCGTCGACATCGTCGGCAAGTCCAAGCATTGTAGAGATTTGTGCAATCATAAGTAGACCGCTCTCGCCATAGAGAGTGGGGCCTTCGGAGGAGGGTTTTACAACGTTTTTGGTGTCATATTCTCTTCTCTATCTCTCAGTCTCATGCACTTCCATTCACAGTGTCCATTCACTTTGTTTGTGTCCATTGCACTCTCTCACTAAAGGAACGGAAGGCTCTCCCTTCCGTAAGTAAAAGGAACCCTTGAGCACAGTTTGGAGCACTCATCTTGAGCAAAGTTCAAACATTCATTCCGCTGTACCTTACAAAAATGCACCGATTTCAAATGATGCAGATGATAGTGGTTTTCACCATAGTGTAGAGCTAGAGCCAGATGTACGAGTAGCTCCTCCCACGGGGAGCATGCCAGAGAAGTTACCAAAGTGGCTATTGAGACCTTGCGACTTTAATTTTTCCACCAGATTGGCATGATGCCGATATGACACAACGTTCTCAATGGCTTCGATTTGCTGAGGTAAATGGGACATTAATGTAGGTTAACTATGCTTTGATGTCTACAGTGATGAAGGCGAGAGACGTGGAGTCACTTTCAAATCAAAATAGAAGTTGTTCATGTAGAAAGAGCTTGATGCCATCAAGCGGAAAGTGATTAGTGTCAAATGGGTCTACAAGACCAAGTACAAATTTGATGGTTCTTTGGATAAGCGCAAGGCACGACTCGTTGCCAAGGGCTTCTCTAAAAAGCAAGGTGTGGACTATGATAAGACCTTTTGCACAGATTGCGAGGATGGCGACCATTCGAATAATTTTTTCCCTTGTTGCCTTTTTTTGGGTGGCCCTTTTTTTAGATGGATGTAGTTTTGGCTTTTCTCAACGACGACTTAGAGGAGGAGGTGTATGTGGAGCAACCTCCAAGGTTCTTGGATCCAGATTTCAGTGACATGGTTTGTAGGTTGCTAAAGGCTTTCTTTGGCCTTAAGCAAGCCTCTCGAGCGTGGTACCACAAGATAGACTCTTTCTTCCTACGACACTCCTTTCGATGCTGTAACCGGCCTGTTCAATCCAAAAAGGGCGGTAGACTTCACTTTAAACCTTGATTTAGCTTTCACCCATTATTAGTCGTCTATTTTACCTGTACTTTCAAGACACAACAAAGGGGAGAGGGATACAGGCTGCTAGATTGCACCTGTATGAGTAGACCGACACCAGATTGGCCCCTAACTTAGGCGCCCCTTTCGGTATTTCTTTATTGTTCAAAAGAGGGAATAAATGCTGTGGATCCCTACAAGCTGCCCCGCACAAACTCGGCTGAATTTCCACTGTTCCAGCCCGATTTCGGCAGCATAACTGTACTAGAACCCTTCACAGTCAGTATTCCCACGCATTGACTGACTCTCCCGACGCATACGGGCACTTTGCAAAACCTGGCGAGAATCTGCAGCACGCTGAATTCTCTGTTTTCAGTCCTGAAAATGCGCCAGATCACCGGTACAGCGGTCCCCTTGCGTCCCCGAACCTCCTGGGGGTATTAGGGTCCGTTTAGGGCCAAAACCCTAAACCTGCAAAAATACACAGCAGGCTGTAATTTACTGTCTCGGGCTCCGTTTCGCGTGCCGGTCGCATCCTTAGCAAGTCCTCGAGCTCCCGCACCTGTAGGGCTACTTGCCCTTTGAATCGGACGAGATTTCTGGCGTGAAACCTCTCCGAATTCACCTGTACTTGCGGGGGGATTAGCCGCTAGCTAATCCAGTACCTGTGCAAGAGGCTCTTGCCTCGGCAATCGCGCATGAACCCACACAACTGTACATTGGTCAAATGAAGAGCCCACTAGAGGGGCATAACATACTGCCAAAGGGGAGAGAGAGGGCAGTGCGTAGCGTGCAGGGCATCACTCCTGGCACCGCACTGTGCATAAGAGGGAAAGCAAGCACTCCATAGCTCTTAACCTGTGACAAAAAACTGAAAATGAGGCTCTCTCTCCTTCAAATTCAGCGCCACTTCTTGTTGCATGAGGAAAGTGCACCAGAAGGTGCCACTTGGCACATTTACAAGTATTTTCCCGTTTCGAGGTTGCCGCCTAAAAATCTCCCAACCGGTTGCCCAGTTGACTTCACGACAGAGTGAGAAAATGTTCCCTTTGTCATTCCGGAGGTAATGACGCCAACACATTTTCAGGTCCCAAAATAGCAGTTCCCTAAATTTTAGGAGATGCTGCCATTGTATCTTTCTAGGTCATCCGACCCTCTTTGTATACTGCGGCCACATCCAGAACTGAAATGTAGCCTCTATAGCAAAGGATTCCACTTTGGCTAGTCAAGACCCCACTTGGCTAACCATACTCCTTGTCCAACCTTAGTGCTCTCTTGCCCTCAGGCCTGGACTCCCTCTGGACAGTTCCACACTAGCTATGCAATGCAGGGCAGTTAGATTTCCCGAGGGGTGTTTCCAAAAAGTGAAAGTAAATAGATAATAAGAAAGAAATCAACAAAAAGGATAGATAGTAGTCACACGCTGGTGACATACCCCCCTCTTGAAATCTCAAACGTCCTCGTTTGCATCTATGTCGTACATGCTCTTAGTCAACACTGATGTATTCAACACCTGTCGACACATATACGACACATACATGCTCATTGTCAACCCTGGTGTATTCAACACCTCGTCGACTCATGTATTGCCTGCGTGTGAACCCTGTCCCTATGACATAGTGGTAGCTGCGCACTCTGCCATTGCTTTGAGTCACTAACTTTCCAATGACAAAATGGTAGCTGCACATTTTGCCACTGTCTTATAGTACACGTTGGATCCCGTAACAGTTTCGAGCATACCCAAACCGACAGTTTAAGAATGCAGTTACACATGTACTCTTCAATAGAAGCAATCACCGTATCCTTGACAAACTGACAAGAAATACTCACTTCTACAGCACTAACCAAACTTTTGGACATTCCATAAGAGCAATTGCCAAACTGACAATCTGTACAGCTCTAACATTCATGTAACAGGTATTTCATTTGAGCTCACTTTAAATACCATGTACATCATTTGTTTCAGAAGCCATTGTCACACTGACAATCCATGTAGCTTTGAAACTCAAGGGGTCAAGGTAGGTTGCAAATCGAAGGCTTCCAGGTAAAGTGATAACACAGTTGGTGACTCTGCAAGTTCACCTTCTTCCATCCACTTAGCATCCATTGGTGGATAGTTTCTGAACTTTACTAAGTAACGCCTAGCAACCTTGCCTTTCACTTTCCTTTCTTTGTGTGCCAAAATCTGTTCCGGGACCAAGATCTCGTCAAGTTCCTCGACTTCCGGCTGATCTTCAGCTGGCATATCTTCTGGCACATCACCCACATAGGGTCTGAGAAGACTCACATGAAATGCATTGTGAATCTTCCAACTGTCAGGCAATTTCAGCCTATATGCAACATCATTGATTATGTCGCATACTTGAAAAGGCCCATAGTAACGCATGCTGAGCTTTGGAAACAGTCTTTCCTTGCCCTTCATCTTCTTTAACCTTGCCTTTTCAAAGCGTAAAAGCACCCAATCACCAAGTGAATATACCACTTCACGACGGTGACGATCAGCTGCTTTCTTTTGCTTTGCCTGAGTCCTTTCTAAGGCCACTTTGACCTTCTTGTACATTTCATCCATGTCCTGAACATACTTATCTGCTTCAAATATCTTGTCCTTTGTATGCAGTATGGGAGGAACTTTCTTGCCACCTTCAACTATCTCAAAGGGTGCCTTGCCAGTTGATGAATGCACTGTATTATTGTATGCATATTCCACCAATGGCAAATACTGCTCCCACTTTCCTTTATGCTCTGACACATAGCACTTCAACAGATCTAGGATAGTAGAATTTGCCTCTTCTGACTGCCCATTTGTTTGAGGATGAAATGACTAAGAGAATTTGAGCGTGGTGCCCATATTCTCAAACAAGCCTCTCCAAAACAAACTTGTCATGCGTGGATCACGGTCGGTAACAATCGACTGTGGCATGCCATGATACTTGAAAATATTGCTCATAAACAAGCGTGCCATCTGATCTGGCTTTATCTTCTTCCTGACAGGAATAAAATGAGCCTGTTTGTTGAATCTGCAAATAATGGTCCAAATACCATCGTTTCCTGTCTGCGTTCTTGGAAGATCAAAGATAAAATCCATAGCAATACTTTCCCATGGTTTATCTCGAATAGGTAGTGGTTGCAATAACCCTGGTGCCATTTGCCTGTCAAACTTGACCTTTTGGCATATTAGGCATTCTCGCACAAAGGCATCCACATCCCTTCTCAATGTAGGCCAATAGAAGAATGTCTCAACCGCTTTAACTGTAGCATCAATACCACGATTCCCTGCATACGGTGGGACATGACTCTCTTCCATAACTTTGCGTCGCAATGGCTTTGTGACACACAATCTGCCATGCATCATCATGAACCCGTCTTTAAGAAGATAGTGTTCATGACGTTGTCCATCCATTAGTTGCTCGAAGACCCTTGCAAAATCTTCATCATTTGCATACTGTTCTCTCATATCATCAAGTTCATGATGATAAGGAATCGACACAGCTGAAATTTGTGGCTTCCTTGACAAGGCATCAGCCACAACGTTCTTCTTGCCTTCCACATGCACAATCTGAAAATGGAACATGGACAAGATATTTGCCCATCGCATATGCTTCTCAGATAACTTTGTCTGTGTCAAGAAGTATCGCAAGGTCTGATGGTCCGTTTGGACAACAAAGTCTGCACCTAGTAGGTAGTGTTTCCAACTTAAGAGCGCATGAATCACAGCCAGTAACTCTTTCTCATAGACCTGCATGGTCATCTCTGGCCCTTGCAAAATTCTGCTCTCATAGGCTACTACCTTGCCATCTTGCATTAGCACTGCACCAATGCTACTACCGCAGGCATCACACTGGACCACAAATGACTTCCTAAGATCTGGCAACACAATGACTGAATCTGAAGTCATCTTTTCCTTTAAGAGATTAAAAGCTGAAATCTCTTTTTGTGTCCATCTAAAGGTGACTGCCTTCTTTTGAAGAGCATGTAAAGGTGAAGCAATCTCAGCGAAATTTCGGATAAACCTTCTGTAATAGGAGCATAGTCCCAAAAAGCTTCGGACATCATGCACCGTCTTCAAATTTGGCCATGACTTGATCGCTTCAACTTTTGCAGGATCCATTCTGACACCATCCTTTGAGACAATGTGTCCCAGAAAGTGAATCTCTTCCAGAAAAAACTCACTTTTCTTTGCATTGATGAGCAACCTATGACTGCGTAGCTCTTTGAACACAATGGCCAAGTGATGCCTATGCTCCTCTTCATTCTTTGAGTAGACTATCATGTCATCAAAGAATGTACCAACAAACTGCTGGTGTGGACGGAAAATTCTGTCCATTATCCTATTAAACGTAGCAGGAGCATTTGTGAGACCAAAGGGCATCACTAAAAATTCGTAAAGGCCAAACGTTGTTCTAAAAGCAGTCTTGTGCACATCCTCTGATCTAATGCGGATCTGATGGTACCCACTCTTTAGATCTATCCTGCTAAACATAGCTGCTCCTTCTAATTTGTCCATAATATCATCAATTCTAGATATAGGAAACCTATTCTTGATGGTATTCTTGTTCAGTGCACGGTAGTCGATGCACATACGCCATGAGCCATCCTTTTTCTGCACCAACAACACTGGAGAACAGAATGGAGATGAACTGGGCTGAATCAGCCCCTTTTCTAACAGCTCCTGTACTTGGCCCATTATCTCTTTCTGCTGAGCCGCACTAACCCTGTACGGAGGCTTATTTGGTGGGCTACTGCCTGGCACCAAATCTATCGCATGGTCCTCGGGTCTCTCCGGCGGTAATTGAGACGGTAATGAATCGGAAAAACAGTCACTATACTGTTGTAAAAACATTGACCTTTCTTTATCTAGCACAGATAAATTTGATTCATCACAATCTGACACTTCACGTGCAAAAACCAAGTACGTAGAAAGATGATTTTTCATTACAGAAGGAATAGCAGAAGCTGATACAGTAGGAATAGACTCCCCTTTAAGCTTTACATCCAGAATGTGAGTCTTTCCCCTGCTCTGTACAGTGATCTTTTTGTTGTAGGCATCCATGACTCCCTGTACACGAAACAACCAAGGAATACCTAACAACACATCACATCCGTCCAGTGGCATGATGTAAAATTCTTCAGCATCTACATAGGACTGGATATGTAGACGCAACTTTCCAATGATGGGTGTCATAGCCTCTGTATGGCCAGGACATGCCAAACGTGCCTCTGCTGTATACCCCATCTCTTCAGGTCTGATTCCCAACTTTGAAGCCAATTCTGGGGAAATGAAGTTGGCTTTGGCACCTGGATCAAAGAAGATAAGCACTGTTTATCCCTGACCTTTCCCCATGCTCTGCAAAGCTCACTTGCATCTGAATTTGGCTTGTCGCCCACCATATCTGGCACTAGACCAGCCATGGGCTTCTTTCCTTTCCTGTCTTCCTTGTCATCAGAATCAGCTGGCCTTTTCTTTGTAGGACAATTGTAAGCAATGTGGCCAGGCTGCTCACATATAAAGCATTTGTTCTCTGTCCTCGGGACCTTCTTTTGCTCTTCTGACTTGCGAGGAAAACGTCTTTTCCATTTCTTTGCTGGTCCTTTTTCTGATTCAGCCGTAGCTTTGTCTTTCCCTGCGTTGGCTGAATCCTGAGTCCCTTTAGGAGCCTCATTGGGAACGTGCTTCTTGGCTGAATTTTTCTTGCCTGATCCTGCCTTGACGCCAGTGTTAAATTCACAATCTTCTCCCTTGAGCAAACCATTGCCAGTGTTTGCTACCTCGATGAGCTGCGTCAAAGTAGTGGCTTTTGTCTTCGTGCAGTATTTTCTCAATCCTTTGGGTAGGCCACAACAGTATTTTTCAATCTGTTTTGTCAATGGCACAAACCTATAGGAAGTTACTGGAAGTAGAGCTTTCCAAAACTTCCGATTGTAATCATCCAGATTTCTGCAAGTGGCAGCATTTAGCTGGTGCCATTCTGTCATGACATCTGCTTCAAAGTCATCAGATAACCATGCTGCTGCAAAAATCTGCTTGAAGTAAATCCATGTGGACGGAGCTTGCCCTTGAAGCAATAAAGTTGTCCACCATTGTCCCGCATTCCCTGTCAAGAAAGTGGCTGCCTTGCGGACCTTTGAAGCCTCTGTAAAATTTCCCCCTGCATAGGCCTTGTCAAACTGCTGGAGGAATGAGAGAGCCTTCTTCCTGTCATCAAACCCTGTAAAGGTTGTGAAAGACACACCTTTGCCACCTTCTTTGTACGGAGTTGGCCTCTCCAGCGGCGTCAAATTGTCATATGGAAGTGACTGAAACAAGGGAACACTGTTAGGGTTCATCTGTGTTCCTTGGCCGCTATTAACTTGACTTGGAAATGCCATATTTGGCTGCTGATTTGTAATTCCAGCCATACCAAAATTTGCCTGTGGCATCCCAAATTGGCCCAGAGTGCTGTGAAACCCTGGTTGCATACCCATGACACTGTACATGGGGTTAGGCATCATCGTTTGAGCACCCCCAAACACTGTTCCTGGCGTATAAAACTGATTTCCAGGTGCATGACCAGCCATGCTCTGGAATACGGATCCACCTCCAAAATAGCTAGGGTGTACTGAAGGTGGTGGGAAGACCTGTTGCATAGCCTGTAGGTTGCTTCCCTGCCCATTAGAACCAGCTATAGGCTGCTGAAAGGTGGCGGGCTGAACTGGTACAGCTTGTAAGACTGGCATCTCAGCCACCTGTTCTTGCATCTTAGGCATAGGTTGTGGAGATTGCATGTTCTCCGTCAATTGTACAGGTGTTTCCATTGACTGTGCGGCATGAATCACCTGTGCTCGAGCCTTAACAGGCTTTTGAATATGATCTAGTGACCCAACTTGCTGAGACGGAACAGGAGGTTGCAGAAAGGCTAAAAACCTTGGGTTCTGCATTACTTGTGTGAACATAGCCACAGCAGTAGCCAACTGGGTCCTGAATATATCGTCATCTGTCTGTGGTGGTCTTGAGGACTCACCCACTTCATGTGTCTGTTGACCCTGTGAAGAGGAAACCTCTTCAGTCACATCATCTGGTCTGTCAGCCATAATTGCAATTCCCTGTGTCTGGTCTATGATCCCCTGTGTCTTCAAGCCCAAAACTGACCAAGGCTCACTTCTATGGGAAAAAGTGATTTAATCCCGTCGATGGAACCATGTAACCGGCGTGTTCAATCCAAAAAGGGCGGTAGACTTCACTTTAAACCTTGATTTAGCTTTCACCCATTATTAGTCGTCTATTTTACCTGTACTTTCAAGACACAACAAAGGGGAGAGGGATACAGGCTGCTAGATTGCACTTGTATGAGTAGACCGACACCAGATTGGCCCCTAACTTAGGCGCCCCTTTCGGTATTTCTTTATTGTTCAAAAGAGGGAATAAATGCTGTGGATCCCTACAAGCTGCCCCGCACAAACTCGGCTGAATTTCCACTGTTCCAGCCCGATTTCGGCAGCATAACTGTACTAGAACCCTTCACAGTCAGTATTCCCACGCATTGACTGACTTTCCCGACGCATACGGGCACTTTGCAAAACCTGGCGAGAATCTGCAGCACGCTGAATTCTCTGTTTTCAGTCCTGAAAATGCGCCAGATCACCGGTACAGCGGTCCCCTTGCGTCCCCGAACCTCCTAGGGGTATTAGGGTCCGTTTAGGGCCAAAACCCTAAACCTGCAAAAATACACAGCAGGCTGTAATTTACTGTCTCGGGCTCCGTTTCGCGTGCCGGTCGCATCCTTAGCAAGTCCTCGAGCTCCCGCACCTGTAGGGCTACTTGCCCTTTGAATCGGACGAGATTTCTGGCGTGGAACCTCTCCGAATTCACCTGTACTTGCGGGGGGATTAGCCGCTAGCTAATCCAGTACCTGTGCAAGAGGCTCTTGCCTCGGCAATCGCGCATGAACCCACACAACTGTACATTGGTCAAATGAAGAGCCCACTAGAGGGGCATAACATACTGCCAAAGGGGAGAGAGAGGGCAGTGCGTAGCGTGCAGGGCATCACTCTTGGCACCGCACTGTGCATAAGAGGGAAAGCAAGCACTCCATAGCTCTTAACCTGTGACAAAAAACTGAAAATGAGGCTCTCTCTCCTTCAAATTCAGCGCCACTTCTTGTTGCATGAGGAAAGTGCACCAGAAGGTGCCACTTGGCACATTTACAAGCATTTTCCCGTTTCGAGGTTGCCGCCTAAAAATCTCCCAACCGGTTGCCCAGTTGACTTCACGACAGAGTGAGAAAATGTTCCCTTTGTCATTCCGGAGGTAATGACGCCAACACATTTTCAGGTCCCAAAATAGCAGTTCCCTAAATTTTAGGAGATGCTGCCATTGTATCTTTCTAGGTCATCCGACCCTCTTTGTACACTGCGGCCACATCCAGAACTGAAATGTAGCCTCTATAGCAAAGGATTCCACTTTGGCTAGTCAAGACCCCACTTGGCTAACCATACTCCTTGTCCAACCTTAGTGCTCTCTTGCCCTCAGGCCTGGACTCCCTCTGGACAGTTCCACACTAGCTATGCAATGCAGGGCAGTTAGATTTCCCGAGGGGTGTTTCCAAAAAGTGAAAGTAAATAGATAATAAGAAAGAAATCAACAAAAAGGATAGATAGTAGTCACACGCTGGTGACAGATGCTCTCTCCGGGCCTAGATTTGTATATTTACAGCGAGAGGATTGGTGACCCTTGTTATCCTCTATGTGGACGATCTTGTGATTACAGGTAGCCATGTCGTCCACATCCGCATTACTATGGAGACCTTGGCTAAGGAGTGTGAGATGACAGATCTTGGCTTGCTTCAGTACTTTCTGGGATTGGAGATATGGTAGATAGAGGGGGGACATCTTTCTCTCACAGGAGCGCTATATCCAAGAGTTGTTGGAAGCATTTGATATGACTCAGTGTAAACCTGTCTCAATCAACCCTTCTGGATCCCAATCAGAAGTTGTCAGCGTATAACCTTTCAAATGTAGCAGATGCTACAAAGTATCAGAAACTGGTCGGTTCTCTTATTTAGGTTCTCAACACCCGGTTTGATCTGGTCCTTTTGCTGTTGTAAATGGGGTTAATCGCCGCATTGATCTGAAGGTGTGGAAGATCATGATCTTGGGCTTCCCAAGGTTCACTGTCAGTCCCATGTTTGTACAAAACTCATCCAAGGCTCTCAAATGGCTCTGTAGACACTTTGGTGACTTTGAAATCAATACCATGTCATCAACATATAGCATAATGTGGGTTGGGTACATGCTAGGTCAGCTCTTGCCCCTCCTGCTCGTAGGATGTAGTCGGAGATCTTGTCGATGTAGAATCCGAAGAGGGTCGGGGAGAGGGGGCATCCTTGCTTAACACCAATGGTGCTAGCAAAAGACTCTAACAGACCACTTGGGCAACGAACTCTCCCAATCACTCTTTCATAGAGAGCATAAATGGCCCATATCATCTCTGAGGGTATCCCCAAACTCTGAAGTTGCTGAAAGAGCCTCTCTCGTGGGATTGTGTCAAAACGCTTTGCGGAAATTCATAAAGCAGCAGTAAAGCCTCTTCTTCCGCACCTTTGCCCCATCAATGAGGCAGCACACCCGTAGGCCCTCAGCCTCCCCGTATGAACTGAGCTCAGCCTTGAGAACTGCCCCATATAGTTTGGCCATTGTATAGCCGATCATGATAGTCCTGTAATTCCCTGGGTCCAAGGTGTTCCAAATTTGTGGATCGGCCCTCCCCTATAGCTCGGTTAAAAGCATGTTCCAAATTTGTGGAGCTACAGGGGATCTGAGGTTCCAAAAACGCTAAAGCTGAGGTGGTTCTGTCGCGGGAAAACACCGAGGATGGGGCTGATCTGCAAGGGGAACAAGTGCTAGAAGAGAGAAGCTTCAAGGCGATGGTTCTGTTGGGAATAGAAAACGCTAGAGGTCTTTGGGGGGTACTGCTGAGAAGTTGCCTGTTGAGCGGGAAGCTCCTGCTGCCTCTTCTGCCAGAAAGTGCTAACTTGGGTTTGCTTATATATTAACTTAGCAAAATTGCCCTACCTACTTTTGTTGGAAAGTCACTTAAAAATAATAAGTGAAAATAACCAATAAATAGGAAAATAGGCTAAATGCACTGGAAAATTCTCCTAATTGATGCTAATGGATTCTGATGGGAATTCCGATGATCATGTTGTGTGCAACCGGAGGATATGCATCTATGCTAAGTGACTGGGCATGCACGGTCTATGTATAGACTCACAAAAGTGCCAGATCACTGCTAATCTAGATTGACTGGATTGACTGAACCCTGCTGTGGTATAGCTTGTCCACGGACACATAGGGTTGGGATGTGTCACGTGACATCCCCTCCTTTTCAAAGTGAGGTATTGGTACCGAACTGTATGGCGTCGAGGGAGATCGCAAATAGCATCCGGAATCCTGGAAGGGACTCTTCGCTGGCCCACTCTGATGTGTGGGTCGAGCGGTACTTGAACTTCATAAAGGTCTGCAACGCTTGCTTCTTTGGGCCGTGTCGAAAACGACACAAAGTCTTCTGTGGCTCCTTCCTTGCTTCAACTTCGTTGAGAGTCTTGCTTCTTTCGTCTTCAAGAATCTCCATGGCTGAAAATTTCTGAAACCATCTCCAACACAAAACCATGAACATACCCATTCCATGTAAAGTGAAGGAAAAAAATCTTGTCTTTGCTAAAGACTGTGCATGCAATGTAAATGAACAAATAGACGGAGTGACAACCCGTTCATCAAACACATGCAAACAATGAGATCGAATCTTTTCTATTTGATCGAAATCAATCAACTGTGGCAAATCACAATGGAAATGCCCATGTTTGGTGCTCATACTATCTTGTGCTCGTTCGGAAATTGTGTCATGCCAAGGAAGAGACATGGAATGTGACTTCTTGACATACAAACTTTTCAGCTTTTCATGAACAATCCGCATACATTCGTGCTCATCCATGAGAGAAACGTGCTCAACATACAATATGTCATGCCTAGGAAAAGGGATCACATAACGATGCTGACTAAAATACATGAAACCTTTACGAATGAAACACTCGAACAATGCGTGCGTATCAATCATGCGAACACATAATTATTAATACTTCCTGTGATGGTTCTTTGGACCAAAGCTCGAGAGCCAAGATCTCTTCTTCGGGATCTATCGAATCGTCTTGTGGGGGATCTGTGAACCTCGACTCGAAAGCCAAGATCGATTCTTGGTGATTGATCGAATCTACAACGAGGTTAGCTTTGCTAGAAAAAGCATCAACTAACACATCATCCTTGTGAACAATCACATCTTCTTCATGCAACTCATCATGCTTGTGAGAAATCACATCTTGATCATGCAAATCATCATGCTTGTCATTGTCATCCAAATCATTATGCAAATCATTGGCATCCAAATCATCATGCTTCAAATCATCATGCAAATCATTATCATTCAATTCATCATGCAAATCATTATCAATCAAATCATCATCATGCTTCACACAATCATGCAAATCCTGTGTGTCATGCTTTGGAGAAGAAGAAACGGAGAGAGTCTCCTTTTCCCGAATTTCGTGCATCGGTGCCGGCACTTGAGAAAAGAGTTGCAACAAGGCGGCTTTCCTTTCTTTGTACTCATGCTTTATGGCTGCCATTCTTTCTTCGTGTTCACACTCTCTTTCTGCTTTTCTTTCTGCATTTCTTGCTTCTCGTTCTAACTTCTGTTTCAGAAAAAATTGCTGCAAAGCCTCCATAGGAGTTAGTGCAATCTTTGTCATAGATGGGAAATGGGGAGGGTCGGAAAAACCTCCTGGTGGGGAAAATTCTTCTTTGCCTCTCTCATGCTCATCACCTCCAAGCGAAGTATCCATTCCGCTTCGAGTGATGATCATCCTGCAATCGTGGGTTCTTGTGGGTTTTTGGGTTCTTGGGTTCTTAAGTCCACGAGGAACTTGGGTTCTTGCGGGTCTTGGGTTCTTAAGTTCACGAGGAACTTGGGGTCTTGGGGGTCTTGAGGTTCTTGAGGTCCTTGACTCGTGAGAATCTTGGGTGCTTGAGGTCCTTGAGGTTTTCTTTAGCTTGCAAATCGCGTTGGAGAGGGATCTTCTCTTCACTCGAGTTCTACCCTTTTCTGTGGGCGCACCCCTTGGCGGCCTTGCACTCACACCAAGGTTGCTTTTTCCCACCTCACGTCGATTGGCCGGTCGCTAAGTGCACGGTCCGCTCTCAATGAGTGAAAAGAGACACAAGGGGAGGCTGGACAAGCCCTTCTTTCTTGGGATTCCTGTCACTCTTCAACAAAACACGATTAGGAATCGCCACGTCCAAGTTAACTTGGGTTCGTGCGATCGCAACAAGCAAAAAAAAATCTTGTGGTTCCTGTGGGTTCTTTCCTTGAGTAATGCAGAACACTTCCAAAGCTCTGATACCAATGTAAGGTGCATCGGAATGAATGTTGTATTTTCTCAAGATTAGTGATCTTTATTGCTCAAGGTTCCTTTTAGTGCTTAGGGAAAGAATAGAGTCTTCCGTCTTATGGAGAGTGCTATGATCACGAACAAGGTGAGTGGATATTGTGCGTGCAAGTGAATGAGACTGAGAGAAGGAGAGAGAAGAGATACGACACCCGAGAGGTTGTAAAACCCTCTTTCGAAGGCCCCACTCTCGTCGGCGAGAGTGGTCTACTTGATTGCACAAAGGTGTACAATGGGTATGCAATGGACTGATGCAATGGGACTATGCCGATGACGACAACGACGACGACTTGATGGCTGAAATCTGAGATCTTCTAATCGCTGAATTTCGGGACTGTTTCGGTGGCTAAAAATGACTGTTTTGGCTGCGTTTTTATGGCTGAAAATGGGGGGACATCTGCAACCAACTTGGGGGCTGATCTGCTATGCTTCGTATGCCGAAAACCTGCATTTCTTCCAGGCTGAAATCTGCTGATAAAAAATGCTGATGCTGCAGGTCTAGGGCTGGCGTTTTTGCTATGAAAAACGCTGATGCAGGTGTAGCGTTTTTGCCATGAAAAACGCTGGGCTGAGGGTGCTGTTGGGGGCGATCATGCAAGGGGGAATGCGGGGGATCTGAGGTTCCAAAAACGCTAAAGCTGAGGTGGTTCTGTCGCGGGAAAATACCGAGGATGGGGCTGATCTGCAAGGGGAACAAGCGCTAGAAGAGGGAAGCTTCAAGGCGATGGTTCTGCTGGGAATAGAAAACGCTAGAGGTCTTTGGGGGGTATTGCTGAGAAGTTGCCTGTTGAGCGGGAAGCTCCTGCTGCCTCTTCTGCCAGTAAGTGCTAACTTGGGTTTGCTTATATATTAACTTAGCAAAATTGCCCTACCTACTTTTGTTGGAAAGTCACTTAAAAATAATAAGTGAAAATAACCAATAAATAGGAAAATAGGCTAAATGCACTGGAAAATTCCCCTAATTGATGCTAATGGATTCTGATGGGAATTCCGATGATCATGCTGTGTGCTGGGTATGCACGGTCTACGAATAGACTCACAAAAGTGCCAAATCACTGCTAATCTAGACTGACTGGACTGACTGAACCCTGTTGTGGTATAGCTTGTCCACGGACACATAGGGTTGGGATGTGTCACGTGACACATTTTGGCACGGTAGTTCCAGGATCATGCATCTTCTCGTCTGGCCCACCTCGCATTCAGGTCTTGGTGTTTGGGGATACTTCATTACCAGATAGAGTTACTGTGGCTGTGCGCGATCGAGACTACTCTCTCCGGATGGTAGTCACTGGCCGCCCAGGACAGTGCTTACGCTGTCACGAGATGGGACACTTGGCGCGAGATTGCCCCACCCAGCCACGACATCGGCGGCAGCAACAGCCGGCCCGTGGCAGTCATGCTCAGCCATGTGGTCGGCGCCAACAGCCGGTTCCTCCTTCTCACCCATCTACTACTCAAGCACCTCAGCAGTCTACAGGCGCTTCTCGAGCTCCAGCCCCTCCTGTTTCTCCCTCCGCTTCAGCTCACACTGAGGTAGCATGGCAGACAATGGGTCGTAATCATTCCTTTCGTTCTCGTCAGCAACCAGCAGCGCAGGAAGCTCCCAGTGTTACCTCTCTAGCTCCCTCTCAGGTTTCCACCACCCCCTTACCCTGTGCATCTCCTCACCATTCTTCTTCTTCGGGGCAGGACCACTTGCCTCTGCTAGCAGCTCCTCCTTCACCTGCAGTTCGTCCGCCTGCTCCTTCTCCTCTTCCCGAGGTCCCTGTGCCTATGCAGATGGATCATCCACTGCTACTTCCTCTCCCTCCTCGTCCTCTTCCTCTCGCCCTTACTCTCCCCCCTCCGCCTCCTGGTCCTCCTCCTCCCTCAGCAGCTAATACATACGTCTCACACAGTTTTCTCAGCTGTTGCCCTCTTTCCTGGGGCAGTCATTGGGCTGAGATGTGCAGTGACTCGGAAGGACCATTGCGGGTGCAGCTCTATCTTCTGCATCACAAGACAGGGTGTGTTCCCTCTTTAGTAGGCAGTCGCTCTCAGCCTACCCATTCCTTTTTCCTTCCATTCCACGCTGCTGAGGAATGGTCCGAGGATCGAGTTCTACATTTTGTGCACTCACAGACTATGGCTCAGCTTCATTCATGGTTGTCTCCTTCCGCTCCTGATGTTTTGTCTCCTCACTACCCTTCATGTATTGGTGCTATGGAGTGGAGTGATGTTTATGCTTGCTATTCACTGCCTATGGTCATTCATGTATCCTCAGATGTGGTGCTTTCTATTTCTATGCGCATTTGGGGTGTCAAAGCTGCAGCATCGGTAATGCAATGTAAACAAGCTGAGGTCCGCAATTGGTGCAATGAGACACCATATCTTAGAGAGGGCGGGCGGGTAGCTTTCCTACCGCCTGATGCCCACCCCTTGGATGGCCCAGTTGCCTCCAAGAAGATGCGCAGTTAGTCAAATGCTATTCATACTCTTTCATGCAGTCTATGGATTTATATGTAGTTTCTTGGAATGCTAATGGTTTACAGACTTCTTGGGTAAAAGGTTCCCGTAAACTTTTACTTCGCAGAGATTTACACTCTCATGCAGTGGGCACTGTGGATATATTGCTAGTATAGGAGCATAAGATTGCCACTCCCTTTGGCAATCTCATGCCCTCGGGCGCCCGCACTTTTTGGGAGCCTGCTTTGGTCCTTCATGGACAGAGTTGCGGTGTATGCATCTCAGTGGGACCACGTTACTTGGCCTCAGTTCAACAGCATGGCGCCCTTGTCGCTGGCAGAGCAGTTTATGTTTCTATTCAGATTCAGGAATCTATTATTGGTTTTATGTCAGTCTACGCACCCACTACTCCTCGGGAGAGGGCTACATTTTGGTCCTCTTTGGCTGCTGTTCTACTTGCTGTAGACTCTTGGGTTGTTGGAGGCGACTTCAACAACATTGAGGCGATTCTGATTGGCGAGCCACCACACCTCTAGTTCTATCATCCATCTCTCCCGATGAGCAGCCAGCTTGGGATTGATCTCTTCTAGCTATTCAGGGCGTTGACGCCTAGCATATACCCTCTTTTGGTCACCACCCTGCTACACTTCATTACTCTTGGGGGTTTCAGAGACAGTAGGGGAGATTATTAGAGCGTCTTGATCGTTTTTACATTGGCCCTTGGGCAGCAGCTCTAGGCGGATTCACTACTATATGGAGAGGGACCAGCCTCTCAGATCATTTTCCCATCTCATTGTTTATCTCCTTCACTAGATCCTCTGCACAGAAGAGAGGCTACCGCATCCCTGACAGTGTTCTCACTACTCCGGTATTGCAGCAGCAGATTCATGACTTATGGTCCACGGATGCTTCTTATTGTGGACCCCCTGGAGAGTTTCTTGCTCATTGCATTACTCAGTCTAGTATTTACTGCTGTGCTCAGACTGCTATTATTCATCGTTAGTTGAGGGTACGCGAGTCTGATCTTCACATCTCTCTTGGTTCCACTCAACGCTTACTCGAGGAGTGGCCTCAGGATGCTTATCTTTTTGGTAGACAGACAGAGCTCATAGAGGAGATTCGTCGCGTACAGGAGGCTAGGTCTGAGCTCACTCATCATGCTTCAGTATCTCATTGGATAGCTAAAGCTGATCAGATGAATAAAGACTTCTTTGCTGCGCATAAAGAGTGCCCTCCTGGAACCACCCTTCGGACTCTGTGCGATGCTCAGGGGACACTACATATGCATCCTGATGTTATACTTGATATGACTGCAGATTATTTTGAGACATTGTTCACTGCTGATGTATGCACTACTGAGGTTTTACATGCACGTGAGCAGATCTGGCATCACACGCGACACCGTTGTACAGACACTATGGCACAGATCTTGTTGGCACCCTTCACACTTGCAGAGCTCCATGCTGCTATAGAGAGTCTTGATCCATCCTCCTGTCCAGGAGAGGATGGCCTCACTAGAGCTTTCTTTTTGACATATTGGGATGTATTGCATATACCATTGCTTCGCGGTTGTCAAGACATCTTTGCATCAGGATATATGCATCCGGATCTTTGTTCAGGTCTCATATCTCTTATTCCGGAGGGGGGTGACACCACTCAGCTCCGACAGTGGAGACCTATTACCCTACTCCCTTCGGTCTATAAGATATTAGCGTTGATGATCAGCCATCCGTTCTTACCCGATATTATTCATACTTCTCAGACAGGCTTTGTCATGGATCGATGTATCTTGGATAATATCTTCACTTTTTATGAGGCAGTGGAGTGGGCCAGATTATCTTCTGAGCCTCTCGCTTTTTTCATCCTTGACTTCAAGAAAGCCTACGATTGTGTTGAGTTGGACTTTCTCGAAGGAACGTTAGCCAGGATGGGTTTCCCTTCAAGATGGATCTCAGGCATTTCCGCTCTCTTCAGGACTGCCAGCAGTGCTATTACTATTGGTGGTCGAGTCAATAGCAGTTTTGAGCTTTCTCGATCTGTCCGTCAGGGATGTCCTCTAGCAGCATATCTGTATTTGTTTGTAGGAGAGACTATATCCGACTTTCTTCGTGCTCAGAGTCATGCATTTTGTGACTTGACCATGATAGTACCTACAGCTCCAGACCTTATCGATCAGGAGTTTGCTGATGATATTATACTCATGTTACGCTATTTGCTAGCTGCTCTTGATGCCATGCGGGAGGCCCTAGAGGTTTTTTGCATTGCCAGTGGTGCACGCATTAACTGGCATAAATCCCGTGGGTTACTAGTTGGCAGTGATGACATACCTACTTGGGGGTTAACTAATAGTTTCACATGGCTGCGACCGGGTCAGACATGCCGATTCTGGGCTTTCAGGTTAGATTAGATGTTACTTCACAGCAGCAGTTTGCACCTGTGCTACAGTCTATTCGCAGGAAGCTATGCCATTGGTCTTCACGTCATCTGTCGTTGGCTGGCCGTGCATTGGTTGCCAACTAGGTCATTCTGGCTATAGTATGGTATACGGCTTGTTGTTGGATGTTACATTATGGTGTGATGGCTCCGCTCCGTCGCCTAGTGCGGAACTTTGCACGGAGTGTCACAGACGGGACTATTGATACCCGTGCTCGAGTCCGCTGGCCCACGATCATTCGTCCCGGACAAGAACCTTGGAAGATCCTTCTTTGGGCCGCTCTTTGCGCAGTGACTCCACGACTCGGCACTAGAGATGGTCATACTTGGCAGACAGGGTATCGTTTTCTCTTTACTGATGCCCCCTTGTCCACCACCTCCCTCTCCCCCTTTATCCGATCTCTCCTTCAGATTTGGGTGTCCATGCGACGGGCTATCATATGCTCACCTCCTTCATGTTGTGAGGAGATTGAGCGTCAGCCTCTCATTTGGAATGCTGGAGTTCTTGATTCTTCGGTTGATCCACCCCGTCAGCTTGGAGAGCGGACTCACATTGATTGGGCTGCCTGGGACGCTGGCCCTGCTGCCTCTATGCGGTTGTTTCATGAGACATGGATGCTAGATGTTGATTTTGTGGCAGAGCATTATGACATTGGTCGCTGGGTGGCAGACAGATTGCTTGAGATTGATACCGCCCTTCCTTCACAGTGGGATGCAGTCATGAGAGGCACGGTTCAGATGCCTCCCCATTGCGGCTGGGAAGGCCTCTTTGCTCAGAGCACTCTCTTATTAGTTCGTTTAGACACCATGCTGTTCACAGTTGATACTGACCAGTCTGAGTGGATTCATGCTAGATTGACATATGATGCCACCTTTCCACATCCTATCCTTCTCGGAGCTCGATGGGAGGCAATTAGAGTAGTTGGCTCCCGCGGGGAGCGTCGTTGTGTTGACCCTCGTTTCGCTTGCGCTGATGCTGCACTTTGGAGGCTTTGGGTGTGGGAGGGTCGTGCCCTATCTCAGCTATATTGGGACCCAGGAGAGTGGCATTGGCCTCACTCTGACCCTACATGTGCACCTGTATCCTTCTTTGAGTACACTGTCAGGATTGGACGGTTAGCATTGATGAGACAGTAGCCAGAGCAGCCCACTCGTATGCGGTTCTGGTTACATTCAGGTCTCTCTCATGCCTATCTGCAGCAGTTTTGGACCGCCATCTGGGATTTACATGCGGCTCATCGTATTTCTTTTTTCATGTGGATGATTGCGCATGCGGGACTTCGAGTTGGGACTTGGCTAGCTACTATGGGTCATGATCCGTTATGTACTCGCTGTCCTTTGCGACTCCCTGAGTCACGTGCACACTGTCTTTGGTCATGCTCAGCTTCCCATGTAGTGTGGCTTGCAGTTTGCTTTCTACTTAGCAGAGCAGGTGTTCACCATGGATTTCTTACTTGGGGATCTGTCTCATGGTTGATGCCGATGACCGGCCCCCATCTTTTTTACGAGGGCTCATACACAGATCCAGCCTTTATGCTTACCTCAGCTGGTTATCAACGAGGGACTTTGGCTATGCTACCACAGATTGCTTGGCAGGGGGATTCTCAGACACGTGATGAGGTTTTTTCAGTCATCACTAGTATTACACTATGGAATGTTTGGAGAGCTCGTTGTCTCCACATTCTCAGTGCGGCTCCACAGCTCCTTCAGGATACCCTCACTACCATTTGGTTGGATATCATTCACACCCTGATTTGGCAGTGGGATTCTTCCTCAGGTACATCTCGAGCAGCCGAGGCTTGTCGTTTTGCCTTCCTTCGGCGTTGGGCACGATCCCCACTCTTTTTCACACTTACAGGTGGACAGATTACGTGGCATTATGCACCTCCTCGGTGGTTTCTCCTCCACTCATCACACTGACCACCATGAGATTGTTTTAGTCGAGTTGTCACTATAGTGGCTCTCCTCTTTACATTCAGCTTGTACACCCCACGTGATAGGCTATTTTGGCATCCGCTGGGGATTATCTTGTACTCAGTAATATATAGCCCTGACTTTTTCCACAAAAAGAGAGAGAGAGAGAGAGAGAGAGAGAGAGAGAGAGAGAGAGAGAGAGAGAGAGAGAGAGAGAGAGAGAGGAAATGAAAATGAAATGTTATATTAACGTCTTCAAAAGGCCAAAGTGACCTATGAGACCAGAAAGTTACAATGTGGTGGATCTGATACAAAGTCAGAATAACAAAAAATGACATAATAAAATACTATGGAATCCTAAACCGCTAGGTGTGAGCTAAGTAGCTATGTGGGATGGCTAAATCACAAAAGATCCAGCATCGGTCACTGGCGGATCTCATCAATCTCCTCCATGGTCAATAGCTTGACTGAGCGTCGTGCATGTCGGGCCAAAGTGATCCGAATCCTCTGATGCAGCCTCCGTCGATGTTGTGTAGTCCTCCGCAGTCGTGGGAGTCTTGATCTCCCTAGCTCGATCACTCGGTTGATCAGTGTGCCTTTGGTGTGAGGCGACGAGCTCTCCTATGGTAGTAGCTCCTCCGGGTGCCCAGTGTCTGCTCTAAAGAAGTCTGTGATCCTTCTCTGAGATTGGCTAGCCTCTCCTCTCATCAAGCTCTCTCTGTGTCTGCGCAGCTCGAGCAAAAAAACACCCAAGCATCTGTGATCCTTGTACCGCATGACTCTCGAGAGTGTCCGAAACCCTCTCTGAATAAGCGGTGGAAGCGGCCACGTATCTCGTAGTAGACGGGGCAGTGGCATGTGTAGTGAAACTCTGTCTCAGGCTCCATGTCACACAGGAGGCATGTCCTGGCCTCTGCCAGTACTCCACTGTATCTCCCAGTCTCGATCCGCAGCTGGTGTGAAGATGTGCGTATCTGGCCAATAGCACATCGTATCCCATGAGACAAGTGGGTGTCCATGTATCTGGGCCTCATCACAAAACCGTCCTCTGTAAGTTGGAAGAGATGCTCTTTGTAGAAAGCCATCTTCGTGCCCAACTCCTGTGCTGGCTATATCCGTGTCCTCTTGGTGTCTAGCTGAGTCAGGTCCTGGCGGATGAGCCTGGTGATCTCAGATTGTGTAAGAGTCAGAGAGGGTGCATCCAGTGAGTACTAGAAGGGGGGCAATCTGTCTATGCTAAACCCATGCGCTTGGAACCATGAGGTCATCTCCCCATACCAGCATGCTGTATCTCTCTGCATGGCTAACTGTCGAGAGGACTCAAGTGCAAGGCGGGCATATCTGTCTCTGGGAAGTTCCCACATGCGGTGTATGAAGGAGACGGATCTGATGAGCGCCTCCACCACTAGTGGGGGGGGGGGAGCTAGCTCTGCCCGAATAATGGCACGTTGCACCGAAGCCTTGGCTCTAATGAGCCGCAAGATCACAGAGACTAGTGGCTTCTTCATGTCCCCCCATCCATCAGTGCGACCTGTCCTCCCGTGATGGTCCAATGAAGGTCCCCAAATCTCAGCTCCATAAAGTAATGCAGAAGCCACCAAAGTGTCAAAGAGCGAGAGCTTCGTCCGAGGCTCCTGAAACTGAACATGTGAACACATCCTCTCCAATCTACCCAATGCTGCATGGGCTCTGGTCAGTCTAGTCTCTGCTGCTGTCCTAAATGAAAATGCTGGTCCACTGAAAACCACTCCAAGGTAAGTGTAAGCATCTGTATACTCCATCGTCTCCTGGCCGTATGTGAATCCGGGCGTTGACCTTCTGATCCACTGTGGGGTGGTATTAAATACCATGACCTTGGTTTTACCAAGGTTGACAGACAAACCACTTTCATGGGCGAACCTATGCAAAGCATCCAAGTGACGTTGCATCCCCTCCGGAGAGTGGGAGATCAACACAATATCATCAGCATATAACAATAGTGGAATCCATGTCCCTGCCAGCTTTGCACCTCTATCACCATCTCTCTCAATGTAGTCAGAAATCTCATCCACATACATACCAAATAGTGTAGGAGAGAGTGGGCCAGCCCTGCTTTACCCCAATAGTGGAGTGAATTGCTGTAGATAGGCCCTCTGAGGTGGGTACATGCCCCACTACTGACCTGTATAATGCCATGACTCCCCAAATGAGCTCTGTGGGTACTCCGATCTCCTGTAATCTGCGCATCAATCTAGCTCTGGGTACTGTGTCAAATGCTTTGCGGAAGTCCACAAAGCTACAATAGATCCGTGTACGATGTGATCTGCCCTCCTCAATGATGGGTCTTAGTGTCAAGATATGGTCAAGAGTAGAAAAACCTCTCCTGAACCCTGCCTGCCCGGCTGCGCGTATCCTCTCTCTCTCTCTCTGCTCATCTGCTCAGCTGCTGCTCAAGAATGGATGCATACAACCGTGCCAATGTGTGTCCGATCATGATAGTGCGATAATTCCCAGGTTCCATAGGGTCTCATGACTTGAAGATAGGTACAATAGTAGATAGGCTCCAAGTATCAGGCAAGCCCTCACACATGGCACGGTTAAACATAATTGCTAGAAGCTCTGCTAGTAGATCTCTGGCATGCATGCAGTGCTCAGCCACTAAGCCATCATGATCATACGCTCTCCCACTACTCCTCCTGTCAATGGCCTTCCTCACCATCTCAACGGTGAAAAAAGCACACGTGTGGGGACATGGATCGGGGGGGTCGCGAAGGGGCGGCTGTCCAGGAACTGTGTATAGAGATGACGCGTACTGGCCCCAGGCCTCTGTAGAGGTAATGGCAGGGGGAGGGGAGTGCTCATGAAAGAGCTGCCATGCCTCTCGTGAGTCATGACTCAAGAATAGCTGGTATAGGTCCTGTTCTAGGCGAGCCAAAAATGCCCTCTTCTTCTGCCGCACTAGGCGCCAGAAGTCAATCTGTGACTGTCTGTGAATGATGTCCCCCAAAAGCACCTCCCTGTGAAGTCTAGCTCTAGTCTCGCGGCGCTCCTCATTATACGAGCTGTTCTGGGGCATGCTCCCAGAACGGCGTCTTTGCTCAGGCTGGGTGTGTGGGTATGCCTTTGCTGCTGCATCATGTAATGTCTGTGTCGGTATCGTAGTCAGCTCCTCTAGAGGTTGCCCTGGGTCTTCGTACACAGGCATCTGTAGATCCCATCTATGTATACACAAAGCGAGTAGGGGCTGCTGGCTATGGCCTGTGTGCTACACTGAACTGGAAAGAGATTGTCAATGACGCAAGAGCATGGTCCACTGCCACACCAACAGGTCTGGGTCCAACCATGAGATCTTGGATAGTGCCATGACATAATCCACAGTGCTGGCTCCATGTCTCTGTGGAAAGCATGTAAAACCCCCCGCATCGAGAAATCTCTGTAGGCCATTTAAGTTGACCAATCCATGTGCAGTCCCCATGTGTATCAAGTGTCGTCCATACTCAGTATGTTCCCCATCTTGTGATAGTCTGGATAGGCCTGTCTCTGCAACATCCAGCTCTCTCAGCATCTCCTCTGAAGTATCATAAAAAAATGTCTGATGATGGGCAGTCCTAGCATTGAAGTCCCCTAAAATGATGATGTCACCATCTCTAGAGAACTCCCAGATGTCATCATCCAAAATAGAATAGGGGGACTGTCCTCAGGGTGGTGCATACACTGACGTACTCGGGGGAAAGTAGCAAATAGCAATGTAAAGATATCTGTCTGTCTCTGCTCTTAGTCTCACCCACATGTACCTAGCTTGTTCATCCCTGCGAGCTATATGTATCAATGGTTGCAACTCCTCTGTGAATAACACTGCCACTCCTCCTGAGCCCCATCCTCTGTGCTTTTATCGTGTCTCCTGTCTACAGGTGGTCTCCCATCTGTATCCACTAATGTGAGGCATAGTCTGCCCAGGGGCCTAATGTGTCTCAGAGTAGAAGACGACGTCTCTCCCACTAAAACTTTCCTCAAAAGCACCGCACCCACATCAAGAAGCATAGATCCATTACAATTCCAGGTAGCAACTTTGAGTGTGGTCCGATAGGTCTCACACCGTCATGTGGAGCGTGGCTCCAATATGACCACTCTTCCATCTCGGTTAAAAGCAATCTTACCTTTTTCCCTTGCCGCTCTAATCTCTGGCATTACCTCCTGCATATGAGCGATTTGTGAGAGGGTAAGATCATCCCCGAGAAAGATGCCCGTTTTCTTCAGAGTTGGTCTCTTCTTCAAAAAGTCCTTCGCTTCCATGGAGGAAAAACGAAGGATGAGTGCCCTTTCTTTCGAGGTTTCCCCCTTGCTCCCATTTTTCTTGTTGCCCACTCTGCATGCTCGAGTGCATTGGCTCATGAACCCCCATCAAAGCCATGAGATCTTTTACCTCTTCGTCCACATTATCTTTGTCTTTAAGGCCGCAAATTCTCACATGTAGAGAGCGCACACGCCTTCTTTGCTCCTCTTCTAGTGTCAGGTTAATTATGTTGAGTGTGGACGTTGTTGTTTCCTTGCTTTTCCCCTTCTTGGCAACCTCAATCCATTTCTCAGCCTCATCGGCCTTCTGTTGAGTCTTTGTAATTACGTCGACCCAAGAGGTCGTCATTTCTTTGTGCTGCTCTTCCCCCTCTTTGATGGCTCGCACTTGCTCTTTGATCATGTTGAGCTCTTCTATTACTGAATGTTGCAGTTCTCCTTCTTCAAGTGTATTTCGTGATCGTGCCTCAGCGAGCTCCCTCTTGAGTGACGCATCTCTTCGTCTTGGGCCGTCACACGATCTCCGAGTGGAATGATCTTGCTTTTTTGGGCCAGAACGCGATCTTCGAGCAGATTTATTGTACCTAAAAGGTGGCGGTTAATCTTGTTAATGGTCTCGACCATTTCTTCTTTGCACTTTTGGACTGCGTCTTGCAGGGGGTCGGGCTTGTCATTCTGCTTCCTCATGGTTGGTCGTTACTAACAGATGAGACGAGATGAAATGTTGCGGAGATCTACACGCACCCGGGCTTCCTCATTATGCATACATGTTCCCGCATTAAGCATACATGTCGTATTCAATTTCTGCAATTTTTTGCAATTTTCTAAAAATCTGTAATTTCTGAGTTTTGCTGTATCTGAAATCTACTATTTCCTGCTATTTTCTGAGAAACTGCAGAATTTGGAAAATTGGAAATCTGCTCTGATATTTGAAAGAATCTGCCTGCTGTACTTGGAAAATTTTGACTGCTGTGTTTGAACAACTGCAGAATTTGAAAAATCTTGTTGGGGGGGGGGGACTGAGGGACTGCAGGTTAGTTGGCTGGACCGGGGGGGGGGGGGGGGGGGGGGGGGGGGGGGGGGGGGGGGGGGGGGAGGGGGAGGGATGGGCTGGTGGGACGGCGGTTGGCGCGAGAGTGCTACAGAGAACCTGCAGGGGGTGGGACCAGCACGTTGAAAAAGGGGCGCGCTGGGGCTGGGGAGTGTCAGAAACCTGCAGGGGGCGGGATCAGCACGTTGAAAGGGGCGCGCTGGGGCTGGGGAGTGATCCGCGCTGGGGCTGGGGAGAGAGCTAGCTTTTGCAAGAGGCCAAAGTCCACCTACAAGACATAGATGATACAAATGTTGTGTCCATTGGATATGAAGGAAAATGAAAATAATATGACCGTGTACAAAGCTGAACTAAATACCATGGATGGGTGGAGTGCTATCTCTAGGGGTTCAAGATGCAGTACTGTGTGTGAAGATTGTAGAATCATGTTACGCTGATGTCTTGGCAAGAGACTGTGTTTTGAAATTTGCTTTCTTGGCAAGGCACTTTGTAAGAGCATGCTGCTTGGAATACAAAAGTTGGTGACACAAACTGTGAGCTGGGATGCTTTGATATTTTTGACTGTTATTGACTGAAGCTTTCCTTTCATTATGTGCAGCAGATTTTCATACTCCGTCAAAATGGGTAAACAATCTAAAGGGAAGAAGAAAGAGATTATGAGAATTGAACGTGAATCTGTCATCATGACTATGAAGCCCCGGTTGGTGATGGGACTAGCTGATCTTTTGGGTATTATTCTTTTCACAAACATAAAATTGTGGTCTTATCTTGTTATTGTCTGCTTTGGTGGGACTATCTGTGCTTTGGGTATTTTTCTCATCATCAACATCAAACTGTGGTCTTTTCGTGTTTGTTTTCTTCTGCTGCTCTTTTAATTGACATCGAATATCAAGAGTTTGAAGTTGTTTGGAATGAGCAGAACTAGATTCTGATAGAGAAGAGTTTCTCACACTGTGCAAGCGTATCGATTCAACCATCAGAGCCTGGTATCATCAAGAGTTTGAGGAAATCATGGTGAGGCTCAATTTCTAGCCTATTGTAATTTTAAAAAACACCACATTGATATATCAGATCCCTAATACGTAGTGAATTAAATTTTTGGTGTATCTGTCTGCTGTCACTCAGCAATTGTATTCTCTCTTTGATCCTGTACATGGAACCAAGAAGCTGGAGCAACAAAGTTTGTCTCCTGCAAGGGTCGATAGCTTAGAGCAACAGTTTATTCACCATCTATTTAAGGTAAGTGTTAATTTTGGTTTTATGAAAGGAAGATGATCTTAATAAGTCCTTGAGCTGAGCGAGGGAGAAAAAACAAAGAAAGAAAGAAAGAAAAAAAGAAAGATTTTCTATAAGCGTCTCATAGAGGCCAAAAGAGAACTGGCCTACCAGACAAAAACATTTACAAAGTGTGAGTGGCATCATGATGTCATAAGATACAATCAACAAAAAAGAGTCTCCACTATGATGTATATGTGTCAGAGATTGTGAACGAGTGTGTGGATGGTATACAAGGTATGAAAGTAGTGTGAGTGAGGTACATGATTGGCTACATGGAGCTCTACTCACTACGGGCTCATATATGCCAGGGATAGTGGTATAGTATGGTGTACACGGGCGATGACTCATGTGATCTCCATAGGATCACTAGTCCTCTGCTGTTATCTCTCTTGGAGATGTGTCTGATGTTTGATTCTGATATCCTGGATCGCCCACCTGTGCCGATGTGATGGTCTGTAAAATGGGTCCTGTTGTCGACGTGCTCTGATCACCTCTGCTCTAGCAAGGGCAACTTCCTGCTATGCTGTAGCATCCCGATGGGATGCCATCTTTTGTAGGGCGGGGTGGAAGAACTTTGTAAGCCTCGTTTGTCTGGTATGGTCTATCCCAATCCCTGCGTTGAACAGGTGCTTTCATTGCTTGTACATCTCAAAAGCGACCCCCAATTGCCGCTCGTCTGGAGTCATCTTCACTTACTAACGAGAGAACTGTGCCCCTTCAAACAAAGAGGGGTACCGGGCTCGAATGTTATAAACACATTTGCAGACAAAGTGTGCCTCAGACTTGATCTGCATAGCCTGCGCATCCTAGCCTCCCGTGAAGCGCCCGGTGCTTTACCTGCATCAGTCTCAACAGGATGGGATGAGACTCCGAGCTGCCCAATTGCAGGATGCTGCCAGACCTGATGCTTGAAGACTCATTGATGCGGTTGTGCACTGCTATTTGTCACATTGTGGGCTACTCTTCGACGTGCTCCTACATCGGATCGTGGATCGAGTCTGCAGTGGGTGGCTATGATGGCCGCATTTTGGAGCTTATTATGATGGGACGTGACATCTTCATCATTCATCTCTCAGATGGTCGCTGTTTAGGGGCTGTCTTGGCTCGCTTGCTGATAGTATCGGGTTCCCATCGTCTAGCTTTGGAGCATTGGACACCAGAGTTTTTGGTTTTTGGGTGGGGTGAGGGGGGGTCGATCATCCGCAAAGGATTCCCCAGTTTCTGATTACCCTCTCCTTTTCCCAATGTCCTTATTATCATGCATCCCCTCTTGCAGCACCTAGCTTCTGGCCGGAGTTTGGTGATTCTGGGAACTGGTTTCAGGCATTGACACACCACACGTCTAGGTTTATGCTGCAAGGGAGACAATCCAGTCCTTGATTGCCTGGACTTAAGAGTGGTGGGACCGAGTATATCCTCAGAGGATGGTGGTTACCGGCTGACCGGGATAAGTGCCTTAGAGGCTATGTTTCTGGCCATTTGCCTCGTGATTGTCCCACCTAGCCTCAGAAGAGGCAGCCCCCAGAGGTGCCTCCCCCACCCCCTCGGGGCACTGTTGATGGTTGGCAGAAGGCTCCATGACGTCATACCTTACGTTGATAGCAACGCACCATTGGCCATCTAGCACAGACCTAACCTACCTCACTTGTTGCCTGCCAAGTTCTCCACCACACGGTGGGCCCCAACCACCACTGCTCCATCCCACCTAGTCCCTGATCGTTCTCCTAACTTCGCCATGGATACCGACCCTCCCTTACCATCTCACCCCTTACCTCCCCCACCTTTGCCTCTTGCTGGATCTCCACCCATTTAGGCTCTCCCCCCCCCCCCCCCCCCCCCCCCCCACCCCCACCCACCCAAACCCTCCCTGCCCTGAACACGCACACACACTAAAAAGTTGCTCCATCGACATCCCTTCCACCATGAGTACCTATCCATGCTCTTTGCAGGTTCCACTTCTCTGTGCCCCTCCTCCTCTAGTTCCCGAGAGTTCATAGCTTGTTGCCCCCCGTGAGAGTACTGCCTAATCAGTGCCAAGCCGGTTACAACCGTATAAGAGATTCGATCGATTCTTCTTCCACAAAGGATCCGGTCTTGACTTTTTGCAGCACACGCCATGGATTTTGAAGGAGAATCCGATTAGGAACGGGAAGTCGTCTCACCTCTAGTTTTAAGGGATGAAGAATTCAACAGCAATGGAGACTTGAATAACGATAGATCGGTTGACAATCAATTGGATGACCAACTTGAAGAATCTATAATTGTCACAAAGTGATGATGTGAGGTGCCCAACTGGAAGAGAAATGGCTGGGTGGACAAGAGGATCTGAAACCTGAAGAGTTGAACCTAGAAAGTGTGCTCGAGGGGCCTAAACAAAAGGGGTTAGCGTTTTAATAAAAACCCTAACCCTACCCTATTTATGGAGCACCGACCGAAGGGCCTACCCTAAAATATCAGAATCTTGAACTCTTGGTTGTCTTTCAGTAAATCGCACTGACTACTCATATGGAAAAATCGTACGGACATGCTGACGTGGCAGTTGTACGGATTTCCGTAAATCGTGTGCAGTGATGATGTGGCAGACTGTTCGGATTTTCGTAATTTGTGTTAGCAGTTTTCTACGTGAGCTTTTGGGTGCAAGTGCCATGGGTGTGAATGCTTTTGAACTTGAGGCTTTTGAGGCTTTGCTTTTGGGCATCCCTTGTAAGTTTAAAAGAGCCCTTTGGGCCACTCTTCCACAGAGTCTTGGAGAGAGTTGGACCCTCGGGAGTTGTATCTTAGGGGCAAGTGCGTCTTGGCTCGGAACTCTGTTGTGCTGTGGCGACTCCTCTCCCTCTCTCTAGTCAAGTTCAATAATTTTGCAGTTTCTGTTTGTGTGTTGCTATTGATTTCTCGTTTGGAGTGTCCAAGCCTGTAATTGTGGTATCAGAGCTCAGAACGATTCTTCTTCTACGGAGGACCCTATCCTTTTTGCAGCACACATGGGTTCTCGCGGAGAATCTGACATAGAGATACGACTGTTGGTCACCAGGGAGATGAAGAAAAGACGAAATTCAGCGTGGGAACTGAAGAAACCAACGAAGAATTTGACAAATTTCCAGCAGGGAAACCTCGACAAAGCGGAGTACAAACATCAAGTGCAGGTTGACACGTGCGTGAAACGATTGATCAAGTACTCTAAAGATCCGACTTGTGTGAAACACTTGAAGCATTACCCGATTGATGAGATTCACTTGAGAGAGGCCGTCGATTCTCCTCTCAAGACGGGAAGGAAGCTGAAAAAAGGCCGAGTGCGGAAAAGCGGAAACTGTACTCGTAGAAAGAGCTGGACATAGCTCTTAAAAAGAAGATGAACTAGTTAAGGAAAGACTTTAAGCATTCTTGGAAGAAAAGGAAACCAATAGATTTCCCCGATTACTTGGGGAGGAAGTGGACTTTCGAGGTAGTAAGCAGATACAAGAAGTGTGCTCTCTGTTGGTTTTGAGGATTTTTCGTCGTCTTCAGAGAGTTCTGGCAGTTTGTGGTTCTCTAGTTCTAGAAAGAATGAGAAAAGGCGGAAGAAGCAGAGAAAAAGCCAGAAAAGCATATTTTTGACAAAGTCTAGAAGGCATGGGAGGCGCCATCCAGCAGTTCAGAGGAGGAGAGCTTGTCCTCTTTTGACAGTGAGAAAAAGAATACGAAAACCAAGGAGTTTGAGGATGGGGGTCAAGCAATTAGGTTTGACACGTTTTTAGGCTACCAGGACACCCATCGAGCCCTTGAGTTCATACAACAGTTTGACGTCGCCTTCCTGGGAGGTCGGTTCTCAGAACGCTCCAAGCTGCGAAGGGCGGCATCTTACTTGAAAGGAAATGCGCAGACATGGTGGTCTACTCTTGTTAGGTGCAGCGGAATGATTGTTTGCGCTTTGCTCAAGATGAGTGCTCCGAACTGTGCTCAAGGTTCCTTTTTGTTCTTATGGAAGGTAAAGCCTCCCGTTCTTAATGAGCGAGTGCTATGATCACAAACAGAGTGAATGGACACTGTGCGTGCAAGTGTATAAGACTGAGAGATTGAGAGAGAAGAGAGGTACGACACCAGAGACGACGTAAAACCCTCCTTCGAAGTCCCCACTCTCGTCGGCGAGAGTGGTCTACTTATGATTGCACAATCTGGTACAAATGGAATGCATGAGACTGATGCAAGTCTAGGCTATGTCGATGATGACGACGGTGATGACGAAGTCGACCTAAGGGCTGAAATCTGCAATCTTTCTACTGCTGTCCAAAAACGCTATGGGCTGAAATCTGCGACTAGTCCAAAAACGCTGATTTGGGGGCTGTTTTCTGTGGGTCTTTGACGCTGAAAATCTGCAGGTTTAGGGCTGAAAACTGAGGTTCTTCATGGCTGAAAACTGAGGTCTTTACCGGGCTGAATCTGCTACACTTTAGGTGAATATTGCCGGTCTTAATCTGCTGCTGAAATCCAAAAACGCCAATGGAGTTGATGACCAAAAACGCTAGCAGTGGTTGATCCTTGCAAAAACGCTAGGTATGCTGGTTTCCAAAACGCTAGGGAGCTTGTCAAAAAACGCCAGATCTGATGCTTGCTAGGGCGATGACCTTCTTGCTAGAAAACGCTAGGCTGAACTGTTGTTGGCAATGGGTATCCGATGCATAAACGCTAGGGAAGGGGGGTCCTTTGCTTGGGGAAGGAAATTGCCACCAAGGTCTTGCTTGAGAAGATGCCTGCTGAGCTTGGCTCCTGTTGCCTCTTCTGCCATTTAGTGCTAGCTTTGGTTTGCTTATATATTTTCTTACCCAAATTGCCCTACCTACTTTTGTTGGAAAGTCACTTAAACTAATAAGTGAAAAATGTCAAAAATAGGGAAAATAGGCTAAAATCACTGGAAAATTCCCGTGATGGATTCTGATGGGAATACTGATGATCATGCTGTGTGCAACCAGAGGATATGCATCTACACTAAGTGAGTGGGAATGCACGGTCTACGAATAGACTCACAAAAGTGCCAGATCACTTCTAATCTAGACTGACTGGACTGACTGAACCCTTGTCGTACTGTAGCTTGTCCACGGACACATAGGGTTGGATGTGTCACGTGACAACTCTGTTGTTACGAAGAGAAGTACCGAAGTGTTACCATATACATGTGGTAGTAATGTGTGTGAACACACTTAGGACCACCGGGGTATTTTCCCTCACTAGGAGGTTTTTTCTCCCGTGCATTGTATATACACCCATCACTCTAGGGCTATCTTATCTTTCCATTGCACACTAAGTAATACACTCTCTATTGTGTGCCTTGATCTTCCTTCGTCTTCTCCAAGATGTAAGTGTTTCCCTGCAACCCTATTTCCAACAATTGGTATCAGAGCAGGTTGCGTCCTCCCGGGCTTAGTTGCTAACAGTTGCAACACACGCCTGCTTACTTTCTCTGATTTTTGTGAGCATTGGTGAGTGTCAATAGGTCGACAAATACTTCGGGGGAAACTTGTAGAGCTTGGTCTGCTCAGAATTTTCATTTGGGCTCATTTCGGCTATTTTGTGCAGGCTATTTCGTCATTTTGTGCAAAATTTTTGTCAATGCCATTTTCTGTATAACAGGTCCTTACAATCTTCTACGTTTGTGCGATATAGCACGTGTTGTTCCCGCTTCGTTTCTCCTCTTTTTCTCGAGCAGTTTTCACATCAGGTGTAGGCATTCACCATGGCTGACAACAACACTGATGTGTTCAAGATGTTTGCTGCTGAGGAGAGATTGGATGGGGACAATTATTCTATGTGGGCTTACATGATGCGACATGTCCTTGTGTCAAAGGGTATTTGGAATATTGTGCAAGGCATTGATGTATGTCCTGCCACCTGGTTCTGTGGATACAGGCGATGTTGTGGCAGGATTGCTTCTGTTAGAATTGTTTTGCCTACGGTTTAGTAGGCTCGTTGGGATGTAAGAGATTGGTAGGCTTATCAATGCGTTGTCTGTGAAGCGCACTTTTACTCCTCACATTCGTTCAACAAAATCTGCAAAACAGGCTTGGGATATTGTGGTAGGTCTTTATGCAAGTCGCAATGAGGCTAAAATTGCATTGCTGCATAAAGAGCTGGAGTCGAAGATTATGCATGAGGAAGATGAAATGGACACTTTCCTTACTGGTGTCAAGGCTATAAATGAGCAACTTATTTCTATAGGCGAAGTCATTTCTGACAGTTCCCTTGTGCAGATTGTTCTTGATGCTTTGCCAGATTCTTACCAGACTTTTGCTAGTACTCGGAGACTTATGACCCAAGGAAATTCTGAAGTTGTCAAGTTTGATGCATTATGCACGTTGCTGTTGCAAGATTCACTTTCCAAGAAAAACAGGGCTAAACAACGTGTAGTTGAATAGGCCTTTATTGCTGCTCAAAGAAAAAAGTGGTAACAATAATGCAGCCACTTCTCATGGTTCTTGTGTGAGTCGAAAGACACCTGTTCCTAATGCTTCTGCTCGCAACATTTTGTCTGGAAATTCTAGCGAAAAGAGCAAAAAGAAGATACGTTGCCATTATTGTAAAGCTAATGATCACTTGATCAAGCAGTGCTCTAAGTTGAAGGCAAAAGAGGCTAAGAAGAAAGAGTCTGATTCCACTACAAATGCATCTATTGTTGAGTCTTCTGTGAAAGTAGATTGTGATGCTGATGTTGATGTAGAATGGGCTTTTAGTGCAGAGCGCACTTATGATCCTTTTGTCTATCATGCATGTATGTTAGTTCTTGCAGATACTCACGTGTGGTACTTTGACAGTGGTGCTACAAAGCACATTACGTCTCATCGTGACTTGTACCTCTCTCGAGGATGTCGCTCACAGGAATCATTTGTGCAAACAATCCCTCTTATCCGGTTAAGGGAGTTGGAAAGATTGTGCTTACTGCTGCAAATGGTAGTTCTTTCACACGTATTGATGCATTATATGTACCTGAGATCAAGAAGAATCTTTTGTCTGTATCTGCACTTACTAGACTTGGTCTTGTAGTCAAATTTGTGGATGACAGATGTACAGTACATAATCTCAGTTTTGGTGATGAAATTATTGTATCTGACATCTTATGCCGTGGGTTGTATAAGCTCACTCTGTATGACAAGTGTGGGCAGAATTTTGCAAATGCAGTTGTGGATTCAAAGGCTATTTCAGATGCAAAACTTTGGCATGCACGTTTTGGGCATCTGAATTTTGCCAATTTTCTGCGTTTGCAGAAATCTGATATGGTTGCTTCTTTGCCGCCTCTTGAAGCACCTGTTAAACATGTTTGTGAAGGTTGTATTTTGGGTAAGATGCAGCGTTCGAAGTTTCCAAAGGATGGTTTGGTTAGGGCCACATGCAAGTTGCAGCTCCTGCATGGTGATGTTTGTGGGCCCATGCAGACTCCGTCCTTGGACAATTACCTTTACTTCGTGACTTTCATTGATGATTACTCCAGGCATGCATGGGTATATCCGCTTAAAGCGAAGTCCAAAGTGTGTTTTTTTTTTTTCTCTCTTTTCCGAGAAAGAGATCCTTCTATTAGTTAATGAAACTGCCCATAGGGCTACAACCACCTCTTCAAGAGAGGGCTACAACAACCATGATGGGGAGACTCTCCCAATGAAAAAACAACATATGTACAATGAGGCTAAATCAAGAGATGGGAGGAGGGAAAAGCCACACAGGTGGTCGGTAGTGCCATCGGAATACACCCTGGACCATGGTGTAGAAACGCCCAGGACGCCAGAGTCGAAGGGAAGCCTCTCTGCGCTGCGTCGGAGCTGCCCTGTAGTCTCTCGGGCTGTCCTCTGAGAGTGTGGATCAGCTCTAGCCAAAGATCGCGAACAGTCTCTGCTGGTGGCACAGGGCGAGCCTCAAAGATGCGGAAGCAACGGGCCTGCCAAATGAACCGGAGTGTCAGGCCACTGATGAGCTCCCAACACTCCTCTCTCTCACTGCACCACTCCTGTGGAGTAAGCTCTGTTGGCAGGCTGGAGTGCTGGTGGAAGATAGCTCAAACTGAAGTGCCGGGCCCGTGAGGGTAGACCAAGCCGCTGCTCCCCAAGTGTATTGTCGAGCCGTGGAGAGAGTAGGCATCAGCCGAAGAACACGAAGCCACACCAGTTGTTCCAAAGGACAGTCCCAAAGACAGTGACGCTGACTCTCCACAAGATGCTCACAAGCTGCACATGCGGCCGATAGACCACTATGCACTAGCCAGCTCCCAACTGCTTTAGCTCTGTGTCCGACCAGCCACTAAAACAAGGTGACTCGCCTCGGCTGTCTGGAATCCCACAACCTCTCCCAGAAGGCTGCCAAGAATTCAGCTGTGCGACTATGTGGTACATCACTTCTTGCTGGATCTTCTCGAGTTCTTGTATCAGCCAGGTAGGAACTTCCTTTGGTCTCGACGTGACACTCAGATAGCCCGAGCCAAAGTGGCTTGGCAAGTCATCACTCTTCCTTGTTCACAGGGAGGGCTTGGGATCATTGACCTAGCACAGCAGAGCAGAGCCCTTCTTGGGAAGTTCATAGTCAGAGGACTTCTTCCAGGTGAGGAGCCCTGGAAGGAGTTCTTGCTACAACGGCTTCATGCTAGGGTGCCTCAGGCTGGAGGCCCCTAGCGACCTTCCACCAGATGGATCTTCACAAAGATGCGCAAAGTTGCTTCGCTGTGAGTTTGCTTCGACAACACCTGGTTGGCCACTACTACTCTGCCAGCCAAAGAAAGTCGTGCTGAGCTCCAGTGTAACAACTTCCTCCTGATAGACAGGAGGAGGGAAGCAATCTGCTGCTCGAGAGACAAGTCCAAACCAACCAGCCCAAGTACCGAACTGCAGTCCCCGGGGGAATCCACCTAAAACCCTCTCCTAGCATCCAATCGGGCACAGGAGCACTACCAACCGAGAAAGCCACTGTCGTTCTCCAGTTGATCAGTGCGCCAGATGCACAACAGAAGGTCTCCAAAGCCTGCTCACACGTGTGAAGGTTGGCCTCCTGGCCATCTAAGTATAAGGCTGAGTCGTCAGCAAACTCAGTGTCCAATAGCTTATCTCCCCGTATAGGGAGTGCTAAGCCCCGTAGACCAACTTGCTGCGACACCAAAAACCTGCTCATCGCCTCAGCATAGAACAGAAAGAGGAAGGGGGCAAGAGGACAGCCCTGTCTGACCGAACGTGCGAGCATGAAGCGATCACCTCTACCTCCTGCCAAAAGTACCTGACTGTGTGTGTGTCTGCACAAAGCTGACACCCCTCTGATCCAAGGATCTGAGAAGCCCATCTTGCGTAGAGTGCCCTCTAGAAAGTCCCAGTCAACTCTGTCGTATGCCTTCTCAAAATCGAGAAGAAAAATCACCAGGTCCTCACCACGTAGCCGCGCTAGGGCAGAAGCCTCCCAAAAAGTAAAGATGTTGTCAAGGATACTGCGCTCCTTGACAAGACCTGTCTGAGTCCCATGTATAAGGCTCTCTAGAAGTGGGTGGATCCTCAAACTCAGAGCCTTGGCAAGAATTTTGTAGGTTGAGTTGAGGATTGTGATGGGGTGCCATTGTCGAATCTCATCCAAGGAGCCACCCTCCTTGGGAGTGAGGTAAATCAAACCCTCACTCATGCTGTCAGGCATCACTCCTGTGTGCAAGATGTACTGAAAAGCACTACAGAGATCTGGGCCAAGCAAGTCCCAGTACTCTAAGAAAAAATTGGGAGTCAACCCATCCTTACCTGGACAGCTACCATGGGGGAGGGCACTAAGAGCCGTGTGCAGCTCCTCAAGATGAATTGACAGCTCAAGCCTCTGACGCATCTCCTCAGTCATAAGGCAAGGCATCTGTGCCCACACCTGCTCCCTGCATGCATCCTGACGCTCTGACCGAGGCTCTGCAGACAGTAACTCACGGTAAAAGTCAGTAGCAGGGCTCAGAAGCAACTGACCCGTCGGGCCTCCTCAACTGACTGACCTTGGCATGCAAATGCCGAGGTCCCACTGTCTCGAAGAAAGCACTAGTCACTCTTTCGCCCACCTATGTCCACTGTGATGCCTGTCGATGGAAAGCAAACTCATGTCAGCGCTCCTCTGTGCTAACAAGCTCCTGGCGAGCCTGCTGTAGCTGCTCCTCCAACCAAGGACTGTCTGGATGCTGCTCCTGCATCCTCTGCAACGAAGCAATGCCCCGTCTAAGACGCTGCTCCTCCTCTCTTACTGCAGCCCGGCGAGCCAAAGACTCCTGGAGAAAGAAACAACTAATCTGAGCTAGTCTTGAGGCCACTCTGTCAGCAGGAGAATCCTGCCTGTCCAAGCTCTCTGCCCAGAGAGCCTCTACTCGCTCTCTGAGTGCAGAGTCCAGCAAGAACCTCTCTGGGATGCGAAGCATCGTGCTCCCCCTCCTCTGCCTAACTGCCACTGTGAGGATCACTGGTGCATGGTCCGAGAAGGAAGTCCCTGCCAGAATGCCAACTATTCCTCCCAAGTCACTGAAATGGTCACTAGTGTACAAGCGATCTATCCGCGATAGATTCACTCCTCCCACCCACTATGTGGTTCGAACGAGAGAAGGCAAGGCTGTCTGGGGGCCTCACAAAACTAGAGTGTTGCCACACATCCGAGACCCTCTAGAGTCATACAAAACCCCTCCCAAGCTGCCAGCTCAACTCCATGCACAGTAGCATGGCTACCACCAATCCTGTCTCATAAGGGTCCTCCAACATGTTGAAGTCCCCCCCTATGCACCAGTGTTTTGCCTGCGGCAGAGCCTCAACTATCTGTGACCAAAACTCTGCTCGTGCACTCGCCACATTGGGCGCATAGATGTTCAGGAAGCCCACAAGGCAACCTTGAACCTGCATAGTAATCCACTGAGCCCTGCGTGACACAATAATCCCTCTGCCCACAATGGCCTACTGCAAAGAATCCGCAATAGTCATACATACCCCAACCTGGATGTCTCCAGGTCCAAAAGTAGCTGACCAAAAAGTATCATATCGTCCACGCAAGAGCTGACCACAACGTCTAATGTGGCTCTCACACAGATGGTGCTCCTGAAGCATAAGGAGATCAATCTCTCCTCCCACAAGGCAGCGCTGAAGCTCCTGACGCAGTCGGCCCCGCTGACGCTGAAACTGGGGCCCACCAAGTCCCTGCACATTCCATGAGACGATCCTCATGGGGAGCTAGAGAGAATAGATGCTGCGGCCGCAACAACTAAGCGTGCTATCTTCGAGGCTGGCTTGGATCGGGAGTAATCCGCATCCGAGCGTCCTCTAGATAGGCGTGACTGCAACGAGTGCCTGGCCCAAGCCCAAGTAGAGCGAGCCGTCCGTAAAGCAACCTCCTCTGTCCAGGCGTCCTCATGAATGTGGACATAGCATGGCAAGCACTGCGTATCGGCAAAGAAGTAGACCACAATGTGTCTACATCCTGCTGTATCTGGCTGGGTCACCACAAACTTGGCCAGTGGCCACAAAGTCTGAAGCATGTCTGTAACTCCTAGTTCTCTTATGTGGTGAGAGAACTCTAGGACTTGTGTGTTTAACCACCCCAACACTGAGTCGAGAGTCCACTCAGTCTGGTCCCTGCTGCAAAGGGGGAAAGAGAAGCCAACCGCTGAGTCCAAGGCCTCTATCCCCCTAGCTGCAAGGAACAGAACATGGACCCTGAAGCAAGCTGCCTCATGGTTTGCTGATGGGTCACCGAGAAAACGTGTGAAGTCGTAGTCGAAGAAGTCCCATCGGCGCCGCAAGTCGATGCTCGTTAGACCACGAGGGATAGCTGCAAAAGGAGACGTTTGTACCTGTAGAGGGGGTCGCAAGAAAGTCTGTCCCTCTCTCGCCAAGCGACTCGTGGCATAGGTGCTGCCAAGAGATCTCCTAGCAGCCAGAGATGGCCCTGCCCCCTGGGTCGGCTGTGGAACTGGAGCGGTAGGGGGGGGGGGGGGGTAGGAGCAGGGGTAAGAGGTGGAGAAGAGGGGCGGGGGGGAGCGGCAGTGGTAGAGGGGTGGGGGGAGGAGGCGGCGGGAGCAGGAGGCGGGGGGGAGGATGATGAGGAGGGGGGGAACTCTGGGGGGGGGGAGGGGCTGTCGAGGGTGAAGCTGAGGTGGGGGCTGAAGCAGGGACCTCATCCTGCTCAAGAGGACGAAACGGTTCCCCGTGGGAACCCACTGCTGCTAGGCAGGCGCCTGCGGACCACTCTGAGTACCAGGCTGTCGCTGTGGCCCCTGCCGTCGTCGACCACGGACTTGCTGCCATCCCTACTCCGCTGGAGCCCCAGGCTCGGAGGGAGGCTTTGCATGTGTGCGCTGTGTGTCTGCCTATGGCTGCTGGCCAGCCCTGGCAGGCTGGGGCTGAGTCTGTGGTGTAGGTCGAGGCCTCCTCCGTGGACAGGCCTTCGCAAGATGGCCCATCTGTCGACAAATGAAACACTGGTTCGGTCGCGTGTCGTCTCTCTCTTTCAGATCAGTTGTTATTGAAGTGCTAAAAGTCTGTTCAGTCTGTTCTTTTCTATTGGCACGTGGTGCCCGTCTTGTGATAGAGTGAATAATCTCCGACATCCCCTGGGACGTACGCACTTGACATGTAATTGTTGTGTACAAGGCCATAATCCCTCATATGAACTCTACAGACGCTCCCAGCTGCTGTAATCTGCGCATCAATCTATCCCTCAACTGTATCAAAAGCTTTGCGGAAATCAACAAAGCTACAATAAATCCTCCTCCCATAAAATCTACCCTCCTTAATAATAGCTCGTAATGTGAGAATGTGATCTAGGGTAGAGAAACCCCTCGAACCAGCTTGGCCTAGCACTCAGATGCCCTCTCTTTCTGCACATCTTCTTAGCTCGTGCGCAATGATGGATGCATATAATCTGGTTAGTGTGTGTCCAAGTGTGTGTCGAATCATGATAGTACGGTAATTCCTAGGCAAAGTAGGGTCCCCAGATTTGAAAATAGGTGCAATCGTGGACATGCTCCAAGTATCAAGGAAACCCTCACACATAGCTCTACTAAAAATATCAATGCAAGAAGATGAGCCAAAAGATCCTTCGCATGTATAAAATGCTCAGCTACCAAGCCGTTATGGTCGTATGAACTCTCAGTCTTCATCCTATCAATAGTCTTTTTTACGATTTCTGCAGTAAAGGAAGTTCAAGTGCGTGGTGGATCGGGTAATAACTTCTGGTCCGGGGCCATGTAGAGAGAAGTAGCATACTCATCCCATATGTCTGTAGGTTTATTAGCTGCTGCTGGGAAGTGCCCACGAAACAATCTCCAAGCCTCACCGGAGTCTTGGCTCAAGAATAATTGATATAAATATCTCTCCAGCTGAGTGAGGTAAGCTCTCTTCTTTCATTGCACAAGGTGCCGAAAGGTAATCCATGACTGTCTATGAGTGGTGCCCATGAGTACCTCCCTCAGTAGTCTTTTGTCTCTCAACGCTCATCATACCAACTGTCCTCGGGCATCTTCTCAGAGCAAGGTCTCTCTGAAGGGCGGCTCTGTGGGAAGGCCTGTGCTACTGCATCATGTGGTGTGTCTATCAGCACCTGTGTGAGCTCATGAAGAGCGTGCATTGGATCCTCCATGCTCATCAATATAGATAGAGTGTATCTCCCTCGTAAATGTATAGCGAGTGGGCCTGGGACGGTGCAACTATATCGTAAGAGAAACTAAGCGAAAAGTGAGGACATGATCCACTACCACCCCAATTGGCCTAGGGCCCACCACAAAATCATCAAGTATATGGAATGAAACTGGGTGTAGTCATGACATAATCCACTGTACTAGCTCCATGACGATGGGGGAAACAAGTGAAACTGCCTGACTTAGGGAATCTTCCAATACCATTCAGGATGGCTAAACCATGTGCACTGTCCATGTTAGTAAGAAATCTGTCATACTCCGTCTTCTCTCTATCATGTGAGACTCTGCCCAGACCCATGTTAGTGGTATCAAGCTCTCTCAACATCTCCGCAGAGGTGTCATAGAAGACTAACTGGCACTACGCTATCCTGGCGTTGAGATCTCCCAAAATCATGATATCACCATCCCTCGACAATTCCCGTATACACATCGAAAATAGTAAATGGTGATTTCCCTCTAGGCTTGCATAAGCTGAAGTACTAGGTGCAAAATAGCATATAGCAATATATAGGTATCTGCCAGTCTCAAGCCTCAATCTCACCCACATATGTTTGGCCTCAGTCTCACCCACATATGCCTGCCAAGATCATCTTTGCGAGCAATGTGTATCATCGGCTGTAACTTCTCCGTGTAAAGTAGAGACTATCCGCCAGGGCGGACCCTCGTCCCCTGAGCTCTAACATGTGGTAAACTCTATCCAGGTGCGTGATGGGTCTGCGAGTAAAATACAATGTCCCTCCTAGTGAAGCTGTCCTCAAACGCCCATTTTACTCGGATGCATACAGCCTAGCCAATGTGTGACCAACCATGATGGTGCGATAATTTCCAGGAATCATGGGATCTCCTGATTTGAAAATAGGTACGATTGTGGACATACTCCAAGTCTCAGGAAAACCCTCATACATGGCTCGATTAGACATCATAGCAAGAAGTTCTGCAAGCATATCTCTTGCATGGATGAAGTACTCTTCTACCAGACCATCATGGTCATGTGCTCTCCCTGTCTTCATCCTGTCAATGGCTTTCCTTACCCTCTCAGCCGTAAAGAAAGTACATGTCTCAGGGCATGTCTCCGGTGGGTTTGGCAAAGGTGGCTGCCCTGATGCTGTGTAGAAAGATGTGACATATTGCCCCCATGTCTTTGTGGAGGTGATGGCGCCGCGAGAGAGAGAGAGAGAGAGAGAGAGAGAGAGAGAGAGAGAGAGAGAGAGAGATTTTTTAACGTCTATAAAGAGGCCGAAATCGGCCTATGAGACAAATCAAAGTACATGAGGTGGGTGTCCTCTGTGTATCCATAAAGGATAAAAGGGTACAAAAGTAAAAGTAAACTATCCTGTGTAATGTGTGGAGGGAGGTGATACAAAGAGGGTGGGGGTGGAGCTCCCAAAACTGGGGGAGAGATGCAATCCTATATGTTGGGGTAAATACAATCATGAGATGCTATCCTATCTCTAACTCTTCCAGTCCCATAATCAGGGTGTAATACATGATGCATGGATGGGTAGGGTGCGGACAATCCGCGTAAGATGGCGGCTGGGATCTGCAAAAGCCCGAGTACGTCGCTCCTCCAAGGATCTGTAGTAGTGCTCCTGGATCTCTTGGATCTCTCTGTTGTAGGCGGGGTGCCCTACGTCCATGCGTGCATGGGCGTCTGCAAGCTCGGACCTCCTCAGCTTGCTGAAGAGTCACTCCTCTCTGGGTGGTCGAAAGTGATGGTGTTGCTATGGTCCTCTGGAAAAAGTCCGTGAGCTGTGTTTGGCGCTCGTCTCTCATCCCTAGTGCTGCCTGGAGGAGGGAGTCCTGATGCTGCTGTGCCTCTATGAGGAAGCGGCCGAGTTGTCGCTGGTCTCTGGACTCAAAGATCTGATGTAGAGTGGGCTGATCTGCAAACAAGGTCAGATATCTGCCTCTAATCTCCTCATATGCTCTACATCTGCATACGTAATGCTCCTCGCTCTCAACCTCTGCTGTGCAAAGTCTGCATAGCCTCTCTGCTCTGGGGACATGTGCCGCTCTCCCTGCCTCAATCTCTAGCTGGTGTGATGATACTTTGAGCTGTCCGATGGCGATCCGTTCTCTATGTGGCATATAGACATCCATGTATCTCGGTCTCTGGATGAAACCATCTGCTACAATAGTGAGGAAGTGGTCTCTGTAGTACTGCCTCTTCGTGGGAAGAGGCTCTCTGGGTGTGATCCATGTCTCCCTGATGTATAGCTGCCAGAGATCCTGTCTGAGAACTCGATTCCTCTTGATGTGTGAGAGGCGTATGTGAGGGGAGTCGGGATCATACTGAAAAGGGGGCAGATCCGTGATGTCCAAGCCATGGGATGTAAACCACTCTATGACCTGTGAGTACCATGCCCTCGTGTCCCCCTCCTGATGCAGCTGTATTGATGCCTCAAAAGCTCTGCGGGTGAGTCTGTCTGGTGGGAGCTCTCGCATGCGCTGTATGAAACAAACTGTCTGAAAGAGAGCCTCTACTAGCATCGGTGGGGTAGCTAGCTCTGCTATGATGATATCATGTGGTACTGAGGGTTTGCTGTGGAGCAAACGGGAGATCATGATGATCTGTGGGCGCTCTATCTGTGTCCATAGGGATGCGGATAGCATTGGAGCCCATACAACGGCTGCATACATCATGGCAGGTGTGACTAGAGTGTCAAAAAGCCACCCCTTGGTGCGGGGCTTTGGAAGTGGGCCTGATGGCATCTGCGCTCCAAGGTGGCCAGCGCTGCATATCCTCGTGTAAGCCGGTCTCGGGCTGCCTGTGCCATGAAAATCTACCAGTGGTGCCAGTGAAAGTCACCCCCAGGTACATATTATGCTTTATGCTGATGATATCATCCTAGTTTCTGAGACACAGGAGGGACTACAGAGCCACCTACGAGCCTTGGATGATTTCTGCACACATCGAGGGCTCACAGTGAACCTTGGCAAGACCAAGGGCATGATCTTTCACACCTCCAGGACAGTGCGGAGCCGAGCAGTACTCACAATAGCAGGCGGGCAGGTCGATGTGGTTGATTCATATGTATACTGGTATACCTGCCAAGTCTGATCCCGCCCCTCCTGCGCGTAGAATGTAATCTGATATCTCGTCGATGTAGAGACCAAATAGAGTCGGGGAGAGGGGACATCCTTGCTTCACACCAATAGTGCTAGCAATGGAATCCGATAGTCCACCTGGGCAGCGCACTCTATCAGAGACCTGTGCGTATAAAGAATGAATGGCCCATATCATCTCAGATGCTATCTGTAGCTCCTGAAGGCGCTGGAAGAGTCTCTCTCTAGGGATAGTGTCAAAGGCCTTGCGGAAATCCACAAAGCAGCAGTAGAGTCTCCTCTTCCGTGCTTTCGCTCCATCGATCAGGCAGCGAAGCACGAAAATGTGGTCGATAGTCGAGAAAGTGCGTCGAAAGCCTGCCTGTCCTAACGCTCGTATCCCTGATGCCTCTGCATGCGTGCTAAGCTCTGCCTCAAGAACAACCCCATATAGTTTGGCCAGTGTGTGGCCAATCATGATAGTCCTGTAGTTCCCTGGATCCAGGTTGTCGCCAGACTTGTGGATAGGCACGATGGTGTGCATAGTCCACTCCTCTCGTAGTCCCTCAACCAAGGCACGGTTGAAGAGACGTGCTATCAAGGGGGAAAGAGTGTCTGCTGCATATATCAAGTGCTCACTCTGTAGTCCAGTGTGATCTGCTGATCGGCCATGCTGAAGGCGTCGGATGGCCCTCTCCACCATGCTAGATGTGAAGAAAGTCGAGGTGGTAGGTCGAGGATCAGATGGCTCTGGGATCAGTGGCTGCCCAGGTATCTGGTACAAGCGCTCGGCATAATCATGCCAAATCTGGGGGTCCTCCAGGGGGGTGGTGGGGCGTGGCTCTCTCAGAATCCTCCATGCTATGGCGCAGTCTATACTCATAAGAAGGTGGTATAGCTCAAGCTCCTGTGCCTCCTCGAAGGCCCGCCGTTTACGGCGTGTGATGGCCTTCATCTGTCGTCTGACCTTGCTCTCAGTAATCTCCTCTAAGGCTCGTCGAGCCCGTAGCTGTCTGTATAGATCTCTGCACTCCCCGTTGTACCAGCGATTCTGGGGCATCGTCCCAGAGGGGGGGGGGGGGGTCGGCCACTGTGGGTAGTGTGTGGAAAGCAGCTGAGGGCTGAGGTGTGTAGAACTGCTGAGAGCTGGCTAGTGAGTGTAGAGAGTTGTGTGTCTGGGTCGAGAGTGTAGATCCCCTCATATACATGTGATGAGTAAACGTGGGCTAGCTCATGTGTGAAGTGTATAGTGGTGTATGGTGTGGATGTAGGTGGTGTATGTGAGATGGGTGAGCCAGTGAGAGAGAGGGCGAGATATGCGTGGTCAGCCCCAATAGGCAATGGTGGGATGGTGAAGGATGTGAGTAGGTGGGATGTCTCTCTCAAGCCAATGATGTAGTCCACTGTACTACCTCCGCTGGCTACTGATGGCAGTATACAAGTCAGGCCGCCGGATGATGGCCATTGCGCCATCCGGTTATAGATAACGAGACGGTGCTGTGATCCCAAGCGAAGTAGGTGCCTCCCATATGGTGTGGGTGTGGTGGTATCACTAGAGATCCTCTCTGCCCCCGTGTCCTCCATAGTGGATAGTAGCTCTGGGTCGTCGAAGTCGTAAATATCACACTGTCTACTCTGTGTCCTGGCATTGAAATCCCCCGTGAGGAAGACTTCACCCAGTCTAGAGTACTCCATGATCTCGTCCCTAAGACATGCATATGGTGAGTGTGTATCATCCTCCTCCTCTCCTCCGTGTGTGTGTACCTCCTCTGTCTCCCCTCCACCTGTCTGTGCAAACCTGGAGCTGCTAGGTGCAAAGTAGCATACGGCGATGTAGAGGATGTGCTCCTCAGATAGCTCAATCCGTATCCACATGTAGCGTGCCTCTGGATCGCGTGCTACTATCTATATCCTGCTATGAAGTGAGCGGCGGTAGAGGACTGCTACTCCGCCAGATCCTCTAGAAGTGTTGTGCCGTGTACACTTCCTGTGTGTAGACTCCCATTGGTAATCCTGTACTCGGGGTAGGCCTCTCTGAACTCTCGTGTGTCTCTGTGAGGAGAATGATGTCTCTACCATGCATCACCTCTTCCAGTCTCCCTGGATGTGTCCACAAAGAGCCATTGCAGTTCCAAACTGCCATGTGTATCTCCTCGTATAGTGTCTCATAGGCCGTGAGTCCCTATGCTACGGCTTTGCCATCAATGATGACGCGACCATCGCGATAGGAGGCCCGTTTTCCTTCTTTGCGTGCTTGTTGTATGCGAGGCATGCATGCTCTTCTATGCTCTACTTGCATCCTTGTGAGGTCATCATCTAGGTAGATGGGGGGGCCCGTGAGACCTCGTAAAATTAGGGTCCGTGCTTCCTCCGATGAAAATTGGAGGATAAGAGGCCTCTTCTTGATGGGGTCTTTGCGGGCTCGCCAAGCTTTGGTGAAGGGGGTTGATTCCTCTATTTTGTATCCAAGAGTGGTACATAAAGTCTTGCCATCTTTGTTGGGGGTGGAGTCCTTCACTTCTTCAATGCCGGTGACTTGTATGTTGAGGCGACGGGCATGGCGCATTTTTTCCTCTTCGAGGGTGGTGTGTACAAGGAGAGCTTCTTCCTTGTGTGCATCCTCTTTTGCTTCTTTCTTGACGTTCTTCTTGACCACTTCTACCCATCCCTCTTTCGTTGCTTCGAGAGTGTCTTCCAAGCGTTCGGTGAGGGCTTTAGTGAGCTCCTCTTTAATGGCCTCTTTGGTTTCATTATTGATTTCCCCTTCTTCGGGGGTGAGGGAAGCGATGGAGGCCTTGAGGATGGCCATTTGTTCTTGCATTTCCTCCTTCTCCTTTTTCCATTCCTCTTGGGTTCCTTTCCACTTGTCGGTCTCCTTCTTGTGCTCTTGTTCTTTAGTCTCTTTCTCCTTGGTCCATTCTTCTTTTTCCTTATGCAAGGCTTCCACCTCTTTCTCAAGCTTGGAGAGGCGGTTAATGATAGTGTTGATGGTGGAGTCCACCAACTTCTTCTTGTTCTCTTTGATTGCGGTGTGGAGTTTGTCGTCCATCTTGGCCATTTCTTCTTTGGTCACTCCTTTCGCCATGTCGGGCCCGTCTCGGTGTCGGTTTGCACAAAGCACCTGTTCTGTACTTTTGAAAAAGTTGCAAGAATTGCAAAATCTCTGTGAAAAATTGCAGAAATTGTATTTTTGAAAACTTCTTTCTCACAGAATTCCTGTGTGTATGGCTGGACCTGCATTCCTGGAAAAGGGCCTGCGTGTAGGGCTGGACCTGTCCAAGCTTGGTGTGAGCAGTCAAAAATGCAGCAGGTACTCAAAAATGAGCCCGCTGCTGACCAGGTAGGGGCCTGGGGAGGGTGCCGCTGGCGCGAGCTGGGGGGGGGGGGGGGAGTGGCGCGAGCCTGTGGGACGAGAGAGAGAGAGAGAGAGAGAGAGAGAGAGAGAGAGAGAGAGAGAGAGAAGGAGAAGGAGAAGGAGAACGTCTTCAAAAGGCCAAAATGACCTATGAGACCAAAAAGTTACAATTGTTGAATCTCATACCATGTCTGAGTACAGAAATTACCAAGTTACAAGGTTACCAAGTTACAAAGAACTAACACTAAAACACTAAGGCACTAAGGAGAGGGGGGTTTGTGGGTTCAGATGAAATCTCTCATCAGTCGTCGCTGTCGGATCTCATCGACTTCCTCCATGGTCAGAACTCTGGTTGGGCGTCTTGCATGTCGAGCTAGAGTGATCTGTATCTTCTGTTGCAACCTTCGTCGGTATGGGAGACCCCCCGAGGTCGTGGACGTCTGGATCTACCAAGTTCAGTGGCTCTGTCAAGAGGTGGCGGTTGATCTTGCTGATGGACTCGCTCAGTACTTCTTTGCATTTTTGGATGGCATCCTCCACCAGGTCATCCTTGCTATTCGGCTTTCTCATGATTGAGAGGCCGCGACAAGGGGGGGGGGGGGGAGAGGGGGTACCGGAGAGAGGAAGAGTTTTTTTTTTTTCCTTCTCTCTCTCTCTCTCTCTCTCTCTCTCTCTCTCTCTCTCTCTCTCTCTCTCTCTATACGCGAGCAGACCTATTCTCTCTCTACGCTCTCGGATTTTCTCTCTCTACGTATTCTCTCTCTACCCCTCAAATCCATCCACTCTCTCTCTACGCCTAAATTTCTCTCTCTCTTTACGTTAGGAAAGACCACTCTCTCTCTACGCTACAACTCCCTCCTCTCTCTACGCTCGTGCAAAAGGGGCCATTCTCTCTCGGGGGGGGGGGGGGGGGGGGGGAGCAAAGGTTAGGTTAGGGTTTCGGGGAGCGGGTTGCAGAGCGCGCGAGGGCGGGTGCAGAGGAGCCGCGAGCAGGGGCAGTACAGAACAGCGCAAGCAAGGGGGCAGCGGGAGGGGGGGGGGGGGACAGCGGGAGAGAGGCCTTTGGCTGCGGGTGGGCGCGAGGGCGGGTGCAGAGCAGCCGCGAGCAGGGGTGGTGCAGAACAGTGCGAGCAGAGGGGGGGGGGGAGGACAGGCGAGAGAGAGAGAGAGAGAGAGAGAGAGAGAGAGAGAGATGAAATGAAATGAAATGTTATATTAACATCATCAAAAGGCCAAAGTGACCTATGAGACCAGAAAGTTACAATGCGGTGTATCTGATACAATGTCAGATTAACAAAATATACTACGGAATCCTAAACTAAGCTGATAGGTGTGAAAGGTGAAATGGCGTGAAATGTGTGAACTAAGCAGTACAATGTGTAGACAATATGGAGGGAAGCAGAGATCCATCTTCATCTGCACTCTGGACGACGAAAAAGTATGGCTCGAATCCTTTGCTGTAGCCTCCTTCGAAACTGTGTAGCTCCTCTTCTCCATTGGGGTACCGATGCCCCTACCACTTTCAACCGATTCATGAAAGATCTTTGCAGAGAGAAATTTGGATGCCATTAATTGGTACCACGCATGACAAGAAGCACAGTTGACCGCGCACCTAGAGGAAGCCGAGGATGGCAGGCCCCTTTCTTTCAATTGAACCGACTTCCAAGACAAGCTCAAGGCGCGGTTTATGCCACCACAGCACGGTTGAAAGACGATTGGCACAGTCTCAATATAGTTGTTGTAGCACCTTGCCCCTTTTTCTTCTCAATTAAGCATTCTGCATATGTGACGTTCCTAGAAATCTTCCATTGCCATGGTCCCTTAATTTCCCCATTGCCAAAAATTCCACTTGGCTGCAGGTCATCACTCATAATTACTGTATCCGTCTAGATCTCCCTAGCTCCAATGCTCGGTCTATGAGAATGCCAGTAGTGCGGGCAGACCTCTCCACTGTTGGCTGCTCCTCTGTCTGTTCTTCTGGGTGTACAATATCTAGTGTAAAGAAATCTGTGATCTGTCTCTGGGGTTGTCTCTCTTCAGCTCTCCTTAGTAAAGTTTCTCTATGCCTGTGTAACTCAAGTAGAGAGAGAGAGAGAGAGAGAGAGAGAGAGAGAGAGAGAGAGAGAGAGAGAGAGAGAGAGAGAGAGAGAGAGAGAGAGAGAGAGAGAGAGAGAGAGAGAGAGAGAGAGAGAGAGAGAGAGAGAGAGAGAGAGAGAGAGAGAGAGAGAGAGAGAGAGAGAGAGAGAGAAATGAAATGATATATTAACGTCTACAAGAGGCCAAAATGACCTATGAGACCAACTGATTACAATGATGAGTCTAGTACCAAGTCTGGGTACAAACAAGAAAACTACAAACAAAGAACTGATAGGAGTGCTACCGACTCCTATGGGTGGCTGGTAGGCTGAGCAATGGTATCACCATAAAGGTACAAAGTGGGGATAAGTGTCACCATGATACAATATAGCAGTAGCATGAAGCCTATCCCGATCGACATTCTGGGTGTCGTGCTAGAATCCTGTGGATCCTCTGCCGCAATCTCCGCCGGTGCTGCGTGGCTCCCCTCCTCAGTCGCGGTCGTCTCGATCTCCCTAACTCTGTAGCTCGATCAATGAGAGTACCGCTGATGTGTGTATGGGTGGGAACCGAGCTCTCTGGTGGTGGTGTCCCCTCTGACTCTGTGGTACTCAGACTGAAGAAATCTGAGATGCGTCTCTGGGACTGTCTCTGTCTTTGCCCATTCAATAGAGCGTCTCTATGTCTCTGAATCTCAAGTAGGAATAATCCGAGACATCTTTGATCCTGATATCTCATGGCTCTGTCTAACGAGTCAAAACCATCTCTGAATAGACAATGAAAGCGTCCCCGTATCTCATAGTAGACTGTGCAGCGACATATGTAGTGAAACTCTGTCTCTGGCTCTGCATGGCATAACTGACATATCCTACTGTCTGCTGGTATGCCTCTGAATCTACCTGTCTCAATCCCAAGCTGGTGTGAAGATGTGCGAATCTGGCCAATAGCACATCGTAACCTATGAGATAGATGTGTGTCCATGTAACTGGGCCGTGTGACAAATCCGTCTGTCGTGAGTTGAAGAAGATGTTCTCTATAGAAAACCCTCTTCGTACCCAACTCCCGTGATGGTTCTATCCATGTCCTCTTGCTATCAAGCTGGATAAGATCCTGCCGAATGAGTCTAGTAGTCTCCATCCGTGTAAGAGCCAAGGATGGTGCATCAAGAGAATACTGGAAAGGGGGCAGCCTGTCCATGCTGAAACCATGGCTCTGAAACCATGAGCTCATCTGTGCATACCAACATGATGTATCTCCCTGTAATGCCAGCTGTCTGGATGACTCGAAAGCAAGCCTGGCATACCTGTCCCTGGTGGTGTCCCATAAGCTGTGTACAAATGATAGTGATCTGGTGAGTGCCTCAACCTCCATAGGTGGGGCAGCCAGCTCCGCTCGTATGATGTCATGTGGGACTGAGGCCTTGGCTCTAATCAGCCTAGAAATCATAGATATCAGGGGTCTCTCCATATTAGTCCATCCAGCACTGTCAATAGACGGTCCCCAAACCTGAACCGCGTAGTGCATAACTGAAGCGACCAAAGTATCGAAAAGCCAGAGCTTTGTTCGAGGTTCCTGGAACTGAACTTGCGAACAAATCCTCTCTAAACCACCTAGGGCTGCATAGGCACGAGTCAATCTAGTGTCTGCTGCCACTTTCAGTGTGAACCTCGGTCCACTAAAGACCACCCCAAGATATGTGTATGCATCAGTGTACTCCATACTGTCCTGTCCATATGTGAAAGTAGGTGCTGATCTCCTAACCCACTGTGGCGTGGTATTAAATACCAGGACCTTGGTTTTACCAAGGTTGACAGACAATCCACTATCCTCTGCAAAACTATGCAATGCGTCCAAATGTCTCTGCATACCCTCTGGCGATTCTGATATCAACACGATATCGTCAGCATACAATAAAAGAGGGATCCATGTCCCTGCAAGCTGAGCACCTCTATCTCCTCCTCTGTCAATATAATCAGAGACCCCATCAACATACATACCAAATAAAGTAGAGGACAGTGGGCATCCCTGTTTCACTCCGATGGTGGAGTGAACTATGTCGGATATCCCCTCTGATGTGCGTACATGACCCATCACTGAACTGTACAATGCCATGATCCCCCACATCAGCTCTGTGGGTACCCCCAATTCCATAAGCCGGTGCATCAATCTGGCCCTCGGCACTGTGTCAAAGGCTTTGCGAAAATCCACAAAGCTGCAGTATATCTGTCTACCATGTGCTCGACCCTCGTCAATGATAGCTCTGAGTGTAAAGACATGATCTAGTGTGGAGAAACCCCTTCTGAAACCAGCCTGCCCAGGTGCTCGTATGCCCATAATCTCTGCCCAACTGCTCAGCCTATGCTCGAGGATGGATGCATATAACCGTGCCAATGTGTGTCCTACCATGATAGTACGGTAATTCCCCGGCACTGTGGGGTCACCTGTCTGGAAGATAGGTACAATAGTAGATAATCTTCAAGACTCAGGGAGACCCTCACACATGACACGGTTGAATAGCCGTGCAAGCATCTCTGCCAACAAATCCCCAGCATGTATAATGTGCTCTGCTACCAAACCCTCATGATCCTGTGCCCGTCTGGTCTTCATCCTGTCAATGGCCTCCTGTACCATCTCAGTGGTAAAGAAGGTGCTCGTAGCCGGACATGGCTGTGGTGGGTCTGGTAATGGTGGTTGTCCAGGTACAGTGTATAAAGATGTTGCATACTGCCCCATATCTCTGTAGAAGTAATCACTGGTGGGGGAGACTTCTCATGGAATAGACGCCAAGCCTCTCCTGAATCTCTACTAAGGAAGAGCTGATATAAATCTTGCTCCATCTGGACCAAGAAAGCTCGCTTCTTCCGCCGCACTAGTCGTCGTGTAGCAATGCGAGACTGTCTATAGGTGATCACTCCCAATGTAAGGTCCCGCTGTATCTGAGCTCTCCTCTGTCGACATTCCTCATCATACCAGTTGTTCTGAGGCATGTGCCCAGAGCGACGTCTCTGCCCAGGCTGAGTGTGTGGATATGCCTCTGTCGCTGCCCCATGTAATGTCACTGTCAGCATAGATGTGATCTCCTCCACTGTGTATACTGGCTCTGATGGGCATAAAAGCCTACGTATCTCCTCTACATAGACTGAGTCAGTCTCTGGTGTAAAAGTATAGCGTGTATGTCCACCACCCCGTGAGGCCTGAGATGTATTGTACTCAAAGGAGACTGATAATGTTAAAAGTGCATGATCTACTGCTATCCCAACTGGCCTGGGCCCCACTGTGAAATCCTGAATGTGAGAGATAAAGCTCGGATGTGTCAGAACATAGTCTACAGTGCTGGACCCATGTCTATGTGGAAAACAAGTAAAACCTGTAGACAATGGGAAAGTCGTTAAGCCATTCAGTATGGCTAAACTGTGAGTAGTCGTCATCTCTCTCAGGTATCTCCCATACTCTGTATGCTCTCTGTCGTGTGAGCATCTCTCAAGTCCCAACTCCTCTGGCTCTAGCTCTCTAAGCATATCCTCTGATGTGTCATAGAAGACTGTCTGTGAGCTGCCTGTACGGGCATTGAAATCCCCCAGGAGTATGATGTCTCCATCTCTGGAGAACTCCCAGATATCACCATCAAGTACAGAGTAAGGAGACTGTCCTCTGGGTGAAGCATATACTGAAGTGCTAGGAGGAAAATAGCATATGGCGATGTACAAGAAACGTCCAGTCTCTGCCCTCAGCCTCACCCACAAGTATCTGGCCTGATCATCTCTCCGAACTATGTGCAATAGTGGTTGGAGCTCCTCTCTGAAAAGAACTGCTACACCTCCTGATCCTCTAGTCCCATGCGCAGTTCTGGTGCATGTCCTACAAGCTGTCTCCCATCTGTATCCTGATATGTGCGGCATCAACTGTCCTGGAGCCTGATGAGTCTCTGAGTAGAAAACAATGTCTCTGTCTCTGAAGCTATCCTCAAAGGCCCCCACATCAAGTCTATACGAACCATTACAGTTCCAAACTGCCATCCTGAGAGTGGTCCCATAGGTCTCGCACCGTCATGTAGAGCGGTGCTCTGTAAACACTACTCGTCCATTTCTGTAGAAAGCTAACTTCCCCTTCTCCCTTGTTGCTATAATCTCTGGCATGACCTCTCTCATATGCGCAAGCTGTGAGAGCGTAAGATCATCTCCTAAAAAGATACCTGTTTTCTTGAGGGTTGGCCTCTTCTTTAAAAAGTCTTTCTTTTCTTCCATGGAGGGAAAGCGCAAAATGAGAGCCCGTCCTTTTGAACTCTCCCCATTACCTTCACTCTTCTTGCCCACTCTCCAAGCTTGTGTGTGCGAGGGCTTCTCCACCCCCATCATGGACATGAGGCTCTTCACCTCTTGGTCCACCTTATCTGAATCTTTTAGGCCGGTCACTCTCACGTGTAGAGCGCGTACCCTTCTTCGTTGTTCCTCTTCTAGTGTTTTGTTGATGATGTCGGGTGTAGTCGGAATTTCCTTGCCTTTTCCCTTCTTGACAACTTCAATCCATTTTTCAGCCTCGTCCATTTTCTTTTGCGTTTTGGAGAGAACCTCCACCCATGAGGTCTTCATTTCTCCTTCCTCCTTTATTTCTTTGACTTGTGCTCGTATACTATTCAGCTCGTCAATCATTGATGGCTGAATTTCCCCATCTTCAAGGCGTCTTCCCTCTTTGGTTTCGTCGAGTTCCTCCCGAAGGGCTGAGATGCTACTTTTTAAAGCTTGAATTTCATCCCGGAACTCCTTGCGTTCTAGTTCCCTCGCCTGTTCCTCCCTCTTTTTCCATTCAAGAATTAAATTCTTCTCTTTCTTCCACTCATCCATGTGGGCTTTGCATTCTTTCAACTCCTTTTCAATGGCTGTCATCCTCTTGCTTGTGACCATGTAGTGCGCCGTGTTAGGGAATAAAGGCCTAAGTGCCTTGTACTTATAACTTATAAGTTAAAAAGACTTATAAGTGAGGGGGCCCAAGTGTGAATGGCCCCCTAGTCACTTACTCATATACTCAAATATGAAGCCCAAAAGAACATTAGCGTGGTTTTTCCCAGATTTCAACGAGCTCTCTCTCTCTCTCTCACGTTTTCTCTGCGTGTGCTCTTTCTACGCCAATCTCCTCTTCTCCTTCACTCCCATTGCATAGGACAACAAGTGGGCTCTCTCTCCTGCTCCCCCACACATGGTATCAGAGCTTTAGGGTTTCCAAGAGAGCCATCTTCGCAACACAGATCAGAATTCTGTTTTTGCTCGCTGCGGGAAGGATATTCAACCGTTTTCGATCAACTCTGTCGCGAAGGGATCCTCTCACCGTGTAGAATCGACCTCCGGTGACAGTTTCCCCAAAATTAGGGTTTCAAAACCTGGCGAACAGCAGCCTATTTCTGCTGAAATTGACCAATTTCGGGGTCAATTTGATGCAATTTCATTAGGGCAAGTCTCACAGGTCAATCTTACAGGTGTTTCCACCAACGAGGTTCTGAAAATTCAGCAAAACAGGTGTTTACAGGTCTGATTTTTGCCCTAAAACAGGGAATTTCAGCAAGCAAATGATGTATACACCTTGTGGAAACCTTTGGTAAGGGTTTGGCAGTGAATGTACGCTGTTTTGGGGTGATTTCGCGTGAAATTTGCTCGCTGTTTTTCTGTAACAGCAAGCTGTTTTTTGCCCGATTGCGCACATTTGGGCGTGTTTAGGTCGGCAAAACAGGGTTTCAGTGTTTCCAATCACTCAGAATAGCTTCTAGCAGTGAAAGTGGCAATTTGTTGCACATTCGCAAGCTTGAAGGTGCCCATAACTTTGCTATATGGAAGAAGCAATGTTATAATGTGTTGTTGCAGAAGAAACAGGCGAAACCTATTAAGTTACAGGGTGTGAAACCGGTTGATATGGAGGTTGAAGAATGGGAAGAAGTGGACGAGTTGGCTCGCTCCACGATCATGCTTTCGGTGTCTGACAATTTACTCTTCAATGTAGAGAATGAACAGACAGCATGGGGCATGTGGAAGCGTTTAGACGAGTTGTATGCACAGCAGAGTGCTGCCAGTAAAGTGTATTGGCTCAAGAAGCTTATGGATCTCCGCATGAAGGAGGGCACGCACATGTCGGTGCACCTCAATGAATTCAATTCTATTTTCAGCCAACTGACAGAGCTGAAATTCACGATTGATGAGGAGTTCAAAGCTACTTTTCTGCTATGCACATTGCCCGAGAGTTGGGATGTATTCCGGACAGCTCTTAGTAACTCAAGTGCGTCACTTAAGTATGCAGATGTAGAGAGTTCTCTCTTGATGGAAGAGATGAACAGGAAGAACACCACAGGTGGGTCTTCTAATGCATTGCACTTGAGAGGCAGGTCTCAACAGAGGGAGAAATCTGACAGTAAGGACAGGGCACGCAGCAAATCTCGTAGGAAAGATGTTGTGTGTCATCATTGTGGAAAGAAAGGGCATTATAAACGGGAATGCTATGAGTGGAAGAAAGAGAAGAACAAGGGTGCTGAAACTGATGCAAGGGACAAGGGAAATGCCAAGAAGAGCACTGTGCTGATTGAGGAAATCAATGTTGCTAGTAGTTGTGACAGTGACAGCAGCACTGATGTACTCAATGCCTCTTCTGTGGATGCACATACCCTTGCTATGGGTTCTGATGTGGACATGCATACTTGGATTCTTGATTCAGGTGCCTCCTTTCATGTAACACCTCATAGGGATTGGTTTACACAGTACTCAGGTGAGGTGCAGGGCACTGTTTATTTGGGAGACAACTATGCATGTGACATTGCAGGTATTGGCAGTGTCCAGTTTTCCTTTGCTGATGGTATGACTTTTGTTTTGCACAAAGTGTGTCATGTGCCACAACTCAAGAAGAGTTTGATTAGTACAGGGCAGCTAGATGATGCAGGCTATCACACCACTTTTGGTGATAGCAAGTGGAAAATTTGTAAAGGGGCCCGGATTGTAGCCAAGGGTTGTAAATCGGACACTCTGTATCCTTTGCATGTATCTAGTGTGCGTGACCATGTTGTCGCCGTAACCGAGCAGCCAAGTGTTTCTTTGTGGCATGGCCGGTTGGGACACATGAGTAAGAGAGGAATGGAAACTCTGTCTCGTTGCGGTTATTTGCCGTGTTTGAGGTATGCTGATTTTTCTCATTGTGAGCACTGTATTTATGGTAAGCACAGTCAAACACCGCACAAAAGGTCACTTTCTTTGAAGTCTGACAGGTTAGACTTAGTGCATTCCGATGTATGTGAAATGCCACAGTTGTCCTTAGGGGGAAAGAAATATTTTGTCTCGTTTATCGATGATGCTACACGTAAGGTGTGGGTGTATCCAATACGTGCTAAAAGCGATGTTTTGGATACTTTCAAGAAGTTTCTTGCGTTTGTTGAGAATCAAACTGACAAGAAGCTTAGGTCTTTGCGCTCAGACAATGGGGGGGAGTATGTATCAAAAGCATTTATTGACTTTTGTGCTACTAAAGGTATTAAAAGAGAGCTCACGGCTCCTTTTAATCCCTCTCAGAATGGAGTTGCAGAGAGGTTGAACCGGACTATCCAAGAGAAAGTTCGGAGTATGCTGTCACATGCTGCATTACCTCATGGTTTTTGGGCAGAAGCTGTGTAAGCAGCTATTCACTTGATTAATCGCTCACCTAGCAAGGCTTTGGGTGGAAAGGTGCCTGAGGAGGTGTGGTCTGGCAAGCCACCCTCATATGCACATTTAAGAGTGTTTGGTTGTGAGGCCTATGTTCACATCCGGAGTGAACTGCGCACCAAACTAGAACCAAAGTCTCATAAATGCATTTTCCTAGGATATGGTGAGGATGGTGAAATGGGGTATAGATTATGGGATCCCGCATTACGGAAAATCATACGCAGCAATGATGTCATCTTCAATGAGAATTGCATGCACAAACAGCCCACAAAGGTCGAGGAAGTGCGCCGGGTTGTTTTTCGTGAAGATGTTACATATGGACAGCCAAGAAGGCCCAATGTTCAGCAGCCTTTACATGCTGAAAATGGTGCTGAAAATCAGCCATTAGCTGCTGAAAATCAGCCCCAACAAGTTGCCATTGATGCACCACAGGTAGAGGAACATGTTGATGCTCCTAGACCGCCCGTTGTTGCGATGCAACCGGCTGAACAGCCTGCTGTTTTTGATGGTTTACAGGCTGAAAATCCACCTGTTATGGATCATTGGGTGCGTAGGTCTACTCGGGTGACAAGGCCCCCCGATAGATATGAACCGTCTTTGGACTATGTCATGCTTACTGATTGTGGTGAGCCGTCTTGCTATAAAGAGGCTATGCAACGTGAAGACAGTAAGAAATGGTTCAAAGCAATGGTTTCGGAAATGCAGTCTTTGGAGAAAAACCATACATGGGACTTGGTTGATTTGCCTAAAGGGCATAAGGCTCTGCCATGTAAATGGGTTTACAAGACCAAGGTCACATCTGATGCTTCTTCTAAGTACAAGGCATGTTTGGTTGCTAAAGGGTACAAGCAAAAGCATGGTGTGGATTTTGATGAGATTTTTTCTCCTGTTGTAAAGCTTGCCACATTACGTCTTGTTTTAGGCCTGGTTGCTTCTGAAGATATGGAGTTAAAGCAAATGGATGTCAAAACAGCGTTTTTGCATGGCGATTTGCTTGAGATGATCTATATGATGCAGCCAGAAGGTTTTGTGTCAAAGGGGCAAGAGAAGAAAGTATGTAGACTCTTGAAGAGCTTGTATGGTTTGAAACAGTCTCCCCGTGCATGGTATCACAAGTTTGATACATTCATGAGGTCTCAAGGATACAAAAGAAGTAATTCTGATCACTGTTTGTATATCAAAACGGCAAGTGATGGATCTCTTCTATTGCTGATTTTGTATGTTGATGACATGCTTATTGCAGGTAACAATGTCACGGAGTTGGATGCACTACAGCAAAGCTTAAAGAATCGCTTTGACATGAAGGATCTTGGTGATGCTAATCATATTTTGGGCATGCGTATCTCTCGAGATAGAACTAACAGGCATCTGTATCTATCTCAACGAGATTATGTTAATAAGGTGCTACATCGTTTTCATATGGATGGGGGAAAGGCACTTGGTACTCCGCTGCCTCCATATGTAAAACTGACTGCACATGACTGCCCAAACACAGATGATATGCGGGCTGAAATGGCCAAGATTCCTTATGCATCAGCCGTTGGCAGTTTGATGTATGCTATGGTTGCTACACGTCCGGACATTGCATTTGCAGTGGGAGTGGTAAGCAGGTACATGAGCAATCCTGGCAAAAAGCATTGGGAAGCAGTGAAGTGTATCTTGAGATACTTGAAAGGCACTAAAGACTTGTGCATTTGTTTTGGGAAGAGTGAGACATCTGTGCATGGCTTTACAGATGCAGATTTTGCTGGACATCCAGATTGCAGGAAGTCTACCTCTGGATATGTGTTTACATTCACAGGAGGTGCAGTTTCTTGGATTTCTAGACTGCAAAAATGTGTTGCTTTGTCTACCACTGAAGCTGAGTATGTGGCTGCCACTGAGGCATGCAAAGAAGCTTTGTGGCTCATGCGTTTGGTAGAAGAGCTTGGCATTAAGTCACCGGTTCCTGTGCTACACTGTGATAGTCAGAGTGCTATTATGCTTGCAAGGAATCCTGTTTTTCATGCCAAGACAAAGCACATAGAGGTGAAGTATCATTTTATCAGGAGTGTGCTTGATGACAAGAGCATTACACTTGTCAAGTGCACACAGATGACAATCCTGCAGATCTTTTGACCAAGAGTCTTCCAGCAGAGCGGTTTGCATATTGCCGTCAGATGATGGGTGTTCAATGAGTAAGTGCAGGATCAGCTGTTGTATCATAGTTAGCTGATTCTTTGATCTCCCAAGGTACATTGCCTTTAGGTGGGAGGTTGTTAGGGAATAAAGGCGTAAGTGCCTTGTACTTATAACTTATAAGTTAAAAAGACTTATAAGTGAGGGGGCCCAAGTGTGAATGGCTCCCTAGTCACTTACTCATATACTCAAATATGAAGCCCAAAAGAACAATAGCGTGGTTTTTCCCAGATTTCAACGAGCTCTCTCTCTCTCTCTCTCACGTTTTCTCTGCGTGTGCTCTTTCTGCGCCAATCTCCTCTTCTCCTTCACTCCCATTGCATAGGACAGCAAGTGGGCTCTCTCTCCTGCTCCCCCACACGCCGCCATTTGTCTTGCCTTGTTTGTTTCACTTTCTGAGAGAGAGGAGAGAGCAACCTATACGCACCGCATTATGCATACATATGTTTCCCCATTCAGCCTACATGGCATGTGTTTGCTTTCTGTATGTGTCAATTTGCAATTTCTGTGAGCTCTGCAGTTTCCAAATTCCTTGCAAATAAATCCCTGCAGGTCTGCGGGCTGAAAATCTACGGGCTCGCTGTCACAGCAGCCGATGGGCGGGCTGAAAATCTACGGGCGCGCTGTCACAGCAGCAAATGGGCGGGAGGTGGGGGGAGTTTGTGCGCGCTGTCACAGCAGCAGGTGGGCGGGGGGTGGGAGAAACTTGTGCGTGCTGTCACAGCAGCAAGTGGAGGGGGAGGATCCGCAGCGTGAGAGAGAGAGAGAGAGAGAGAGAGAGAGAGAGAGAGAGAGAGAGAGAGAGAGAGAGAGAGAGATTTAGATTTGTTCTCAGATTATGGAGAAGAGTAACTATAAGCTTCTAAGTGAAGAGGAGGTGGAAATAGCAACGTCAGGGCAATATCTCCTGAACTTGCCAATTGCAGTTGATTCCTCAAAGGTGTCAGTTCACTTGACTTTCGTTTCTTTGCGGAATACAATTTCTCTGTTGTTAGCTGACTGATTATATGTGTTTGCAGCTTGATAGTAAGTTGTTTTCCAAATATTTTGCAGACAACCCAAGGGATGGCCTTCCTACATTTGCAAATCAGGTATATGCTTTTGTGTTGGTCTTCTTTAGAACGTGGAAACATATTGGTTAATAATAGAGTTATACATAGCTACAAAGGATTCTTTTCATAGGGGCTACCGGAGAAAAGCAGAGAAGCTAGCTTTGAATTCTGTATGTGGACTAAGGTGCTCACTTTGTTCTGGAGTCAAATAATGATTACAAGCATCATGTTTAATCATAGAGTCATAGTTGGCTACTGAGGAATTTTCCATAGAGACTTATAGAAGAATACAGAGCATTGAATTTTGTATGTGGACTAATGTGATCATCCTGTTATAGAGTCAAATAGTAATTACAAACATGCAATTTGTCTATAATAAAGTCGACTTCTTTGAATCATTCCTATCTTAACAGGGTTAAACTTACATAAAGGATTATGAAACTTTATTTTCTAGTGGAGTTTTTGGAAGCATTTTTCTTTCTTTGTTAAGAGTTGGCTACAAAGGAAGTCTTATACAACGGAACTACAAAGTTACACTACCTGTTCTCGTGGCAATATTGGAGTAGACTTTTTTTGTTGTGGAGCTGCAAACACGATGCACTTGATGTGAGAGTAAAGATAGGGGCACAGCCCATAGTTACAAGGAATGGCCATTTGCAGGTCTTTGTTCCCCGTTCCGGTTCCAACTTCTCGTTCCAAATCCCCATTCCGTGTTTCAGACGTGAGTATCCGTAACAGGGAATGACATTTATGCTCATTGTCGTTCCCCGTTCCTCGTTCTGGGAACTACGGCACAGTCTCTGTAGTTGGGGCTATATACGTCTAATAGCTCTGTATGGTGCTATGCTGATTTTTTTTCTGGCAGGGACCTTATACCCTTGTCATTCTCAAAAGCAGGCATTTTCACTATTGACAAATGCCACACTATTCAAGATGGCACTGCAACAAACTCTAGGATTTTTCTGTATGGAAGCAGGTCGAATGATCACTTTATGGAAAAGTTGTGAGAAGACAGTAGGATGCATGCCATTGTATGCTTAAAAGGGAACGTCTAACACTTGAGGCAATTGTATACATGGGAAGAGCTTATGAGTGACGACTTTATTGTTGCTTTGTGATTTTCTGCAAAGCTTTTGAATAGCGCGGTAAGGGACATTGATAAGGCTCTAAGACATGTGAGTGCCGAGTGAGCTCACTTGGGGGATCATCCCACTATCTTATATGGCAAGTAGTAGAGTACTGCAGGCCATTTCTTCGTATTGTAGGGGTAAATATCTGTTATTGTGTGCTACCGTGCTTTACGAGGTTCACAATTGCCCATACAGCAAGCCATGAGCAATCTTGCAACGAACCAATGACTGCTGATATGTCTTGGTGAGTTTGGGTTTGACAGGTATAATCGAGGACGATCACTCTTTTTTAAGAGGGAGATATGTGACATGATGATGAAGTGGCAGTCATGTATTGTAAGGACATGCTGCTGACATGGAAACTCTACCAACACAGGCTGTATGGATGCTATCTTGCTGATATGGCAGGCGGTATGGATGCTGTTTGCTGATGTGGTAGCATCGCAGTTGCACTTGAGTGAGAACCTATGTGGGTTAAGAGTCAACAAGTTGCTCTTATGGATAACTTATATTAAGTGTCGTTTTTGGATGCCTTCTCACATCTAGGACTTGTAAATAAGACGCTGGTGTGCAAGCTGGGACCAGATTCTTCTGAGAGTGGTACCACTCTTCCAGCACAGAGCCTTGTACTTTGCCTTAATAAGCAATGAAGAAGTACTACCAGGGAGGTCTAGTTGAGGGCCAGTGATCTTTCGAGGAGAAATCCAGTCGTTTGTCTTGTCACTTGAAGTGTTCAGCTTTGTACTGAAGTGATAAGGCTCATGAATTTTTTCAAGTTCAGTTACCCTTGAGCACCTCTCTTTGTAATCTGATCCTTGTCTCTCTACACTCCTCATCATACCAACTGTTCTGAGGCATGCTCCCAGATCGTCTGTGTGTAGGCTGGCTGTGGGGATATGCCTCTGATGCTGCATCATGGAGCGTCTGTGTCAGAATCTGGGTGAGCTCATGTAGTGGCCATTCTGGCTCCTGAGGCTTGAGTGCACAGCTGCCTGTATACTCATCAATGTACACTAGATCCGTCTCCCTCGTGAATGTATACCGAGTATGTGTGGAGACCCTCTCAATGGAGCTGTGCTGAACTGGAACGATAGAGTGAAAGACAAGATAGCATGATCGACTGCTACCCCAACTGGCCTAGTTCCCACCCTGAAATCTTGAAAGGAAGGAATGAGTCCTGGAAGAGCCATAACATAATCCACTGCGCCATGCTGATGTGGAAAGCATGTTAAACCACTTGTTGCAGGGAATCTTTGTAGGCCATTCAAAATGGCCAATCCATGTGCAGTCCCCATATCAATCAAGTATCTGCTATACTTAGTGTGCTCCTCATCCTGTGACAATCTAGACAGGCCCATTTCTGTGATATCAAGCTCTCGCATCAACTCCTCTGAGGTATCATAGAATACTGTCTGGTGATGGGCAGTCCTAGCATTGAAATCCCCCAAGATAATAACGTCGCCTTCCCTAGAAAACTCCCATATATCATCATCCAAAATAGAGAAGGGGGAATGGCACCTAGGTGATGCATATACTGACGTACTAGGAGGGAAATAGCAAATAGCGATGTAGAGGTATCTGTCTGTCTTTGCCTTCAGTCTCACCCACATATACCCAGCATGCTCATCCTTTCGAGCTGTATGTATTAGAGGTTGTAACTTCTTCGTGAATAAGACTGCCACTCCTTGTGGACCTCGTCCTTTGTGCTTTGATCGAGTCTGCTGTCTACAAGCTGTCTCCCATCTGTATGCGCTCATGTGGGGCATGGATTGCCTCGGGGCTTGATGCGTCTTAGAGTAGAAAATGATGTCCCTCCCTGTGAAACTATCCTCAAAGGCCCCTACATCAAGGCACAAAGATCCATTACAATTCCATGTAGCCACTTTGAGTGTGTCCCACAGGTCTCTCGCCATCATGTGGGGCGCTTCTCCAGAATAACCACTCTTCCATCCCTGTAGAAGGCCACTTTCTCCTTTTCTCGAGCTGTTATTATCTCGGACATAACTTCTTTCATATGAGCGAGTTGTGAGAGTGTGAAGTCATCACCAAGGAATATGCCCGTTTTCTTTAGTGAAGGACGCTTCTTCAAGAAGTCCTTTGCCTCCATGGATGGGAAACACATGATTAGAGCTTCTCCTTTGAAGTCTTCCCATTTCCTTGTGACTTTTTCCCTACCCTTCATGCCTTTGTATGAGTAGCCTCACTACTCATCATGCGGAGAAGTTCTTTGACCCTTCCTTCCACATCATCTCGGTCTTTTTAGACCGGTTACTCGTACATGCAAGCTCTAGTCTTCCTTCGCTGCTCTTCTTCTAAAGTCATGCTGATGATTGTAGGAGTGGGGATAGATGTGGTTTCTTTCTCTTTCCCTTTCTTAGCGACTTCTATCCATTTCTCGGCGTCATCCGCCTTCTTTTGTGTCTTCGTGATCACATCCACCCACGGGGATGTCTTTGCCACATTTTGTTTCTCTTCCTCTTTGATAATCCGTACCTGTTCCTTGATGACCTTGATTTCCTCTATCACCAAGGGCTGGAATTCACCTTCTTCTAGTCCACTGCTTGCTCTATCAACAAGCTCTCGCTTGAGGGCTGAGACATCGTCTTTGATTGGTTGTGAATCCGCCTTAAGTGCTTGTATCTCTACGTGCAGGTCCTCTTTCTCCTTCTTCCATTGCGCAGAGAGAGAGAGAGAGAGAGAGAGAGAGAGAGAGAGAGAGAGAGAGAGAGAGAGAGAGAGAGAGATAGATAGAGAGAGATAGATATGTGAAATGAAATGAAATGAAATGTAATATTAACGTCTTCAAAATGCCAAAATGACCTATGAGACCCAAAGGTTACATGTGGTGAATCTAATACCAGGTCTGGGTACAAAAAGTACAAAGAATTGAAAAGAAAATAGTGGGTAAGAGCTGATACAAGGGGAATACAAAGGGTGAGCTGATACAATGGAGCTCTCTGACAGTCGAGGCATCATATACATATACATCAGTATCCAAAAGGCCATATAGATTCAATGTCCTCCAAGGTAGCCACTCTGTCAGGATGGCTCCTATGTCGCGCCAGTATGGTATGGATCCTCTGTCGCAGTTTGCGTCGATATCGAGAGGGCCCCCTCATCCTTGGGCGACGGGACCGCCCCAACTCTATCGCCTGATCAAGCAGTATGCTTCTGGTGCCTCTGGTGTTGTTATGCTGTTGGGGCTGCTCGGACTCCTCTATCTGTGATTGAAAGAAATCTGTAATCTTCCGCTGTTGTTGGATCTCTCTCATTGTGCCCCTCTTCAAGAGGTCCTCTCTGTGTTTGTGAATCTCCAGTAAGTATAATCCGAGGCATTTCTGATCCTGGTATCTCATGACTCTAGAAAGTGGCCCAAAACCCTCTTTGAATAGATAGTGAAAGCGGCCTCGTATCTCATAGTATACTGGGCAGTGACATATGTAATGTAGCTCTGTCTCTGGCTCTATTTGGCACACCTGACAAATCCTGGACTCAGCGAATACTCCTCTAAATCTGCCCGTCTCTATCTCTAGTTGATGTGAGGATGTGCGTATCTGACCAATAGCACATCGTATCCCGTGGGATAGATGAGTGTCCATGTATCCTGGTCTGATCACAAAACCATCCTCCGTGAGTTGGAGAAGATGCTCTCTATAGAAAGTCATCTTCGTACCTAGCTCATGTGTAGGTTGTATCCATGTCCTCTTTGTATCCAGCCGAATCAAGTCGTGTGATGAGCTTGGTAATCTCTGCCCTAGTGAGGGAGATGGAGGGTGCATCCAAAGAGTACTGAAATGGGGGTAGCTGATCCATACTAAAGCCATGTAATTGAAACCAAGATGCCATCTTTGCATACCAACATGATCTATCTCCTTGCAATGCCAGCTGTCGTGAAGACTCTAGTGCTAATCAAGCATATCTGTCTGTAGGGAGGGCCCAAGTGATATGCATAAATGAAACCGATCAAGTGAGTGCCTCCACTACCAATGGAGGAGCAGCAAGCTCCGCCCTAATAATGTCATGTGGTACTGATGCCTTGGCCCTAATCATTCGGGAAATCATAGACACCAAGGGCTTCTCGACACATCTCCATCCATCAGTACTGCCAGCTCTGCTAGGATGATCAACTGAGGGGCCCCATATCTCCACTCCGTACAGCATGGCCGAAGTGATCAAAGTGTCAAAAGAGCCAAAGCTTTGTCCGAGGTTCCTGGAACTGAACCTGCGAACATATCCTCTCAAGTCTCCCCAATGCTGCATAGGCTCTGGTTAATCGCGTATCTGCTGCACGCCTCAGGGAAAATACTGGACCATTGAAAACCGCCCCAAGATAAGTGTATGTATTTGCATACTCCATAGTCTCTTGACAATATGTAAAAGTGGGGGCGGACCTCCTTACCCACTGCGCCGTGGTGTTAAACACCATTACCTTGGTCTTACCAAGGTTCACAGACAATCCACTGTCCGGTGCAAATACATGCAATGCATCCAAATAACGTTGCATCCCCTCTGGAGAATATGAGAGCAGCACAATATCATCAGCATATAATAGCAACGGAATCCATGTCCCTGCAAGCTGAGCACCTCTATCACCCTCTGCTTGTACATAATCTGAAAACTCATCTACATATACCCCAAAGAGAGTCGGAGATAGGGGACAACCTTGCTTCACCCCAATGGTGGAGTGAACCATGGCGGACATGCCCTGAGTAGTGCATACCTGTCCTACCACTGTCCTGTATAAAGCTAAGATCCCCCAGATCAGCTCTGTGGGCACCCCCATGTATTGCAATCTGCGTATGAGTCTGGCTCGTGGCACTGTATCAAAGGCTTTGCAGAAATCCACAAAGCTACAATATATCCTCCTGCCATGGTGTCTACCCTCCTCTAATGGCTCTGAGTGTCAAAATCTGGTCAAGATTTGAGAAGCCTCTCCTGAACCCTGTCTGTCCTGCTGCCCGTATGCCCTCTCTCTCTGCCCATCCACTCAACTCATGCTCCAGAATTGATGCATATAGCCTAGCCAGAGTGTGACCAACCATGATGGTTCGGTAATTCCCAGGAAGCATCCCGACTTGAAGATAGGCACAATAGTGGACATACTCCAAGTCTCAGGGAAACCCTCGTATATGGCTCTATTAAACATCATGGAAAGAGTCTCTGCAAGCATATCTCGGGCATGGATAAAGTGCACTGCTACTAGACCATCATGATCCTGTGCTCTTCCTGTCTTCATCTTGTCAATGGCTTTCCTTACCTCTCAGAAGTAAAGAAAGTACTTGTTTCTGGAGGGTCAGGCAAAGGTGGCTGCCCCGATGCTGTATAGAGAGATGTAGCATATTCCCCCCATGTCTCTGTGGAAGTGATGGGTTGGCGGTGGAGAGTGCTCATCGAAAAGCCTCCATGCCTCACTAGAGTCCTGACTCATAAACAACTAATACAGATCACGCTCTAGTTGAGATAGGTAAGCCCTCTTCTTTCGTCACACTAGGCGGTGAAAGATAATCCGTGAGGGTCTATGTATAGTAGTACCCATGAGCGCCTCCCTCTGTAATCTGATCCTCGTCTCTCTACACTGCTCATCATACCAACTGTTCTGAGGCATGCTCCCATATCGTCTGCGTGCAGGCTGGCTGTGGGGATACGCCTCTGATGTTGCATCGTGGAGCGTCTCTGTCAGAATCTGGGTGAGCTCATCTAGTGGTCGTCCTGGCTCCTGAGTGCATAGCTTCTTATTTATCTCATCAGTGTATACGGGATCCGTCTCCCTCATGAAGGTATACCGAGTACGTGTGGAGGCCTCTCCCAATGAAGCTGTGTTGAACTGGAACGATAGAGTGAAAAACAAGAAAGCATGATCAACTGCTACCAACTAGCCTAGTTCCCACCATGAAATCCTAAAAGGAAGGAATGAGTCTTGGTAGAGCCATAACATAATCCACTGTACTAGCGCCATGCCGATGTGGAAAGCATGTAAAACCACCTGCTGTGCAGGGAATCTCTGTAGGCCATTCAAAATGGCCAATCCATGTGCAGTCCCCATATCGATCAAGTATTTGCCATACTCAGTGTGCTCCTCATCCCGTGATAATCTAGACAGGCCCATTTCTGTAATATCAAGCTCTCGCATCAACTCCTCTGAGGTATCATAAAATATTGTCTGGTGATGGGCAGTCCTAGCATTGAAATCCCCCAAGATAATAATGTCGCCATCTCTGGAAAACTCCCATATATCATCATCCAAAATAGAGAAGGGGGACTGTCCTCTTGGTGATGCATATGCTGACATACTAGGAGGGAAATAGGAAATAGCGATGTAGAGATATCTGCCTGTCCCTGCCTTCAGTCTCACCCACATGTACCTAGCATGCTCATCCGTCCGAGCTATATGTATGAGACACTGTAGCTCCTCCTTGAATAAGACTGCCACTCCTCATGAACCTCGTCCTCTGTGCTCTGATCGAGTCTCCTATCTGCAAGTTGTCTCCCATCTGTATCCGCTCACATGGGGCATGGATTGCCCCGGGGCTTGATGCGTCTCAGAGTAGAAAATGGTGTCTCTCCCTGTGAAACTATCCTCAAAGGCCCCTACATCAAGGCGTAAAGATCCATTACAATTCCATGTAGCCACTCTGAGTGCGGTCCCACAGGTCTCGCACCGTCATGCGGGGCGCTTCTTCAGAATAACCACTCGTCCATCCCTGTAGATGGCCACTTTCCCCTTCTCTCGAGCTGTCATTATCTCGAGCATAACTTCTTTCATATGAGCAAGCTGTGTGAGTGTGAGGTCATCTCCAAGAAATATGGCCGTTTTCTTTAGTGTAGGACGCTTCTTCAGGAAGTCCTTTGCCTCCATGGATGGGAAGCGCATGATTAGAGCTCTTTCCTTTGAAGTCTCCCCATTTCCTTGTGTCTTCTTCCCTACCCTCCATGACTTTGTATGAGTAGCCTCACTACCCATCACGCGGAGAAGTTCTTTGACTTCCCCTTCCACATCATCTCGGTGTTTTAGACCAGTTATTCGTATGTGCAGAGCTCTAGTCTTCCTTTGTTGCTCTTCTTCTAAAGTCATGTTGATGATTGTAGGAGTGGGGATAGATGTGATTTCTTTCCCTTTCCCTTTCTTAGCGACTTCTATCCATTTCTCGGCCTCATCCGCCTTCTTCTGTGTCTTCGTGATTACATCCACCCTTGAAGACGTCTTTGCCCCATTCTGTTTCTCTTCCTCTTTGATCATCCGTACCTGTTCCTTGATGACTTTGATTTCCTCGATCACCGAGGGCTGGAACTCACCTTCCGTTAGTCCGTTGCTTGCTCTATCAGCAAGCTCTCGCTTGAGGGCTGAGATCTCTTCTTTGAGTGCTTGTGAACCCGCCTTAAATGCTTGTGTCTCTACGTGCAGGTCCTCTTTCTCCTTCTGTCATTGGGTGCCTTCGTTGAGGAACATTTGAAGAAGGTTTGCCTTCTCCTTCCACCATCCTTCCATCTCTGCTGTCCACTCCTTCATCTCCCTTTCCACTTGTGTTATCCGCTTGTTTGTAGGCATGAAGGTTGCCTACGTACGGGACTTGCAAACTGGTGAACCGCTCATGACCTCCATCCTACCTTTTCTTCTACCATGAGGTGTGTTGCACAGTCGTTGGTCTGCTGCTGGTCGATGCACCCTATTTGAAGCGCGCACGAGCCGTAGGGGTTTCAGAGCAGCAACCAGTTACCACCTGCGCGCAGCGCGAGTACATGGCAGGAGAAGTTCACGCCATCAAGCTGAGAGAGAGAGAGAGAGAGAGAGAGAGAGAGAGAGAGAGAGAGAGAGAGAGAGAGAGAGAGAGAGAGAGCGAGGGGTGGGGAGAAAGGCCGAGGGTAGATCATAGACTCAAACTACCATCACCATCAAGAGCACTATCTTCCTACGTTGTATGGGAGTGAGCAATGGGCTGCAAACCCTAGCTCTCATGTGCAACCTGTTCCGAGGACCTGCTCTGCCCTTGTGCGACCTCGTGAGCTGCACCACTGATCTACCCTGCCCGAGCTCGCAACCTGTAGCTCTGCCCTCCTGCTGACGCGGCGCGTGCTGTTGTAGAGATGTAGCCCTGCATGACCTACTTTCCGTGCGTTTCTACAGCCCTGCACAACCTGCCTGCATGACCTTCCCCCTCTACACGCTCAGCAGAGCCCTGCACGACTTTCTCCCCCTGCGCGCTCAACAGAGCCCCTAGTGTGTGTGCCTTCTGTCGATTGCACGCTCTCTGCACCCTGAAATTGATGACCTGCGTGCAGGACAACAGGTTGGGCACGCACAGGAACCCTAACCCGCCTGCTGTAGGAGTGTCGCAAACCCTAACCCGCATGCTGCAAGACTGTCGCAAACACAGCACTGTCGCAAACCCTAACATGTTCACTATATAGTCGTGAATCCTAAATCACCTGCATGCTTGGCTGCTGTGACAAAGCACGACCTGACCTGCTGCAGAGAGAGAAATGAAATGAAATGAAATGTTATACTAACGTCTTCAAAAGGCCAAAATGACCTATGAGACCAATCAGTTACAAAATAGTGTGTGCCTTCTGACGACTGCACGCTCTCTGCACCCTGAAATTGACGACCTGCGTGCAGGATAGCAGTTGGGTACGCACAGGAACCCTAATCCGCCTGCTGTGGGAGTGTTGCAGGCAGGAGAGAGAGAGAGAGAGAGAGAGAGAGAGAGAGAGAGAGAGAGAGAGAGAGAGAGAGAGAGAGAGAGAGAGAGAGAGAGAGAGAGAGAGAGAGATTCCACACAATGGACGCGTAGTGGCAGGGTTCCACTACGTGATGCTCTAGCCCTTAAAGCCCGGCGTCCCTCTTGGTATTTTTTTTATATTGATCAGCACAGGGTACAACTATCGAGGAGAGACGTTATACAACTTTGCAATTGCAAGATTACTAGAGCTCTCCCCCAAAGTTCATATTTAAAGAACCGATGCCTAAAAAGCATCAAATATGAGAAGGTGGCGTCAAAAATCACTTCTACAATTACCGGGTCAGGTGCCACGATTCGTAGCACGTTTTTTACGAGCCAGTAGCCACGTCATCACTTTCCCAGTATTTGCTTTAGTAGCAAGGTTGCTTTAATTCCACCAATTTATTGTTCAAGGCGTTAAATTCGATCAGTTCATCTTGGTCATCCAATACTAACGTACTGATTGTTTTTACTTCAATTGCTTGACTTCTAAATTCCGCAAAAATTGTGATGGAATTAATTCAAATTTTGGATGCCATGAAACTGTGATAAATGTATTATGTTTCTAAGTGTGTCTAATCATTGAATACACTTAATATACATATACAAGGTCACACAAATACACACGCATACACGTTAAACATATGTATGGTTTAGTACTTAAGGTATTTTATGATTCAAAGTTGACGTTTTGTACTGTATAACATTTTTTTCCATACTTCATGTATCGTATATAAGGTATCTATCCACCTTGTTTAGCAGGCTTTATTGCCACGTCATCACTTTGTAGCATACCCCCCATTAAAGGAAGAGTAATCATGGGGAGTAATTGCCTCTAATTATAATGTGCAAAATTCAATCCAACTCTTTTGCAGACATTGCCTTCATGCATACATGGCTTCATTACTTGACAATACATTCTTTAGTATGCATTACACTATATATTTCCACATTCAGATTTCTATCCAGTCATCTCATTCATATCAAAACTCTTGATATTCCAACACTACAATATTAGCCATCACACCCGGACCGCACTGATCTCTCAAGGGTGTCTTGATGCACTAGACCACATACTTAGTCTATCTCATCAAATTTGCAATTTTTTAATGCACCAAATTCATATACTTAGCAAAATGCTATGCAAATGACCCCAGATGCAAATATGCAGTCACCAAACACAAAGACATCCAAATACAACCAAACACTCCCTAGACTGTAGCCTGCGTCGTTCAGAGGTTCCAAGTAGAACTAAAGGATCCCCAAACCGTAGTGTGCATCGTTTGGAGGCTTCCATTTACGACTAAACGATCCCTAGACCGTAGTGTACGTTGTTTAGAGGTTACCAAATAGCATTGCAACCAGAATCAAATAAATTCCATTGGCACCAAGCCAAGTTCAAAACATATATAATTTGTTTCAAACAATTTGCAACAGTATTCTCAAGCAGTGTTTCAAAAAGTTTCTAAATACAAAGCAAAACAAAAATCATTCAGGGTTGGTTTTCGTGATGAACTCGGAGGACGATTTCCTTGCCATCTTGGTTCAAGGTAATGGTAATGTTGCAGATCTGAATGGTAGCATCGTTTTTATGATGCAAAGGCATTCCCAAAAGCATGTATCAATGCCACAACTTCATGATGTGAAAGTCAGCTCTACCATGGTACCTCTGAATAGTAGCTCCTGCAACCAACTCTGCCTCAATGCCTTCAACAAACTGGTCATACTCAAAGTACATGTTCTTGAGAAATTCTGGGTTGATGAAGTTTTCAGTGGCTCCGGGATCAAAGAAGATAAGTGCTTTGTGGCCATGAATCTCTCCATAAGCTCGGCATAATTCATTGGAAGCATTGGGTATAGTAATTGCATAAATGTCTGGAACAAGTCCTACTGTGGTTCTGGCTTTCTTGGCAGGTGGTTACTTAGGAGGTTTAAGGGTGACTACCATGGGTCTATACCTTGCACTTTCCTTTAAGGGTGAATCTGGGCTTATCTTGGATTCATCTAGGTATATTTTTTAGTCGTATAGTGGACACGCAGACTTCACATTGTGAAGTTTGCGTCGATATTGTGCTAATTCTTTCTATCTTTTGTGGTGTGTATGCCCTATCAACTACCTCATTTTTGTGCTAATTTCTTTGATTTAATGCTTCTTTTAGTGCTAGGCATTATTATGGCTGAGTCTGCCCTTGATCTCCGGAGTCATGACAGAAACTCAGTACGTTGAACTTTGTGTTGATGTATGCTCATGTGTGTGTGCGTGTGGTGTGTGTTGTGTTTGGGAGCATATATTAGTACCTAGTTCTACACCCACTATTGAGCACTGCCGACGTTAGTGGGGATGTCGTGGTATTTAGTCAATATTATGCATGATGGAGCTGATGGTTATATTGTCTTGTGGGTGACTACCATGGGTCTATACCTTGCACTTTCCTTTAAGGGTGAATCTGGGCTTATCCTGGATTCATCTAGGTATATTATCTCCTTTGTGGAAACAAACATAGGAAGTGCGTTCCGTCTAGAAATATTCGAAGCACTTGCCTTCTTGTTGAACAATATCTTGTTTGTGAGTAGTAAGACGAGGGCTGTAGGCGAAGTTGAAGTGTGACAAGACTCAAGGGAATTCGAACATTGTGGTCAAGGATTCTCTGAAAGGTGCCACTTAGTTGTCGGTTGTAAATTCGAGTTTTCCCTTCATAAGTTTATAACCAACCATAGCATGGTCTATACGCTCTTGTATGGTAGAGACTTGCTTGGACAGACAGCGTTCTTGAGTGGTGATGGTAATCTGATAGGGTAGCGCTCACATTTGTCATCCAAAGTTAACATTTTGAAGAAAGAGACGGGGAGGAATATGTCCAAAAACTTCTGATTGTAATCGTCCATAGTTTTAGTGGCGAGCATTTTCAAGTTACCCCATTCTGCTAGAAGTTGTACTTTAAATAAAGAGGTCAGGTAATTTCGGGCAAAAATATTCTTGAAAACTTGCCAATTCCTTGGAGCGTGAGGCTTGGTGGCTAAAGAACTCCACCGCGGCATAGCATTGTCTTTGAGGAAAGTGGCTACTCGAGAAACTTTGGATTCTTTTGTGTAGTTTCCAAGTGAATAGATATTGTTGAAATGCTGAAAGAATTGCAATGATTTCTTTAGATCTTTCACTCTCGAAAAGTGATAAATTTTACCGTGGATCCACCATCCTTGAAGTCGTTAGGTTGAGGCAGTGCAGATTCCGAAGGTGGATAACTATGAAACACAAGAGGCGGTGGAGTAGATGGTGGCAAAGGAGACGACAAAGGTGGTGTAAGTAGCAACCATCTGTTGAAAAACTCTCCGAAGAGGTATAGATGCTTCTATGGACTGTTGAGAAGCTGCTCTTGTAGTGAATGGTGCGAGAGGACGAAAACCCTTAGACATCAGTGGCGGCAACGATAATTCGAGAACTATTGGAAACTCTACAGAATAGGTAAGTTCTACCAAGGATGCTTCGGGAGGATGTCGCGAAGGTCATCGAGGAGGAATTGCGAGTACTTGCTAGAATCAAGAAACGCCATCTCTGTCTCTTCAGGTAGGACGTGTTTGCTTGTGAACACAGCAAATGACTGAGCTCTAATACCCCTGTAAACGGGTAGGCACCACGTGCAAGCTGAAAAGAATAGAACTGGAACGGACTTTAACGATTGAGCAGAACTGAAAAGTGTGTGTGTGAGAGAGAGATTTTCCACAATAGACACGGAGTGGCAGAGTTTCACTCCTAGATGCACTTGCCCCAAAACCTTTGTGCCCATATTTCTTTTATGCGTATTTGCAAAAGATACACCTGCCCAGGAGAGACGTTCTGCAACTTTACAACTACAAGGCTACCAGAGCTCTCCCCCAAGGCTCATATTTAAAGGCCTGGATCTTAAAAGCATTGGATATTAAAAGCTCGGATCACAATCACTTCAGCAATTTCTTGGTCATGTGCCACGTCAACCTCCGCAATTCGCGAGATGCGTTTTACGGGCTAGGAGCCACGTGATCAGTTCGCTGGTTTTTGCTTTAGGAGGCTCCCTTCACTGTTGGGTCTAAAGGCCCTTTTTGGACACCTCTCATATGTATTTCTTCATTCTTTTATACCTTGGGTGTGAACCACCCCTAGGGTCACTTAAGTGACCCTCAAAATGTACCCACATAATAAAAGCCAAGGCTTTTGAGTGTGTGCCTTATCAAAAACACAAAACCAGCGTACAATTCTCTCTCTCTCTCTCTCTCTCTCTCTCTCTCTCTCTCTCTCTCTTTGTAAAAGCGCTCACGCTTTCTCTCTCTCTCTCTGCTTGTGGGCTTGTTTGCATCCATCGCCAGCCCCTCTCTTCCTTCAAACTGGTATCAGAGCAAAGTTCCCTACTCCCGCGCGCATTCCCTCGCGAGAAATCTTCATTTTCTCTCTCTTGTGCAGTTTTCTCTCTCTAAAAACAACAGCGCAGGTATTTTCTCTCTCCTTCCCGGACTCGAGGACAACGATAGCTCAGCCAGAGGTGCTTATATGCTGAAAACAGGTCATTTGGAACTGTTTTTTCTTCAAAAACAGGTTTTTTCTGTTAATTACAGCAAGCACAGACATTACAGGTACATTTGGGACACTTTGGGCAACACCAATTCACCCGTAGAATTGGGGGTTTTACCCTATTTGCTGAAATTTCATTAAATTTCAGCAAATTGTCACTTTAAACTTGGGGGTTTTGCACATTTGTGCAAGATTATTCAAGTTTATGCCTTACAGGTGCAATTACAGGAGAAATTTCAGGACTCGAGTTTGGAAATTTAGGGTCTTTTGCAAATAGATGCAATTCTGGACAATTTGTAGCATGTATTACAATTTATGGTCCAATTGAGCAGAGTTTGAGACTTCTTTCACATATACAGGAGGTTTATGTAACAATAAACACATGTATTTACCTACGGATGCTTCCCATTGAGTCTATGTATAGCTGAAAATACATTTTGCAGCAACTTTTACCTCAATTGCAGGCTTGAGGTTGTTGCAAATTCACTTTGGTTTTACTGTTGAAGTGGGAGCATTCATGCACATGATGTACGCTTTATGTGTGTGCTGAAATTTCAGTATTTATTACTGAAATTTACCTCTTTCATTTGTACACTTTGGATAAAGTGTTTGTAACGCATTGTTACGTTCCCTTGCACTTTTACAGTGTTTTCTGAGCTTGCAAGAGGCTAAAATTACAACTTGCAGCTTGCTGTTATAAAGTTACAGCAGTAAATTTTTAGTCTATTTTGCACCGAAATGGCTTCCAATGCATCTACCAGTAGTAGCAGTGAGTCAAAATATTTGATGGAAATCAAAAGATTTGATGGCACAGGTTTTGATTTGTGGAAGGAAAGAATGCAAGGCATTCTATTCCTTAAAGATTGCGAAGATGCATTGCTCGCAGCTAAACGTGAAAACTTGTCAGATGTAGATCGGGCAAAGCTGAATAAAAAGGCTATTGCTTATATCAAAATCGTTATGTCAGATGATGTGCTTACTGACATTAAGCGTCTTGACACTGCACATGCTATCTGGCAGAAGTTGACTAGTTTGTATGAGAATAAAACTCCTGTGAATCAAGTTCATCTTATGCAGAAACTTGTAGACATGGAATTAGATGAGGCAAAGCCTGCATCTGAGCATTTGAATGCGTTTACATGTGTTTTGAGTTAGCTTCAGGATTCAAGGCTGCAGCCATTTGATGACAAGTTGAAAGCTATCTTTCTTTTGATGACTTTGCCTGACAGTTGGGAAGCGCTTGTTGTGTCATTGTCAAACAATGCTGCTTTAACCTATGATGGTGTAAGAGGCTCCATTCTCAATGAGGAGATTAGGAGGAAAGCAAGTGGTGAAGGCAGTGGCGCAACTTATCATGTAAGGGGCAGGTCAGAAAAAAGGAATCGTGTGGCCAATAGGGGCAAGAGCAGGAGTAAGAGCAAGGGAAAACCTCAAGATATAACTTGCTATCAATGTGGATGCAAAGGGCATAAAAAGCCCGATTGCAGGTTTTACAAGTAAGAGCTTGAGAGGAAGAAGCAATAGCAGGGTAAGAAGAAGGATGCAAAAGATGCTAAAGGTGTTGATGACACCTCTTCTTCTTCTAAGGATGTTGGCAAGGCCAATGTGGCCTCCAGTGTGATCATAGAGGAAATTGCTGATGTGGACGAAGCACTTGTCGTAGCTTCGAGTACTTTTAATGAGGTTGTGGCTATGGCAAGTGATATGTACATCACAAAGCCAGATCTTATTGACGCTTTGCTTTCAGCACATGATGGGCTGTCTTAGTCTTGGATAGTAGACAGTGGTGCCTCATTTCATGTAACTCCGTCTTTGGAGTTTTTTGCCACATACACTGCAGGTAGCCTGGGTAAATTTTACTTCGGTAACAACTATGCATGTGACATTGAGGGTGTTGGCACCATTCACTTGGCTCTTGAAAATGGCCAAGAACTTGTTTTGCATGATGTTAGGTATGTGCCTGGCATTAAGAAAAGTTTGCTATCAGCTGGGCAGCTTGATGTAAAAGACTATTTCACTACTTTTGGTGGTGGCTTTTGGAAAATACAAAAGGGTTCTATGCTGATTGTAGAGGGTAGTAAAAAGGAAACTTTATACTATTTGCATTGCAAGGCCTTACCTGGCAAGTTTGTTGCCATGGTTGAAGCTCATTGTCCAATGGAACTTTGGCATAGGAGACTTGGCCATATGAGTGAGAAAGGCCTACAGGTTCTCTCCTCTCTTGGGAGATTTGATGTAAAAGGTCTTGGCCTTGAATTTTGTAAAGATTGTATCTATGGAAAACAAGTGAAGTTCTCTTATTTGGCTGGTGTCTCTAAAAAGTTGTATGCTCTTGATTTAGTACATTCAGATGTTTGCACTATGCCTGTGAGTTCACATGGTGGTGCACGTTATTTTGTATCTTTTGTTGACGATTTCAGTAGAAAGACTTGGGTGCATGTACTTGAAAACAAGAGTGATGTTCTTGTGCTTTTAAAAGATTTCATGCTTTTGTGACCATACAGAAGGGTCTTAAGTTAAAGGCCATAAGAACAGATAATGGGAGAGAGTATGTATCACGTGAGTTTAATGCTTTTTGTGAGATGCATGGTATTAAAAGGGAATTAACAGCTCCTTATAATCCATCATCTAATGGCGTGGCTGAGAGGTATAACCGCACAATTTGTGAGAGGATACGTTGCATGTTGTCCATAGCTAATCTTCCACAAGAATTTTGGGGAGAGGCTTTGAAAACTGCAGTTCATGTATGCAACCGTTCTCCAAATCGTGCTTTGGACAATGGCATCCCTGAAGAGGTTTGGTCTGGCAAACCTGCTTAGATGACCATTTGTGTGTTTTTGGCTGCGAGGCGTTTGTGCATGTGCCTGTAGATAAGAGGACTAAGCTAGACATGAAATCCATCAGAGGCATCTTCATGGGTTATGGAGATGAGGGTGAGATGGGTTATAGAGTATGGCTATCTGATTACAGGAAAGTAGTACGCAGCCGAGATGTAGTATTTAATGAGGCTAAATTGCTACAAAATGCTACACATGTAGACCATGACAAAAAGAGGGTCAAATTTCATCATGACCAGCCAGCCATAAAGCCATCTTTGGCTCAAAATATGGTGCCTATGCATGCTAAAAATGAGCAGCAACCATTTGTGCAACAGCCAGAAGAGAATGGACAACAAATAGATGCACAAAATGGGGTAGAGCACAATGACCAGCAGGCAAAATGATTTACAGCAGGGTATTAATGCTGAAAATCAGCCGCTAAACGATAACGGAATCATTCCTGAGGATGTAGACCCTTCACCTGCTAATGTAGATCATTTGGGTGAGGAGATCGCGTTAGAGACGTCAACTAGAGAGGTTTCAACCATCTTTGGATTGTATTTTGTTGACTGATGAGGGAGAGGCTCTTACATACAAAGAAGCCTAGTCTTGTGAAGACAAAAGTAAGTGGGAGCTTGCTATGAAATCTGAGATGCAATCATTGTATGCAAATAATACATGGCAGCTTGTGCATTTGCCCAAATGTAGGAAAGCTATTCCTAACAAGTGGGTTTATAAGATCAAATGTGTTGATGATAAACCCAAATACAAAGCGCGTTTAGTTGCTAAGGGTTATGCACAGAAGGAAGGCATTGACTTCCAGGAAATCTTCTCACCTGTAGTGAGGATGTCTACTCTCCGTGTGTTGTTTGCTCTATGTGCTATCTTGGATTTGGAGCTTGATCAAATGGATGTGATCACTGCTTTCTTACATGGTGACTTAGATGAGGAGCTGTATATGCTGCAGCCTGAGGGCTTTGTCATTCCAAGGAAAGAGCATTTGGTATGCAAACTAAAACGCAGCTTGTATGGGCTGAAACAAGCCCCTAGACAGTGGTACAAGAAGTTTGATACTTTTATGCTCAATCATGGTTTCAAACGTAGTCAAGCAGATCACTGTCTTTACACTAAAAAGCCTCCTGATGGTAGTCTTATTGTGCTAGTCCTATATGTGGATGACATGTTGATTGCTGGCAAGCATAAGGAGACTTTGAATGCTTTGAAAGAGGAGCTGAATTCATCTTTCTCGATGAAAGATTTGGGTGCAGTTGAACATATTTTGGGGATAGAAAGAAACATCTTTTATTCCTTTCTCAAGACAAGTACATCAAGAAAGTGCTTGAGAGATTTAATATGGCTGATGCTAAGCCTCTTGGTGTGCCTTTACCACAGCACACAAAGCTTAGCAAGCTTGATTGCCCAAAAGATGATATAGCTGCTCATGCTATGAAAAGCATTCCTTATGCTTCAACTTGTGGTTCATTAATGTATGCCATGGTTGCTACAAGACCAGACATTGCTTATGCAGTGGGAGTTGTTAGCAGGTTTATGTCTAATCCTGGCAAACCACATTGGGAAGCAGTGAAGAGCATATTCAGGTACTTAAAAAAGATACACTGGACACATATATATGTTATGTCATGGGTACACTATCATTGCGGGGATTCTGTGATTCGGAAATGGCAAGTAATCTTGACACTAGAAAGTCTACCAGTGAGTATGCATTCACACTTGTTGGAGGTGCTATTTCATGGTGTTCAAGGTTACAGAAGATTGTGGCACTGAGCACTAGAGAGGCTGAATATATTTCAGCCATAGAGGCAGCTAAGGAAGCTATTTGGCTCGGTAGAGGTTGGTCAGAGACTTTGGTCTTCCTGCATATGCTCCAGTGCTTGGTAGTGATAGTCAGAGTGCTATATGCCTGGCTAAGAATTCCATGTTCCATGCTCGTGCCAAACACATTGATGTGCGGTACCATATTACTCGACAGGTATTGGATGATGGCCTTGTCACACTGACAAAGGTCAAGACACAGGATAACCCTGCAGATGTTCTCACTAAGTGTCTTGCTAAGACACAACATCAACATTGCTTACACTTAGTGGGAGTTGCTTAAAGGTACCACATCGGGCCTTTAAGTGGGAGGTTGTTGGGTCTAAAGGCCCTTTTGGACACCTCTCATATGTATTTCTTCATTCATTTATACCTTGGGTGTGAACCACCCCTAAGGTCACTTAATTGACCCTCAAAATGTACCCACATAATAAAACCCAAGGGTTTTGAGTGTGTGCCTTATCAAACACACGAAACCAGCGTACAATCTTCTCTCTCTCTCTCTCTCTCTCTCTCTCTCTCTCTCTCTCTCTCTCTCTCTCTCTCTCTCTCTCTCTCTCTAACAGCGCTCAGGCTCTCTCTCTCTCTGCTCGTCGGCTCGTTTGCATCCATTGCCAGCCCCTCTCTTCCTTCATTCACTTTGTGAAAGATAGCCTAATTGGCATAATTTCTATTCTAAGTACGCAGGAGAAACATAATTAAATCCATGGTTATACCTTTCCAAGGTACTTCTTGTACTAGTATAGGTTAAAGTAAGGCGGGGACTTCATGACACTCATTGTTTTCTTGTAAATTTGGAATCTAGCCATATAGATTTCAAGATTTGGAGATGGGAGTACAGTTAACTTAGGGTTTTTCAAGCATTGGTCCAAGTGAATGGATTTTTTGTGCAGTTAGGCGTGGATTTTTCAAGCTTGGAAATATCCAAAGGGTTTGCCTGGGTAATCTTTGAAGAAGATTTACTTATCTCATTGAGAGTGTGAGCTGCATAGTAGGTAGTGTGTCCTTGTAAGTCGCTCTTCTTTGGCTAAACTAGTAGTCATCAAGGAACGAGTTTCATCTTTTGTCCAGTGGTGGCGGTGATATCTTCCGGGAGTGAGGGCTATTTTGCGGTTGTGCCTGGCCACATTTGAGGTAGACTTACCATTTCTTGTGATACAAGCCATGTTTGTGACCACCTGGTAGGTTTGCATGAGGCAAGACCCTTGTTCCTAGGTCTTTGTGGTGTCAAAGTCTCAGTCGTTTGCAACTCCTAGCTTTGGAGTTACTCCTAACTTAAGCAACGAGCTATTGCAGCTTTGGACTTGGTTCTCACTGACCTTTGTGGACCTATGTCGACTTCATTCTTAGGTGGAGGTCTTTGTTTTATGTTGCTGGTGTATGATTGCAGCCGCTTTACTTGGGTATGCTTCCTCGAGCACAAGGATGAGGCTTTTGAGATCTTCGAGAATTGGCATACATTTGTGGAGAAGGAATCCGGGAAGCAATTTAAGACTATTCGTGCGGACAAGGGTGGAGAGTTTACCTCCAATGCTTTGGTATAGTCTTTTGCGGACCATGGCATCAAGGGGGGCCTTGTGAATATTGGATTGCCCTTAGAGAATGGAGTCGTGGAGCGGAAGAATAGGACTGTGGTGGAGATTTCGCGAACTATGCTTGAGCATTGTGGCGAAGGATTTTGCTACAAGTATTTATACCCTCAACCCGTCTCCTACGAGTTTGCTCCCTAGACAGACTCCATTTGAGGCTGGCTTCGGTACAAAGCTTGTTGTTGTTTCCACTTTTCGGATTTTTGGGAGTGATCCTTATGTCCATAATCTGAAGAAGTAAGGGGGGAAGCTTGATTCCAAGTCCAACTGGATGATTTGTGTTGGCTACAATACTTTTTCCAAGGTAAACTCTACGATCTAGATAGAAAGGAGATTAGGTGAGCCATTATATGGTCTTCTACGAACATTGGGAATAAATAGCTGATCAAAAGACTCTTCTCAAGGTTTGGGTAGCCATAAAATGCGGTGGAAAATTCACCGCAAAATGTGGATTTGTACGGATGTGTGACGTGGCAGTTTTTAAGCCGAGTTGCTTTCTGGCTGTGATTATTGAAAGTCAATGATCTTAGGTGCTTGTAGATGGTCTGTTTTTTTAAGATGATTTTTGAGTTGCCTTTTGAAAGCCAAGTGCGTCTAAATTAAAGGTCAATGGTGCTACTTGGATCAGATCAAGTGCGTAGTTGCAAAACTCAGTCGTGTAATCCTTGAGATGATAATATATAAAGAAATATCGGCAGGGTCGCTCAATTTCAGGGTCAATCTTCTCTGGAGGGGATTTCACGTCTCCCATGCTGCTCAAATCTGCAAGTGAGATATTCTGCTCAGCTACTATCTCTAAGTTATAGTTTGTGGTGCTTATGCACTATCAACTACCCCTTTTTTGTTGCATTAATTCTTTCTATCTAAGCTTTTTTCTAGTGCTAGGCTTCATTGTGGACGAGTCTGTGACAAAAACATATGGATGAGTCTGCGACAAAAACCTATGCGTGCGGTGTGTTGGGAGCATATGTTAGTACCTAGTTCTACGCCACTGTTGGGCATTGATGACATTAGTGGTGGTGATGTAGTATTTAGTCCATACTATGCATGATGAAGTTGATGGTTATATTGTCTTATGGGTGACTACCATGAGTCTATAGCTACACTTTCCTTCATAGGGGAATTCGGGCTCTTCCTGGATTCATCTAGGTATATGTTTTAGTCATATTAGGGGACATGCAGATTTGATATCGTGAAGTTTTCATCCGAGTTGCGACCAATTGATATTGTGGAAATTCTTCCTATTCTTACTGGTGCATATGACCTATCAACTACCCCTTTTTTGTTGCATTAATTCTTTCTATCCAAGCTTTTTTCTAATGCTAGGCTTCATGGTGGCAGTGTCACAAAACAGGCACCACGTGCCAATAGAAAGAGAACAAACTGAACAAACTTTTAGCACTTCAATAACAACTGAACTAAAAGAGAGAGACGACACGCAACACGGAGTGGCGTAATTCCACCCCAGAGAGTATTGGCCCCAAACCTTGGCGCCCCTTTCGGTGTTTCTTTATATTGCATCAACACAATTTAAGCCGGTACTCCATGCTCTGCACCTTCTCCAGGAAGCATGCCAGAGAATGAGTCCATGGCCTCATATTTAAAGGCCCTAGGCCCAAAAGCAGTTTACATGAAAAGCCTTCAAACTCAAAAGCATCTGGTCCAAAAGCGATGCCCAAAAGCTGTCAGCGTGATTTACGGAAATCCGTACAACTGCCACGTCAACATGTCAACTCAATTTCCGGGCTGTCCGTACAACTGCCACGTCATTTGTTTCTACGCTGTCTTTTGTGTGTCTGTGTGTGTGAGGGTCCAGCTTTATTTTAATTTTTTTGTCACTTGGGCCCCATCGGACGGGGTTCCATAAGCTGGTAGGACTTCTTCTTCTGTTGTTGCTTGTTCTTCTTAGGGTTTAGGCCCCTCGGCCGTGATCTGAAGGTTGGCTCTGCTCTTTAGTGACTTGACACGTCAGCAGTTGTGACATCCCCTCTTCTTGAAAGAAAGTAATCGTCCGCGATTACAGCATGTCTGCAAAACAATTCAAGTTATTGAGGGACAATCCGAGGGACAACCAGTTTGCTCTTTTTTTGTTAAGGAGTTGACTTCTCCTTTCGGCTCTTTTGATCAAGGAGTTGGCTTCTCCTTTCGTCCAGGTTGGAACTCTTGATATTCCGGCGTAGTAAAATTAGCCATCACACCCAGCCCGCACTGATCTGCCACAGGTGTCTTGATGCACTAAAATTACATACCCAAGCAATCTCATCCAATTAACACATCACAATTCAACACAAATGCTCACATATGCATGCTACAAGACACAACAAACAGAGCCGCTGAGCACTCCCTCGAGACAAACGTTATGTGGTATGAAGCTACTCAACGACTACCCCCCCCCCCCCCCCCCCCCCCCCCCCCCCCCCCCCCCCCCCCCCCAGCAAATAACCTAAAAAGGTCCGAGCCATGAGCTCAGAGGACTGTACATGCTCTCTAAACCGCGGTCTCTGTCGCTTGGAGGTTCAAGCTTACAACCAAACGCTCCCCAGACATCGGCCTGCGTCGTTCGGAGGTTTTCTAGCATACAACGGAACGCTCCCGAGATATCGGCCTGGTTTTCAAGCATACAACGGAACGCTCCCCAGACATCGACCTGCGTCGTTCGGAGGTTTTCTAGCATACAACGGAACGCTCCCCAGACATCGGCCTGCATCGTTCCAACGTTTTCAAGCATACAACGGAACGCTCCCCAAACATCGGCCTGCGTCGTTCCGAGGTTCAAACAATACCAAAATAGTATTTCTCACTTCTCCACCCGCGAGTAAAATCACCAATCAATGAAACCAGTATTAAAACCAAAGTCAAACAATTCAAATCGGCACAAGGACAGGTTTAAAACAGATAGCATGCATTTCAAACAAATTTCAAACAATACTCTCTCAAACAATGTTCAAAAGTATCTAACTAGAAAACAACTAGAGAGTTCATTCAGGGCTTTGTTCGGACAGCCGAAGTTGAAGGGCAACTGGCTTGCCCTTCTGCATCACGGTGATGGTTTGGTTCCGAACCTGGAGAGTCGCATCGTTCTTGTCGTGCCAGGGCATGCCCAAGAGAACGTCGCAATTGCCCAACTTCATAATGTGGAAATCAGCTTTTCCATGATAATCTTATATAGTCACTGGAAGAGCACCAATGAACGGTACCACTTTCTGAGTTTGCCCCGTGGCTAGCGCAACTTCAATTTCTCCACCCTCTACATCATAATCAAAGTGCATCTGCTTCAAGAATTCTGGATGGATGAAGTTCTCTGTAGCTCCGGGGTCAAAGAAAATAAGGGCTTTCAAGTTGTTGACTTTGCTATATGCTCGACACAATTTGTTTGTATTCTCAAGGCGTATGCCATAGATATCAGGGACTAGCCCAATAGCGGGTCTCGCCCTCTTAGTCGGAGGTGGCCGTGGGGATCTGTCTATCGTGGGAGCAGAAGGTTGCTCTAAGGATGTGTTGAGGCTCGCTCAGGACATGTATTGAACGTATGCCCTGTTCGAAAACATTCGAAGCATCGACCTTCTTGTAACAAGGTGTCTCGTTGACGGTGTCAGACGAGGCTGTTGAGGTTGGTTTTCACGGGGTTCCAGAGAATTTGTTCTTTGTTGCCAGGAGTTCTGGTTAGTGGCTGGAGTTGCTGACGTGGTAAACTTTAGCTTTCCCTTCATCAGTCTGTAGCCGACCACGGAATGGTCCATAAGCTCTTGCATGGTAGAGACTTTCTTGGAGAGACAATATTCCTGCAATGGTGATGGTAGTCCAATGGTGTAGCGCTTGCATTGGTCCTCCAAGGGAATGAACTTAAAGGAGGACATTGGAAGGTAGACGTCGAGAAACCTTTGGTTATAGTCCTCCATGGTCTCTGTGGCAAGCATTTTCAAGTTGCCCCACTCTGCCAAAATCTGGACTTCGAACAGAGAAGTCATGTAACTACGTACAAAAACTGTCTTAAAAGCTTGCCAGGTCCTTGGAGCATGCGGTTGTGTCGCGATTGAGCTCCACCACTGCATAGCATTATCTTTAAGAAATCTTGTTGCTCGAGAAATCTTTGATTCTTCTGTATAGTTCCCCAAAGCATAGATCTTGTCGAATTGCTGTAGGAACTGCAATGCTTTCTTCCGATCTTTCACCCTGGAAAAAGTGAAAAATTTGACTGTCGTGCCGCCATCCTTGAAATCTTTGGGTTGGTTAGGTGCATATTCTGGGTACGAATAATAAGGGTATCCATATGGGCTCCAACCATTGTAGCTTGGTGGCGGCGGTGGTGGTGGGGGAGGTGGGGGCAACGGTGGTGGCAAAAGCGGTTGCACTAGATCATAGTCAGATGGCTGCACCATATTCCTGAAGACTCCCCCGATCGGAACAGACGCCTGGGAAGGTTGCCGGTTGGAAGCTCTCGTACTTTCTAGTGCCGGAGGAGGAGGTACCACCTGAGGCATCAGAGGGGGTAACATGTAATTCAAAAATTGTTGAAAACTTTGCAGCATGGGAAGATTCTACTGAGGATGCCGCGAAAGAACGTCGTGAAGCTCGTCGAGAAGAAACTGCAAATATTCTGTTGAATCCATGAACGCCATCTCTTGGGTTCTTTATGGCTTATGCCCTGTAAGACAAAGGGATGAAGACGGGAGCGCACCCAATGTGCGATGAGGTAAGGGTGACTTTGAGGATTCAACCACTTCTAGAGAGCCTTATACATAAGACTCAGAAAGGTTTTGTCAAGGAGCATAGTATCCTTGACAACATCTTTACTTTTTGGGAGGCTTCTGCCCTAGCGTGGCTCCGTGGTGAGGATCTGGTGATTCTTCTTCTCGACTTTGAGAAGGCCTACGACAGAGTTGACTGGGACTTTCTGGAGGGCACTCTACATAGGATGGGCTTCTCAGATGCTTGGATCAGAGGGGTGTCAGCTTTGTACAGACGGGCACACAGTCAGGTACTTTTGTTAGGAGGTAGAGGGGATCGTTTCATGCTCATACGTTCGGTCAGACAGGGCTGCCTCTTGCTCCACTCCTCTTTCTGTTGTATGTTGAGGCGATGAGCAGGTTTTTGGTTTCAGAGCAGGTTGGTTTGCGTGGCTTAGCACTTCCTATTCGGGGAGATGAGCTACTGGACACCGAGTTTGCAGATGACTCAGCCTTGTACTTGGATGGCCAGGAGGCCAACCTTCACAGGTGTGAGCAGGCTCTTGAGACTTTCTGTTGTGCATCTGGCGCATTGATCAACTGGAGAATTGATCAACTGGAGAAAGACAGTGGCTTTCTCGGTTGGTAGTGCTCCTATGCCCGATTGGATGTCAGGTGAGGGTTTTAGGTGGATTCCCCTAGGGACTGTAGTTCAGTACGTGGGCTGTCAGGTTGGTTTGGGTTTGTTTGCCGAGCGGCGGATTGCTCCCTCCTCCTGTCTATCAGGAGGAAGTTGTTACATTGGAGCTCCGCACGTCTTTCTTTGGCAGGCAGAGTTGTAGTGGCCAACCAGGTGTTGTTGTCTAGTATGTGGTACATTACTTCTTGCTAGATCTTCTCGAGTTCTTGTATCAGCCAGGTTGAGAGGCTGATCAGGAACTTCCTTTGGTCAGGGCATGACACTCAGATAGCCCGGGCCAAAGTGGCATGGCAGGTCATCACTCTTCCTTGTTCTCAGGGAGGGCTAGGGATCATAGACCCAGCAGAGCAGAGTAGAGCCCTTCTTGGGAAGTTCATCGTCAGAGGACTTCTTCCAGGTGAGGAGCCCTTGAAGGAGTTCTTGCTTCATCGGCTTAGTGCTAGGGTGCCTCAGGCTGGAGGCCCTTGGCGACCCTCGACTAGATGGATTTTCATAGAGATGCCCAGAGTTGGCTTGAGCAGGAGAGTGGTGGACCGCTTCGCTGTGAGTTTGCTCCAATCTTTGGAGCAACTACGGCAAGGCCTAGAGCAGCGTCGGCCTACTTGCATGGAGGAGCGCCTGAGATAGCCCCTTGTTTGGAACCCCATGGTTAGCACTTAGAGAGGCCACTTGGTTGGTAGTCGGCCTCATGTTTCGTGGGGTCCCGTGGCAGAGGGTCCAGCACGCTCTCTAGGTGACTGGTTACAGTTTTCAGGGCTTGTCAGAGGAGCTTCAAAGTCTTCAGCTACAGGGCATGAGAGGGGTGCAAAGCATGTGTAAGGACATCTCAGAGGCAATACCAGCTGAGTGGCTCACACCTCTCGAGTCAGCATCGCCCAGGTGGATGGGAGCCTTCACACGATTGGAGGTTCTCATCTCAGTTCGGGCTTACCTAGAGACTGTACCCTCCCTGTTTTTCGAGCTACAGGGTGAGGGACGCTTACACCGAGTTGCAGTAGAGGCCCCGCAAGTGGCAGAGTGCTGTTTTCAGAGGATCCGAGTGGTGGGCATCTGTGGGAGGACTTGTGTCATAGATCGCGACCCATCAGCTCTTGAGACTGGCCATTGGAGACTGTGGGCTTGGGAGAGCCGTCCCCTGGCACGAGTATAGTGGGATCCTGGAGAGTGGCTTTGAAGGGACCCTTTCTCCTCTCTAGACCACCCAGGTGTCCCTTTCTTTCAGTACACTGTTCGACTGGGACGTCACATACTGGCAACACGGAGAGAGGCTCGCCTTGCTGCAGCACCTCATTGGCAGGAGGAGGGTCTCACAGCTGAGTTCTTGGCAGTTTTTTGGGAGAGGTTGTGGGACTCCAGACAGCCGAGACGAGTCACTTTGTTCCAGTGGCTGGTTGCACACAGAGCTACAACAGTTGGGAGCTGGCTTGTACAGAGTGATCTCTCGGCGGCATGTGCAGCTTGTGACTATCTTGTGGAAAGTTAGTGTCACTGTCTTTGGGACTCTCCTTTGGCAGAGCATGTGTGGCTTCGTGTTCTTCGGCTGATGCCAGCCCTTTCCACAGCTCGGCAATACACTTGGGGGGCAACTGCTTGGTCCACTCTCACGGGCCGGGCACTTCAGTTTGAGCTATCTTCCACCAGCAGGATGATAGTGATGCAGGGGGGTCGACCTACACTCCAGCCTGCCACAGAGCTTACTCCACAGGAGTGGTGCAGGGAGAGAGAGGAGTGCTGGGAGCTCATCAGTGGCCTAACACTTAGGTTCATCTGGCGGGCCCGTTGCTTCCGCATCTTCGAGGCTCGCCCTATACCACTGGCCGAGATTATTTGGGATCTTTGGCTAGAGCTGATCCATACTCTCAGAGGACAGCTCGAGAGACTCTAGGGCAGCTCCGACCGCATGCGGGAGCGCAGAGAGGCTTTTCTTCGACTCTGGCGTCCTGGGCCTTTTTTCACCATGGTCCAGTGTGTACTCAGATGGCACTACCGTTCATCTATGTGGCTTTTCCTTCCTCCCATTTCTTGATTTAGCCTCATTGTACATATGCTGTTTTTTCATTGGGAGAGTCTCCCCATCATGATTGTTGTAGCCCTCTCTTGTAGAGGTGGTTGTAGCCCTATGGGCAGTTTCATTAACTAATAGAAGGGTCTTTTTCTCAGAGAAAAAGTAAGGGTGGGAGTCTCTGATAAGTCCGGGGTCGGGACCCGAAGATTCATCAAATAAGATTCCAATTGTCTCTTAGTTTGCTCTGTCTGCTCTTTTGTAGGACCGGTATGCTTTCAGAAAAGCACACCCCTGATGCTTTGATACCACTGTCACAAGACGGGCACCACATGCCAATAGAAAAGAACATACTTAACAGACTTTTAGCACTTCAATAACAACTGAACTGAAAGAGAGAGACGATGCGTAACACGGAGTGCGGAATTCCACCCTAGAGAGTATTGCCCCCAAACCTTGGCGTCCCTTTCGGTATTTCTTTAAATTGCATCAACACAGTACAAACCGGTACTCCACGCTCTACACCTTCTCCCAGAAGAGTGCAAGAGAATGAGCCCTAGCCTCATATTTGAATGCCCTTGGCCATTAGAAGGAGTTTACATGAAAAGCTTTAAACTCAAAAGCAATTGGCCCAAAAAGCGATGCCCAAAAAGCTGCCAGCGTGATTTACGAAAATCCGCTTAATTGCCACGTCAGCATGGCAGCACAATTTTCAGGCTATCCGTACAGCTACCACGTCATTTGTTTCTATGCTGTCTTTTGTGTGTGTGTGTGTGTGTGTGTGTGAGGGTCAAGCTTTATTTTAATTCCTTTGTCACTTGGGCCCCTTGGACGGGGTCCCATAAGTTGGTAGGACTTCTTCTGCTGTTGCTTGTTCTTCTTAGGGTTTAAGCCCCTCGGCCGTGATCTGAAGGTTGGCTCTGCTCTTTAGTGACTTGACACGTCAGCAATTTGTGACAGGCCGAGGCTACCCTTTATCTCCGGAGTCGTGACAGAACCTCAGTACGTTGAACTTTGTGTTGATGTATGCTCACGTGTGTGTGTGTGTGTGTGTGTGTGTGTGTGTGTGTGTGTGTGTGTGTGTGTGTGTGTGTGTGTGTGCGCGTGTGTGCGCGCGTGTGGTGTGTGTTGTGTTGGGAGCATTATTACCTACACCCACTATTGGGCACTGATGACGCTAGTGGGGATGTTATAGTATTTAGTCCAAACTATGCATGATGAAGTTGATGGTTATATTGTCTTATGGTGAGTACCATGAGTCTGTAGCTGCACTTTTCTGCATAGGAGTTTGTCTGTACGAATGGATCATCTGTCCTGGGGATTATTACATACGGAATTGCAATAAGGATAGGGGATCCGATCGTCCTAATGCTCTTGTACATTGAGCATGGACAACGATGCTACATGGTCATGTGTAAGGAGGCTCTTGGACAGTCATTAGCTGTTAGCTGAGTTAAGCATATAGGGGACTTGCAAGATACACACTTTAGGTGCGTTGGGATAACTGGGACATTGTTTATTGTGTGAACCCTGGTCAAAGAGTTTGAATTTGATGTCATAGGTTAATTTCTAGTCTAGGTTTATACATTGATGGATGAAGCTCGAGTTTGGAGAACGTGTAGCACTTTACATAGCAATTGGACACTCTGTTTTGAATTCAGCATGGTGTTTCTGAGTGTGTCAATATCTCGTGCATCATCCATTTCCCTGCTACTGCTGTTGGGCCTGGTACATAATATGATTGGCATGACAAAAAGCAGAGTGAGACTTTCGGAGCTTCTGGAGAGGAGCTAACCCTTGTCTGATACTCAGCTTTGAGTTGCTGCCCTCATTTTCTTCAGTTTCTGGGTGCAGCTTGGTTTAGACAACATTTAGCATATGAGAGAACAGTAGGGTATTCAGTGTTTGAAATTTAGCATGGTGCTACTAAGTTGATAATGGAGCATCTCTGATAAGCATTATGTTTGAAACGATCAGTGGTCTTGAAAGAGATCAGTGTTCTGGCACCTTTTCCAAGATTCTTGTGTAAGTGGAATAATATCATTATCTCTTCTTGCCTAAGAGCTGGTAGTTTCCATTTGTTGACTAACATTGTTTTGTGTTTTATGTGTTTGTTTAAGGACAAGTGAAAATTACTTACAATTAGGTGTCAATGTTTTGAACTCAGTACGCACTTTTCCGTCAAGGGATTGGAATGGATCGGACCACTGATTATTTTGTGATGGAAAAAATAGATTCTTTGATCTCACGTTTTTGGGACTTTTTAGTGTTGAAACTAAGGTTTGTACTGGCAGCATCTAAGCAGTTTGTCAATCTAGTGTCGTCATCATTCTTCATATTGCTAAGTGTCTGCGCATGAATAATTTAGGTTGCGAAGGCTTTTCTCTTCAAAACAGCTAAATCGAAGTAGCAGCAGCATCACCAGGATAGTGGATTCAATACCTGATGCAGCTGAGCAAGATTTGTATGTTGAGCGGATCCGTATTGAAAATTTGAATCTCAGGTGATTTTTCCTATATACAATGCTGCAACGGCACAAGGATGCAACTTTTCTCAAGCCATACTGAGTCAATGGGCTAGAAGAAATATCTTGGCTGCATGAAAGGAGAAAGCTCTCTGTTTTGCATCAGAAAAAATAAGTTTAGAGCAGAGATGAACAATGTTAGAAGAAAATAAGGGCATAGTCTTCTTGTGTGGCTCTAACCTGCAAGACGGATACCATTTCACTCTATTAAAACCATTGTCAACTCAATCCAATTTGCCTTAACCGAAATGGGTGGAAAGACAATGTGCATATCCTGATCCAGTCTAAATTCCCTTGAACCCTTCCTATCTTCTTCTGAGTGAGTTAAGACAAAACTAGTGTGACATGCTGCATGCCTATAGTTTTCATTTTTTGCATTCGTGACTAACACAATGATTTGTAGCTCATACTGCAGTTGGTTACTTCCTCAACCAAATGTTTAATTTTCAACATTGGTCGTAATTCTTTACTTTATTGATTAATTATGTAAATATACTCTATAGTCACTGTGTCATATCGAGGCTCATTTTTCCCTATTAGTAGCTCCAACAGTACTGAAAACAGATTGTTTATTCTTTGTGTCGATCGCCTTGCTCATTATTCAAGCATGCATTGTGGAAAATTACTCAGCTTGTAGTCATGGGCATCCCATGAAGGTCAAGCACTACATTGCATGGATTTTTTATTGTCTACTGCAGGCATTAACACCTTAGTTACACCATCATTATTGTCATCAAGCTTGAATTCAACATCGTTTCTTGCTTTAACCTTGAGTTATATGCTTCTTGCCACTGCCTATGTAAGATGGCCTTTATTAGCTTTTGGTGCAAATGTGTATAATTGTGTCCATTTTAGTCACCTTTCAGGTAATGAATTGCTCTATGTCCTTTTTTTCCTCCCATCGATATGTGGTGCATGACTCATGAGTTAACAGGAACTGTAGATGGTGTGATAGGTAGCACTACTCGAATTCCCACAGCATGTCTGCTGTCATCAATTCTTAGCCTTCAATCATCGTTTGGATCCTTCGGTGGAATAAGCATCACCTACTTTTTCCATCACGATGTAGGTCTAGACAGCAGAGGCTGCACTGAGGTGTTACAATCTGAATTTTCCCTGTGGAGAGTGTTGATATGCCTTACCTCTTTCTGTTGAGTTCCTTAAAGAGTGGCTGTATTAGCAATTTCTTCCTCAGAACTGTTCATTACAAAGAAATTTGCTAGAATAAGATTGATGACTCTGTGTGAGACATAAAATTTCTACTCTTCTTTTTTAGTTTTAAAGACTTCCTCCGTAAAACCACGGTCCAGGAGCCAACTTTTGAGCGAATGATCCTTATCTACAGGTTTGTATATCAAATGCTGCCTTATGTTCTATGAAGGCTTGTGTATGTTAAAACTGTTTTCTTTTGCTGACTTTGAAGACGTGCCACTCCGCCAAAGTCTCCGTTGAAGTATGGTGACCGAGCCATCCACATCAAGCAGTTTAGGAACATTCCGATGGCAGACATGGAGCTTGTTTTGGTATGTTGTTCGGAGGAAAGGCTGCAGAGTATCACTCAGTCCCACATTAACCTGTTTCTTTTTGGCTTAAAGTTTGTGTTTCCCTGATAGCCAGAAAAGAAGAACCCTGGGCTCACTCCAATGGACTGGGCAAAGCTTCTGATATCAGCAGGTCTTGGGCTGGTGAGACAATCTATGCATCTTTTTTGAAGTTCGCCATTGATACAATTTCTTATAGTGTTACCTAAGTGGTTGGAGTGCAGCATCTTAGACACTAAATACAAAGAAAATGAGGTGCAAGTGCTAGATAAGTCTTAATAGCCACCATGGGAAGTCGATATGTCCATCTAGGCCTCATATTCTTAGAAAGCAACTACATTATGTCTCGGTAACATGCTTCCTCTTCATTGTCACAAGGTAGTTACTCTCTCCTCTCAAAGACAGCCCGCTATGCATCTCCAACTTCCTTTTCTGGTGTCTGCAAGACTCCTCTGGAAAGCCTCCCCAAGGACGCTTTAGCTAAGGCTGAAGTGGCTCTTGCAGGCATCGGAGCGTTACATCGAGACGTGTTTGTTGGTCTTCGTGCTGTTGAAAACGGATCGAAATACTCCGAGATTTGGTTCCCTTGGATCATCTACAGTGATAGCTGCTGTCTTTTGGTTTGCTGTTTTGTTCTTCGGTTTGTTTTGTTTTGTGTTTGGTTGCTTTTGCATGCTTTCCCTTGCTTTGGATTGTGTGTGTTCGTGGAGCAGGTTTTGTATGCTTTGTTTTTGTACTTTTGGGGCTAGCTTCTCTTTTGGGGGGGGGGGGGGTTGTGTGTGAAGTTTAGTCTTTTGGGTTTGCTTTTATTTTGCCTTCTCGTTTTGTTTTTGCCATTTGTTTCCTTTTCTTTTTGGTTCTTTCTTTTTGTTTTGGTTGTGGTTGTTTTGGCAAGTTGGAAGCTAGGTTGCCGCTCTACATCTGGATATCACATGGTCATCATCAGAGCTTTTGAGGCATCCGGAATCTGTCTAGGAGACATACGGTGTGAAACAAAGTCTCCACTACCATGGGTGGTGCAACAAACTCTGCTCAAATGATGTCATGACGCATGAGGTACTGAAGGTTTGCCGCATATCATCATGAGGACCTGTGGTCGTTGGATCCACCATTGGGCTGCTAGGCCTGGTGCCTATACTGCTGCTCCATATATCGAGGCCGGCGTTACTAAAGTGTCAAATAACCACCCCTTCGTTCAAGGATCTTGGAAGTGTGCCTGATGACACTGTCTCTCTAGCATAGCCAATGCTGCATATCCTTGTGTTGATCTAGCTCTAATTGCTGATCCCATAGTGGAGCACGTGGAAGCCGCTGAAAAGGTGATCCCTAGATACACAAATGAGGTGACGGCCTCCACACAACCTCTTGCTAAAGTGAATGTAACATGACTCCCACCTTGCCTCGAACTATGAAAGATCATGGCCTTGGTCTTCCCAAGGCTCACTCTGAGACCTCTCTTTGTACAAAAATCATCTAGTGCATGTAGATGTTGCTGCCCGTTCAGTGACCAAGTAGACTTAGCCTTTGGCTGGCATAATAGACGGGTCGGTACCATCTCTTAACTCTGGCTTGCATTAAGATTGCTCCAATGGCTATGTTGGAGATGTCACCAAAAACATGAAACAGAAAATCCCACTGTGGTGGCTGCACAATCGAAGCTTTACCTAAAACGAGCTTGAGCAAGCGAAAGGATTTATTGCACTTCTCATCCCATTGCCACTTCTTTTGCTTTTTCTTTCTTCCAGAAAAAGAAAATCTTTCCATTAAAAAATCACCTCAAGGGCACAGACCCTAAGGTAAAAGTACATCAAAGTAATACAACAGAGAATCAACCATGAATGGTATCACCAAAAGATAAAAAGTTATAAGGCATTCTAAAATACAAGATTGTGTCCCTAATGGAGATTGTGTGATCCTCATCTTTGGGATTCACAACATCGCCAACCATAAAGCCCATACATCTCCCAATTTCATTTAGATGTGGAGCATATTCCGGAAGAAGACCTGGAAATCTAGTTGTAATTGCGATTCCATCATCAAGTCCATTGAGATCCGTCCCTTGTGTCCATCTGGCGAGAAAACCTATAGCAAAATGGAAGTCCACAGGGCTTTGTGCTAAGACCTCCATGGCTTGATCTGTAGACTTGAACTCCACTCTAAAGAACCCTCTCTCGAGAGGGGAGACAATCACGATCTTGAAATTGGCAAACAATAGCGAAGGCTGAAAATAGTCCTTCAATAGCCTATAAGAACATATGCTTCCCACCACTTCGCAAGCCAAAGAACAAGATTTCAAATGACGCGTAATGCGTCAGAAGAGAGACGAATACCGAGTGTATAAGCAGAAAGGGGGTTCCGGAGGGCCTCTGTTGGGTCTCTTGAAGTGGTTCCTTGAAGAGGAATGTCCGCTTCTGCTACATTCTTCTCCTTTACGACCTTCAAACTTTCCATCTCCAAGCAAGCACACAGAGAGAGAGAGAGAAATGAAATGAAATGAAATGTTATATTAACGTCTTCAAAAGGCCAAAATGACCTATGAGACCAATCAGTTACAAAATAGTGAATCTAATACCATGTCTGGGTACAAAAGAGCTGGAAAAGAACTAGAAGTGGAACAAAATACTACTACTACTACTACAATCTAAAACTACGTGGGTGTAGCAGCTGATACAATAGGTACCCGGTAAACTGGATGTAACAGTGTGTGAAACAAAGATGGAAGAAATGGTGAGGATTCATCCTCATCTGCACTCTGGATGTCGAGAGAGTATGGCTCGAATTTTCTGTTGTAGTCTCCGTCGATGCTGTGTAGCTCCTCTCCTCAGTCGCGGTCGTCTGTATCTCTGTAGCTCCAATGCTCGGTCGATGAGAGTGCCAGTAGTGGTCGAATAGTGTGGGACGAGCTCTGCAGTGGTGGCTGCTCCTCTGGCTGTCCCATATCTAGTGAAAAGAAATCTGTAATGTGTCTCTAGGACTGCCTCTCTCTAGCTCTCCCCAGTAAAGTGTCTCTACACCTGTGTAACTCAAGTAGAGAGAGAGAGAGAGAGAGAGAGAGAGAGAGATGGATTGAATTATTGTCCATAGAGGTCACATATGATCCATGGGACCGGAAAGCAAAACATTACAGTGGTCTCCTTCAAGTGAAGTGTAGATACATATTAGTTAAGGACTGAGGGTCCATCAAAAAGGGTAATGGAAAGGAAAAAAGAGGATAAAACCTAAGGGGAGTCATGTGAGGGGGGGGCCGGTTTGGGAGTTGGAAACTCTTGGATAATGGATTTACCACCTCGATAGATTGCCCATTTCCCTTGTTTGTGAGCTTCATGCATCTTCTTGAGTTCACTTGCTTTGCTCTTGAGTTGATTCGGGGTCAATTCTTCGGCGATCCAAAGTTTGTTTCCCTTTAGGAGACGAGATTGGTGTAGTAGCTTCGATAGCTCTTCTTTGTCCTTGAGGGTAAGGATACAATGCTCGGGTGGCACATTCCTATGCGTATCGTTGATCCAAGAGACGGTTTTTGGCTTGATATTTACTAGTTGGAGAATGTCGTTGAGCTTGGCAATTGCGTCTTCAAGAGTGTCCTCGTCTGTGCACCATGGTGAGTGGAGCTATCCAATTCGGACCTTGAGGCCAAAAGATTTTTGTAGCCGGTTTTCTTGTAAGGCTGCTTGAATTTTACTGACAATTTTTTCATTTGTTGTGTCGTGGACTTCTTTCTGGGGATATCAATATGCTACTAGTCCCCATGTTCTTAGATTATACTTCTCCAAAAGTGGTTGTTATTGCATGAATGCTAAAATCAACTCAAAAGTTTTTCTTTATTTGCATGGAGCCCTAGATCTAGAAGTTTCTATTACTTTTTCTAAAAAGAAAGTAAAAGTAACAGAGGTTTTGACCTCATGGGCTTTCACAAGTAGAGCTTGGCTCCCTACTTCCTTTGTTTCCTCAAGCTTGCACAGGCGTTGCTTGAGTTGAGTATTCTCCTCGATGAGATCTTGAACCTGGGTCTCTAGGGCTGTGATCCTCGCATCTTGACGAGCGATAGGGTCCTTCCTTGGTACCGTTGCCACCACAAGAAAGGTCTTGCAGGAGATTGGCATAGAGGACGTTTTACTATGAGGGTGAGAACGCCCCCTTTAATTTTGGGCTTGGGGTTATGGGGCTTATGGAATAGCCTTACGAAGGGTGCGGCCGAGGCTTTTGAGATCCCTTGTGAAGGGGTTACCCCTTCGTACGTGCCACGATGAGCCGGCTTGAGTGAGTGCTGCCAAGGTAGAATAGGGAGGAGCTGCCAGGTTGGTTGCCATGCAGGTTTTGGTTGGGAAGCTGCCGCGCAGGCTACAACTGAAAGGGTTGTTGAGTTTACTATAGGACGAGGTGGCGCTGAGGCTAACGTCTCCCCATAGGGCAGCCTCTCGCCCAGGGGAAGGCTTTGGTGATGGCGAGGCTAGGATTCTGGACGAGAGAGAGAGAGAGAGAGAGAGAGAGAGAGAGAGAGAGAGAGAGAGAGAAAATGAAATGAAATGATATATTAAGGTCTACAAAAGGCCAAAATGACCTATGAGACCAACTGATTACAATGATGAGTCTAGTATCAAGTCTGGGTACAAACAAAGAAAACTACAAACAAGGAAACTGATAGGAGTGCTACCGACTCCTATGGGTGGCTGGTAGGCTGATCAATGGTATCATGCCATAAAGGTACAAAGTGGGGATAAATGTCACCATAATACAATATAACAGTAGTATGAAGCCTAGCCTGATCGACACTCTGGGTGTCGTGCTAGAATCCTGTGGATCCTCTGCCGCAATCTCCGCCGGTGTTGCGTGGCTCCCCTCCCCATCAGTCGCGGTCGTCTCGATCTCCCTAACTCTATAGCTCGATCAATGAGAGTACCGCTGGTGTGTGTATGGGTGGGAACCGAGGTCTGTGATGGTGGTGTCCCCTCTGCCTCTGTGGTACTCAGACTGAAGAAATCTGAGATGCGTCTCTGGGACTGTCTCTGTCTTTGCCCACTCAATAGAGCATCTCTATGTCTGTGTATCTCAAGTAGGAATAATCCGAGACATCTTTGATCTTGATATCTCATGACTCTATCTAGCGAGTCAAAACCATCTCTGAATAAACAATGAAAGCGTCCCCGTATCTCATAGTAGACTGTGCAGCGACATATGTAATGAAACTCTGTCTCTGGCTCTGCATGGCACAACTGACATATTCTATTGTCTGCTGGTATGCCTCTGAATCTACCTGTCTCAATCCCAAGCTGGTGTGAAGATGTGCGAATCTGGCCTATAGCACATCATAACCCATGAGATAGATGTGTGTCCATGTAACTGGGCCGTGTGACAAAACCGTCTGTCGTGAGTTGGAGAAGATGCTCTCTATAGAAAACCTTCTTCGTACCCAACTCCCGTGCTGGCTCTATCCATGTCCTCTTGCTATCAAGCTGGATAAGATCCTGCCGAATGAGTCTAGTAGTCTCCATCCGTGTAAGAGCCAAAAATGGTGCATCAAGAGAATACTGGAAAGGGGGCAGCCTGTCCATGCTGAAACCGTGCCTTTGAAACCATGAGCTCATCTATGCATACCAACATGATGTATCTCCCTGTGATGCCAGCTGTCTAGATGACTCAAGAGCAAGCCTGGCATGCCTGTCCCTGGTGGTGTCCCATAAGGTGTGTACAAATGATACTGATCTGGTGAGAGCCTCAACCTCCATAGGTGGGGCAGCCAGCTCCGCTTGTATGATGTCATGTGGGACTGAGGCCTTGGCTCTAATCAGCCTAGAAATCATAGATATCAAGTGTCTCTCCATATTACTCCATCCAGCACTGTCAATAGACGGCCCCCAAATCTGAACCCTGTAGTGCATAACTGAATCAACCAGAGTGTCGAAAAGCCATAGCTTTGTTCGAGGTTCCTGGAACTGAACTTGCGAACAAATCCTCTCTAAACCACCTAGGGCTGCATAGGCATGAGTCAATCTAGTGTCTGCTGCCACTTTCAGTGGGAACCTCGGTCCACTAAAGACCACCCCAAGATATGTGTATGCATCAGTGTACTCCATATTGTCGTGCCCATATGTGAAAGTAGGTGCTGATCTCCTAACCCATTGTGGCGTGGTACTAAATACCATGACCTTGGTTTTACCAAGGTTGACACACACACAGAGAGAGAGAGAGAAATGAAATGAAATGAAATGTTATATTAACGTCTTCAAAAGGCCAAAATGACCTATGAGACCAGTCAGTTACAAAATAGTGAATCTAATACCATGTCTGGGTACAAAAGAACTAGAAAAGAACTAGAAGTGGAACAAAATACTACTACTACTACTACAATCTAAAACTACGTGGGTGTAGCAGCTGATACAATAGGTACCCGGTAAACTGGATGTAACAGTGTGTGAAACAAAGATGGAAGAAATGGTGAGGATCCATCCTCATCTGCACTCTGGATGTCGAGAGAGTATGGCTCGAATCTTCTGTTGTAGTCTCCGTCGATGCTGTGTAGCTCCTCTCCTCAGTCGCGGTCGTCTGTATCTCTGTAGCTCCAATGCTCGGTCGATGAGAGTGCCAGTAGTGGTCGAATGAGTGTGGGACGAGCTCTGCAGTGGTGGCTGCTCCTCTGGCTGTCCAGAGTGCAGATGTAGAGAGAGAGAGAGAGAGAGAGAGAGAGAGAGAGAGAGAGAGAGAGAGAGAGAGAGAGAGAGAGAGAGAGAGAGAGAGAGAGATGATGTATTTATGTCCTCGGGGGGCCAAAATGACCCATGGGACCCAAAATCTCATATATGAGACTCCCCCATTCCCATGTGAAGGAGGGGACGTGTCATGATTCTTTGGTGATTTTGTTTGTGAGTGTTGTGTGATGTTCTAGCACTTTGGCAAGATAGATGCCTAGTGCTACTGGAGAGGGATGTGTTCTTGAGAGAAGCTCCTCAAATGTAGTACATCCTTGAATAAGTTGGGGAAAGTTGACCCGAATGTGTGCATATGCTGGGCATTCAAGGGTTACATGTGCCTCATTTTCCAATGAATTCAAGTTGCATTGAGTACATCTCCTCATGTTTGCATCAATATTTAGCCATCCTCCCGTTTCAATTTTGAGCATGTGTGATGTTGTCCGCATCAAGGTGATGGCCTGTCTCGCACGGTAGGACATGGGTGTCCTGATATGTATTTGGGTTTCCCCGGTTTTGTACTCTTCCCAGTATCTCGTGTTTATGTGCTTGCAATAGTATTCAAACTTGGACCTATGCATTGCATTCTTCCATTTGCTGTGAAGGGCCTCAAGTAATTGTAGTTCAAAATTCAGCTCGTGCTCATGCTCGGTACCTTCCTCTACATGCATGTCCACATGTGCTCCCACGTGCCATTTAGTGAACCATATCTTGATGTCCTCAACAAGGCTAGAGGTGAGAAACTTGCTTTTGTGGTTCTTTTGCGGCTTACATCCTACCTCCCATGCTATGTGAGGCAAACAGTTATTAGGCATCAACTTAGATATCTATGCATTCTTTGTAAAGCAAGCATTTCCAATGGTCTTTGTCTAGTCTCCAATAGCATCATTGAGTATGGGTGTTGTGGTTTTTATCCCCATATGTCTACATAAGAACTTTTCCTGAATTTTCTCAATGTCATTCCATGTGCTGGCCGGAATACTTGGTCCCCATACCTCTACCCCATACAATAGCGTTTGGACCACACACGCATTGAAAGCCATGGACTTTATTTCCCACCTTCTAGTGACGCTTTGTTTGCACATGTTTTCAAACTCGTAATACCTTGCTTGTCCTGCCTCAATTCTTGTTTTTGCACATTGCCCCCATCTATGATTCGAGGGTATAATGCCCAAGTATTTAAAGTTGTCCACTACTTGAATCTCTTGCCCATCATACATAAGGGCGGGCTAATCCTTTGATTTGTGTGTACAAGTCGCCATACATTTTGTTTTTGTGTCATTCACTGAGAGTCCTGTAGCTTCGCAGAAAGCATGTACCGCATCCAAAAGTTTTTGCAAGAGAGACATGCTATGCGCTAAAAGAACCACATCATCAGCATAAATGAGGAGTAGCAAAGTAATGAGACCTATATCTGGTGCATCTCCATTATCTTGCGTCGTTTGGTAGATAAATTCCTCAAGCTCATCTATGCATAGCCCAAATAATGTCGGGGACAAGGAACACCCTTTTTTGACTCCTATTGTGCTAAAGAACTCTTTGGAGAAGCCCGTTTGCATTTTCAGTTTACATCGAACCGCATGGTATAGGCGTGATATCGCAACCCTCAAATGTATGGGAACCCCAATGGTCTCCATGCGGGACCATAACCCATGACGAGATACCGTATCAAACGGTTTCTTAAAGTCCACAAAACAGCAGTACATAGTTTCCCCTTTGAGTCGCGCCTCTTCCATCATAATCCGGATTGTAATCAAGTGATCTATGGTACTATGTTTTGCTCTAAAACCTGCTTGACCGATAGCCCTCTTTCCACTATTTTCAGCCCATGTGCTAATATCTTTTTCTATCAGACTCCCAAAAAGTTTTGCCATGCAAGAGCCCACCATGATGGTGTGGTAATTCGTGAGTAGGTTACAGTCTCCTCCTTTAAACAAAGCTTTGACCCAATTCTCTTGCCAATCTTCAGGCATACCTTTGTGGATAGCTTGATTCATCATACAATGTATCCATTTCTTAGCTTCATTACCCGACCATTTCAACATTTCGGAGTTGAAGTGCAAAATGTCAGGGGCTTTCCCAATGGCTAGTTTTTTCAAACCTCTCAAACCCGCTGCAAAAGTTATAGGTTCCTTAGTGTCAACCTGAATTTCAGCATTCATCATTATTTGAGCATCGGTGGGAGCATAGAGTGTTTGTGCATATACATACATTTCGTCCATGCTGAAATTTCCCATTATATCCTCCTTTTTTCCCTTCATGTTGCGCCATGCTTTCTTGGGCTCTTTCTTAAATCGGATCACCTCTTGCTCCTCCTTCAAAAGTTCATGCATCCTTCTCTTTTTCCTTTTCAGCATTCTTTATTCCTTGGCTGCATTTTCCCACTCCTTCGTGGACTTATTGAAGCACTTTAACTTGCGTTTGGTTGCTTTACATTCTTCATCAAACCATGGGTCATGAGGGAGACCTTTCACTTGTTGGTGGTTTCTTTTAGATCGCCCCATAGTGACCTCTGCTGCCTCTTCTATTGCTTGACGAAAGGTAGCCCAGTTTTTTGAAATGTTTTGGGACATGCATCGGCTACTCAGTAGGCTGTCCAGGAAAGTGGTATAATCAAATTTCTTTGTGGCTTGCATTCGATATGCCCAACTTGTCGCCTTTTGGATACGTTGTGTAGGCATGTGTGGGAGGTCTAGACATACATGAATTGGAGTATGGTCCGAGTTTGGTGACCGAGCCCCAATTTTAAAGTGTCCAATTAAATCCAATGCATTGTGGCTAACTAACGCATAGTCATTAGTGCTTCTTCCATGGTTTGATGTATAGCATGTGTATGTTCCGGAGCTTGCAAATTTCTTGGTGCCATTCATGACTACAAGTTGCATAGAATGCATCATGGATATCAAAGCCGAACCTTGTTCATTCATGAGGTGATTGCATGAGCATCTATCCCACATTGCATCTAATACGAGATCGCCATCTTTGTCTGCGGGATGGATTGAGTAGTCAACCAATTGAACGTGTATGTTGGCTATGCGAGCATTGAGATCCCCGAGTATCATCATTGCCCCCTGTGGTGTGTAGGTTGCAATATCTGTATATAGGTCAGCAAAAGGGTCATTCTTGGAGAGATTATGCAAATCATAGAGTGGGGATTCCCGATGTGGGATGTAGCATCCCGCAATGAACATCGATCTCCCAGATGCACATATCTCAGCCCATATGTATCGTTTGTGTTCATCTATCTTGCATATCTTAACCTGATTTTGCATTTCCTCCTTGTACATTATAGCCACACCCCCTTGCCCGCGCATCTTAGTACCAGGCCACCAAACCGAGTGTGTAATATATCCTTGAATACTTGGCAGTCTACATGTGTCCTGTTCCCACGTTTCAAGTAGAAAAAGTATGTCTGCTTGTGGTAGAACCTCTGTCATTCCTTCCCCTTTGTGCCAAGGGAAACCTCGACAATTCCAACTTGTGACGTGTATGTTCATGGTCCCATGGGTTTCCCCCTATCATGCTTTTGGTGGTGTTGCCCCTGTGGAGGTGGTGTTCTTTTTCATTCGTTCTTCATATGCCTGTCTTCTTTCTTTTTGTTTCGCGGGTGTCCTGTCTTTACTCATGTAAATTGGGCTATCCCTTAGATAAATGCGAGCATTTTTTAGTATGATGGCTCTTTTACGTGCATCCAACATTGTGCATACAATTGCGCGATTGTTCTCAGGCCTTTGCTTACTCACACGGTGTACCCCATATACCACTACATCATGCATGCCAAATGTGTTTGCAAGGAGGTCCATGACCTCCGCATTCAATAGGAGTACTTTCTCATTGTCAGATTCGGGTTTTCTCTTGCTCATTATACTCTATGTCATCTACATTTGCATACGTCTCATGTGTCTGTGGCATGGTATTTGGAGTACTTCTTACTACATGTGCCCAGGAGGTCATATTTCCTGTTGCATTATCACTCATGTGTGCAAGCTTCTCGTCGTGTGTAGCTAGAGTGTCTTGCACATTGGAGACCTGTTTGTTTAATGCATCTTGTAGGGCCTGAATTTTCTCATCTTGATGTTGCATTTTCAAATTGTATATTTGGATTGTGTGCTCCAATTCTTGATTCTTTAGTGCAAGATTTTTGATGTCTTCACCTTGCTTCATCACCATTTCCTATAAGGATGAGATAAAGTCCCAAATGTCTTGCATCGAGCATAGCACAGATTTCTTAGTTCCTGCACCTGTGTCTTTACCTGTCCCTGTATTTGTACCTGTACGTGTGTCCATCTTGGATGGGGGTGTTTGTTTATCCTTTGCATTCGTCATGTTTCTTGTCGGTGATGATCGCACGGAAAAACCGCTTCTTTAAACCTGTAGGTTGACTAGTTCACTCATTCATTCATATGGGTCGGGACCCTTGCTGCAGTGTTGCGCACAAGTGACCCACGGCAGTGCTGCGCAGTGTAGCAGGGCTGGCGAGGGCAGTGGCGAGGACAGTGGCGGGAGGTGTGGCCCACAGCAGCGCTACGCAGGGAGCAGGGCTGGCGAGGACTGTGGCGGGAGCAGTGGCGGTGAGCAGTCCAGCTCATGAGGTCGCGCGCGAGCAGCAACCAATCATGGCCTGCTGATGTGAGAGAGAGAGAGAGAGAGAGAGAGGGGGGGGGGGGGGGGGAGGGAGGGAGGGATGAAATGAAATGTTATATTAACGTCTTCAAAAGGCCGAAGTGACCTACGAGACCAGAAAGTTACAATGTGGTGGATCTGATACAAAGTCATAGTAACAAGATGACAAAATGACAGAATGACAAAATGAAAAAATAAAATACTATGGAATCCTAAACTGCTAGGTGTGGCAGCTAAACAACTAGCTGGGATAGCTAGATCACACGAGATCCAGCATCGGTCGATGGCAGATCTCATCAATCTCCTCCATGGTCAGTAGTCTTACCGGGCGTCATGCATGTCGAGCCAAAGTGACCCAAATCCTCTGATGCAGCCTCTGTTGATGCAGTGTAGTCCTCCGCAATCGTGGGCGTCTGGATCTCCCCAGCTCAGTCGCTCGGTCGATCAGTATGCCTCTGGTGTAAAGCGACGAGCTTTGCTGTGGTAGTAACTCCTCCAAGTGTCCAGTGGCAGCTCTAAAGAAGTCTGTGATTTGTCTCTGAGACTGGCTAGCCTCTCCTCTCATCAGGCTCTCTTTGTGTTTGCGCAGCTCGAGCAAGAACAAACCCAGACATCTCTGATCCTTGTACCGCATGACTCTAGAGAATGGTCCAAAGCCCTCTCTGAACAAGCAATGGAAGCGGCCTCGTATCTCGTAGTAGATGGGGCAGTGGCATGTGTAGTGCAACTCTGTCTCAGGCTCGATGTCACACAGGGGGCATGTCCTGGCCTTTGCTGGTACTCTGCTGTATCTCCCAGTCTCGATCCGCTGCTGTGAAGATGTGCGTATCTGGCCAATAGCACATCATATCCCATGAGACAAGTGGGTGTCCATGTATCTGGGCCTCGTCACAAAACCGTCCTCCGTAAGCTGGAAGAGATGCTCTCTGTAGAAAGCCATCTTTGTGCCCAGCTCCTGTGCTGGCTGTATCCATGTCCTCTTGGTGTCTAGCAAGTCAAGTCCTGGCGAATGAGCCTGGTGATCTCGGACTGTGTAAGAGTCAGAGAGGGCGCATCTAGTGAGTACTGGAAGGGAGGCAATCTGTCTATGATGAACCCATGTGCTTGAAACCATGATGTCATCTCCCCGTACCAGCATGTTGTATCTCCCTGCTTGGCTAACTGTCAAGAGGACTCAAGTGCAAGGCGTGCATATCTGTCTCTGGGAAGTTCCCACATGAGGTGTATGAAGAAGACAGATCTGGTGAGCGCCTCAACCACTAGTGGGGGGGCAGCTAGCTCTGCTTGTACAATAGCACGTGGTACTGAAGCCTTGGCTCTAATGAGCCGCGAGATCATAGAGACCAGAGGCTTCTCCATGTCCCCCCATCCATCACTGCGGCCTGTCCTCCCGTGATGATCCAGTGAAGGTCCCCAAATCCCAGCTCCATAAAGCAATGCAGAACCAAAGTGTCAAAGAGCCAGAGCTTCGTCCGAGGCTCCTGAAACTGAACCTGTAAACACATCCTTTCCAATCTACCCAATGCTACATGGGCTCTAGTCAATCTAATCTCTGCTGCCCTCAATGAAAATGCTGGCCCACTAAAAACCCTCCAAGGTAAGTGTAAGCATCTGTATACTCCACCTTCTCCTGGCCGTATGTGAAGGCGGGCGCTGACCTCTTGATCCACTGTGGGGTGGTATTAAATACCATGACCTTGGTTTTACCAAGGTTGACGGACAAACCACTTTCCTGGGCAAACCTATGCAAAGCATCCAAGTGATGTTGCATCCCCTCCGGAGAGTCGGAGATCAACACAATATCATCAGCATATAACAGTAGTGGAATCCATGTCCCTGCCAGTTGTGCACCTCTATCACCATCTCTCTCAATGTAGTGAGAAACCTCATCTACATACATACCAAATAGAGTAGGAGAGAGCGGGCAGCCCTGCTTCACCCCAATAGTGGAGTAAACTGGTGTGGATAGACCCTTTGGGGTGCGTACATGCCTCACTACTGACCTGTATAATGCCATGACCCCCCAAATGAGCTCTGTGGGTACTCCCATCTGTTGTAATCTGCGCATCTATCTAGCTCTGGGCACTCTGTCAAATGCTTTGCGGAAATCCACAAAGCTACAATAGATCCGTCTCCCACGCGATCTGCCCTCCTCAATGATGGCTCTGAGTGTCAAGATATGGTGAAGAGTAGAAAAACCCCTCCTGAAACCTGCTTGCCCAGCTGCGCGTATCCCCTCCCTCTCTACCCATCTACTCAGCTGCTGCTCAAGAATAGATGCGTACAACCGTGCTAATGTGTGTCCAATCATGATAGTGCGATAGTTCCCAGGCTCCATAGGGTCTCCCGACTTGAAGATAGGTACAATAGTAGATAGGCTCCAAGTATCAGGCAAGCCCTCACATATGGCACGGTTAAACATAACTGCTAGAAGCTGTGCTAGTAAATCTCTGGCATGCGTGAAATGCTCAGCCACTAAGCCATGATGATCATATGCTCTCCCAGTCCTCATCCTGTCAATGGCCTTCCTCACCATCTCAGCGGTGAAAAAAGCACATGTGTGTGGGCATGGATCAGGGGGGGTCGGGAAGGGGGGGCTGCTCAGGAACTTTGTACAGAGATGATGCATACTGGCCCCAGGCCTCTGTAAAAGTGATGGCAGGGGGGGGGGGAGTGCTCATGAAAGAGCCTCCATGCCTTACGTGAGTCCAACTCAAGAATAGCTGGTATAGATCCTGCACTAGGCGAGCCAAAAATGCCCTCTTCTTCCGCCGCACTAGGCGTCGGAAGTCAATCTGTGACTGCCTATGAGTGATGTCCCTGAAAAGCACCTCCCTTTGAAGTCTGGCTCTAGTGTCCCGGCATTCCTCATCATACCAACTAACTGTTCTGGGGCATGCTCCCCGAATGGCGTCTGTGCTCGGGGCTGGATATGTGGGTATGCCTCTGCTGCTGCATCATGTATTGTCTGTGTCAGTATAGTAGTAAGCTCCTCCAGAGGTCGCCCTGGCTCCTCTGTGCACAGGCGTCTGTAGATCCCATCTATGTATACAGAGTCCGTCTCCCGCGTGAAGGTGTAGCGAGTAGGGGCTGCTGCCCGTAGCTTGTGTGCTACACTAAACTGAAAAGAAATGGTCAGCGACACGAGAGAGAGAGAGAGAGAGAGAGAGATGAAATGTAATATTAACGTCTTCAAGAGGCCAAAGTGACCTATGAAACCAAAAGTTACAATTGGTGAATCTAATACAGTGTCTGAGTATAAAAGTACAAAGAACTGAAAAACTGAAACTGAAACGAAATAGGTGGGGAGGGGTGATGGGGTGAGGGCGGATATAATGAGTTAGCTAATACAAAGCTTAAACAAAGATGGATCAAATGAGATAGAAATCATCAGATGAGATCCCTCATCCATCGCTACCGAATCTCATCAATATCCTCCATGGTCAATACTCTGACTGGTCGTCTTGCATGTGGCATCCTCTACTTTCACCTCCGTTGATGATGTGAGGCCCCCCGTGGTCGTGGGCGCCTGGATCTACCTGGCTCAATGGCTCGATTGATTTGCGTACCTTTGGTGTGGGTGGGATCTGAGATGTGTTGTGATGACTGCTCCTCTAGCTGTCCCCTGGCTGGTGTAAAGAAGTCTGTGATCCATTTCTGAGAGTGGCTCTCTCGTGATGTCCTCAACAAGCTCTCTCTATGTCTACGTAGCTCTAGTAGAAACAATCCAAGACATCTGTGACCTTCGTATCTCATGACTCTAGAAAGTGGTCCAGAACCCTCTCTAAACAGACAGTGGAAGCGGCCTTGTATATCGGGTAGTGACATGTGTGGTGCAGCTCTGTCTCTGGCTCTAGGCGACATAAATGACATATCCTAGCACGCGAGTTCTGACCTTCAAATGCTTCTTCTGCTTTAATTGTCGATTTAGAGGATTGGAGCATGCAGCCATGCCGACGAACTTGGTCGAGAAATCTTCATAAATCTTGGAGACTCAGACACCAATATAATATCATCAACGTAAATCATAATATCTACTAGGATTCCTGCCAAGTTGACTCCATCGCACCCCACGCATAATTAAGTCGGCGACCTCATCAATTTAAAGAGCAAATAGTGTAGGAGATGGCAGGCATCCTTGCTTCACAGTAATAGTGCTAGCTTTAATGTTGTGATAAATTTCCCTGGGAATCGGACCTTGCCAAATACCTTCTCATACAATGCATAGGTATCCCATGTCATATTTGACGGTATACCAAGAGACTGTAAGCATTGGAAGAGCCTCTCTCGTGGGATTGTATCAAAGGCTCTCTAGAAGTCCACAAAGCCTCGACTTGGGTAGCCTGATTGTGCTTCAACTCTCTAATATCTTCTTCCCTTACTCCCCCCGCTCTAACCTATTGATTAGTATGACACATCTTTTGTGACTTTGTATCACTTGTAGTTTTTCCCCTTAGGTGTGGTTGTTGATGGTGATGTCATGCGTTTGGGCTTGTAATTTGAGTACCAAGTCCCCTTCTATTGCGAGAGAGAGAGAGAGAGAGAGAGAGAGAGAGAGAGAGAGAGAGAGATTTTATTATCGTCCTCAGAGGTCAAATATGACCTATGGGATCAAAGTTACATGTGATGTAGTATGTGTATGGCTGATGAGTGACTCTCGATACTCCAAAATTGTGGTGATGAGAGTCGCAATGGAGAGCCCACACTATGGTTGGGAGAGGAAAGTGTGTAGGTCTAAGTCATGGCTGAAAATGTGAGAGAAGCAAGTTCGGATGTGACCAAAAGGCTGAGCACTCTAGTAGTGTGTGGTACTCAGACTCTTGAACTTGCAGTGAGCATAATGTGCACAATCGATTTGACTATTCTCCATGGCCCCAACACCCTGTATCGCATCGAAGGGAATGGGAGCTAAGCCGAATGGTTGCGATAGTGTGTATTGCCAACAAGGGGATAGGCTCAAGCATGTAAGTGTGACTGGTTTCCTCTTTCAGCAAAGAACATGGTTTTGTAGTTGGGGGCAATATGGCTGGTGTAATGTATGAAGCGTGACCCACCGGATTTCTCCCAAGCCGTAATACATTGGCGTCTAGAAAAGCTTCATTCACTTGGGAGTCAATTGAAGCATCAAGTAGCAAGTGTAATGCATCCATCTCCCAAACCACTTCTTTAGGTCTTGCATCCATCCCGTGCTCAAGATCTTATTTTTATGCGTCTTTTGAACTTTTTTGCTTGCTTCCCATGCAATTGTAGGAAGTCGATGTGAGCAGTTTTGACGCATCTTTATCATGTACTCCATAACCCTTTCCATGCCCATAACCTCAATTGGAAGAGATTCCGACTCAAGAAGTAGGAGCATTTATGGTGTTTGTGTCTTAACTTGGAGAAGTTTGTAAGAAAACGCTTTTGGACATTCTCAAACTCTTTCCACGTAGACTGAGATGCTCCCGCCCCACACTTCAACTCCATAAAGAAGAACCGGTGTCACCAATGCATCAAAAAGGTACTTCTTTAGAACCCAACATAGAAATGAAATGCAATGAAATGTTATATTAACGTCTTCAGAAGGCCAAAATGACCTATGAGACCAGAAAGTTACAATGTGGTGGATCTGATATAAAGTCGGAGTAACAAAAACGACAAAATAAAATGACAGAATAAAATGCTATGGAATCCGAAACAACTAGGTGTGATCTAATCAACTAGGTGGGATAGCTAAATCACAGATCACAAATGATCCAGCATCGGTCGCTGACGGATCTCATCAATCTCCTTCATGGTCAATAGCCTGACCGGGCGTCGTGCGTGATCCGAATCCTCTGATGCAGCCTCCATCGATGCTGTGTAGTCCTCCGAAGTCATGGGCGTCTAGATCTCCCTAGCTCGGTCGCTCGGTCGATCAGTGTGCCTCTGGTGTGAGGCGGCGAGCTCTCCTGTGGTAGTAGCTCCTCCGGGTGTCCAGTGTCTGCTCTAAAGAAGTCTGTGATCCGTCTCTGAGACTGGCTGGCCTCTCCCCTCATCAGGCTCTCTCTGTGTCTGTGCAACTCGAGAAAAAACAGACCCAAGCATCTCTGATCCTCGTACCGCATGTCTCTGGAGAGTGGTCTAAAGCCCTCTCTGAACAAGCAATGGAAGCGGCCGCGTATCTCGTAGTAGACGAGGCAATGGCATGTGTAGTGCAACTCTGTCTCAGGCTCCAGGTCACACAGGAGGCATGTCCTGGCCTTTGCTGGTACTCTGTTGTATCTCTCAGTCTCGATCTGCAGCTGGTGTGAAGATCTACGTATCTGGCCAATAGCACATCGTATCCCATGAGACAAGTGGGTGTCCATGTATCTGGGTCTTGTCATAAAACCGTCCTCCGTAAGCTGGAGAAGATGCTCTCTAAAGAAAGCCATCTTCGTGCCCAGCTCTTGTGCTGGCTGTATCCATGTCCTCCTGGTGTCTAGCTGAGTCAGGTCCTGGCGGATGAGCCTGGTGATCTCGGACTGTGTGAGAGTCAGAGAGGGTGCATCCAGTGAGTATTGGAAGGGGGGCAGTCTGTCAATGCTGGACCCATGCGCCTGAAACCATGATGTCATCTCCCCATACCAGCATGCTGTATCTCCTTGCATGGCTAACTATCAAGAGGACTCAAGTACAAGGCGAGCATATCTGTTTCTGGGAAGTTCCCACATGCGGTGTATGAAGGTGACCGATCTAGTGAGCACCTCAACCACTAGTGGGGGGGCAGCTAGCTCTGCTTGGATAATGGCACTTGGTACTGAGGCCTTGGCTCTAATGAGCCGTGAGAGCATAGAGACTAGTGGCTTCTCCATGTCCCCCATCCATTAGTGCGACCTGTCCTTCCCACGATGGTCGAATGAAGGTCCCCAATGACTCCCCATATCTCAGCTCCATAGAGCAATGCAGAAGCCACCAGGGTGTCAAAGAGCCAGAGCTTTGTCGGAGGCTCCTGAAACTGAACATGTGAACACATCCTCTCCGATCTACCCAATGCTACATGGGCTCTGGTCAATCTAGTCTCTGCTGCTCTTCTCAATGAAAATGCTGGTCCACTAAAAACCACTCCAAGGTAGGTGTAAGCATCTGTATACTCCTCTGTCTCTGATGCCATCTTTGCATACCAGCATGATGTATCCCCATTAAGAGCTAATTGTCTGGAGGACTCTAGAGCTAATTGTCGAGAGAGAGAGAGAGAGAGAGAGAGAGAGAGAGAGAGAGAGAGAGAGAAATGAAATGAAATGAAATGTTATATTAACGTCTTCAAAAGGCCAAAATGACCTATGAGACCAATCAGTTACAAAATAGTGAATCTAATACCATGTCTGGGTACAAAAGAACTAGAAAAGAACTAGAAGTGGAACAAAATACTACTACTACTACTACAATAGAGAGAGAGAGAGAGAGAGAGAGAGAGAGAGAGAGAGAGAGAGAGAGAGAGAGATGATGATGATGATGATGATGTATTTACGTCCTCGGGGGGCCAAAATGACCCATGGGACCCAAAATCTCATATATGAGACTCCCCCCTTCCCATGTGAAGGAGGGGACGTGTCATGATTCTGTGGTTATTTTGTTTGTGAGTGTTGTGTGATGTTCTAGCACTTTGGCAAGATAGATGCCTAGTGCTACTGGAGAGGGATGTGTTCTTGAGAGAAGCTCCTCAAATGTAGTACATCCTTGAATAAGTTGGGGAAAGTCGATCCGAATGTGTGCATATGCTAGACATTCAAGGGTTACATGTGCCTCATTTTCCATGAGTTCAAGTTGCATTGAGTGCATCTCCTCATGTTTGCATCAATATTCAGCCATCCTCCCGTTTCACTTTTGAGCATGTGTGATGTTGTCTGCATCAAGGTGATGGCCCGTCTCGCACGGTAGGACATGGGTGTCCTGATATGTATTTGGGTTTCCCCGGTCTTGTACTCTTCCCAGTATCTCGTGTTTATGTGCTTGCAATAGTATTCAAACTTGGACCTGTGCATTGCATTCTTCCATTTGTGCATTGCATTCTTCCATTTGCTGTGGAGAGCCTCAAGTAATTGTAGTTCAAAATTCAGCTCGTGCTCATGCTCGGTACCTGCCTCTACATGCATGTCCACATGTGCTCCCACATTCCATTTAGAGAACCATTTCTTGATGTCCTCAACAAGGCTAGAGGTGAGAAACTTGCTTTTGTGGTTCTTTTGCGGCTTACATCCGACCTCCCATGCTATGTGAGGCAAACGGTTATGAGGCATCAGCTTCACCTTCAAGAGATATGTATGCATTCTTTGCAAGGCAAGCATTTCCAATGGTCTTTGTCTAGTCTCCAATAGCATCACTGAGTATGGTGTTGTGGTTTTTATCCCCATATGTCTACATAAACACTTTTTTTGAATTTTCTCAATGTCATTCCATGTGCTGGCCGGAATACTTGGTCCCCAGGCCTCTATCCCATACAATAGCATTTGGACCACACACGCATTGAAAGCCATGGACTTTATTTCCCACCTTCTAGTGACGCTTTGTTTGCACATGTTTTCAAACTCGTAATACCTTGCTTGTCCTGCTTCAATTCTTGTTTTTGCACATTGCCCCCATCTATGATTCGAGGGTATAATGATGCCCAAGTATTTAAAGTTGTCCACTGCTTGAATCTCTTGCCCATCATACATAAGGGCAGGCTGATCCTTTGATTTGTGTGTACAAATCGCCAAACATTTTGTTTTCGTGACATTCACTGAGAGTCCTGTGGCTTCGTAGAAAGTATGTACCGCATCCGAAAGTTTTTGCAAGAGAGACATGCTATGCGCTAAAAGAACCACGTCATCAGCATAAATGAGGAGTAGCAAAGTAATGAGACCTATGTTTGGTGCATCTCCATTATCTGGCGTTGTTTGGCAGATAAATTCCTCAAGCTCATCTATGCATACCCCAAATAATGTTGGGGACAGAGGACATCCTTGTTTGACCCCTATTGTGCTAAAGAACTCATTGGAGAAGCCTGTTTGCATTTTCAGTTTACATCGAACCGCATGGTATAGGCGTGTCACCGCAACCCTCAAGTGTATGGGAACCCCAATGGTCTCCATGCATTTTCAGTTTACATCGAACCGCATGGTATAGGCGTGCCACCGCAACCCTCAAGTGTATGGGAACCCCGAGAGAGAGAGAGAGAGAGAGAGAGAGAGAGAGAGAGAGAGAGAGATGAAATGAAATGTTATATTAACGTCTTGAAAGGCCAAAGTGACCTATGAGACCAGAAAGTTACAATGCGTGTATCTGAGACAAAGTCAAATTAACAAATAAATTAAACTAGGCTAACAGAATATAAATACTGCGGAATCCTAAACTAAGGTAATAGAGAGAGAGAGAGAGAGAGAGAGAGAGAGAGAGAGAGAGAGAGAAATGAAATGTTATATTAACGTCTTCAAAAGGCCAAAATGACCTATGAGACCAAACTGATACAAAAGTGGTGCATCTGTTACAATGTCTGGGTACCTTAGTACTAAAGTACTAAGTGTGAAAGTGTGAAAATAAATGTGAAAAACTAAATACAAAGTATTAAATAAACTTCTTAGGAGCATTTTGGGTGTCTGGCTAGAATGCTTCTAATCCTTTGTTGTAGTCTCCTCCGGTGAAGTGTGCTTCTACATCTCGGTCGTGGTCGTCTCGATTTCCTAAGCTCAATCGCCCTGTCAATGAGGGTGCCTTTGGTATGAATGTGGGTACTCCTTTGTGCTGGCTGCTGGCCTCTTGCCTCTCCTTCTGCTCCTGCTTCTCTCGATCCGAAGAAATCTGTGATCTGCCTCTGAGGCTGTTGTGCTCTTTGTCTTCTCATTAGATTATCCCTGTGCCGATGTAGTTCCAGTAGGTACAAGCCTAAGCATCTTTGATCTTGGTATTGCATGACTCTATCTAGAGGTCCAAAGCCTTCTTTAAATAGGCAATGGAAACGCCCACGTATCTCATAGTATACGGTGCAATGGCATATGTAGTGTAATTCTGTCTCCGGCTCCATCCCGCATAACTTGCAAATTCTGCTCTCAGGTGGGATTCCCCTAAATCTGCCAAATTCAATTTCCAGTTGGTGTGAGGATGTACGAATCTGACCAATAGCACATCTCAAACCATGAGACAGGTGGTATCCATGTAGCTCGGGCGAATCACAAATCCATCTTCAGATGGTTGTAGGAAGTTTTCTTTGTAGTCGGCCATCTTCGTGCCCAATTGTGTAGGGTCTACCCATGTCCTCTTAGTATCCAACTGTATAAGATCCTGAAGGATGATTTTATTAATCTCTGTTCGTGTAATTGCCAGTGATGGAGCCTCAAGAGAGTATTGGAAGGGGGGTAATCTTTCCATACTGAACCCGTGTCTCTGAAACCACGAGGACAGTTGCACATACCAGCATGATGTATTCCCTTTCATTGCTAATTGTCGAGAGGATTCGAGGGCCAGTCTAGTATATCGGCAATTATTTGTATCCCACAAACCATGTAAAAAGGACACTGATCTGGTAAGAGCTTCAATTTCTATAGGAGGGGCAGCTAGTTCCGCTCGGGTAATCGCATGTGGTACGGAGGCCTTGGCTCTAATCATTTGGGAAATCATAGATACCAAGGTCTCTCCATTGACTTCCAATTATCCTGATCCACAGATGGTCCCCAAATCTGGACCCCATAAAGCATAGCCGAAGCCACCACAGTATCAAAGAGTCAAAGTTCTGTCCGTGGTTCTTGAAACTGCACTTGTGAACACATCCTCTCCAACCCTCCCAAGGCCGCAGAGGCTCTGGACAATCTAGAGAGAGAGAGAGAGAGAGAGAGAGAAATGAAATGAAATGTTATATTAACGTCTTCAAAAGGCCAAAGTGACCTATGAGACCAGAAAGTTACAATGTGGTGGATCTGATACAAAGTCAGAGTAACAAGATGACAAAAATGAATTGACAGAATGACAAAATAAAATACTACGGAATCCTAAACACACACACACACACACACACAGATGAAATGAAATGTTATATTAACGTCTTCAAAAGGCCATAGTGACCTATGAGACCAGAAAGTTACAAGATGGTGGATATGATACAAAGTCAGAGTAACAAAATAAACAACAATACAAAACAAAGATATATACTATGGGATCCTAGACTGGTCGATGTGAACTAAGCAAAAATGGGCGGTTTGCTGGGATAGCTGAAGCACAGGAGATCTAGCATCGGTCGTTGGCGGATCTCATCAATCTCCTCCATGGTTAGTAGTCTGACCGGGCGTCGTGTATGCCTCGCCAGAGTGCTCCGAATCTTCTAACGGAGCCTTTGTCGATGCTGTGTAGTCCTCCGCAGTTGTGGGCACCTGGATTTCCCCAATTCAGTCGCTCAGTGGATCAGTGTGCCTCTGGTGTGAGACGAGGGGGAGCTTTGCTGTGGGAGTGGCTCTTGTGGCTGTCCCGTGTCTGCTCTGAAGAAGTTTGTGATCCGTCTTTGAGACAGGCTAGCCTCGCCACTCATCAGGCTATCTCTGTGTCTGCGCAACTTGAGCAAGAACAAACCCAGGCATCTCTGATCCTCGTATCCCATGACTCTTGAGAGTGGTTCAAAATCCTCTCTGAACAAGCAATGGAAGCAGCCTCGTATCTCGTACTAGGCGGGGCAGCGGCATGTATAATGCAACTTTGTCTCAGGCTCCATGTCACACAAGGGGCATGTCCTGGCTTCTGCTGGTATTCCGCTGTATCTCCCAGTCTCAATCCGTAGCTGGTGAGAAGATGTGCGTAACTGGCCAATAGCACATCGTATCCCATGAGACAAGTGGGTGTCCATGTATCTGGGTCTCGTCACAAAACTATCCTCCGTAAGCTGGAGAAGGTGGTCTCTGTAGAAAGCCATCTTCGTGCCCAATTCCTGTGCTGCTTCTATCCATGTCCTCCTGGTGTTTAGCTGGGTCAGGTCTTGGCGGATAAGCTTGGTGATCTCTGACTGTGTAAGAGTGAGAGATGGTGCATCCAATGAGTACTGGAATGGTGGCAGCCTATCTATGCTGACCCCATGCGCCTGAAACCATGATGCCATCTCCCCATACCAGCATGTTGTATCTCCTTGCATGGCTAACTGTCGAGAGGACTCAAGTGCAATGCGAGCATATCTGTCTCTAGGAAGTTCCCATGTGCGGTTTATGAAGGAGACTGATCTGGTGAGCGTCTCCACCACTAGTGAGGGGGGCGCTAGCTCTGCTCGGATAATGGCCCGTGGTACTGATGCCTTGGCTGTAATGAGCCGCGAGATCATAGAGACGAGAGGTTTCTCCATGTTCCCCCATCCATCTGTGCGACCCGGCCTCCCGTGGTGATCCAATGAAGGTCCCCATATCTCAGCTCCGTACAGCAATGCTGAAGCCACCAAAGTGTCAAAGAGCCAAAGCTTCCTCCGGGGCTCCTGAAATTGAAACTGCGAACACATCTTCTCCAATCTACCCAATGCTGCGTGGGCTCTAGTCAGTCTGGTCTCTGTTGCTCTTCTGAGTGAGAATGCAGGTCCGCTAAAAACCACTCCAAGGTAAGTGTAAGCATCTGTGTACTCCACAGTCTCCTGGCCGTATGTGAATGTAGGTGTTGACCTCCTGATCCACTGTGGGGTGGTATTAAACACCATAACCTTGGTTTTACCAAGGTTGACAGACAAACCACTTTCGTGGGCAAACCTATGCAAAGCATCCAATTGATGTTGCATTCCCTCTGGAGATTCGGAGATCAACACTATATCATCAGCATATAACAAAATTGGAATCCATGTCCCTGCCAACTGTGCACCTCTATCACCATCGCTCTCAATGTAGTCAGAAACCTCATCCACATACATCCCGGAAAGAGTAGGAGAGAGCGGGTAGCCCTGCTTCACCCCAATAGTGGAGTGAACGGGTGTAGAAAGTCCCTCAGGGGTGCGTACATGCCCTACTACTGATCTGTACAATATATAACAAAATTGGAATCCATGTCCCTGCCAACTGTGCACCTCTATCACCATCGCTCTCAATGTAGTCAGAAACCTCATCCACATACATACCGAAAAGAGTAGGAGAGAGCGGGCAGCCCTGCTTCACCCCAATAGTGGAGTGAACGGGTGTAGAAAGTCCCTCAGGGGTGCGTACATGCCCTACTACTGATCTGTACAATGCCATGATCCCCCAAATGAGCTCTGTGGGTACTCCCATTTGCTGTAATCTGCGCATCAATCTAGCTCTGGGTACTGTGTCAAAAGCTTTGCGGAAGTCCACAAGCTACAATAGATCCGTCTCCCACGAGATCTGCCCTCCTTGATGATGGCCGTAAGTGTCAAGATATGGTCAAGAGTAGAGAAGCCTCTCCTGAACCCTGCCTGCCCAGTTGCATGCATTCCTTCCCTCTCTGCCCATCTACTCAGCTGTTGCTCAAGAATGGATGCATACAACCGTGCCAGTGTGTGTCCAATCATGATAGTGCGGTAATTCCCAGGCTCCATGGGGTCTCCTGACTTGAAGATAGGTACAATCGTAGATAGGCTCCAAGTGTCCGGTAGGCCCTCACACATGGCACGGTTAAACATAACTGCTAGAAGCTCTGCTAGTAGGTCTTTGGCATGCATGAAATGCTCAGCGACTAAGCCATCATGATCATATGCTCTCCCAGTCCTCATCCTGTCAATAGCTTTCTTCACCATCTCAGCGGTGAAAAAAGCACATGTGTGTGGGCATGGATCAGGGGGGTTGGGAAGGGACGGCTGTCCAGGTACTGTGTAGAAAGATGATGCGTACTGACCCCAGGTCTCTGTGGAGGAAATAGCAGGGGGGGGGGGGGGGACTGCTCATGAAAGAGCCGCCACGCCTCACGCGAGTCTTGACTCAAGAATAGCTGGTATAGATCCTGCTCGAGTCGGGCCAAAAAAGCCCTCTTCTTCCGCCGCACCAGGCGTCGGAAGTCAATCTGTGACTGTCTGTGAGTGACCTCCCCCAAAAGCACCTCCCTTTGGAGTCTGGCTCTAGTCTGGTGGCACTCCTCATCATACCAGCTGTTCTGAGGCATGCTCCCTGATCGGCGTCTCTACTCAGGCTGGGTGTGTGGGTATGCCTGTGCTGCTGCATCATGTAATGTATGTGTCAGTATAGTAGTTAGCTCCTCCAGAGGTCGCCCCAGGTCCTCAGTGCATAGGCGTCTGTAGATCCCGTCTATGTATACAGAATCCGTCTCCCGTGTGAAGGTGTAGCGAGTAGGGGCTGCTACCCGTGGCCTGTGTGCTACACTAAACTGGAAGGAGATGGTCATCTACACCAGAGCATGATCCACTGCCACCCCGACCGGTCTGGGCCCCAACTGTGAGATCCTGGATACTAGAGATGAGATTCGGCTGTGCCATGACATAGTCCACTGTGCTGGCTCCATGTCTGTGTGGGAAGCATGTGAAACCTCCCGCACAGCAGGAAATCTCTGTAGGCCATTCAAGATGGCCAATCCATGTGCGGTGCCCATGTCTATCAGGTGTCGCCCGTACCCGGTATATTCCACATCGTGTGATAGTCTACACAGGCCCGTCTCTACAACACCTAGCTCTCTTAGCATCTGATATGAAGTATCATAAAACACTATCTGGTGATGGGCAGTACTAGCATTGAAGTCCCCTAGAATGATAGTGTCACCATCTCTAGAGAACTCCCATATGTCATCATCCAAAATAGAGAAAGGGGACTGTCCTCTGGGTGATGCATAAACTGATGTACTCGGGGGAAAGTAGCAAATAGCAAGGTAGAGATAGCTGCCTGTCTCTGCTTTCAATCTCACCCACATGTACCTAGCCTGCTCATCCTTGCGGGCTATATGTATCAATGGCTGCAGATCCTCTCTAAATAACACTGCCACTCCCCCCGAGCCTCGTCCTCTGTGCTCTGAGTGTGTGTCTTGTCTGTAAGATGTCTCCCACCTGTATCCACTGATGTGAGGCATGGATTGCCCAGGGGCCTGGTGTGTCTCAGAGTAAAAGATGATGTCTCTTCCGGTAAAGCTATCCTCAAAAGCACCCACATCAAGACGCATAGATCCATTACAGTTCCAGGCAGCCACTTTGAGTGTGGTCCCATAAGTCTCGCACCGTCATGTGGAGCGTCGCTCTAGTATTACCACTCTTCCATCTCGGTAAAAGGCAATCTTTCCTTTTCCCCTTGCCGCTCTAATCTCTGGCATTACTTCCTGCATATGAGCGATCTGTGAGAGGGTGAGATCATCCCCGAGAAAGATGCCCGTCTCTTTAAGAGTTGTTCTTTTCTTCAAGAAGGACTTCTTCGCTTCCATGGAGGGAAAACGGAGGATGAGTGCTCTTTCTTTTGAGGTTTCTCCACTGCTTCCATTTTTCTTTATGTTGCCCACTCTCCATGCTCTGTGTGCGTCGGCTCATGAACCCCCATCAAGGCTATTAGTTCTTTTACCTCTTCGTCCACATTGCCTTTGTCTTTAAGACCGTAGATTCTCACATGTAAAGCGCGCACCCGTCTTCTTTGCTCCTCCTCTAGTGTCTGATTAATGATAGTGGGTGTGGACGTGGGCGTTATCTCCTTGCCTTTTCCTTTCTTGGCCACCTTGATCCATTTCTCGGCTTCATCCGCCTTCTGTTGTTGAGTTTTGGTAAGAACATCCACCCAAGAAGTCGTCATTTCTTTGTGTTCCTCTTCTCCCTCTTTGATGGCCCGTACTTGCTCCTTGATCGTGTTGATTTCTTCGATTACTGAGGGTTGCAGTTCGCCCTCTTCCAGTGTGTTTCTTGATCGTGCTTCGGCGAGATCTTTCTTGAGTGACGCAATCTCTTCATCCTGAGTCGTCACTCAGTCTTCCAGCGTATTTATCTTGCTCTCTTGGATCAGCATGCGTTCTTCGAGCATGTTTATTGTGCCCAAGAGATTGCAGTTCATCTTGGTAATGGTCTCCGTCATTTCCTCTTTGCACTTTTGAATGGCATCCTCTAGGGGGTCGGCTTTATCGTTCAGCTTCCTCATGTTTGATTGCCGTCCGAAAAAGAGCCACTAAGCGCACGTGTGCATCCACATTAGCAGCGCGTGGTAGCTGGGCGAGTGGGGGAACGCGAGGAGGTATGGCAAGGGAGGGGCAGCGATAGAGTACGGACGAGAGAGAGAGAGAGAGAGAGAGAGAGAGAGAGAGAGAGATGGAAAATGAAAAATGAAAAAATGCGATAGAGTACGGGAGAGAGAGAGAGAGAGAGAGAGAGAGAGAGAGAGAGAGAGAGAGAGAGAGAGAAATGAAATGAAATTTTATATTAACGTCTTCAAAAGGCCAAAATGACCTATGAGACCAAAAAGTTACAATTGGTGAATCTGATACCATGTCTGAGAGAGAAATGAAATGAAATGTTATATTAACGTCTTCAAAAGGCCAAAGTGACCTATGAGACCAAAAAGTTACAATGTGGTGGATCTGATACAAAGTCAGAGTAACAAGATGACAAAAATGAAATGACAAATGTCACAAGCAAAAATGTCAGAGAGAGAGAGAGAGAGAGAGAGAGAGAGAGAGAGATGCTAGCTTTGAGGCTGAACAGGTTACATTGGTGACTTCATTGGAGATGCCAAAGGCAGACTTTTGGGTGGTCTCTGCTATACTTGGAGCAGTGATTGGCTATTGTGTGAAGATATTTCTGTCGTAAGTGTTACATCCTTATGAACATGAGAAATGTAGAAGCCACTGGGATATCATATGCAATTGCTGGTTATTGAAGAATATTCTTAGTGGTATGCTTACAACCTTACATACCAGGGAGAGTCATGTGGAGCATTGTGTTCAGGCTCTTCACAGTGTGTGATAGTGGAGTAAGCGTGAGTAATCAAGGATTTTTCCTTATATGCTGTAGATTCCAACAGAACCTAATTGAGTATCAAAATCTGATAACGCGGTCAATGTATGAGAAACAGCTTGATAGTGGAAGAGGGACTCTTCTTCACATGTGTGATGATATGATTCAGCAAGAGGTAATTGGTGCTAATTCTGTGTGACTCCTTTGTAGTAGCTGGTTAACGAGGCTAAACTTAGGGCCAAGGAATTATACTAGCTTGAAGAGAGGTTAAGAAATGTTATGCTTGGGCAGGTTAAGGAAGTGATTCTGGCTTATTTTGTGCTAATTTCCCAAGGACGAGCTACAAAAGATGTATGTGGATTTTTCGAGCAATATCTCTTCACAAACTGGTTTCAAACTCCATGGTTTCATTAGTTATCGAATGCTTGTCCAGGATCTTGACAGGCGATGTGAAGAGCTCATGGTGGAAGAGTTCCAAGAGAAATGTGATTTTGAAGTAGAGGATGCCGTCAAGAAAATGGAACGGCTTGGGATTGTGTCCAGGGTATGTTTCCCAGACCTTTCAGAAACTTTAATTTGGGCTTCCTTCTGAAATCCTGGACTTACTGCTATTCTCCACACTGACCTCTCACTTGTTTGTGTTTTCCCAGGACTCAGTCGGTCGGTATTGCCACGTTCCTCTGAAGCGGGCTAATGAGATAATCGGGTCAACAACAGAAGAAAGAGTATCAAAAGCCCTTGTATAGCTGTCCTTTGTGTTTGTCTGTTTATAGTCGGATGAAATGCTTGCAGTATGTGTAGAGCACAACATGATTTCATTGCTTCGATTGAAACTTGAAACAATAAGGCTCAAACCTGAGAGGACAGAATGCGTTTTGTCCTTTCTGCTTGGCAGACTGCCATGTTTCTTTTTGTACTCTACTCTTTTAACTGGAATGTGAGGCAGGTGCTTGGCAACATTGTTTGCAACTAGCAGAACAAACTATGCTCTCATTTCCATAGAAAAAGGTAGGAAGTAAAATCATTTTAATGATCCATGTGCTAGCCACAGAGTTGGGGTGGGAGCTTTGATGCTTTCCACTCTCAGGTTCCATTTGCACCTTCAAAATGAAGAATCTCACCCTGTGCAAGAATTTTGCAAGATCATACTAAATGGAAAATCAGGTATTTGCACAAGGGGAGCAAACCTTGTAAAGAGGAGGAAAGGTACTTTGGGGGTCATAGTATGCATTACTCAGGGTATCACATGTATGCTCATCAATCCAAGATGGGGGTGACTTGGTGAATATGAGAGCTGGCACTAGCTGTATTGGGTGCATGTCTGGCTTTTCAAGTAGAGCTCTTTACCATAGGAGGTTTAAGTGTCCAGCTTTCCGGAAGCTTCAAACTTACATGGTCATTGCACAGCAGAGTACGGATTCCATGTAGGGCTGCAGCTATGCCTGAAGGCAGCTTAGATCAAATGTTTAAGCCTTGTAAGCTGTGCTAATACATGGTGATTTCAGTTGACTTCTTTAAGCAATGCCCCTTGTAGGCTGTTCTCATTGTTCTTAGTTGGCCTCTAAAAGATATTGTGGCTTACATATAGCCTTGGGAGAAATCTAGGTAAATTCTTGACATAAAACTTTTGCGAAATTTTCTGGCATAATCTTCTTGTTGAGTTTTTGCTATAAGCGGGCATTGTTTATTCGTCTACAACGGCCGTCAGCGAAGCCTATACACGAGGGCAACCTGCTGGTCCATCGCAATCACCCAATATACATTTAGTGAGTGGAGTAGCATGTGTTTGTGAACAAATAAACACATCTGAGAAAAAAAGCAAATAAATCAGTTTGGTTGCCTTATGTAATTTTCATCAAAAGATGTGTTACATAAGGCATTCATGGGATTTCTATATTATGAGTCCCCTGCTAGGAGGTCTTTCTGAGATGTGGAGTAGCTGAGTCTCTCATATAAACTACTGTGTGAATCCATACCTGAAAAATTGGAAGGAAAGAGCGCAAACTACTCTTGCTTTGTTCTCAATGCCATGGTCAATCTTGGCATTTGAGCTGTATTAGGTGGATAGATTGCCCTTGTGATGTTCAAGTTTTAAAACACTTTTCCCAACATTCCCTTGGCAATTGTAGCCTACCCATTATGCCTTTATTTCCCACCTTGCCTTGAACATTATATATGTAACATTAATTCACAATTGATTGTAGGTGAAGAATGCCAGGAAAGGAGTGAGTCTTGTTAAAATGGCTTGTACAACAACATTTCACGTTAATCTGCTTGTGAGAATTAACTTCAACCAAGTTTTAAGCTAAGATTAGTTTCAAGCTTCCAACCCCACCTTTGGCACCCCTCATCAAGGAGTTATCCTTGAAACTAGATTTTGGACTTCTCGTCTCTACCAGTGAAAGATGACAAAGATTAGACAAAAGTTCTATCAAGAGTCTACAGAGTGTCACTTGGCTTGGATACGAAGGAGTTGTTCATACCCCATCTTTGATGTATAGCTACCCCCCACACACACACACAAACCATCCCAACACACACACACACACACAATACAAGTATAGTGCAAGATAGAGTTAGCTAGATAGCATATCATACTTGTATACCCTTTGCATATTGCACACAAAGAAGCCTCTAAACTGAACCTTGCAAAAGATGAACGCTCTGATTTTTCGTACATCTAGACAAATAACAAGTTGACCCCATTCACATCTATGTAAAGGATAATTTGAGGTTGCCTTTGTAATACCTTGGCAGCCATCATTATAGGTCATTTCTTCATGGTGACCAACTCATCAAGAGAGGCTCACTAGGGGTAGGTTGCATTAGTGACGTTAGAGCACCATTATCAACAAGCACGCTTCACACAAAGGGGAAGGGGTGGCTTGTTAACACCTTACTTCCCCATGCCATGATGTATGTAGCAATAGTTTGGGCGCTTGGGCTTGCAACTTGTTGGTAGACATAGATTGAGACACCAAAGATCAAGATGATCCCCCACATCATTGGTACAAAATCCTTTGTACCACATGAGAACACTAGAGCAGAGCTGACCAGACCACCCACGGTAGTGGAGGTTCTCTTCACATAGTGTGTTTCACCTGGAGAATCCTAAGGAGTCCAAAGACATGAGAGAGCTGGGTCACTTTTTGAAAACATAAATTATTGCTAGATCATTGATCAGAGAGACTACCAATCCAATTTGCATCTTTGCATCTGTGTAAACATGGAGTTGCATCTACATGTTACCCTCATTAAAAGAGTTCAAAAAATTGAATGTAGCACTGAGATAGCGCAATGTCCACCTCACAAAATCCAAGTGTTTCTTTTTGCAAACTTGTATAAACTAGCTCTCAAGCCCAATCATGTATCCCAAATCTGGTTGTGAGATTGTCTAGTAGATCAAGCTACCCACAGTCTTTCTGTAGAGCGTAGAACGAAGGAGTTTCCCTAGAAGTGAGACCCTCCCCATTCAAAGTCGTGTGCAACATCACTAATTATGCACACCCACCCCCAAACCCCTCCCCCCCCAAAAAAAAAAAAACCAATATTGCCTCGTTTAGAACGTGCATTTTGATCATATTGAGAAGTGATACAAACTATGAGCACTTTTTGCACTACATGGCGCACGTGGAGGAGCATCAATCTATAATGCATCATGATATCCACTAACAATCGAATTATCCATATAGATGCATATAAACGCATTACCTACCTAATTCTCTTACAATCTATAATGCATCATGATATCCACTAACAATCGAATCATCCATATTAGAGGCATATATACGCATTACCTACCTAATTCTCTTACACATACAAGCAGCCATTTACATCAACCATACACAAACCAACCACACTATTTGAGCCCAAAATGTAGTGGATCTACCTACGAAAAATATGCTAAAGAACCAATGAGCTGCAATGTAGGTAAAATATCGCCATCAATTGTTCGTCCCCCCACGTTACAACAGGTGAAATGATTCTTATATCACAACATAGAGCACAAAAGTGGCTACTATCTTTTTTGGTCATGGGGCTACAACAGACATAGCAAAACATGCTTTGAGGAAGGTTTACTTTCCCTAGACAAAATTGTTAATGACCTAGCTCTTTTCTATAATGACTATGTCAAGAGCAACTAGTCTTGATGGAGAGAATCTAAGTAGTCCTATAGTTAAGTGGGCACATAGCTAAACAAGAGAGATTTGTAGATGGGAGTCAAAGAGTTACCAACTAGTGCTCCTATATGGATGTGGCTACCCCCCTCTCCCGGTTAGCATGAGACCAACATCAACGAACATGCATTGGCAATCACTAGAGCCCAACAATGCCGTGAATTCCTCCACAAGCCTCATGGGAAGTTGTTGCACACCCTATCACTCTATTGCCACTGCCTTTTGGTAGAAAGGGATGTGGATCTTGAAAGCTTTCGCATATGAGCCCTCTATGAAACACAATGTCTAAGCTATTGCCACTGCAATTTTGTCGAAGCAGGTTATTATAAGTGAAATGTTGAAATTTGGGATATTGTTTTGCATGCTTGCATTTTCATTCTTCTTCAACTGCGATACGATTTCAAGCTTTTTACTCTAAACCCATTTGCCTAAATTTTGGCAAAGCTTTAAACAAACAATGTAGCAAGAATCATATGAAGTCCAACCAAATATTTCTACCTAAATTTTGGCAAAGCCTCCTTTGTACGATGGCCGTTAGCCATTCCAAAAGCAAGACACCCATCATAGGGCTTCCTGGGGGAAGTTAAGGCGTTAATGAGCAAAACTTTAAATAGTTCAACACATCAACAATCATATGTAGTCCAACCTAACATTTCTACCTAAGTTTTGTAGAGTATCCTTTATACGATGACCCTTTGCCATTCCAAAAACAAGCCACCCATCATAGAGCTTCCACGGGGAATTTAAGGCCTCAATGAGAAAAACTTTAGACAAAACAACATACCAATAATCATATGTAGTCCAACCAATCATTTCTACTTCGATTTTGGTAGTCTCCTTTGTACGGTGACCATTAGCTATTCCAAAAGTAAGCCACCCATAATAAGGCTTCCATGGGGAATTTAAGGCATCAATGAGCAAAACTTTAGATGGTCAACATAGCAACATTCATATGTAGTCCAATCAAACATTTCTACCTAAATTTTGGCAGTTTACCTTATGCGTATAAGAACATGTAGTGTAGTCTCTTTTGCACAATGACCCTTTTCCATTCCAAAAGCAAGCCACCTATCATAAAGTTGCAACGGGAAACCAGAGTGGAGAGGACCCAATGCATTGGTTAGCAAACCCATAGGAAAACTGGCAAAATTCAATCAAGCCACTATGCAGCATGGCTCGCCATATTTACTATAAAGGTTAATTTTTAGGGTAGCAAAAAACTTATTGACGCTATTCTTACTAACATCCAATGATCATATAAAAACAATGCAAAAATCAATCAAGCCATCATGCAGCACGGCTCACCATGCTTACTATAAAGATCAATTTTTTGGGTAGCAAAGAACTTATCGACGCCATTCTTACTAACATCCAAATGATCATATAAAAACAATGCATGATACACACTCAACAGTTCTCACAATGTTTTACTTGTCCAATGCGAATATGTCTATGTGAATGACGTACACAAGCAAAGCATCCACTAGTGTAATGTAGCCCTGAGATATCATTGGATGTATCATACATTGAAAGGGAAACATCAAGGGAAGTTAAAAAGCTATCTTATTTTGTGATTAAAACATGCAACATACCAACTTGAGGCATAAAGGGTCGGCTCTCCTAGTTAGGATGCCCAAGGGATGATTGCAACAAAAGATGATGTGGGAGCACTCATCAAGGATTTTTCAATGTCCCATGAAAATAGTTCATATGGGAGGAATCCAAACTCATAATTGATGCAGCCATCACCTTTTTAGACAAGGGATGACTGCAACAAAAGATGATGTGGGAGCACTCATGCAAGGATTTTTCAATGTCCCATGCAAATAGTTCATATGGGAGGAATACAAACTCATAATTGACGCAGCCATCACCTTTTTACCCTTTCTATATGGCATATTCATAGCCTCTACGTCTGCAAAGGCCTCCAAGGTGGCCTATGAAGCTGTAGCAACTTTATTCTGCACACTAATGGTCTTTACTAATGATTCGGGTGTCTCATCTTGTCCCTCATCATCGAGATCCAGCTAACGTTTCTTCATGTACCCTACATTGAGCAACAAACAACAAAGTTAATACATTGAAATGTTTTATATAGCACTTAAAGTAAAGAAGGCACATACTCTCTCTAAAGAGTTGTCTCTTGGTTGGGGATCACAGCCACAGGATAGTCAAGACACTACGGACACACCAATGGCTCCTACTCTAAAACACCTCTCTCTATCAAGGAGGGAGAACACATAGTATTCTCATCCTCTAGATCAATCCATTCCCTAGTCACATCCGGGAGTGCATCCAGCTTCGTTTGTTCCTTGCATTGAAGGAGCCACCTGCAAGAAAAAAGACAGGGATTGATATCAAGCAAGACTTTAGAGAAAGCTCTTGAGCAAGCTTTTCTTTTCTTTTTGTCTGCATGCCAAAATTTTCCAAAAACACACACTCAAGAGTCAATTGGAGCGAGATTCAAGAGAGATCTTTGTTATCCATCTAGTTTAGCTCTCCATTTCACTTTACTCATGCCTCCCTCCCTCTCTTTCTCTCCCTTTGTTTTCTCTTGCTTTGTCTCTCTCAACCCTCTCTCTCTCTTCCTCTCCCTCCCTCACTCTCTCTTAACTTCTTCAATGGAAGTAACATTTTTGTAGAAGATGTCATACAATTTATCTCTCAACCACCCTATCTCTCTATCTCAATCTGTGTCATTTAAGATCGGCTCTCCATCCCCCTTTCATGTCTTTCTCCCTCTCTTTCTGTCTTCCTCTCTCTCTCTATCTCTCTCTTTCTTTCTATCTCTCTCCATCTTGATATCTTACATGGCTATCGCTATTTCTCTCTATGTCTATGTCAACCCCTATCTCTCTATCTTTCTCGCCATTTCCACCTCTCTCTCAACCTCACTCACTCTCCACATCTTTATTGAAAGCTACACTGAGATTGAGAAGACCCCAAGGACTTTACATAAATGCAAGCATCAAGTGAACTTTGACACATCATGACAATGATGTGTCAAAGCAAAATGTTTCAATTATCCGATGCAATATTACAAGGTACATTCACACCACATGGCGTGGTTGTTTGCGGGATCCAATACTTAAGGATAAACATGTTATTATTTGCATCCAATCCAAAATAGCGAAGGAAGAGAAAGTAAATGTGCTTGCAAGCCATGTAATTTTTTATTTGTGCTACTCAACCTGTGAAGTCTCCACATGTATAAATCGGAGCATTTGGGATGTGAACGTCATAAGACTTGCCTCGGACCTATGAGGTAGATGTTTCCACCACAAATTTTTCATGCAAGCTAGGCTTAACAACAGTGCGACCCACTATTTGAGCCTCCATTGCAACTGTTGAGTCAATTCACTTCGATGTTAACTGACACTCTTGGTCGATAATGCACTTGTATTGAATTTGTATTTGCACACTTCTTGATTATGTATCTTGCAACCTCCAAATTCATCAATTCACTAGTGATCAAGTTTGTTCCTTTCTCTATGGGCCATATGGTAGGCACTCTAGTAGAACATTGTGTGATTGTGTTGCAAATCTGCAAAGTGTGATCCACACTATCATGCAAAACCACATAAATTGAGCCTTTTGGCCTCTTCCATAAACACTATCTGCTCCGTTATCCCAAGTTCTAATCCCCCAAAACAAGGGAGCTGTCGTACCTACATTGATGTTTTTGATGCTCTTTTTGCACTTTTTGCCTTGTACACCCAACCATCCTTGGCACTGCAGTCTATTGCCTTTCGGTATCCGACGAATCGCCCACATTGTCTTATGTATTTTAGACTCCTCTGCCATCAATCCCTCTTCATATTCATTGCATTTAAAAATTCCGATTCCGCTTGTTGCTTGCACACCTCTTCAATTCCTTGCAACATTCCGTGTAAGATACTTCGGACAATGTGAAGCATTTTCTTCCTCATAGCTTACATGTCCTATTTGTTTTCTCTTCTTGGAAACTAACATTTATTGCTCTAATGGGACATGTAGTGTTAGTGCAAATTAGTATCCACCGCATTTACTACGCCTAGATACTTCATTCTTGTTTGTACATGCTTCACCTAACAATGAACATTGTACATATGTTCCATCCCCAACCATTTTGGAGACATCGGTTTGGAACATGCTCTAGCTCATAGACGCATTTGCCGTTGTATTGTTGTGATACTTCATCCACCTTTTTCCTGATTGAGCACCTTGAAATCATTCTGTTCAACTTGGTGTATTGGTGGCCATTTAGTACTCTGTGCTCAAGTGTGCTCTATGTTAACCAGCTCTCTTGTGAACTTCCAAGAATTTTGTGCTCTATGTTCTCTTCCTTGATCCAAAATTCTTCCATAGAAGGCTCGTAATCATATGAGGTTTTCCTTTGAACGTACTATCACAGATAGCTCGACCAGCTCTATATTTGGAGTTGTGGAGACCAAATTCCCTATACTGCTCGTTGAGCTCTTGTCCAACACCATGAGGAATCTCATTAAGAACAATACCGGCTCATTAAAAAGGAATAAATGGACGTCCATGACATTTCATTTGGATGTCCATTTATTGCTCTAATGGGACATGTAGTGTTAGTGCAAATTAGTATCCACCGCATTTACTATGCCTAGATACTTCATTCTTGTTTGTACATGCTTCACCTAACAATGAACATTGTACATATGTTCCATCCCAACCATTCTGGAGACACCGGTTTGGAACATGCTCTAGCTCATAGACGCATTTGCCATTGTATTGTTATGATACTTCATCCACCTTTTTCCTGATTGAGCACCTTGAAATCATAATACATGGACGTCCAAATGAAATGTCATCTTGTCGCATTCTGTTAACAAGCTCGATACCATTCCTGTCCATGACATTTCATTTGGACGTCCATTTATTGCTCTAATGGGACATGTAGTATTAGTGCAAATTAGTATCCACCGCATTTACTACGCCTAGATACTTCATTCTTGTTTGTACATGCTTCACCTAACAATGAACATTGTACATATGTTCCATCCCCAACCATTTTGGAGACATCGGTTTGGAACATGCTCTAGCTCATAGACGCATTTGCCGTTGTATTGTTGTGATACTTCATCCACCTTTTTCCTGATTGAGCACCTTGAAATCATTCTGTTCAACTTGGTGTATTGGTGGCCATTTAGTACACTGTGCTCAAGTGTGCTCTATGTTAACCGGCTCTCTTGTGAACTTCCAAGAATTTTGTGCTCTATGTTCTCTTCCTTGATCCAAAATTCTTCCATAGAAGGCTCGTAATCATATGAGGTTTTCCTTTGAACGTACTATCACAGATAGCTCGACCAGCTCTATATTTGGAGTTGTGGAGACCAAATTCCCTATACTGCTGGTTGAGCTCTTGTCCAACACCATGAGGAATCTCATTGATAGGGTTGATTCCAATATGAACTGCATATGATTACCACTAGGAACACCATCTTTCACTTGCATATGCATGTCTCCATTCAACGTAGACAAGATAGCAAACATTTTACTATTAGTGCTTCCCCCAAAATTCATAGGGTTTACAATTGCATATCGTGTTGAACAATTGGCTCATTAAAAAGAGTATCAAAAAACAAACTAATCTTGCAGGATGATGAAGAATCCAGGACTCCATATATGTTGGTCGGTTGATACTTGTTAAGCATGAAGATGTAGGAAGATATGTGATGCATTCTCCTCCTCATTGTCTCCTCACCACCAGCCTCTTTCCGCTTCCTAAATATTGTAATATTATTCCCTTCCATTTTTGGTTGTTGATAGAGAGGTGTACCTCCGAGTTGATCCTCAATCTCTCTTACATAGCAATTGGTGTTGGTGCTCATCCTTGTTGTGCCCGATGTGCCAGCTTCTCTGCAGAAGGTCCAGCCTCATGATATATGCCCTCCACAAAAGCAAGAATTTTTACACTTTGAAGCAAAGAGTTTGATAGATCCGACATGCATGTATCATACAATCTCAACATTTCTTTGTTGCCCTCTCCTACAAGCTAACTCATGTGCTTTGTTTCGGCCAGGTTCATTTTTTTTAGTGACATTATATGTTCCCTACAATGAACTGTATCCACAATATTGATAGGTATTGTTTACCCCAACAAAGTGTTTTCTCTAGTGAGGGTATCGAACATGCAACCAATCCATTTGCAACAAGTTGTAGTCTGACACTTTCCCAGATGTCCACCAAGCTTGTATGTTTATCTACAAGCCAGTTGCTTCATCCTCGCTCCTTTTGCATCACCATAATTCAAATATACGCTTGTGCCCATCTTGGAAATTCTTATGTACATATTGAGTGGTGTGAATACGTAAGCTTTGCTTCCAGTGAAACAAGCAAGAGCACTCTTTTCCTTCCATAACATTGTTAGGACCTCCGTTATACACCAGGCATATTGCTTTCCAATTTTCTCTAGCCTCATTGGCCATGAATCCTCTAAAATTAGCTGGACAACGTCCACAACACCGCATCCATCATTTCCCAGAACATGATTTGTGTGTGCATGTCTTCTTCTTTCAACTCACATACGACAATGGTTTGCATCTCTTGAATTCTGCATAGAGATAGGGTTATTCAATGCTTCAAAAAACGAACGAGAAAAGATTTGCAGCATGTTTACAAATGACTTACGTAGGATCATGAACATGTGCTGCCATTGTTGTCCACCCCACAACTCTTTGTACGTGATCAAAGCAAACCCAACTCCTTTGCAAGTCTCCATTTCCATCTTATTTCATTATATTCACCAGCTCCACACCACATTCAAGTCCGTTGCTCGACATTTTGAATACGTGAAATCTTTTAGTTGGATCTGTGGATTGTCTTCAAAATAGCATGCCATGAAAAAACTTTTACCCGTAATTGTTCTTTAGCCTCAACAACTCTGACTCAATGCCAACTCTAATACTTGTAGTAGTGGCTTCTCTCATCAAGTGTTTGAACCTAGTAATGTGGGCCCTACTCGAATGTAAGTCTACAAAAATGCAGGACTTGATCATAAATAAGTTACAATATTACATTTGTGTACGGATCAATGGCCGCATCTCCTCTAGTATAGAGAGAAGCTTGTTGCTATTTAGCGGTTTTGTGTTTTCTCGAACAATTGTTCCCATCACCATCTGCTTTGCAAGATTTAGTTGTGAATACCTAGAACCAGTCGTTGTTGTTTTGGATAACACACGAGACACAATCTTCCTCGCCCGTTGTATTGCTGACTGCAAAACTTCCTTTGCAACAAGGTGGTTATGGCTTCCGAGGTGGATGAACAAGCGGGTCCAATTATTCTCAGCAAGCAAGTAGTAAACAATACAATGACATTCTCAAAGTAGAATTGGACTTTGCCCACAATGAAAGCACCTCAAAGTTCCATTTGTTGAGCTTAACATACCTACGGATAAAATTGATGTCATCAACTTTCCAGTCCAAGACGTTTCGTTTGCCTGCCCGTTTATTTCTCTGATAGAGCATGTAATATTTTTGGAGATAAGATACCACCCTCTTGATTATAGCTGGATGCTTTGTTCTAGATTGAACAGGCTTAACCCAGCAGTGGATGTCATACTTTTGTTCCATCCCCACCATTTTGGAAACACCTTCTGGTACAAGATCCAGCTCGTAAATACAATCACCATTATACACTCGTGGTACTTCTACAACCTTCTTCTTAATCAAACACCTAGAAATTGTTATGTTCAGCTTGGGGTACTGGTGTCTATTTAGTGCTATGTATCCAATGTATTCTATATTTTGTCAAGCATGCCAATGTACTCTATATCCAAACATCTTCCATTGAATCTCGGCACACAGATCTAGAAACCTACGGGTTTTTCCTTTTGAATTGATCAACAAATCCTTCCTTTTCTTCCTAAGAGTTGTCAGATAGCTCAACCATTGCCCAATAAAAATTGAAACTGATCACCAAATGCCACACCATCCTTCACTTGAGTTTGAATATCTCTATCAGGGGTAGATAAACCTTAGCAAATAACTTTTTGTTACTACTGTCCCCAAAATCTCCCGGATTGTTGACCAGAGAAAATCTTGCAAGACAATCAAGTAATATTGGTCCAACACAGAAAGTATCCAAAAAAAACTGACCTTGCATGATGGAAAGGAAGCCATTGTTGTGAGAGAGTTGTCAAGGCAATGGAAAGATGAAATTTGTTAGACATAAAGGGATATTTATTGAAAATTCACATTATCATTATCTCTTAGTCAATACCCACTTATCTCTCTCTCTCTCTCTCTCTCTCTCTCTCTCTCTCTCTCTCTCTCTCTCTCTCTCTCTCTCTCATTTTAATTGCTTTGAAGGAGCACGTGACCAAAGTAGAGCATGACCATGTATTGAAAGAGGATAAATTTGACACCATGAGTCGGGATGTATGGGACATGAAAAATGTATGCACGAACAAGTCTTGGTCTGATGTAGGTGCTAGCAATGTGGTTCTAATTCCACCCTCATGCAAGCTATGGCTCAAACAAAGAATGTTGAGAATGTGGATGTAGAGGAGTTGAAGGAACGGGAGCGATGTTCCAAGAACAATGTTATTCGTGGAATTTCTGAAGAGAAGTTAGAGGTGCCTTCTTCTCTTGCCATTGTTATTGAATATTCCTTCAAAAATCACTTTGGCATGTCCAAAGTTATGGTCTATGGAGTACATAGACTGGGTAAGCAAGGAACTCCTCGCTCGAGAGAATGGCCAATAGTATGCACCATGCCGGATAAGACCAAACGAAAAATTATCCTTGATAATAGTTGGATCTATTTGAGGGATACAAAATGTTTTGTATGTGAAGGTCGCACTATTAAGCAACAAAATATGTGTCGCAAGGCATATGAGGAGAGAAATAAGAAAAACAAGGAGAACTCTCACGAAGAAAATGTGTCCAAGGAGGAGGCAAGTCCCTTGAGCAAATAGGAATGCACGACCTATTAGACCGAGTTACAATTAAAAACATGCTTTTGAAATTGCAATAAATATCCATGGAATGTTGGGGTTGGCATTGATGAACTGACAAGCAAAGCCAATGCACTTCTTGTTGAAACTTGGGAGCATGATACACAAAGGATTAATGGCTTGGAGGATTACAATGTACATTCATTGATGTGGTCAAAGAATCTCAAGCAACAAAGAGGGCAAGGAGGGGTAGCGTGTATGGTTAATAAAAGATTGAAATATTTTGTATTAAACGTTCTATATGGCTGAAAATTATGACACCAAAAAGAGCACCCATTTTTGTAGCCGATTGCTACATTCCTCATCATGATTTCCCCTTTTATGCTTGCATGCATAGAGATCGGCCACTTTTTTGATTTAGAAGAGGACATTGCTTATTTCAAAGGCGAAGGTGATGTTATTGTCTTTGGGGATATGAATGCTCGCACAAAAACATTGCAACATGATACTCAACAATTTGATATGCCATACATTTCAAGGGAGTTGGAGGAATTTCACTCGTATGATCGTACTTCAATGGATGAGAAAGAGCCGGATCACTATGGAAAGTTACTTTTACACATGTGTAATAGCACGGGTATGCTCATTGCCAATGGTATATCTTTGTGCAGTGAAAACAATGGATTTACATGTAGAAAACATAATGGGGATTGTGCGATTGTCTATATGCTACTCGTTGAAGCCATCATGTATCACATAAAGAGTTTTATGTTTGGCCAATGGACCCCAGAATTAAACCATTGGACCTTATGTATTGACCTTGCATGTGGAGAAGCAATTAAGCATGATAATCTCAGTCAAAGGGAAGAGAAGTTATCACTATGTATGGATTTCAAATGGGCACTAGTGTGCATTGAAATGGTTGAGCAAAAGTAATGAATAAAGCTTCAATATGATGCACCATTGGAAACTAAAATGGGAAGCTTTCAAGCATGTTGTTTGTTTTTGTGCCAAAAAATGCTTTGTCATAAAGCATGTCTAGTTGTGTACATGATAAAGATGCGTCAAAACCCCTCACATCGACTTCCTACAATTGCATGGGAAGCAAGCAAAAAAGTTCAAAAGATGCATAAAAGCAAGATTTTGAGCATGGGATGGATGCAAGACATAAAGAAGTGGTTTGGGAGATGGTATGCATTACACTTGCTACATGATGTCTCAATTGACTCGCAAGTGAATCACGATTTTTTACAATGACAATATATCACGGCTTGGGGGGAGTCCGATGGGTCATGCTTCATACATTACACCATCCATATTGCTTCCAATTACAAAACCATGTTCTTTGCTGAAAGGGGAAACCTTACTCACACTTACATGCTTGAGCCTATCCCCTTGTCAACAATATGCACTATCACAGCCATTCGGCTTCGCTCCCACTCCCTTCAATGTGAGACAGGGCGTTGGGGTGATGGAGAAGAGTCAAATCGACTGTGCATATTATGTTCAATGCAAGTTTGAGAGTCTGAGTACCACACACTACTAGAGTGCTTAGCCTTTGGTCACATCGAACTTGCTTTCCTCACATTTTTAGCCATGACTTAGACCTCACACTTTCCTCTCCCAATCACATTGTGGACTCTCCATTGCGACTCTCATCACCATAATTTTGGAGCATGGAGAGTCACTCATCACCTAAAACATACTATATCACATGTAGCTTTGGTCCCATAGGTCATATTTGACCTCCGAGGACGATAATAAAATTTCTCTCTCTCTCTCTCTCTCTCTCTCTCTCTCTCTCTCTCTCTCTCTCTCGATTGACTTGAGTTGAGTAAGCACCCATTCAACTCAACCAAGAGAGAGAGAGAGAGAGAGAGAGAGAGAGAGAGAGAGAGAGAGAGAGGCACCAGAGCCTTGGAGCATGATTGTGAATGTTGGACCAACCACAACAACTCATGCTAGAGGGGAAGGTAGATACAACTTAGATGAAAGAACATTATTGTTCATAGCCAATGGCTGCTTAGCAGGACAAAGGCCTGCCTATTAATAGAGAGCGGCTCCAACAGACAACCATTAGGACCATGCTACAAGTGTGGTGGTGACTACCTTATGAAAGATTGTCCTCATATAGAGATCGTTAGAGTGAATATATATTGTCCAGACTATGGCATCACTTTGATTAGTGACTACCCAAAAAACACAAATAAAAGGGTGAAAACAATGTTGAACATGTTAGAGGATATCTCGTCAAGTAGTGGTTCTGAAAATGAAACGGTGATACCTATACAGATTGTCACAAGAGCGCAAGCTCAGAAAGAAGTGGAGGAACCAATAATTGAGGAACTTAGAATAGATGCATCTAGTCTTGAAAGAAAAAGTCAACAAAACACTTGGAAGTCTAGGAAAGCACGCATGAAAGCTAGGAAGGAACAAGAACAAACTTCCTTAGCAAAAGAGCTAAAACAAACCAACAAAAAACTTAGAAAACTAGAAGGAGAATCCAACAACAAAAAGGAGACCCCTAGGGTAGAGCGTGAGAAGAATAAGGAACCAAAAATTGCAGGTTCGGGAGGATCTATACTAGTTAAAAAAGTTAATGAATCTCGAGACACACTTTTGAAAGCTTATGAGGCATGGCTCAAACATAACCAGACCCAGAAACAAAGATGGATGACGTATCCATACACTGAGTTGGAAAAGCAAAGGCTTGAGATGTTTCAAAAGATGATCCAAACCGTCCAAGCTTTATTAGAGCCACTGAAAAGAAAACCATAGGTTTGGGCGGAGGTTCCAGCTCCAACACCAGTGGTCCCATCAAGCCACAAGCTTGAGAGGATAGCTAAGATTCCCGCAGCAGCTGAATTAGAACCTGCAAAATTAATCAAAAAGCCAAGAGTAGTGATGAATACCACATATGAGGCATCTGATGGGTTCCATCCTATCATACTTGAGACGTACAAAAAAGAAGACGGCTTAGATGAACTTTGGAATTCTTATACGCTGATGAGAGACGTCAGCAAGTTACCTTCGAAGAAGGGGAGGAAGTATTTTTACGTGTGCCAGAACATTCAGAAAGTCTGAAAACTGGATCGATGCCTAAATTATCTCCCCGATATTGTGGGCCTTTCAAAAGACTCAAGCGAGTAGGTGATCGTGCCTACAAACTATTACTACCTTCACATTCTCGTATTCATCCGGTGTTTCATGTAAGCCGTCTATGAAAGCGGTTACATGAGGACGACAATGTCATTTACCAACAGGTTTTGGTTGATTACATTGAAACTCCTACCTTACCGCATGAACCTGAACGTGTTCTTGATTATCATGAGTTGCATACACGTCATCCTGTATGACAACAAGCCTTAATTAAGTGGAAAGACCAACCTGAAGAAGGTGCCACTTGGGAAAACATTAGTGTTCTTAAGAAGAAGTTTCCCACTTTTGTTTTCGAGGACGAAAACTCTTCTTAAGGGGGGAGTAATGTCAGGACACCGGCAAGGCCAGACTAGACAAGGCAGGGCCGGGCTAGGCGGTGTGGAACGGGGAGTCCAACTAGGGCAAAGGGCCAAGGGCATGCCTATATAAAGGGTGGTTGGGTGGTGGACTCTGAGGCTCTAGTCACCCCTGTCTTACAAATGGGCCCATTGGGAATCAGTTGCTCGATCGATAAATCAAGGAGGCCTCGGAATTCTCAACCTTGTGGCTAATTTGAATGCTACTTTCAAGATGAAAGATTTGGGGTTGTTGCATATTACTTGAGTATACAATTTAAGCAGTGTGATGTTGGTATTGCCTTGTGTCGGACAAGGCAAGTTACATAGATACATTGCTATGTAAGTTTGGACTTGAGGATTGAAAACATATTGCCACTCCCATAGAAACACGTTTGAATTTAGTCTTCATGATATTGTGATCTTGCCAATATCACTCTTTACCAAACTATTGTTGCTTGCCTTCTTTATGTATGCAACATGAGGCTGAATATTCAATTTGCAATCTCACAAGTCAACAAATTCATGCATAGCCCAGATTCTAAGCATTGCCAGGCTATCAAGAGGATTTTTAACTATTTTAGTGGCACTTTACATCTGGCTTGTTTTATCCCAAGGAGGGATCATTGCTGCCAGATTTACATGCTTTTTCGGACTCAAATTGGGCTGGTTGTTTTGACATGCGAGTCAGAAGCAACCTATTGTGGCCACTTCCAGTTGTGAGGCTGAGTATAAGGCAGTCTTCATATCTACGATTGAGTGTGTATGGCTTAGATGCCTTATGGCTGATTTGGGTGTTGGACAGGAACTACCAACTCTATCTACACTAGCACTCAAAGAGAATTGGCAGTTGTGAGGACCCCAGTTTTTCATGCTCACACAAAGCACATTGAGGTGCATTACCACTATGTCAACGAGAGGCTCTCAGTAGGAGAGATTAGCTTGGCTTATGTGCCAACAAAGGACAACCTTGCAGATATTTTCACAAAGGCATTGTCTCATGAGAAGTTTGAGGCTTTCCGCAAAGCTTTGGGCTTACTCCTCTTTGTGGACTGATCATGTCTTCAGGGCATGGCACTTTCCTAAACTCTATGTGCCAGCTCTCGTTCCCCGCATCACTCCTAGGGGAGATTTGTTACCATATCATGTGGTAGTGATGTGTGTGAACATACTTAGGACCGTCGTGACATTTTTTTCCTCACTAGGAGGTTTTTTCCCTCGTGCATTGTATATACGCCCATCACTCTAGGACTATCTTATCTTTTCATTACACACTAAGTGATACACTCTTTGTTGTGTGCCTTGAGCATCCTTTGTCTTCTCCAAGCTATGTGTGTTTTCTTGCAAACCTAATTACAATTGACATGTTCTTGTGCTAAAGGGTGTTAGGAATGTTGTGCGGGGCATTGATGTACATCCACCTTCTGTGGATACATGCTTTGTTGAGGATGTTGCAGGTTCTGGAGGTCTGTTGCTGCTAGAGTTGTTTTACCAACAACTAAGAAGTCTTGTTGGGATGTTAGAGATGCACAGGCTCATGCATTGAAGAGTAATAGTGTGAAGCACACTATAACTCTTCACATTCGCTCAGCAAAATCAACAAAACAAGCATGGGATACTCTGGTTGATCTTTATGCAAGTCACAATGAGGCTAAAATGGCATTACTGTGTAAAGAGCTGGAGTCAAAGATTATGCAAGAGGAAGATGACATGGACACTTTCCTTGCTGGTATCAAGGATATTTATGAGCAACTCATTTTTGCAGGTGAAGTCATTTTTGACAGTTCACTTGTGCAAACTGTTCTTAATGCATTGCCAGACTTTTGCTAGTACTTGGAGACTTATGACCCAAGGAACCCCTCAAGCTATCAAGTTTAATGCATTATGCACATTGCTATTGCAAGAGTCACTTTTAAGAAATAATATGGCTAAACAACATGCAGTTGAACTCGATTTTGTTGGTGTTCAAAGAAAAGGTGGTAATAGGAATGTAGCCAATTCTCATGGTTCTTCAGTGAGTAGTAGATAACCTATTCCTAATGCTTCTGTTGGTAGCACATCATCTTGGAATTCTGTAAGAAGAAGATGCATTGCCATTATTGCAAGGCTAATGATCACTTGATAAAGCAATGTCCTAAGTTGAAGGCAAAAGAAGCCAAGAACAAAGAGGTTGGGTCCACTATAAGTGCAACTATTGTGAAATCTTTTGGGAAAAAGGAGATTGTGATGTTGACGTAGATGCAGAGTACACATTTAGTGCAAAGTCTATTTATTCTTTTGTCCATGGTACATGTATGTCAATTGTTGTAGATTCACATGTGTGGTACTTTGATAGTAGTGCTACAAAGCACATTACTTCACATTATGATTTGTTTACCTCTCTCAAGTCTGACCCTCATGGAAATACAGTCACTTGTGCCAACAATGCCTCTTATCCAGTCGAGGGAGTTTGAAATATTGTGCTAACTTCTGCGAATGACAATTCTTACACACTTGTTGATGCAATTTATGTACCAGGGATAAAAAGAACCCTTTTTCTATATCTACACTTGCAAGACTTGGTCTTGTTGCCAAATTTGTAATTGATATGTGTAAAGTTCATGATCGCACCTTTGGTGATGAAATAGTTGCATCTTGCATTTTGTGCCGTGGGTTGTACAAGCTCACTTTGTATGACAAGTGTGGGTAGAATTTTGTAAATGTAGTTGTGGATTTAAAGGCTATTTCATATGCAAAACTTTGGCATGCACGTTTTGGGCATCTAAATTTTGCCATTTTGATGCGTTTGCAAAAATGTGATATGGTTGCTTCTTTGCAGCCTCTTGAAGCACCTTCTAAGCATGTTTGTGAAGGTTGTATTTTGGGTAAGATGCATCATTCAAAGTTTCCAAAGAATGGTTCAGTAAGGGCTACATGCAAGTTGCAACTTGTGCATAGTGATGTTTATGGGCCTATGCAAATTCCATCCTTAGGCGATTACCTATACTTTGTGACTTTCATTAATGATTAATCCAGGCATCCATGGGTGTATCCTTAAAGCTAAGTCCAAAGTGTTCATGCTTTAAGAAAATTTTGGCAATTGTTAAGTATGGAGCCTGATTTACCCTTGTAATTTTCTGTGGTAAAAGCGCACATTTGTAAGGCCCCCATTATGAGGAGAAGCCATCATGCATGAAGGAAAATCACTCACCGGAAACCAAAATTTTCACAAACAAGAATCAGGGGCAACTTTAAAGGCCTCGGGGGCGGAGGCCCTCGAGACTTTTTTTTTCGCCGGAATATTCTTTTTCGTCGGAATATTATGGCCGGACGGCGGCCGGAAAGTGGTCGAAAAAAAACCGATCAGTTGGCCGGTGGCCGGTAGTCAATGGCCGATGGCCGGTGGTCGGAAGTCAATGGCCGGTGGCCGGTGGCCGAATTCAAAAGCGGACTTGTCTTCTCAAGGACGGCCACACATGGGCGGATTGGAGGGTCCGATTTGGACTTATTCGCACAAGGGCGGCTACACATGGCTATCTCTCATAAGAGAGGGCAGCCCTTTTGGCCTATAAAAGGAGGCCATTCCTACACACATTTCATAGTGTGAAGTTGATGCAACAAGGTGAGTGTGAGGTGGTGAGAGTGAAGCAAGGCGGGAGCTCCATTAAGGGTATAATCCCTTTGTAAATTACTTCTTGTTTTGAAGTACTAAAGCCATTCAGTGGTTGCTTTCCCGTGGACGTAGCCCACATTGGGTGAACCACGTATATCGTGTGTACTCTCTCTCTCTCTCTCTACTCTATAATCTCGTGTATGTAAATCTGTCTCTCTCCATTAAGTAATCTACTTAATTATCTATTTAGCTACGTCTTATTTCCTAACAGCAATGGCTGAAAACCCTTCGTTCAAATCGAGGGGGGGAGTATATATCTCATGAGTTTAATGCATTTTTAGCTAATCGTGGGATAAAACACCAATGTACAGTGTCCTGTACACCTCAATAAAATGGTGTTGTTGAAAGAAAAAACAGGTCGTTTATGGAGATGGCACGATGTATGGTTAAGAGTCAAGCTTTGCCACATTTGTTTTGGCTTGAAGCTATCATGTGTGCTACTTATATACTTAACAAGTTCCATACTAAAGCATGGCATGATAAGAAGATATCTATTGATCACGTGTACGCTTTTGGTTGTTCAGCTTATGCTTTGGTGCCACAAACCCAACACGAAAAATTGGATGATAAGGCAATTAAATGTATTTTTGTTGGTTACACTACTCAAAGCAAAGGTTACAGGTTATACCATCCGCAAATGAAATATATCTTCGTCGTATGAGATGTTGTGTTCGTGAAGATTCTATTCATCCTTTTTTATCGTGTAATGTAAGCTCACGTGACATTTATGACACTTTGTTGCCTCTTTTTTAAGGTGGAAACTTGAGTGTAAATTCCAATGAGGCACATGTACATCCTATGGGGGTTTTTGACAATGTTACAGACCAACCGTTTACTAATGCTCATGTACATGATGTGGAAAGGGCTGAGAATAAGGAGGTTATAGGTATGTGGTGTATACTTTGCGTGACAATAAATTGGTGTTGGATGCATCCAAAGTCAGCAGCCATTTTCACCTTCTCATGGACATTATTTTTCCATTTGCTATGTATATATTCATGGGCTCACATTGAGTTCCAAGTTGTATTTGTTTATTCACTTCATGTACTTTGAGAGGCTGGACATAACTTTTAAAACCCTAGGTATATAAGTGAATGTAGCTCATGTGAAAGGAGAGATATCATTTTGAGAGAAACCTAGAGTAGAGAAGGAGAAGAAGGAGGCTATGGACATGGAAGCATGGAGCCGCATGTACTCTCTTCACGGACCGATTATATGCATGCAATGAAAATGAGTCATTTTGCCTTTCTCTTGCTTTTCATTAAGTTGTGTATTAGTGTCTTGATGGTGTAGATTAAGAACTAATCGCTCTCTAATTCTTGACTGCCTATTGTGTGTTTGATTCTAGTAGTGTGTGCAAGCATGATTAGATTAGTGTGTAGATTAAGGATTTGTGCATGCATTGCTCTAATCATAACTCCATGAGCTTGGGTGAGCTTGTGATTAGGATGTGACCACAAGGATTAGGAGAGAATGCAACGATTAGCAACCTTGATTAGCATAAGGGTTAGCGTGTGTGCATACACTAATCCCCTTCATTAGTTCTTTCTTCTTCCTACTGTAGATAATCTCATGTGATTTCCCCACTCAATTCTATCTCATTTCTCTCACACAATCACCCATGTGTGAAATTTCCATGCCCTAGCCGGGTCGCTACCATCCTTGGATTGATAATTTTGTTGATTCTTTGGAGTTATGCTACGAGGGAGTTAACCTTTGGCGCCGTTGCCGGGGACGGTAGCCTAAGCTAGAGGTAGATTTTTTAGTATAATCGAGTGTTTTGGAGTAGATTTAGGTAGAAAACCCCCAATTTCTCACTAATTTTTGACTAATCCGCTACCAACTCAAGTGCTTTACATGTGTGTATGTCTAATTAGAGGTTTAGTTATCACTTTTTTGATATGAAATTGTAAAATTTTTTACTAAAATTGAGTGATTTTTGAGTGTGTAATTAGGGATTTTTCCCTAATTAGACTCTCTAATTACTCTCTGATCACATGTGTTTTTTGTGCTACACATAGCTAAATCGTTGATTAGAGTTGTGATTATTATCCTTATGTGTTTAGTTTCATTGAAAATGATGCTACACATGAGATTTCGTGCTCAATTGATTGTAGGTGAAATGTGGTTAAGCGGTTGCTAGTACACACACATGTGTGTAGACGTCAATTGGAGTTGGAAATCGATGCGTTGCTCATGAAATTGTGAGTGCACTAACCTACTCAATTGTTGATTTGATTTACAGGTTGATTAAAGTTTGATTACACAAAAAATTAGTACAAATTTAAATGCAATTAGTATGTCCATGTGTAGACAAAGTGCGCACTTTCGAGTGCTAATTATGGCTTAATTGGTGCCAATTAGAATTGTGAAAGACAATGACTTGTTTGATGATATTACAACAATGATGGTTTAGATTTTTTGATTGTTAAAATTGCACCGTTATGCCGTCGAAATTGTGTGTGTGCACTAATTACCGGATTTATGCTTAGTTTTGCTAGTTTTTGCACACATTATTGAACTAGTAATTGGTTGCAAATTGATGTGTAATTGATTGCATTGCAAAGTGAAAAACATAATAATCAAGCATATGTGCAGAAATTTTCCTAATCGCATCATTAAGTTTGGTAATTTTTGGGTCAAAATTGGGGAAAAAAACGACAAAAAACGATCAATTTTACATCAATTTGATTGTCAAATGCATTGAAAATTGATTGGGATTGTAACCTTGATATTCCAAGTGTTAAAAAACAAGTAGAATGAGCTACATATTTTTTAAAAGAATTCGGCTAATTTTTGGTAATTATTTCGTTAATTTTTGTGCTAATTTAGTGTTTAAAATTGTTCAATTTTTATCAAAAATTGATAAAATTGTAAAAATCTAATGTGAACAATCAATCAGAAACAAAAATTTTGAAACGATGAACTCTCGCTAAGTTTTTGGTTGTTTTTAGCGTTTTTCGGGTATTTTTTTATAATTTTACCTTCTCGGACGAATTTTTTTAACTTTGTTCTATCTGTGTATATTTTCGCCCGCCTCGCTTCCGTGACCACTGGCTCCGCTCAACCTCGCCTGCATCCACGTTTGCAGTTACCTTGTCCCGCACACGTTGCCCCCGTGCACACACTCTCTAACCAGTCTCCACTCGTTGACCTCATGTGACCCAACTCCTCCACACAAACACATACACACATAAAACAAAAGCAAAACAAACAAAAGAAGAAAAGACAAAAGACTTAAAAAAAGAAAAGACAAGAAAGTCAACACACAAAGAAACAAACACACAAACAAATACGCACACACACATACACAAACACACACACGTTTTCTCTCTCACGCACACACACAAGAGACAAAAAAAAATTTAAAAAAAATAAAAAACTCAAAAAACAAAATTTTTCTTTTTTTTTGCTTTTCTCTGTTTTGTTTCTCTTCATTGCATTGCATGTATTAAACATCCGCACACACCCTGTTCACACGCATTTAAGCCCGAATAGACGCATTTAGAGCCTCGAGAGTCAGATTTCATCCGAAATTGTCCGATTTTGTCGATTTGAGCCGTTTTTAGCATATTCGAACCAAATCACACACACAGACCTTGTTAGACATGGATTTTGATTTTGGGTCTACTATTTTTCAGATTACACGCTTTAGAGCTGTTTCACGCAATATTGCATTTTGGCTCGATTTGAGCGTAGTCCCATGATTGACCATATTTGACCTCGACTTGTGGTAGAGATTCATTTTGGCCTTCATATTGATCAATTTAGCTAGTTAGAGCATGTTCACACGCAAGATCTTGATTTGGCCGTTTTTTGCTATTCTTAGCACATCGACGCGCGATTAGAGCTCGATTTGGTTACTAGACCTACATTTGGCTACGACTTTGACCGAGTGACCGATTTTAGAGCCAGATTACACACAAAGATCCCAATTACCATTTGGATAGCCATTCATTTGCCAGATTACTTCTTGCACCTAGTGCATTGGTTTATTGCCCCCTAGCACCAGATTTGACCTAGACTGCTAGACTTTGGCAGTCATGGATCTTGAGGCCATATTTGATCGATTATTATGGATCCACATTGAGTTAGATGGATTACCTGTGTACATCCATGTAGATATCCATCAGAGGTATATCCAGATTCAGCCCACAGACAGCCAGGCCCCCAGATTTCAGATGCTTAGAGCCCGGGCACATGCCACATTTCCAGGTCATCTTCTTGATAGTGTTGGTACAGCATATAGACCCATGACGGAGGATAGTCCAAAGCATATCACTTTAGCCCATCTTGAGGATTGCAGAGACACACTTGAGCCGCCACAGACTGCATCATTGCGAGTGTGTGACACTGGACCCATATATATGGATGAGGATAGGAGGTTTTACATGAGAGAGTTGTTAGCTCTGGAGAGTATCCCTTCTATGATACAGTGATTGTGATCCCCCCAGGTTCCTTCTGAGGTACCTACAGGAGTGTCCATGATGATTCTACATATGTATTACTATGTGGACTATGATATTCTCCTTCATTGCCTAGTGATATTGAGCATACAGTAGATATGATGACTATACAGCTTACATGACTTCGATCACCTCCAGGATTTCCATCCTCACCACCATCTAGGAGACTGACCTCAGCAGAGATCATAGTAGAGGCTAGGGCAGATATGGAGCATAGGATGCAGAGCCGTACTAGTGCACAACCAGAGTTACGAGCCACATAGACAACTATACCTCAGATTTTGATTGTTCCTACTATTAGCACACGTGCTAGAGAGGTCGTAGACACGGTACGACCTTCCACATTACCAGCCATGAGCACACCAAATACTGAGCTTTCCAGCTCACATGCACTAGATTTACCGATGATTGCTAGATCACCTAGAGCTACCATGTAGGCCGAGTTGAGCTTAGGGTTGACACTCTGAGTATTGAGGATCGAGATGAGATTGTGCTACATTTTGTAGGCCATAGAGGAGCTATGCCTTGGTTTCTTGAGCATGACGGACATTCCTATACCAGAGGTACCTTCTCAGACAACATAGACCCTTCTATACGGTAGATAGCTAGAGTTCAGAGGAGACATTTTGGTACGACTGAGTTCTTTACCGATGAACTCAAGGGCACATACATGTCCCTTTCGACCAGCCCATATGATGCTATTGACAGAGCACATCTCGATGATTGTTTAGATACCCATGTACATCCTAGGATAGTGCAGTTACGTAGATTGGAGCACACGTTGACTTATGTTGATGATTGTGAGCATAGATACAGATATGAGCAGATGAGATGGTATATTGAGCCAGTCATGAGTGTTGTGGCATATCTTATTTGAGATCTTCGCGATAGGATTTATAGGGACCCATTGGGTGAGATTTACTATTTGATGATTGGATTGACCTATTCTCCATGGCATGGCCAGGATACTAGACAGATACCCACCTAGAGTTCACATACACCTCCTAGACAGATATCCCATACCAGGTCACCTCCCAAAGCTTCATCACCTAGACAGATTTTTCCACAGAGCACAGTTGATCAGCTGCGATCTAGAGTGATTGAGATGAAGAGGGCGAATGCTGAGATTGATGATAGGACGAGTACACTAGAGGGTCCTACCATGGAGCCACCTACATTACCAATTCCAGAGGTTGATACTTGTTCTATAGACAAGGGATGTACAGCCTAGTGAGATTGCTCCTACACTAGAGACAAGCACTGAGCCACTAGAGATTCATAGAGTGCCAGATTCCATAGTTATTATTGATGATCACCTTGCACCTATCATAGAGGTAGATGTCCCACCACAGCCTATACATGAGGAGATAGCTGATGCACATGACCATGAGAGTGTTGACATTACTACAGAGCCTTTAGAGACCGAGATACCTATAGAGACAGATGCATGCATAGAGACACCTACTCATGAGCATTCACCACACTAGATTCATTGATGATTGAGCACACAGACCCCCCATGCGAGACACAGACAAATGAGGTATTTAGAGACCATGACTGTCACCCCCCGAGTGTAGACGTCACACATAAGGATCCAAAGACCCCTTTGATGAGAATGACTTCTTCCATTGTACTTGAGATACCCCGAGAGGTAGAGCCTACATTAGAGGATGTTCCCACTACGAGTAGTCCCACCCATGAGCCACTTAGGACATATCAGGCCTATAGCTCATCATCGAGATCTTATGATAGGACTACTAGACATGTTTATGTGCCTCGCACAATGACACATGTTAGACCTTTAGCTAGTGACGACACACATGATGGACTATCACATGGTTGGCTCACATCTAGGCAGCCACTAGAGGCACAGGGATTCTATAGAGGACATAGACAAATTTGGGTTCCTAGACCATAGACCATTGCACATCCTCCTAGATCTACTACAGTTTCTTTGACCACACCTATGCCACAAAGATCTAGACCATTTTCACGACCATTAGAGAGGCCTACTCCTCGCCGAGGACATACACAAGCTAGATATCCACAATCACATACGAGGAGAGCTCGGCATACCTTCCTTGAGATACTGCGAACATTGAAAATTTGGCTACCAAAGAGCCTACCACTTATTACACCATAGGGTGCCATGAGCCAAAGCTCACCAGAGATTCCGATTGATCATGCTATTGATTTAGAGCTAGGCAAGAGTCATCCACTGAGGGATTCTAAGCTATAGAGTTATTTGAGGACACAGTCACATGCTGATGTCCTTCCTAGACCCACTACTTGTGCTGTAGGTTCTACCATCCATATGGAGCCAGGTGCTAGCCAGCCATTGACCATTAGACAGAGAGCTAGGAGATTACAAGCTTTATTGTTTGGAGAGAGTTCTCTTATCCCTCCTAGTTGCACTAGACCATTGACTTGAGCATATTGACTATGGTGCACTAGCTGCATGCATTTATACTAGCGGCACTTTTTTCCTACGGGTTTTTTCCCTCTAGGTATCCAGGTTTGAGACCCTAGTTTAGGATTTCCTTCATTTTGTAATAAAACTTTCACTACTATGCTGACACACCTTTCTAGGTGGTAGTGTCTTGCCTTATGATTTTGCAACATAGATGGACTTCACTTCCAGATTGCATGGTTCCATTGAGCTTCAGAGTTTTGTGCCGATTTCCACAGCTACTGAGGAGCTGCATCATATTTCTCCAGGTGTATCACTTCCTATGCTACATGTTTTTGTACACCTATATTTGCTTATTGGGCTTTTCATGGTTTGATTGAGTCCATTTTATTATGTCTTGTTATTTGTCAGTAGAGATAAATAAGTTTGTACATGCTTTAGTTAATTAACATAGAGTTTAGTCTTATCGATAAGCCTTGAGGTTAGGAGGCTGGGACTTTAGGTTAACTCATTTACTTGACCTACTAGTCCTGGTTGGAAAAATTATTTAAACGTTTGAGACCTTAGGAGGGTTTTAGGCATAGAGAGGCTTGCTCACTTCACAACAAAGAGCACTAGTAAGAATACAAAGGATATGGAAGCACACAAGTGCCACAAGTGTAAAAGCTTAAGCTGGAGGAGAAATCCCAGCTGGATTTTGGTACTTCACTCACGTATAGCCTATGGTATTAGAGTCCTAGAGATTCCCAGTGGGACGCTTTTCCTTGAGAAGCAAAAAACCTCGGGCATACAAAATAAGCACTCACGAAAAATGCTCTTAAAAACAATGTGAAAAAAAAATGATGAAAAAGAAAAGAGCAAGAAAAATGAAAGAGAAAAAGAAAAGACTTCCATTGAGCTTAAGTGAAAAATTCAAGCTTTTGTTTGAAGTTGTACAGTTAGTTTGCTTATCTCTGCTCATAAATTCCTTATCTCTGCTCATAAACACAAATAAGGATTTTGCCTTTAGATATTTTTTCTAACTTAGCTAGTACTAGAGTGATTGTTTTAACCCTTCGTCATAGCTAACTAATTGATAGACTCATCCATAAGCCCAAAACTCTTGTTTAATTATTTTTAGCAAGTGCAATTTATTTGTATTTTACTTGTCCACCAGCCTCATGTATATATGTGTACATAGCCCTGCAAGTCTTGGAAGTGACCCTGTAAAAATCCATGTACAAAGGTATGATTTTTCCAAGCTTGAATGTTGATGTTCTGGGTTGTTTGAGTCCCCAAGACATGGATTTTAAGAAATATTTTCAGACCTGCTTTATAGCTCGTGAATCAGACTTGTACATCATGAATTATGAGCATGTGAAGCGGGCGGTATCAACTTAGAAGGTGATTGCGGGTGCATGCGACAAGTATTTGCAGTTTAACAATTCATAATTCTTTACACTTAGTCATTCCATGATGTGCTTTACTTTGCCTTATGACTTATTTGCCACATAATTATGCTTGCTACTTCATTGCCTTTTGTCTTTTGCACGCACATTCTTCCTGGAGCGTTCACCACGACATAGCTTTGTCGGGGACGACAAAGCTTAGGAAGGGGGGAATGTTGGATGCATCCAGTTTCAGCAGCCATTTTCACCTTCTCATGGACATTATTTTTCCATTTGCTATGTATATATTCATGGGCTCACATTGAGTTCCAAGTTGTATCTGTTTATTCACTTCATGTACTTTGGGCGGCCGGTCATAACTTTTAAAACCCTAGGTATATAAGTGAATGTAGCTCATGTGAAAGGGGAGATATCATTTTGAGAGAAACCTAGAGTAGAGAAGGAAAAGAAGGAGACTATGGAGATGGAAGCATGGAGCTGTATGTACTCTCTTCACGGACCGATTATATGCATGCAATGAAGATGAGTCCTTTTGCCTATCTCTTGCTTTTCATTAAGTTGTGTATTAGTGTCTTGATGGTGTAGATTAAAAACTAATCGCTCTCTAATTCTTGATTGCCTATTGTGTGTTTGATTCTAGTAGTGTGTGCATGATTAGATTAGCGTGTAGATTAAGGATTTGTGCATGCATTGCTCTAATCATAACTCCATGATCTTGGGAGAGCTTGTGATTAGGATGTGACCGTGAGGATTAGTAGAGAATGCAACGATTAGCAACCTTGATTAGCATAAGGGTTAGCGTGTGTGCATACACTAATCCCCTTCATTAGTTCTTTCTTCTTCCTACAGTAGATAATCTCATGTGATTTCCCCACTCAATTCTATCTCATTTGTCTCACACAATCACCCATGTGTGATGTTTCCATGCCCTAGCTTGGTCGCTACCATCCTTGGATTGATAATTTTGTTGATTCTTTGGAGCTATCCTACGAGGGAGTTAACAATTGGATGCACCTATGTCTAGTCGTACTCGTTCAGGTTCTCGCCATGCATCTTATGCATCAAATTGTTATGCTTTGGTTGTTTCTAGTTTATATGATGAGGAGGAACCTGTTTCTTTTGATGAAGCACATAATTCAAAAAATTGGATGGTTGCCTTGCAATCAAAGTATGACGCGCCTATAGAAAATGACACATGGGCTTTATGTGATTTGCCTCCTTGCAAAAAGGCCATTGGCACAAAGTGGGCTTACAAGGTGAAACGTGAGCCGGATGGTGAGATTGATTGCTACAGGGCTAGACTTATTGCAAAAGGTTACGGGTAGCAAAAAGCATTGATTATGAAGAGACCTTTGCTCCCACTTGTCGCATGACTACTGTTTGTTTTCTATGTGCATTTGCAGCTCATTTTGGATGGAATGTACATAAATCGAACATTGTTATTTCTTTCTTGAATGGTTATATATTTGAGGAAGTTGATGTAACGCAACTTTGTGGTTTTGTCAGGAAAGGACGAGAAAATAAATTGTACAAATGTAAGAAAGCTTTGTATGAGTTGAAGCAGTCTCCTCGTGCTTGGTATGAGAAAGATGACACTCATTTAGTTAAACAAGGCTTTCATAATAGTCCAATTGAACACACTTTGTGTGTCAAGTGTGAGGGTGATGTATTTCTCACCATCGTTCTATATATAGATGATTTGTTGATTATTGGTTCAAATGAGGCACATATTGCTTAATTCAAAGCTAATTTGAATGCAATTTCAAAATAAAAGACTTGGGACTTTTGCATCAGTACATGGGCATATAGTGTAAGCACTGTGATAGAGGTATTGCCTTGTGTCAAACAAGCTATATAGAGGCATTACTATGTAAGTTTGGACTTGAGGACTGCACACGTATTGCTACTCCAATGGAAATAAGTTTGAAATTGAGTCTTCATGATATAGCAATTCTGTCGATGTCACTCTTTATGAGACCGTTGTTGGATGCTATGCAATACGAGACCAGTTATTCAATTTGCAGTCTCGCAGGTCAGTAGATTTATGCATAGCCTAGGGTCTAAGCATTGGTAGGATGTTAAGAGAATCTTTTGCTACTTGAGTGGCAGCTTTACATCTTGGGTTGTTTGATCCCAAGGGGGGATCATTGCCGCCAGATTTGCATCGTTTTTGTGACTCAGATTGGGATGGTTGTTATGACATACGAGTGTCCACAAATAATTTTTGTTTCATGCTTGGCAGTTCATGCATATACAGTTGAGCAAGAAGCGACCTACTGTGGCCACTTCCAATTATGAAGTTGCGTATAGGGTAGTCTTCATAGCTACGCTTGAGTGTGTATGGCTCAAACACCTTATGACTTATTTGGGTGTTGGACACGACACTACCAGTATCATCTACATCGACAGTCAAAGTGCATTGGCAGTTGCGAGGAACCATTTTTTTTTTTGCTCACACAAATCACATCGAGGTGCATTATCACTATGTCAACTTGGCTTATGTGCCAACACAGGACAACCTTGCAGATATGTTCACAAAGGCATTGCCTTATGCGAAGTCCGAAGCTTTCCACAAAGCCTTCCCTTTGTGGATTGATGATGTCCTTAGGGCATGGCACTTTCCTATCTCTATCTGCCAGCTCTCATTTGCCGCATCACTTCCCGGGGGATTTGTTATCATATATGTGGTAGTGATGTGTGTGAACACACTTAGGACCACCGGGGCATTTTTTCCCTCACTATGAGGTTTTTCCCCCCGTGCATTGTATATACACCTGTCATTCTAGGGCTAAATTATCTTTCTATTGTGCACTAAGCAATACACTCTCTGTTGTGTGCCTTGAGCTTCTTCATCTTCTCCAAGCTATGTGTGCATCTCTGCAACCCTAATTCCAACACTTTTGCGAGGTTCACAAATAAAAAATGGGCATTGTGATTGTAATGTACTAGAGGCGATACCAATTAAAAATCAAGGATACATGCTTTGATGTATGGTAAAAAACGTACTAGAGGTGGTACCAATTAAAAACCAAGGAAACGTGCTTTGATGAATGGTAAAAAAATTTCTCTCTCTCTTTCTCTCTCTCTCTCTCTCTCTCTCTCTCTCTCTCTCTCCATTTTCTTCTTGCGGATGTATACTCTTGTTGAATCTTCATAATGAGATTGCTAGTCAGGGATTGCATGATATGTATGAAGAATGTGCTTCCCTCACCAAAAGCACGTAAGTTCTTGATGGGCATCCTTTTTGGGATGTCTCTTGGAGCATGTTGATTGTTGGATTTGACCAATATGGTTGTTGCAAGGAAGCTCTGGGTTCTTTTAACCAATGTGAAGCAAAGATCTCTCTATGCATGGCTGTGGAAAGGAAGCACTAAGATGTTTTCACCATATGCCAAAGGAAATGCCTTTCTTCAAATGCAATCACCTATGCAATCAGGGCCTATTAGGGGGCTATTGGGGAGTAACATGTTGTGTGTGGCAATGTGTTGATCAATGTGTTCTCCAAATGTGGTGCCCTTCTGATAGCATGAAACGTTCTTGATGGACTTGCTGTCTGAAATATTGCCTCTTGGAACAGGTTGATTGCAAGATATGGGTAACTTGGCTGTGGCAAGGAACCTGCGTAATGTTTTCAACATCTGCAAAGGGAAGAGCTCTCTCTGTGCTTGCACCTTCAAGGTGATTGGCTATACATTGAACAATAAGTATGCGAAATGTGGTGTCCTTACGAAAGCACAAAAGCTTATTGATGAGATTTGAAAGTTTTACCAAACAACGAGCGAACTTTTTCGAGCAAACAAAATACCGAGCGATCCATACATCTAATCAATGAAAAGATTGAATAAATAATGTCATTCGTCCACTTGTGTACAAAAGGAAGATGGTGTATATAACACAATTTTGATTTATGCTCTTACTGCCATTGAAGAGATGTTGCGAGATCATGACATGAATCCGCAAGCTTTCTTTGTGGAGAGTAGAGACTATTCTTACTAACTAATGTGCATGTTGCATTGACATTGAAGAGATTCCCTTGCATAAGGACTTATAAGCCATCTCTCTAGAGACAATAAAGACTGCAATATAAAATCCAATTTGCAATGAAGTATATTCTAGAAAATGTTTTACTTCAATTTTTAGTGAATATAAACTAATGGTAAAAAATTACAACTTTGATCTCATTTTTATATTCTGTAGATGCACTTTGTTCTAACAATTAACGAAAGATATGTGGACGTGACATAAAACCTTGCAAGGTATTTTGTGTCTAATCATAGTTTTTAGTATTACAATATTGTGTGAAATAGATAAATATTGATAATTTTGATCTGTCACCAGTGTTTGAAATGCCCATAGATCCTAGAAAAGACTATGGCACTGAGACCGAAGAATATATTTCGAAAACCTTAAAAGTAAATATCCATATATTTTATTATGAAGAAAAATCATCAAAAAAGTTTTAGACTAATGTAATTTTTTAAATAGTTGCTAGAATTTGGCAGTTCTGATCACAACGTTGCGTCCAAAAAATCCCAAAACCCTAGAAACAATTGTTCATATGCCTCATTTTGACACCCGAAGACAAGATTTTGGACGAAAAAGGTCCCGAAACTATCCCAAAGGGTCCCCATTTTTGGCCATTTTGGATGCAACCATGTGGCCAAAATTATTAAATTCCATTTGGAAATTGTCTGAAAGGGTTGGGGCAGTTTCGGGACCTTTTTTGGCTTGAAACCATGTCTTCGGGTGTCAGAATGAGACAAATGGGCAATCGTTTCTAGGGTTTTGGGGCGTTCTGGACACAACAGTGTGGTTGAATTTTAGATTGGTTTAAAACCTTTTGAAGCTTTTTACTTCATTTAAATTCCGTCTCTAAACTCATTTTAAGACGTATGGATATTTACTTTAAAGATTTTGTGACATGTTAGATACAATGATTAAATTTTATATCTCTCATTGTTATATGTAGAAATATTCAAAGAATTACTTTGTATAAATATAAATACCTTAGGAGTTATATCATTTTTAAGTCGAACATCTCTTACTTGGGTTATATATGAGGCACATCGATGCTTCATTTAAAGTAGAATTTCTTTGGTTTTTAGCTCTGACCTATGTTTTCTATACGTGTTCTTTTAATGATTTCATGTGACACTATCAAGAGAGTGTTGTCTATTGGTGCTTGTAATATCCTATTGTTTGTAGAAATCAAGAATATATAGCTTCTAAAAGTAATTCATCTTTCATCTTTTCTGAGAACATTGTAGGAATCTTGTGGTTAATATCAAGTTTGTGATTGAACTACTTGTTAACATTTTTGTAGCAAAAACATAGTCTCTCGTCTCTCCTGATGTTTTAATTATACTTTGTGTGATAGTCTTTGTTTCTTTTATGATGGTACAATATCAGAGTTTTGGTCATCTTCGCTCGAAATTCCACTTTGCTCGTCTTTTTTTGCTCGCACAATGGAAAGGCTCAAATTTGCTTGCAAAATGTGGTCTTCGAGCGTGTTGGCTACAAGATATGCCGAGCATAACTATGGCAAGGAAGCTTTGCTCTGTATGTGAAGTGAGGTTTCTTACAAGACGAGGATATGCCCCCCAACAAGGGCTTATCGAGGAAGCTGTGTTTTTTTTTGTTGGATGCGACACAAGGCACCCCTTCAACTGCCAATCACTTTTCTTACTATGCTCATTCACTCAGGTTTGTTGGATGAGGACTAGATGCTTCTTTACAGCATGAGGAAAGAATATGGGCTAAAGAGCACTACATTTGTATGGTTGACCTTCTCACGTTTATCTTGATGGGCATCCTCTCTAGGATGCCATCTTGTGGGACGTGCTAATTGCAAGATATGCCCCTCATAGCCGAGGCAAGGAAACTCTAGGAGGATATGCACTGGATGTGGAGGGCAAACCTCTCTCCACATGCAATTACCTATCCTCTGCTTTATACACAACAATGCAGCTAATGAAACACTCTAGTTTTTAGATAACGTTGGCACATACTCGCTAGAATCATAGCACACTGCTAGCTCCCCTTGCACTTTAGTAACGAGAATCTTTCCAGATTCCTCTCCTCTACCTCCTCACAGTAGCATGAGAACAATCAAAATTCACACGTAGCTATGGAATTTGGACTTTTGACACTCCCATTCCGAAGGGAGTCGTTCTTGCTAATTATCCCAACAAAATCATGTTGCTATTCGATGTATCCATGACCCTATAGAGAAAAAAAGATTTTCTCTTGTGCCGCTACTCTTCCCCCTCGACCGGCCGCCTAACGTGCTTGCTCGTTTTCATCCCTGTGCACGAATCTGGTTTGAGCCCCCCCCCCCGCCGGGGCCGGCCACTCCCCGGCCTTTTTCAACTTTCTTTTGCCTTTCCTTTCGTTACCCCTTCCCTGGGAATCTTTGTAGATTCTTCTGCTTTAAAAATGCATTTCTCAGAATCATGAAGACATAGTCTTCTCGCTACACTCTCAACACGCCCACGTGGCACATCTTTGCAAGAGCATATCGAAAAGCAGTCTCTGAGTGTTCGCTATTAGTGTCAGCCCTCCTTTGCCATCGCCCACCTCAGCCCAGCAACTATTTGGTTTAGTTGCTGAACGCAGCAAGCACGCAACACAAAGTCTGCATATTATACGGGTAGTCTCTCTCTCTCTCTCTCTCTCTCTCTCTCACACACACACACACACACACACACACACACACACACACACACACACACACACACGGCGTTTGCTGCTGCTAGTGTCTTCCTCTGGAACCCACGTTTTTCCTGCTGCCATTAGATGCAATCCAGTAGATGCCTCTGTAGGTTCGGTCTTTCTTTGTGTTTCCCTACATCGGCACGTACTTCAACGTTGCTGCTGTGAGAGAATTCACGATGTGATTGGCTGTTGGAGAAAAATGTTATGCTTGGGATTGCCTTTAGGAAAGCACAAAAATTTCTTGAAAAGCTTCCTATCCGAAACCTCCACTCTTCGAGCGCGTTGATTGCAGGATATGCCCAGCAGGGCGGTGGCAAGGAAGCTCTGGGCTTTTTTAACCGGAAGCGATGGGAAGGCCTTCCCTTGGAGGCATGTGCCCTTATGCGAGACAGCTAAATGTGGTGCGATTATGAAAGCATGAAGAGATGGGCACCCTTTTCGGAATGTTGTCTCTTGGAATGTGCTGATTGCAGGAATATATGCTCAACATGGCTGTGGCAAGGAAGCTTTGGATTGTTCTAACCAGATGCGAAGGGAAGTCCTTTCTTTCAAATGCAATCCCCTATGAAAGCATATGGCCTTACGCAAGACCTTCACATGGGCGAGAGTTTTCATTACAATGCCACTCATCCTCTCTTTATGCTTTGATCGATATGTATTGATTTGTGGTGTGCTTACTAAAGCACATAAAGTTCTTGATGAGCTTTTTGTTCAAAATGTCGTCTCTTGGAAGGTGTTAATTGCAGGATATGCCCAGCATGCCTGTGGCAAAAAAGCTCCGGGCACACACCCCCAACACACACACACACACACACACACAGTTATGATGAGGTTGCTAGTTAGGAGCGGTTGGAGATATATGTTGTGCTTAATCAGCTCTGGAACATCGGGACTCAACCCCTTCATTTTCTCGTGGAAGATCTGGCATGCTATAAAAATTTCTTCTAGACCTCAGTTACTATCTGGTCCTTCAGCAGCCCAAAAGGACATCAGTTGTATTTTCTTTCATGTGCTTCGTCAAGCATGATAACAGTTACTTTGCACAAAAGCATTTCTCAATCATATACTTGATTACTGTCTTAGGCCCCGGGCAATCCTCAAACCTAATGGTGTAACCAACCTCTTCACCAAGTCTGCAACCACATTCTTTAGCAACACTCTTGGCTACAGACATTGTGGCCACTCTTGTAGGTTATGTGCAGCCAATCTTTCCTTTTGTTGTGTACCCTGGTTTTGCTAGATAGTGTAACCAATGTTTTTCCCTGAACCAGATTCTCGAGTCACAACTAAAACCTGGTTGTCATGGACTGCTCTAACCAGCTCATATTTTAGCTTGTAAATGGGAAGCGTAACTTTCCATCTCTTTATTGGTATCCTCCTCTACGATGATAATCCTAGAAAGCCCTTTTCATCTCTCATATACTTGATTATTTTCTCAGGCCCCGTGCGATCCTCAAACCTAATCGAGTAACCAACCTCTTCATCAAACGTGTTACCAAATTCTTCAGCAAATTTCTTGGTGATGGACATTGTGATCACTCTTGGAGGTTGTGTGCAACCAATCTTTCCTTTGATGTGTACTTTGCTTCTTCTAGATATTGTGTAACTTGTGTTGTTTTCCCTGAACGAGTTTTCTCATCTAAAACCTAGTTCATCGCTGGCCAAATGTGCATGCCTTACCATTCTTCCACTCCGGCATGTTCTATGCAGAGAGCCATACTCCTCATTAATTTCAATTTCAAGCTCCTCTTCAGCGCCTTGGTCTCCATACAAGAGTCGAAATTTATCAGCATCAGAATCGGGGTTATATCTCACATCTAAGACTCTTGACGTTATTAGCTACTTACCTTCCCATCTCTCACGTGAACTCATTCTCTTTAGTGGTTGCCTGGAAGAGTCATTTGTATCCTCCTCCGGGATGAAAGCCCTTTTTATCTCTCATATACTCGATTATTGTCTCAGGCCCCGTGCAACCCTCAAACCTAAACGCGTAACCAACCTCTTCATCAAGCCTATAACCGAATTCTTCGACATTGTGGCCATTTTGGAGGTTGTGTGCAGCCAATCTTTCCTTTTGTTGTGTATCGTGATTTGCCTGTGTTGTTTCCTTGAACCAGTTTCTCTAATCACAACTAAACCCGGTTCTCATGGACTGGCTGGATCTGAGGTGAAAATGTTGGCTTTCCTGTGGGAAGGAAACGCCAGGCTCTTGGGGGTAGTCTTGCTTGAGAAGGTGCCTGTTGAACCGAAGCTCCTGCTGCCTCTTCTACCAGAAAGTGCTAACTCTGGTTTGCTTATATATTATCTTAGCAAAATTGCCCTACCTAGTTTCCAACAAAAGTCACTTAATAAATAAGTGAAAAATGTCAAAAATAGGGAAAATAGGTCTAATGTACTGGAAAATTCCCCTGATGGATTCTGATGGTTATGTTGTGTGCAACTAGAGGATATGCATCTAATCTAAGTGTCTGATCATGCACGGTCTACGAATAGACTCACAAAAGTGCTAGATCACTTCCTATTCTAGACTGACTTGACTGAATTGAACCCTAGTCATGTTGTAGCTTGTCCACGGACACATAGGGTTGGATATGTCACGTGACATCCCCTCCTTTTCAAAGTGAGGTACTGGTACCGAACTGTATGGCGTCGAGGGAGGTCGCCAACAGGGTCTGGAATCCTGGAAAGGACTCTTCGTCGGCCCACTCTGAAGCGTGGGTCATGCGATACTTGGAACTTCATAAAGGTCTGCAAAGTCTTCTTCTTTGGGCCGCGCCGAAAGCGACAAAGTCTTTTGTGGCTCCTTCGATGCTTCAAATTCGTCTATAATCATGTGTCTACCTTCTTCAAGAATCTCTGAGGCAGAAAATTCCTGAAACCACTTCCAACACAAAAACATGAATATACCCATTCTATGTAAAGTGATTGGAAAAGCTCTTGTCTTCTCGAAAGACTGTGCACGCAATGTAGATGAACATAGAGACGGAGTGCCAATCCGTTCATCAAACACACGCAAACAATGAGATCGAATCTTGACTTTCTGATCTAAATCAATCAATTGTGGCAAATCACAATGGAAATGCCGATGCTTGATGCTCAATCCTTCTTATGCTCTTTCGACAACTGTGTCATGCCAAGGAAGAGACATAGAATGTGAATTGCTTGAATGCATACTTTTCATATTTTCATGAGTCATCCGCATACATCTGTGCTCATTCATGAGTGAATCGTGCTCAACATACAATATGGCATGCCTATGAAAAGGGAGCACATAAAGACGCTGACTAAAATATAGGAAACGATCACGAATGAAACACTCGAACAATGCATGTTGACTAATCATTCGAACACATAGTACTTCCTGTGAGGGTTCTTTGGACCTAGGCTCGAGAGCCAAGATCGGTTCTTCCTGATTGGCTGAATCTTCCCGTGGGGGTTCTTTGGACCTAGGCTCGAGAGCCAAGATCGGTACTTTGTGTTTGATCGTCTCTGCAATGAGGTTAGCTTCACTAGAGAAAGTATTAACTAACACATCACCCTTGTGAACAATCACATCATCTTCATGCAAATCATCATGCTTGTGAGAAATCACATCTTGATCATGATGCAAATCATCATGCTTGTCCTTATCATGCAAATCATCGTGCTCATTATTATCATGCAAGGCCTATGTGTCTTCCTTTGGAGAAGAGACTGAGTGCATGTGACACATCCCAACCCTATGTGTCCGTGGACAAGCTACACCACAGCAGGGTTCAGTCAGTCCGTCAGTCTAGATTTAGCAGTGATCTGGCACTTTTGTGAGTCTATTCGTAGACCGTGCATGCCCCGTCACTGAGTGTAGATGCATATCCTCCGGTTGCACACAGCATGATTATCGGAATTCCCATTAGAATCCATTAGCATCAGTCAGGGGAATTTTCCAGTGCATTTAGCCTATTTTCCCTATTTTTGGTTATTTTCACTTATTATTTTTAAGTGACTTTCCAACAAAAGTAGGTAGAGCAATTTTGCTAAGTTAATATATAAGCAAACCCAAGTTAGCACTTTCTGGTAGAAGAGGCAGCAAGAGCTTCCCGCTCAACAGGCAACTTCTCAGCAGTACCCCCCACAGCATCAGATCCATCGCCATACCTCCCACTTTCTTGGCGTTTTCACAGAGCATCAGCATCGCTTGAAGTCTTCCCCCTTCTGGCGATAGATCCCCTGCAGATCAGCCCATCCTCAGCGTTTTTCCCGCGACCAACCATCAGCATCATTAGCGTTTTTGACATCAGCCTCATTAGCGTTTTTGACAATCAACAACATGAGTGTTTTTGCTTTGCAGAGTTAGATCAGCCCCGCATGCACCGGATCCATCAGCGTTTTGGGATTGCAGATACAAATCAGCCTAGCGTTTTGGTGAAGGCCAGATTCAGCCAGCGTTTTGTGTTTTCAGCCCTAAGCCACTTCAGACCACAAGTTTTCAGCCATGACACAATAGCAGATTTTCCCCAAGTTGGTTGCAGATGTTCTCCCATTTTCAGCCATAAAAACGCAGCCAAAACAGTCATTTTCAGCCACCGAAACAGCCCCGAATTCAACGATTAGAAGATCCCAGATTTCAGCCATCAAGACGTCGTCGTCATCACCGTCGTCGTCATCGGCATAGTCCCATTGCATCAGTCCATTGCATTCGCATTGTACACCTTTGTGCAATCAAAGTAGACCACTCTCGCCGATGAGAGTGGGGTCTTCGGAGGAGGGTTTTACAACCTCTCGGGTGTCGTATCTCTTCTCTCTCCTTCTCTCAGTCTCATTCACTTGCACGCACAATATCCACTCACTTTGTTCGTGATCATAGCACTCTCCATAAGACGGAAAGCTCTCTCTTTCCCTAAGAACTAAAAGGAACCTTGAGCAATAAAGATCAATAATCTTGAGAAAATACAACATTCATTCCGCTGCACCTTACATTGGTATCAGAGCTTTGGAAGTGTTCTGCATTACTCAAGGAAAGAACCACAAGAATTTTTTTTGCTTGTTGCGATTGCACGAATCCAAGTTTACTTGGGCGTGGCGATTCCTAATCGTGTTTTGTTGAAGAGTGACATGAATCCAAAGAAAGAAGGGCTTGTCTAGCCTCCCCTTGTGTTTTTTTTCACTCATTGAGAGCGGACCGTGCACTTAGCGGCCGGCCAATCGACGTGAGGTGGGAAAAAGCAACCTTGGTGTGAGCGCAAGGCCGCCAAGGGGTGCGCCCGCAAAAAAGGGTAGAACTCGGGTGAAGAGAAGATCCTTCTTCAACGCGATTTGCAAGCGAAAGAAAACCTCAAGAACCCCAAGAACCCAAGACCCTCAAGACTCAAGAACCTCAAGAACCCAAGATTCTCACGAATCAAGGACCTCAAGAACCTCAAGATCCTCGAGAACCCAAGTTCCTCGCGAGCTTAAGACCCCAAGATCATAGTGCATGGTCGTCACCCGAAGCGGAATGGATACTTCGCATACAGGTGATGAGCATGAGAGAGGCGACGAAGACTTGTCCCCACCCGGAGATGATTTCTTCAACCCTCCCCCTTCGCCATCTACGCCACCAAGTGCTATGGAGACAATGGTCAAGCAAATGATGGCCATGATGGATAGACAAGAAGCAAGTCGCCTTGCTCAGGACTGTGAGCGCCTTGCTCAAGAACGTGAGCGCATTGCTCTTGCCGCAAAACAAGAAGAAAATCGACTTGCTTTTGAACGCGAGCGCGATGAACGAGAGGCTCAAAGGGAGATTCGTCATCAAGAATTTATTTCCCACATCCTAGCCTCGAAGACCGAACCACCCAAAGATCGTGGGAGTTCGTAAAGTGGCGCAAGCCACGATGCGGATTCCAACCATCCAGTCACAGAAAAGTTGACTTTCAGTAAGTATGACGGTAAGATGGATGCTACAGTTATCCATTTTTGGTTGCATCAATTTAATGCTTATTTTGCGACAACTAAGAAGACAGGAAATAGCAGAGTTTTGACGGCAGCTATGTACCTTGCCGGTGATGCCATCAATTGGTACCATGCATGGCAAGAGGCACAGCTAGCCGCGCACCTAGAGGCAGCCGACGATTTCACGCCCCTCTTTTAGTTGGGCTGATTTCCAAGACAAGCTCAAGGTGCGGTTTATGCCACCTCAGTACCTGGCACGATTGAAGGACAATTGGCGCGCTCTCAAGCAAAATGGTATGCCGGTTATGTCTTTTTCTAATCGTGTTTTGCAGCTAGGTACCCAACTACGCATGTCGGATGATGAGCGCAAAGAGGCTTTTCTCTTTGGATTGGACGAGTTTATCAAGTACGATGTCGAGGTATTCGATCCAATCGATCTCAACAAGGCGGTAGCAATTGCTCTCGCACAGGAGATGAAGCACAACAAGGGAAAGCCTAAGGAGAACAAGACTTCCACCAGTACCTCTCAGACTTCTCAGAACCCGCAGAACGGTAAGAATGGTAAGAATGATAACTCTTCTAACCAATCTTCCAAGAGTCTCTCATCAAAGAATTCTTCCAATGAATCTAAGGGTAAGGCTAACACAACTGCTAAACCTAAGCTTACTCCAGATGAAAAGGTAGCACAAGGAATTGTAGGAGGTTACATCACGTCGGAAGAACAGAGCACGTATTCTAAGGAAGGTCGTTGTTTTCATTGTCACATTAAGGGTCATATAAAAAGAACATGTCCTAAGCTTGAATCGAATGAATCTAAAGAACCCACAACACCCACTACATCTGTCAATGCAATGAATGATAACACATTTGTGCCCAAAGTTTCTTAGGACCCTCCCATTGATGATTCTCTCATTAAATGTTATGGTCGTACGTCGGGGCACCGTTTTGTCATATTGTTTGACCCAGGTAGTATGCATGATGTGATCAGTTCCTCTCTTGTTGAGAGAGCCCGCCTCGAAGTTAGTCCGAGATCTTCTATTGAGGTCTCTGGCTTTCGTCCCGGTATGAACGCTCTTATCACGGAGGAGTGCCTTGATGTGTTGTTTGCAATTCAACTGCCTTCACTAGAAGATTTGTTGTTTCTCCTCTCTCATGATGTGATATGATTTTAGGCATTAAGTGGTTTCTTGAAACTGATGCTTTCATAAATTTTTCGGCTAACACTATAACTCTCAATGCCGACAGTGATTCTCCTACTGTCTTTCATGGAGTGGACACTGTTCCTTCTCCATCTCTCATTGCTAATATGCAGGACAAGGTTGAAAGGATACGGGATAAGGAGATTCTCTCAATCTCTTTTTCTCCACAGCATGACACACAGGATTTGCATGATTATGAGCAGCATGATGATTTGAAGGATAATGATTTGCATGATAAAGACAAGCATGATGAATTGCATGACGATGATGTGATTGTTCACAAGGATGATGTATTAGTGGATGCTTTTTCTAGCACAGCTAACCTCGTTGCAGAATCGATCAATCACGAAGAACCGATCTTGGCTTTCGAGTTGAGGTCCAAAGAACCCCCACCGGACGATTCGATCATTCAGGACGAACCGATCTTGGCTCTCGAGCCTTGGTCCAAAGAACCCTCACAGGAAGTATTGTGTGTTCGTATGATTGATACCTACGCATTGTTCGAGTGTTTCATTCGTGAAGGTTTCCTGTATTTTAGTCAGCATCGTTATGTGATCCCGTTTCCTAGGCATGACATATTGTATGTTGAGTACGTTTCTATCATGGATGAGCACGAATGTATGCGGATTGTTCATGAAAAGTTGAAAAGTTTGTATGTCAGGAAGTCACATTCCATGTCTCTTCCGTGACGTGACACAGTTTCCGAAAGAGCACATGATAGTATGAGCATTAAGCATGGGCATTTTCATTATGATTTGCCACAGGTGATTGATTTCGATCAAACAGAAAAGATTCGAGCGCATTGTTTGCATGTGTTTGATGAACGGGTTGTCACTCCGTCTCTATGTTTATCGACATTGCATACTCACTCTTTAGAGAAGACAAGATTTTTTTCCTTCACTTTACATGGAATGGGTATGTTCATGGTTTTGTGTTGGAGATGGTTTCAAGAATTTTCAGCCATGGAGATTCTTGAAGACGAAAGGAGCAGGACTCTAGACGAAGTTGAAGCACGAAAGGAGATTCAGAAGACTTTGTGTCGCTTTCTGCGCGGCCCAAAGAAGCAAGCGTTGCAGACCTTTATGAAGTTCAAGTACCGCTCGACCCACACAGCAGAGTGGGCCGGCGAAGAGTCTCTTCAGGATTCTTGATGCTGTTGACGATCTTCCTCGACGCCATACAGTTCGGTACCAGTACCTCACTTTGAAAAGGAGGGGATGTCATGTGACACATCCCAACCCTATGTGTCCGTGGACAAGCTACACCACAGCATGGTTCAGTCAGTCCGTCAGTCTAGATTTAGCAGTGATCTGGCACTTTTGTGAGTCTATTCGTAGACCGTGCATGCCCCGTCACTGAGTGTAGATGCATATGCTCTGGTTGCACACAGCATGATCATCGGAATTCCCATTAGAATCCATTAGCATCAGTCAAGGGAAATTTTCAGTGCATTTAGCCTATTTTCCCTATTTTTGGTTATTTTCACTTATTATTTTTAAGTGACTTTCCAACAAAAGTAGGTAGGGCAATTTTGCTAAGTTAATATATAAGCAAACCCAAGTTAGTACTTTCTGGCAGAAGAGGCAGCAGGAGCTTCCCGCTCAACAGGCAACTTCTCAGCAGTACCCCCCACAGCATCAGATCCATCGCCATACCTCCCACTTCCTTGGCGTTTTCACAGAGCATCAGCATCGCTTGAAGTCGTCCCCCTTCTGGCGATAGATCCCCTGCCGATCAGCCCATCCTCAGCGTTTTTCCCGCGACTAACCATCAGCATCATTAGCGTTTTTGACATCAGCCTCATTAGTGTTTTTGACAATCAGCAACATGAGCGTTTTTGCTTTGCAGAGTCAGATCAGCCCCGCATGCACCAGATCCATCAACGTTTTGGGATTGCAGATACAAATCAGCCTAGCGTTTTGGTGAAGGCCAGATTCAGCCAGCGTTTTGTGTTTTCAGCCCTAAGCCACTTCAGACCACGGGTTTTCAGCCATGACACGGTAGTAGATTTCCCCCAAGTTGGTTGCAGATGTTCCCCCATTTTCAGCCATAAAAACGCAGCCAAAACAGTCATTTTCAGCCACCGAAACAGCCCCGAATTCAGCAATTAGAAGATCCCAGATTTCAGCCATCAAGACGTCGTCGTCATCACCGTCATCGTCATCGGCATAGTCCGTTGCATTCGCATTGTACACGTTTGTGCAATCAAAGTAGACCACTCTCGCCGACGAGAGTGGGGCCTTCGGAGGAGGGTTTTACAACCTCTCGGGTGTCGTATCTCTTCTCTCTCCTTCTCTCAGTCTCATTCACTTGCACGCACAATATCCACTTTGTTCGTGATCATAGCACTCTCCATAAGACGGAAAGCTCTCTCTTTCCCTAAGAACTAAAAGGAACCTTGAGCAATAAAGATCACTAATCTTGAGAAAATACAACATTCATTCCGTTGCACCTTACACTGAGAGAGTCTCCTTTTCCCGAATCTCTTGCATCTGTGCCTGCACTTGAGAAAAGAATCGGAACAAGGCGGCTTTCCTTCCGTTGTGCTCATGCTCTATGGCTGCCATTCTTTCTTCGTGTTCACGCTCTATTGCTGCTTTTCTTTTTGCGGCCTCCAAGCGCGCTTGCTCGCACTCACGCTCAAAGTCGGCCTTTCTTTCTACTTGTCGTGCTTCACTTTCTAACTTCTTGTCCATAAACATCTTGTCGAAAGCTGCAATAGGTTCTGGTGCAATCTTTGGCGTAGATGGGGAAGGGTCGGGAAAACCTCCTGGTGAGGAAAACTCTTCTTCGCCACTCCCATGCTCACCACCTCCAAGCGAAGTATCCATTCCGCTTCGGGTGATGACCATCCATTGAAGTCGTGGGTTCTTGTGGTCTTGGGTTCTTAAGTTCACAAGGAACTTGGGTTCTTGGGAGTTTTGGTTCTTGGGGTTCTTGAGTTCTTGAGGTTCTTGCGGGTCTTGAGGTTCTTCTTCAGCTTGCAATCTGTGTTAGAGAAGGATCCTCTCTTTACCCGAGTTCTGCTCTTTTCCGTGGGTGCACCCCTTGGCGGCCTTGCACTCACACCATGGTTGCTTTTCCCCACCTCACGTCGATTGGGTGGCCGCTAAGTGCACGATCCGCTCTCAATGAGTGAAAAGAGGCACAAGGGGAGGCTGGACAAGCCCTTCTTTCTGGTTTCTCGTCACTCTTCAAAAGCACGATTAGGAATCGACACGCCCAAGAGGACTTGGGTTACGTGCGACCGCAAAAAAAAAAAAAAATGTGGTTCTTTCCTTGAGTGAACAGAACACTGCCAAAGCTTTGATACCAATGTAGGTGCAATGGAATGAATGTTGAACTTTGCTCAAGATGAGTGCTCCGAACTGTAAAGCCTTCCGTTCCTTTAGTGAGAGAGTGCAATGGACACAAACAAAGTGGATGAACACTGTGAATGAAGGAACATGAGACTGAGAGATAGAGAGAAGAAAATACGACACCAGAATGTTGTCAAACCCTCCTCCGAAGGCCCCACTCTTGATGGCGAAAGCGGTCTACTATTGATTGCACAAATCACTACAATGCTTTGGACTTGCCGACAATGTCGACGATGATGTGGACGACGACGAGACAAGCTGAAATCTGAAAATGATAATGGCTGAAATCTGCAAATCTTTATTTGCTGAATTCTGACTCTATGTCGGTGATGATGCCGATGACGACGGTACGACGACGACGCGCTGAAAACGCAGATGCTGAAATCTGCGTTTTCTGGGGCCGAATCTGCAAACTTCCGGGATCTGACCGTGCAGCGAGGATCTGCTGCGGGAAGGTGAGATCTGCTAGGTTCGGGAGTTCTACTGCGGATGCTAATTGCTGAAAACTGAAAACGCTGGTTTTCTTGTTGCCTTATCACGCCGGAACTGCAAAAACGCTGAGGTCCAGGCTGATCCAAAAACGCTAGGGGCTGATCTGGGTTCTTGTTGCAAAAACTCTGGCCATTTTGTTGTTTTGCTGCTGCCGGGGTTGCTGCAAGTGCAAAACACTGGCTGGCTATGCTCTTGAAGAAAACACTGGCTGGATCTGAGGTGAAAACGCTGGCTTTCTTGTGGGAAGGAAACTCAAGGCTCTTGGGGGTAGTGTTGCTTGAGAAGGTGCCTATTGAAGCGAAGCTCCTACTGCCTCTTCTGCCAGAAAGTGCTAACTCTGGTTTGCTTATATATTATCTTAGCAAAATTGCCCTACCTAGTTTCCGACAAAAGTCACTTAATAAATAAGTGAAGAATGTCAAAAATAGGGAAAGTAGGTCTAATGCACCAGAAAATTCCCCTGATGGATTCTGATGGATTTTGATGGTCATGCTGTGTGCAACTAGAGGATATGCATCTAATCTAAGTGTCTGGTCATGCACGGTCTGCGAACAGACTCACAAAAGTGCCAAATCACTTCCTATTCTAGACTGACTTGATTGAATTGAACCCTGGTCATGCTGTAGCTTGTCCACGGACACATAGGGTTGGATGTGTCACGTGACACAGAGAGAGGCTTGTGAGTGGTAGCGAGGGGAAAGCAGTGCTCCATATAATTAATTTGGACCCTTGTGTTGGAGTTCAAGTTATCGGTGCTTGAACCCGTGGGTCGGAGTTCAAGGCACATGCACCTGGCAGGGAACCAATCAGACGTATCTAAAACACTACTTCATTTCACCCGAATTGGTGGCTCGACTTGGAATTATGCCCGATAGAATGGGGCCACAAATCGAGGCTATTCTAGCGGCACCCGAATGAGATGTTACGTGTCATTGGCTCGTTTGCATTGTGAGGGGTATTTAGGGCACGAGGACTTTTACATCATGCCTTTGGAAGGGTGTGATGTCCTCTTAGGCATAGTTTTTTCCAGACGCGTCCAATTGCCCAATCGGGCTTCCTCACGCGTGCGTGCATGGTTGCCGCATGGTACCCGTTTCCGGACGTGAGCAGGGCATTTTTTGACGGGCTGGCAAAAATCCCTCAATTTCTCAAATGTGGCCCAAAACGCCTCTGCGCGATTTTATAAAAACCTGCAGCGTTGCCGTTTCTGCACAGAGAGTCCCCATTGAAGCTTGAGAGTCGAGAGGACTCGAGACCGCGAGCTGGGAGCCCTACCCAGTGCCCACTCACTCTCCCGCGCGCGGCTGATTCTTCACCTACGCCCTTCGTTACTCGTGAGGCCTCCACTTTGTCAAGGTTTGCAGTGTGCACCTTGCAAGTTTGCAGAATCCAGATGGGCCGAGTGAAGCGTCCCGAATGGCAGTATGTAGAACAATTAAATCCTCAAAAGAAAGGGCAATTTACATGTAAATGCAAGTATTGTGGGCATACTTGGGACGGCGGTCCCTCCCGTATTCGTGCACATTTATTGTCCCTCTCTGGCTATGGTGTAGGCCCATGTGACAGTGTGCCAGAGGACGTTAAAGATGTGGTCACAAGATTGCATGTAGATGTACAGAATGATGAGAAGGACCCAAATGCATTTGTAGATGCCTTGATGAATGATTTGGGAGGTAATGCCTCTGCCTCAAACTCAATGAGTACACATGCATCAGGAGTGCTCATGTAAGTGCCACTGGGACTTCGGCTTCCAAATCAAATGTGGGGTTCTCGAGCAAGAAGAGGAAGGTTGCACAAGGGCCCTTGGCAAGTGCATTTAGCTTGCAAGCACGCAAGCAACCAGATCAAGCCTTGCGCAGGTTTTTTTATGCAGAGGACATTCCTGAATGGAAAGTGCAGAGTCCTTTCTTTTTGGAAATGGTCAAGGCAATTGGACAAGTTGGTCCATCTTATGTGCCTCCCACATACAATGCTCTGCCTAAGGTCAAATGCATTGGTCATGAGATCATGGGTGTGCGCGAGAAATGGAAAAAACATGGATGCACAATTGTATGTGATGGATGGTCTGACACTAGACACAGGTCTATCTTAAACTTTCTTGCATGCTCTATACATGGTTCCGTGTTTTTGAAATTTGTGGACACATCTGGGGAGACAAATACATGAGAATTTATTTTCAAGCAGCTTAAGGATGTGATTATTGGGGTAGGACCCTCCAATGTTATGCAGGTATGCATGGACAATGCAACTAATTGTGTTGGGGCCGGGCAAATGGTGGAAGAGAAATGGAAACACATGTTTTTTACGAGATGTGCACGCCATTGCTTGGACCTCTTGTTTGAGGATATTGGGAAGCTCCCTTGGATTGCAAAAATTCTTGAAGATGCAACAAAGGTTGTCACATTTGTCACAAGGAAGTCCACTGTCTTGGCATTGTTTCGAATGCTTAGCAAAAAGGAATTGTTGAAGCCATCGGCCACTCGATTTGCCTACTACTTCATCATGTTGGCTAGTCTTGTGGATGAGAGATGTATGCAAGGTGTGCGTAGGCTTATGATTGATGCAAAATTTGTGAAAATGAAGGCATCCAGGACTGCAAAGGCCATAGTGGTCTTGGACATTGTGTTTAATGCATCCTTTTGGCAAGAGGCCAAGTTGATTTTGAAGATTTGTGCTCCCATCTTGAAGATACTTCGTTTGGCTGATAGGGAAGGAGCCACCATGGGGCTTGTGTATGAGCTTACGGATCGCATGGTTGAGCAAATTCAAAACATGCAAGGTATTGATGCGGCAAGGATGCAAGAGATCAAGGACCTATGCGTTGATAGATGGATTATGATGCACACACCATTGCATGCTGTGGGATACTTGTTGCATCCTATATGGCGAGGAAGAGGGCAATTCAATGATGGTGAGGTTCATGACGGGTGGATGACATTTTTGGACAGGTATACCAAGGGTGATTTGACCATGCAGGGTACCCTCATTGATGAGTTGGACACTTTCCTCACTGAAAGAAAGTCATTTGCTCATCCTATTGCAAAGGATCCAAAGAGAATGCAAGAGGGTGTAAAATGGTGAGAGACTTTTGGGGCTTGCACGCCCACATTGCAGACTCTTGCACTTAAGGTGCTTTCTCAAGGGACATGTGCCTCTCCATGTGAGAGAAATTGGAGCACCTTCTCTCTCATTCACACCAAGAGAAGAAATAGGTTACTTCCTTATCATATTGAGAAGCTTGTCTGCATACACACCAACTTGAGGCTCTTATGCGAGATCAAAGAGTGCGGCTATGAGAGAATGGAGGTGACATTGGAGATGCTTAACAAAGAGAAGGATGAGGAGCGCTTGCTTGAGTTGCAGGAGATTCAGGAGGCTATTGCACAGAGCATTGATGATGTTATGGAGTCTCTTCCGATTAGCATGCCCAGTGATATTGGGACTTCATGCTCCGTTGTTGAGGATGAGGCTTGGGATGAGGATGAGGATGAGGATGATGATGAGGAGGTGGCCTTTGATGAGAGTTAGAGCTCATTGCATTTTGCTCTAGCCTCGGTCCTGACTCCTCTTAGCTCTACTTATATTTTGGATTCACTATTTAGCATCGAGCGGCTGGACTCCACCCTCTAGGCTCTATTTATGTTTTGTCATTTGAATTTTGGAGTACTCAGTATACAGTCTTGTTGGTTTTGGAGGCTCCATATTTTGCCATCTAGTATGATCATGATTCATTGATGTATCTATTGATCAGAGATCTTGATCTGTTTCTCGGCTCCCGACTCCTTGATTTAGCTAGATTCTACATTTTCTATGATGTTTTAATGCATTATGTTGCTTTGGGCTACTCTCTAGAGTCTAGTGTTTTAATTTTAATTGCTATTTGTTATGAGATATATATATATATATATACACTAATTTTTTAGTGCCGTATGGTATTCCACGTATGGAATCTTCGGGGGGTCTGAATCGGGCTTATATCGGGCTTCCATACCCGCCCGAGTGAGACACATGGTTGCCGCATGAAAAAACTATGCTCTTAGGAATCCCCTAGTTCCACAAGAACAGTGCAATGGTTGATTATAGGGCCAGGAAAGCGACATTGAAAAATGAGGAGGGCAGAGAAATTGTGCTCGACGTAAAACTGAAGGGCGAGTCCGTCCCACTTGTATCGGCTTCGGCCATTTCCAAATCAATGAAATCCAGTCTTTTTGTTTACTCGATCTTCTTGAAGGAACTGAATGATGAACACTCATCAAATATGTGTGAATTGGAAAAGGAACAACAATTTCTACACGCACAGGCTGACTGTTTCTTTGAAGGCCTACTAGGCGAGTTACCTCCTCCTCGTCCTGAGGATCACACCATTTATTTGATTCCCGGTAGTACACCATCAAACCGACCACCTTATCGAGTTAGCCGAGCCCAAAATGAAGAAATAATGAACCAGGTAAAGGAACTTCTTGAAAAGGGTCTCATCCAACCTAGCACTTCACCTTTCTGTTCTCCGGAGTTGCTAGTACTAAAGAAAGATGGATCTTGGAGGATGTGCATTGACTATAGAGCTCTCAATAAAATCACCATCAGGAACAGGTTCTCTATTCCAAGGATCGATGATATACTCGACAGACTTCAGGGATCCTCTTGTTTTAGCAAAATTGATCTGAAGGGTGGATATCATCATATCCGAATTGCTCCGGAGGACGTCTACAAGACAGCTTTCTGGACAACTTTTGGTTTGTACGAATATTTGGTTAAGCCTTTTGGTCTTACGAATGCTCAGGTGACATTCAACCGAATGATGGATAGGATTTTTAGAGAGTAGCAATCATTTGTGGGCACTTTCTTTGACGACATCATTGTTTTCTCCAAGTTTGACTTTGAACACAGACATCATCTGCTACAGGTCTTTCAGGCATTGCGGAAGCATAAATTGGTTATTAACGCGAAAAAGAGGGCACATTGTCTTTGCAGCAGGAGTAAAGATGGACCCGGCCAAAATTGAGACTATTTGTGCGGCTCGTATCGCTGGAAAAGGTACGTCTACCTCAAATACAGCTGGGCACAACCACAAAACAACCCTCACTCCCTAATTTGTGCTTGGGAGATATTGGAGCCACCCCCAAAAAACTGTCACGTCAACGTAGACGGTTATGTTTATCTTAGAATACTAGAGGCTCGTTCTGGCTGCAAACCTTCCTTCCCTTTGGATTTTGTTGTGAGAATCTTTCTATTCATGTTGGTAATTTTAATGGGAAGCTGAAAATGTTAGGATCGTAATTTTTTCTCCTTCGTCTTGCAGAGGAAGATGTTATTTCAAGGGTCGACGAAGATACAAAACATTGGAATACTTTGCTGTTTTGCTATCATATGTAAGTCGTCCTTAAACCCTTTTTTCGAAATACTCGCTTCCAACACTTAGGCCCACACCCTGCTCCTAATACTAAAGGTCTCCCGTTCTAACAAAAAGAATGGTGCATCGTTCCGCAATCATTTTAACATGAAAGAAAAGCGCCACTTCCCCCGTTTGACAATTGTGTGTACGGCATGTTTGACTTTGATCAATTGTATTGTGGAGGGGACACAAACGTGGCTAATACTCAATGTGTTTCATCAAGTAGATACAAAAAATCAATTATTAATCTGTTTTCTTTTGTTGTCTGTGTTTGCAAGGAGAGTAATGCTAGAGAGGGAGGAGAAGGCTTAGTTTGAGACACTCTGTAGTCCTTGCCTAGGTACCTTGTTATAGTAAGAATCTTCTCCCCCATCTTCCCCATCTTTCTTTGAAGAACTAGTATCTGTTTGAATGCTGAAGTGTGGTTTGATTAAGAAAAATCTCTTTCTGCCATAGTATAGGAGCTCTCTCAAAAGAAGAAATAGGGTCAAATCTATTTGCTAAGTCTATAAGATATACGTTTGAGATCTATCATTTGATTTTATGTAGGAGGTTGCGCAGATGGATCGAGGAGGTGTTCAAATTTTAGAGGATGATGAGGTCTTGATTACCATGTTTGCACAAGTTAAAACTGTTTTGCATGGTCCTTTGCAGAATTGTCTTGTTTTGTCATTTGAACTTGACAATATGAGGATATTCTATTCCAGGAGGATAAAAAACCCCTTCTTGGATCTGTTGTTGAGCATCGAAACATGGAATTTGGAACAACAAGTGGCTCAAATGTCATACCAACCTTCCAGTCTCTACAATCTACAGGCAGTATGGCTCATAACATACAATCGATTCAAGCTTTTGGCCAAGCCACAGGTAATATTTTTTATGGTGACTGGTCGTTTTAGACATGTGCTACAAAATGATAGCAGTGAGCTCATGTGCATGTTGCAAGGATGTGCTTATGTGTTCTGCACAATTCCTTGGAAGCATCAGGTGTAGTAATTGCATAATTGTTTGGAGTAAGTCCCACTGTGGTTCTAGCTTTCTTGCCGGGAGGTTGCTTGGAGATTTATCTCCTTTGTACTCCACTGCTGCATAGCATTGTCCTTGAGAAAATCAGCTGCTTGAGAAATTTTGGATTCTTCTGTGTAATTTTTGAGTGACTCATCTTAAAAGTTTGTGAGTGTTAGCGCTTCCGTTGTAGCTCCTTCACGTTGTCTTCATCTTCTGATTGCAAGTTTTCTGTTTGATTGTTTCATTTCCAGCCCATCCTTCACAAGAGAAGTCTGAAAGCAGCACAAGCTCTACTTTGCATCAGCCTGCAAATCATATGCAGCATCTAGGATCACAACCACAGGGGTCTCAGCATGGAGACAAAGCTCAAAATCCTGGTCTGGCTAAAAGACCTGGGGGATCTGCACAAGCAATTTCTTTTGGTACACTCATGCCGATGCTCTTACCTATTCTTCCTCCAGAGAAGGCCCAAAGTCTCAACGCTCTTTACACGCGGTTGAAGGTAAGGCATTGGATTATGCCTGTATTATGTGCGAGAGACTCACAAAACATCTGTAGTTATGTGTGAAGTTACAGTTTGATTTCTTTCATGGTTTCAGAAGCAGGAGATCTCTAAAGAAGACTTTCTTCGAGCCACCAGATTACTTGTTGGGGATGAAATTTTGGTCAATACAGTGAAAAATATGCAGATCAAGGCATGTTCATATGTGACAAGTTTATGGATTTCGTCTGTCATTTTTTTTGAAGAGCTTGCTAATATTTTCCCGATGCTAACAGCAACTGCAAGGGCAAATGTCAAGGCAGCAGGCAGCCCAAACAGAAATGCCTCATCAACTTCCATTTCCACAGCACAGTCAACATATTCCGCCGCAGCAGCAGCAAACAAAATCTTCACTTGAACAGCTTCAACAACAACGCCAAGCCACACTTCAAGTGCAGCAGGCAGGACAACAACATCAGCCGCAACAGCTAATACAACAAATGCAGTCGAGTTTGGATGTTTCAATGCACTATCAGGCCAATACCAGAGTACCACCCATGCCATTACTCCCATCTGAGTATAGACAGGAGCATCGGCATCAGGTCCCAGCTGCTTCAAGCTCACTTAGTTTGCAACAAGTTAAACATGAAGTTGACAAGTCACAGGTCAGTAGTTTCGAAATATTGGACATTTACCCCCAAACACACAGCTGCTGCACAGACTCCTTGTTGCAATGCATTCTGAATTCTGTACTTTTGAGCCATCACACTTTTTGACCTTGAGTTCAACTTTTCTTTTTCTGTTATAAAATGATGACAGTCGATTCTTGTTTTGCTGGGACTCTGTTAATGAGAGGCAGTTATAATGTATCACTTTGTTCATGACTGTGTAAAGTGGAAGAGTTTTCTATATTTGCCTTGCTGCTCTGCATGGGCACGCATGCATGACCATGCCTACCCATATTGTTTTGAGTGTTGTAAGCAGAACGAGCTTTGTATATTTGCCTTGCTGCTCTGCATGGTATTGCATGCAGGACCGTGCCTGCCTACCCAGGTTTTTTTTATTAAGTTTAGGTGCATGCTACCTTGTGTTTTCCCTGATAGAGGACTACCCCAAGTGGAGGGCTACTAGTGGGAGGCAGCCATACAGGAGGACTACACGTCAAGGCACTTCGAGAGGGTCTGGTGGAGTCGCATTACTTTTTCGACGAGAGCTCCAGGGATGCCTTGGAGTGGTCGCTCAGGACCCAAATGCAAGATGCATATGGATCGATATATACAGATCGCATAGGATAGGGTCATCTACATTGCCTTGTCAGGCTTCTCTTAGGCCATCATAGAGGAGGGTCCACGCAAGTAGGAGGAGATGGAAGTATCACCATATGCATGCCTATCAGAGGAGATTATATACTACTCTACATTGGGAGAGGTCTTGCTCACAAGAGACAATGCCCACACGCAGAGCCGCTGTCACGAGGACGTGGAAATTGCTAACTCGAGTTATTGGTTTCTTTCCGATGATTTATGTTTAATTTTTGGGACCCTCTTTTTGAAGTTGCAAATGGTATGGCCAGTCTGAAACAATAGTTTCACCCGCAGATAGGAAGTTTGTCGACACTGGAATTCCAGTAGTAAAAGGGTGTCTAGGCTCTGTTCAAAGTCATCTAGGTCCCCTCGCCACACTTAATAAGTTGGTGGATATTGGGAAATTAACTCCATAGAGGCACAGTGACAAGGTGGGGTGACCCAGAGAAAATCACTTGAGAACTGGGCTACATTGCATTTTTGGAAGTGGTCCCAGTGGTGATAGATGGTTAGATGACCAGTGGAAGTCCAATGGAAGCATCCCCTAAAATTTAGGGAACCGCTATTTTGGGCCACGAAATCTGTTCACATCATTAGCTTCAGAATGACAAGGGGAACATTTTATTACCCACCAGTTGAGAGATTTTTAAGCGGGAAGCCCAATGCGGAGAAATTGCATGCATGAGTGGCAAGTGACACTTTTTGGCCAATTTACCAAGTCTGGGAGAATAGAACTCGTAATTGACTTTTCGAAGCAGTTTTGGAGGCTGATAACTCTGATTTTCAGCCATTTCTCTGCATTTTTGAGCTTCCCATGACTTTACCTAAGACCAAGGAGCTCATTTTCAGCATTGGAAGGCATTAGATGGGTGTTTACATGGCTGTTTTGCTGCGTTTTCAACGATACATAGGTTTTGCCAACCATGGATCTTCCCCTTTTGCATCTATTTGTTCATAGATGCATTATAGGTCAAGCGCAGAAGAGGGGGCGCTCGATTTATGCTAGGGGGATGCTTCATTGAGAACCTCTTACAAGTTAAGAGCTATTGTGTGCAAGCTTTCCCTCTCATGTACAGTGTAGTGCAAGAAGTGATGTCTTGCACACTCTACATTGGGCTCTTCATTTGACCTATGTATAGTTGTGTGGTCTTATGCTTCTGTGCCGAGGCAAGAGCCTCTTTGAGCAGGAACATGAGTAGCTTACTGCTACTCCAAAAGCAGGCACTGGTGAGGGTGATAACCTCATCTTACAGGTGCAGTTTCAGCGCTGGTTATGCGCTGTTTTTGGACTGTTTTGGCAATTGTATCGATGCCAAAAGCATTGGGACAGTGCCTCATTGTTAGAGGACAGTTCCTGGACTGTTTAGGGCTGAAAACAGGGTAAAGACCAGTAAATACAACGAGTTGTAATTGTTGCTTTTGGGCTGAAAACAGAGTCCAGTAGGGGGATTTGTTCAGGGCGAGTTTTAGGGTCTTTATGCTGCCAAAATTTTGACCAGAACAGGTGTAATCTAGTTGGATACAGATGAAGATCCCCAGGACTCTAGTTTTGTAACTTTACCGTTCAAAGAAATAATGAAATACCGAAAGGGGTGCCAGTTTTTGGGGCCTACAGGTTGTCGGGTCTGCTCGGAGCATTCTAGCTTCCAAGCCGTGTGTGCTTTGAAGTGTTAATTCCTGTCACAGGTTTTATTTGCAAGTCTCTCTGTCCTAAAGTCTAGAGTAAAGTTTCGGGTGAAAGCCAAAGTCTACCAGCCTACGGGCCGGTTTCATGGTTCCGTTTTCGGGAGAGAATCACTTTTTCCTCAAGAAGTGAGCCACACTATGGCCGGCAAAGAGAAAGGGCATTATGGAAGAGGGTTCCTCTTCACAGGACAGACAGGAAATTCCGCATGTTCCTACATAACCTTTTCAGCGTTCGCCCCGCCAAAAAGTGGTCAAATTAGGGTTGATTTTCGGCTGCGTTTTTAGGGTTTGCAAGTATGAACCAAGATGAGATAGGGAGAGGTCTCTTGGTGGTAGACTGGCCACTATATCTCCTACGGGAGTGATGTGGGTCTGCCAGGTGGCACGCTGCTCGAGTCTCTGAGACGATTGCTTAGATTTTCTGACGCATTCGTAAATCATCTTGAAATTTGAGCTTACTTGGTCATGGGTAGTACGCTACAGTGTTGTGGAATTATGGTCATTTGCAGAGGCAAGAGCCTTTTGCACATGTAAAAGTTAACGGACAGGTTGCAAGATGCTATTTGATGAAGTTCAAGAACTATCCACCTATGGATTCAAAGTGGATGGAAGAGCATGGACTGCTAGAGGCACCAAATGTATTGCAGCTTTACCTTAAGGCCTTTGGGTTACAGCCTACGTATGCCCCAACTCTACGTCGCAAAGGAGGGGTAATGATAGACCTAGCACAACAAATGTACTCATGGATTCAATGCAATAGCAGTGTACATTGTTTGACAAAAGTATGAAGGTCTCATTAAGTCATTTGTACACATGTTTTGACAATCTTTCTTGTAGATACATGCGATGGTAAAAGGATGCTTACCACACTAAATCATCTATGGCAGGTATATATAGCACGCAATTGAGGACATTTGCGATTTTAAGAGGACGTTATGTCACGAGGACGTGGCAATTGCTAACTCGAGTTATTGGTTTCTTTTCGATGATTTATGTTTAATTTTTGGGACCCTCTTTTTGAAGTTGCAAATGGTTGGACATTGTATGGCCAGTGTGAAACAATAGTTTCACCCGTAGATGGGAAGTTGGTCGGCATTGGAATTCCAGTAGTAAAACGGTATCTAGGCTCAATTCAAAGTCATATAGGTCCCCTCGCCACACTTAATAAGCTGGTGGATACTTCACCCAGAGAAAATCACCCGAGAACTGGGCTACATTGCATTTTTGGACGTGGTCCCAATGGTGATAGATTGTCAGAAAACCAGTGGAAGTCCAATGGAAGATCCCCTAAAATTTAGGGAACTGCTATTTTGGGCCACGAAATCTTTTCGCGTCATTAACTTCAGAATGACAAGGGAAACATTTTATTATTCTGCTGCAAAGTAAACTGATGCACCAGTTGAGAGATTTTTAAGCAGGAAGCCCAATCCGGAGAAATTGCATGTATGAGTGTCAAGTGACTTTTTGGCCAATTTACCAAGTCTGGGAGAACATAACTCGTAAAACTGACTTTTTGGAGGAGTTTTGGAGGCTAATAACTCTGATTTTCAGCCATTTCTCTGCATTTTTGAGCTTCCCGTGACTTCACCTAGGACCAAGGAACTCATTTTCAGCATTGAAAGGCATCAGATGGATGTTTACAGGGCTGTTTTGCTGCGTTTTCAGCGATACGCAGGTTTTGGCAGCCATGGAACTCTTCCCCTTTTGCATTTATTTGTTCACAGATGCATTACGGGTCAAGCGCAGAAGAGGGGGCGCTCGATTTATGTAAGGGAATTGCTTCATTGAGAACCTGTTTACAGGTTAAGAGCTATTGTTTTCCCCTGCCAAGAGCACCTGGCTGTGCGCACGCCTGTAGAGAGCTGACATGCCTCTGATCCAAGCATCTGAGAAATCGAGCTTGCGTAGAGTGCCCTCTAAGAAATCCTAGTCAACTTTGTCGTAGGCCTTCTCAAAATCGAGGAGGAGGACCACCAGATCCTCTCCTCGGAGACGCGCGAGGGTAGACGTCTCCCAAAAAGTGAAGAGGTTGTCAAGGATACTACATTCCTTGACAAAACATGTCTGGGTTCCATGTATAATGCTCTCTAGTAGTGGTTGAATCCTCAAGCTCAGAGCCTTTGCTAGAATTTTGTAAGATGAGTCGAGGATGGTAATGGGTCGCCAATGTCGAATCTCATCCAAGGAGCCTCTCTCCTTGGGAATCAGGTAGGTCATGCCCTCACTCATGCTCAGGTATCTCGCAAAAGTGCAAAGCGTACTAGAATGCACTACAAAGATGTGAACCAAGCAAGTCCCAGTACTTCAACAAACCATCCTCCCCTAGACAACTACCTCGAGAGAGTGCTCTGAGGGCCTCATGGAGCTCCTCTAGCTGGAGAGGAAGCTCAAGTCTTTGTTGCATCTCCTCAGTAATAAGGCAAGGCATGTGTGCCTGCTCTCTACCTGCATCTTGATGCTCTGACTGAGTCTTAGCTGACAACGGATCATGGTAAAAGTTTGTAGCAACTGCATGCATATCCTCTGGCTCTGAAGCAACTGATCCGTCGGGTCTCCTCACCCGACTAACACTGTGTGTGCGCATGGCGTGGCCCCACCGTCTCAAAAAACTCCCCTGTAACTATGTCACCTATTTGAGTCCACTGAGATGCCTCTCGATGGAAGGCAAACTCATGACGCCGCTCCTCAATGCTAGCCAACTCCTATCTAGCCTGCTGCATTTGCTCCTCCAACCAAGGACTGTCTGGATGCTGCTCCTGCATCCTCTGCAAGGAAACAATACCCCGTCGAAGACGCTTCTCCTCCTCCCAAGCGAGCTGCAGACTCTTGGAGGAAGGCCATTCTACCAGCATAGGTGTCTTGTGTCCAAGCTCTCTGTCCAAAGTGCCTCCACTCGCTCTCTAAGCTCTAATCTAACAAGATCCTCTCAGAGATGCGTAGCATCGCACCCCCCCTCCTTTGTCTGTCTGTCATAGTGAGAATCAATGGCGCATGGTCGGAAAAAGTAGTCCCTGCTAGGATGCAAACAGATCCCCCCATGTCACAGATGTGGTCATTGGCGTGGAAGCGATCTATTCGAGATAGATTCACTCCTACTCTGTGGTCAAAGCGAGAGAAAGACAAGCTGTATGGGTGCCTCGCAAAGCCTGAATGCTGCCAAACGTAAGAAACCCTCAAAGTCATACATAGACGCTCGCAAGCTGCGAACTCAGCCTCGTGCGCAGTAGCATGGCCACCTCCAATCCTGTCAGAGGGTCCTCCAACATGTTGAAGTCCCCCCAACACACCACTGCTTTGCATGCGGCAAAGACTCTTACAATATGAGACCAAAACTCTACTCGTGCACTTGCCACATTGGGGCATATATGTTCAGCAAACCCATGGGACAAGAACCTGCATAGTAATCCACTGAGCTCTGCCTGGCACAATAATACCTCTGCCCACAATAGTCCGCAATAGTCATACATACCCCTCCCTAGATACCTCCAGGTCCAAATGCAGCTGATCAAAATGTCTCATAGCGACCACACAAAATTTGACCACATCGTCTAATGCGACTCTCACAAAGATGATGCTCCTGTAGCATAAGAATATCAATCTCACCGCCCACGAGGCATCGATGAAGCTCGTGACACAACGGACCCCTCTGACACTGAAACTGAGGCCCTCCTAAGCCCTGCACATTCCATGAGACGATCCTCATGGAGTCAGTGAGAAAAAAAACAGATGTTAGAGCAGTAGCCACCTCGCTATCTATGAGACTTGTTTGGATGGGGAGTAATCTGCATCCGAGCGACCTCTAGACAAACACATCTGAAGTGACTGTCCCACCCAGGCCCAAGCCGAGCGTGCAGTCCATAGGGTTACATCCTCTGTCCAAGAATCCTCATGTACAAATACATAGCAAGGGGGCTTTGAGTGTCAGCAAACAAGTGCACTACAATGTGCGTGCAACCTGCTGCATCACACTAAACTTGGCTAGAGACCAAATTGTTTGTACCAGATTTATCACCCCTAGGTCCCTTGTGTGGTGTGAGAACTCAATAGCTTGGACCTGGAGAAGCTGGATGTCAATGATCTTCCCCACCTCTGCTAAAAGGCGAACCTGTAGAAGGTCGCGTACCTCTCTGTGACTGGGACAATTGCCAATAATCTTGCAAATGACAGATGTGGCCTGAAGGCGCTTCACCTCTGCTGCGGGGCTCGCTTGCTTTGCTGGCGACAAAGCTCGTCGGCGAGAGTGGTCTATTCTTTGATTGCACAAAGGTGTACAATGCGTATGCAATGGACTATGCAACTTGGTCTATGCCGACGACGACGACGATGGCTGAAATCTGAGATCTTCTAATCGCTGAATTTCGGGACTGTTTCGGTGGCTGAAAATGACTGTTTTGGCTGCGTTTTCTTGGCTGAAAACTGATGGTCTTTACGGGCTGAATCTGCTACACTTTAGGTGAATAATGCCGGTCTTAATTTGCTACTGAAATCCAAAAACGTTAGGGGCTGAAATTGGTCCTTTTGTCACCGGGGTTCTGCAAATGCAAAAACGCTAGGCCGATCTGCTGTGTTGTGATGACGCCGGGGCTGATCTGCTGTGCACAAATCGCTAAGGCTGATCTGATGCAAAAACGCTAGGTCTTCTGTGGAGAAAACGCCAGAGTAGTCGCGGGGGTTGGTCTTGCTGAGAAGTTGCCTGTTGAGCAAGGTGCTCCTGCTGCCTCTTCTGCCCAGAAAGTGTGAACTTTGGTTTGCTTATATATTAACTTAGCAAAATTGCCCTACCTACTTTTGTCACTTAAAAATAATAAGTGAAAATAACCAATAAATAGGAAAATAGGCTAAATGCACTAGAAAATTCCCCTAACTGATGCTAATGGATTCTGATGGGAATTCCGATGATCATGCTGTGTGCAACCGGAGGATATGCATCTATGCTAAGTGACTGGGCATGCACGGTCTACGAATAGACTCACAAAAGTGCCAGATCACTGCTAATTTAGACTTGACTGAACTGACTGAACCCTGTTGTGGTGTAGCTTGTCCACGGACACATAGGGTTGGGATGTGTCACGTGACATCCCCTCCTTTTCAAAGTGAGGTACTGGTACCGAACTGTATGGCGTCGAGGGAGATCGCCAACAGCATCCGGAATCCTGGAAGGGACTCTTCGCCGGCCCACTCTGATGTGTGGGTCGTGCGGTACTTGAACTTCATAAAGGTCGGCAACGCTTGCTTGTTTGAGCCGCGCCGAAAGCGACTCAAAGTCTTCTGTGGCTCCTTCGATGCTTCAACTTCGTCTAGAGTCATGCTTCCTTTGTCTTCAAGAATCTCCATGGCTGAAAATTCCTGAAACCATCTCCAACACAAAACCATGAACATACCCATTCCATGTAAAGTGAAGGAAAAAAATCTTGTCTTCTCTAATGATTGTGCATGCAATGTAGATGAACAAATATACAGAGTGGCAACCCGTTCATCAAAACACATGCAAACAATGCGGTTGAATCTTTTCTGTATGATCGAAATCAATCAACTGTGGCAAATCACAATGGAAATGCCCATGCTTGGTGCTCATACAATCATGTGCTCTTTCGGAAACTGTGTCATGCCAAGGAAGAGGCATGGAATGTGACTTCCTTACATACAAACTTTTCAGCTTTTCATGAACAATCTACATACATTTGTGCTCATCCATGAGAGAAACGTGCTCAACATACAATATGTCATGCCTAGGAAAAGGGATCACATTACGATGCTGACTAAAATACAGGAAACCTTCATGAATGAAACACTCGAACAATGCGTGCGTATCAATCATGCGAACACATAATACTTCCTATGAAGGTTCTTTGGACCAAGGCTCAAGAGCCAAGATCGCTTCTTCGGGATCTATCGAATCATCTTGTGGGGGATCTGTGGACCTCGACTCGAAAGCCAAGATCGATTCTTGGTGATTGATCGAATCTACAACGAGGTTAGCTTCGCTAGAAAAAGCATCAACTAACACATCATCCTTGTGAACAATCACATCATCTTCATGCAGCTCATCATGCTTTTGAGAAATCACATCTTGGTCATCCAAATCATCATGCAAATCATTGGCATCCAAATCATCATGCTTATCATTGTCATTCAAATCATCATGCAAGTCATTGTCAATCAAATCATCATCATGCTTCACACAATCATGCAAATCCTGTGTATCATGCTTTGGAGAAGAAGAGACTGAGAGAGTCTCCTTTTCCCAATTCTGGTGCATCTGTGCCTGAGCTGGAGAAAAGAGTTGCAAGCGCTCTTCCCTTCTTGCTTTGATCTCGCGATCAAATTTTGCTTGTCTTGCTTTGTTCGCTGCTTGTCTTTCTGCTTCGGCTTCTGCGTGTCTGCGTTCCATTTCTTTGAATTCACGATCAAATTTGGCTTGTCGCTCTTTGGCTTCCAAGCGTGCTTGCTCGTACTCACGCGCTATGGCTGCCATTCTTGCGGCATGTCTTGCTTTGCGTTGTAAAGTGTGTTCCATAAACAACAGCTTCAACTCCTCCATTGGAGTTAGTGCAATCGGTGTCGTAGATGGGGAAGGGTCGGAAAAACCTCTTGGTGGGGAAAATTCTTCTTCGCCTCTCTCATGCTCATCACCTCCAAGCGAAGTATCCATTCCGCTTCGAGTGATGACCATTCTGCAATCGTGGGTTCTTGTGGGTTCTTGGGGTCTTGGGTTCTTAAGTCCACTAGGAACTTGGGTTCTTGCGGGTCTTGGGTTCTTGAGGTCCTTGATTCGTGAGAATCTTGGGTTCTTGAGGTTCTTGAGGGTCTTGGGTTCTTCGGGTTCTTGAGGTTTTCTTTCGCTTGCAAATCACGTTGGAGAAAGATCTTCTCTTCACCCGAGTTCTACTCCTTTCTGCGGGCGCACCCCTTGGCGGCCTTGCGCTCACACCAAGGTTGCTTTTTCCCACCTCACGTCGATTGGCCGGCCGCTAAGTGCACGGTCCGGTCTCAATTAGTGAAAAGAGACACAAGGGGAGGTTGGACAAGCCCTTCTTTCTTGGGATTCCTGTCACTCTTCAACAAAACACGATTAGGAATCGCCACGCCCAAGTAAACTTGGGTTCGTGCGATCACAACAAGCAAAAAAAATCTTGCGGTTCTTGTAGTTCTTTCCTTGAGTAATGCAGAACACTTCCAAAGCTCTGATACCAATGTTAGGTGCAGCGGAATGAATGTTGTATTTTCTTAAGATTAGTGATCTTTATTGCTCAAGGTTCCTTTTAGTTCTTAGGGAAAGAGAGAGCTTTCCGTCGTGTAGAGTGTTGTGGTCACGAACAAAGTGAGTGGATTGTGCGTGCAAGTGAATGAGATTGAGAGAAGGAGATAGGACACCCGAGAGGTTGTAAAACCCTCCTCCGAAGGCCCCACTCTCGTCGGCGAGAGTAGTCTGTTCTTTGATTGCACAAAGGTGTACAATGCGTATGCAATGGACTATGCAACTTGGTCTATGCCGATGACGACGACGGTGATGACGACGACGATGATGATGACGACGACGACGATGGCTGAAATCTGAGATCTTCTAATCGCTGAATTTCGGGACTGTTTCGGTGGCTGAAAATGACTGTTTTGGCTGCGTTTTCTTGGCTGAAAAATGAGGTTTCTTAGGGCTGAAAACTGATGGACTTTACGGGCTGAATTTGCTACACTTTAGGTGAATAATGCCGGTCTTAATTTGCTACTGAAATCCAAAAACGCCAGGGGCTGAAATTGGTCCTTCTGTCGCCGGGGTTCTGCAAATGCAAAAACGCCAGGCTGATCTGCCGTGTCGTGATGACGCCGGGGCTGATCTGCTGTGCACAAATCGCCAAGGCTGATCTGATGCAAAAACGCTAGGTCTTCTGTGGAGAAAACGCCAGAGTAGTCGCGGGGGTTGGTCTTGCTGAGAAGTTGCCTGTTGAGCAAGGTGCTCCTGCTGCCTCTTCTGCTAGAAAGTGTGAACTTTGGTTTGCTTATATATTAACTTAGCAAAATTGCCCTACCTACTTTTGTTGGAAAGTCACTTACAAATAATAAGTGAAAATAATCAATAAATAGGAAAATAGGCTAAATGCACTAGAAAATTCCCCTAACTGATGGTAATGGATTCTGATGGGAATTCCGATGATCATGTTGTGTGCAACCGGAGGATATGCATCTATGCTAAGTGACTGGGCATGCACGGTCTACGAATAGACTCACAAAAGTGCCAGATCACTGCTAATCTAGACTTGACTGAACTGACTGAACCCTGCTGTGGTGTAGCTTGTCCACGGACACATAGGGTTGGGATGTGTCACGTGACAGCGAAGAAGAGAAGGCGTTCTCTTGCTGGACCGAACACGCCAAGCAAAACTATTGAGTTGTTGACGAAGTCTGACAAATAGAAAGGGGGGGGGTGCGATGTGGGATAGGGAGCAGGATGGGGCAACGAGGGGAGGACGTTGCTGCAGGCAACAGACTGGGCAGAGAGGGGGGGGAAGGGGAGCCGGGGCAGCAGACAATGAATGGGGTGGATAGCGAGGAGGCGAGGAAGGGAGCGCATAGTGAGGCGAGCAGGGGGGCTGAGGGCGATGGCGAAAGCAGGGCTAGAGGCACACATTTGCAGAAGGGAATTTTAAAGAAAGGTCTAAGCTTTGCATGTCAGTATCTTTCTGAAAGGCAACAACCAGCAGTTGGTGGCTGACTATGATCCTCGAAAAACACAAGCCTCAAGATTGGACTGCCTTCAAGAAGGAATTCTATGCTCAATTCCTTCCTCCAGATTATGAGGAAGAAGTAAAGAAAGAATTGTTACCATATACATGTGGTAGTGATGTGTGTGAACACACTAGGACCGCCGGGGCATTTTTTCCCTCTTTAGGAGGTTTTTTCCCCCGTGCATTGTATATACGCTCATCACTCTAGGGCTATCTATCTTTCCATTGCACACTAAGAAACACACTCTCTATTGTGTGCCTTGAGCTTCCTTCGTCTTCTCCAAGCTGTGTGTTTCTCTGCAACCCTAATTCCAACAAATGGTATCAGAGCAGGTCACGTCCTCCCGGGCTTAGTCGCCAGCTGCTCCAGCACACGCGTGCTCACTTTCTCCGATTTCAGTGAGCTTTGGCAAGCGTTCGCATTCTCGCTCAGAATTTTGATTTGGGCTGATTTCGGCCTCCGTTTCCACTACATGCAGTACTGCACAAGCTATTTCGTCATTTTATGCAGAATTTCTGTTCAGTGCCGTTTTCTGCATAACAGGTGCCTTATAGTCTTCTACGGTTTGTGCTATATAGCTCAGGTTGTTCCCGCTCCGTTTCTCCTATTTTGGGGCAGTTTTCACATCAGGTGCAACATTTACCATGGCTGACAACAACAACACAGATGTGTTCAAGATTTGCTGCTGAGGACAGGTTGGATGGGGACAACTACCCTATGTGGGCTTATATGATGCAACATGTTCTTGTGTCAAAGGGTGTCTGGAACATTGTGCAGGGCATTGATGTACGTCCTAGTTCTGAGGATGTAGGCGATGTTGAGGATGTTGCAGGTCTTGCTGCAAGGATTGCAGCTATTAGAGTTGTTTTGCCTACAGCAGAACAAGCTCGTTGGGATGTTAAGGATGCGCAGGCTCATGCATTGATTGCGTTGTCTGTGAAGCGCACCATTGTTCCTCACATCCGTTCAACAAAATCTGCAAAACAGGCTTGGGATATTCTAGCAGGTCTTTATGCAAGCCGCAATGAGGCTAAAATTGCTTTGCTGCGTAAAGAGCTGGAGTCGAAGATTATGCATGGGGAAGATGATATGGACACTTTCCTTGCTAGTGTCAAGGATATCAATGAGCAGCTTATTTCTTAGGTGAAGTCATTTCAGACAGTTCCCTTGTGCAGACTGTTCTTGATGCCTTACCAGATTCTTCCCAGACTTTTGCTAGTACTCGGAGACTTATGACCCAAGGAAATCCAGAAGTTGTCAAGTTTGATGCATTATGCACATTGCTGTTGCAAGAGTCACTTTCCAAAAAAAACAGGACTAGGCAGCGTACAGTTGAACGGGCTTTTATTGCTTCTCAAAGAAAGGGTGGTAACAGCAATGCAGCCACTTCTTATGGTTGTGCTGCGAGTGGTAAAAATTCTGTTTCTAATGCTTCTGCTGGCAGCAATTCGTTTGGAAATTCTGGTGATAAGGGCAAAAAGAAGATGCGTTGCCATTATTGTAAAGCCAATGATCACTTGATCAAGTCGTGTCCTAAGTTGAAGGCCAAAGAGGCTAAGAAGAAAGAGGGTGGTTCCAGTGCAAATGCTGGTTCCACTACAAATGCAGCCATTGTTGAGTCTTCTGTGAAAGGAGACTGTGTTGCTGATGTTCATGCAGAATGGGCTTTTAGCGTAGAGTGCACTTACAATCCTGCTGTCCATGATGCATGCTTGTCAAATGCTGCAGATTCACATGTGTGGTATTTCGACAGTGGTGCTACAAAGCACATTACCTCACATCGTGAATTGTTTACCTCTCTCGAGTTTGTCCCTCATGGGAATTCAGTCACTTGTGCCAACAACGCCTCTTATCCAGTTCATGCAGTTGGAAAGATTGTGCTCATTGCTGCTAATGGCACTTCCTTCACACTTGTTGATGCACTTTATGTACTTGGGATCAAGAAGAATCTCTTGTCTGGGCTTTTGTGCCGTTGGCTGTATAAGCTCACTTTGTATGACAAGTGTGGACAAAATTTTGCAAATGCTGTTGCAGATTCAAGGGCTATTTCAGATGCAAAACTTTGGCATGCACGTTTTGGTCATCTGAATTTTGCCAGTTTGCTGCGTTTGCAGAAATCTGATATGGTTGCGTCTTTGCCGCCTCTTGAAGCACCTGTCAAACATGATTGTGAAGGTTGTATTTTGGGTAAGATGCAGCGTTTTAAATTTCCAAAGGATGGTTGAGTTCGGGCCACATGTAGGTTGTAGCTTGTGCATAGTGATGTTTGTGGGCCCATGCAAACTCCGTCCTTGGGCAATTACCTGTACTTCGTGACTTTCATTGATGATTACTCCAGGCATGCATGGGTATTTCCGCTTAAAGCGAAGTCGGAAGTTTTTATGTGTTTCAAACAATTTCTGGCTATGGCTGAAAATGTCTCGAAATGTACTATGGGCACCCTCCGTTCCGATTCAGGGGGGGAGTATATGTCTCATGAATTTAATGCATTTCTGGCTAGTCATGGGATAAAACACCAATGTAGAGTGCCTTATACACCTCAGCAAAATGGTGTTGCTGAGAGGAAAAACAGGTCACTAACGGAAATGGCACGATGTATGGTCAAAAGTCAAGCTTTGCTGCATTCTTTTTGGCTTGGGGCCATCATGTGTGCCACTTATGTACTTAACAGGTGTCCTACGAAAGCTTTGCAGTCTATTACTCCATATGAAGCATGGCATGATAGAAAGCCTTCTATTGAGCACATGCGTGTTTTTGGCTGTTTGGCATATGCTTTGGTGCCAGAAGTGCAGTGCAGAAAATTGGATCATAAGGCTATCAAATGTATTTTTGTTGGTTATAGTGCTGAAAGCAAAGGTTACAGGTTGTATCATCCGGCCGCAAACAAAACGTATTCTGGTTTCTCGGGATGTAGTGTTTGTGGAAGATTTTGTTAAGCCCTTGCTGTCATGTACTAGAGACAGTAATGTAAGCTCACAGGACATTTATGACACTTTGTTGCCTTTTTTCAGTGGTGGAAATACGAATGTAAGTTTCAATGAGGCAAATGTACAGCCTATGGGGGTTTCTGAAAATGTTTTGGATCAGCCTATTACTGATGCAGATGTACATGATGTACTTGATGAGGAAAGGGCTGAAAATGAGCAGGCTAGAGGTATGCCAAAATGGCTGGTGCACACTTTGCGTGACAGTAAATTGGATGCACCTTTGTCTAGTCGTACTCGTTCAGGCTCTCGCCATGCATCTTATGCATCAGATTGTTATGCTTTGGCTGTGTCTAGCTTACATGATGTTGAGGAGCCTCTGTCTTTTGATGAAGCACATAATTCAGAAAATTGGATGGCTGCCATGCAATCAGAATATGATGCACTTATAGAAAATGACACATGGACTTTATGTGATTTGCCTCCCGGTAAAAAGGCCATTGGTACGAAGTGGGTTTACAAGTTGAAACGCAAGCCGGATGGTGAGATCGATCGCCATAAGGCTCGACTTGTTGGAAAAGGTTATGCACAGCAAAAAGGCATAGATTATGAAGAGACTTTTGCTCCCACTTGTCGTATGACTTCTGTACGTTTTCTATGTGCATTGGCAGCTCATTTTGGTTAGGATGTACATCAATCAGACATTGTTACTGCTTTCTTGAATGGTGACATATTTGAGGAAGTTTATGTAACGCAGCCTCGCGGTTTTGTCATAAAAGGACAAGAGGACAAAGTGTGCAAATGTAACAAGGCTTTGTATGGGTTGAAGCAATCTCCTCGTGCTTGGTATGAGAAAGCTGACACTCATTTGGTCAAACAAGGCTTTCGTAACAGTCCAACAGAAAGCACATTGTATGTAAAGCGTGAGGGTGATGTACTTCTCATTGTGGTTCTTTATGTTGATGATTTGCTGATCACTGGACCAAATGAGAGACATATTGCTGAATTTAAGGCTGATTTGAATGCTACTTTCAATATGAAAGATTTGGGGCTGTTGCATCATTATTTGGGTATACAGTTTAAGCAGTGTGATGGTGGTATTGCCTTGTGTCAGAAAAGTTACATAGAGACATTGCTATGTAAGTTTGGACTTAGGGATTGCAAACCTATTGCCACTCCCATGGAAACAGGTTTGAAGTTGAGTCTACATGATGCTGGCAATCCTGCTGATGTCACTCTTTACCAAACTGCTGTTGGCTGCCTCATTTATGTATGCAACACGAGGCCGGATATTGAGTTTGCAGTCTCACAGGTCAGCAGATTTATGCATAGCCCAGGGTCTAAGCATTGGCAGGCTGTCAAGAGGATTTTCCGCTACCTTCGTGGCAATTTACATGTTGGCTTGTTTTATCCCAAGGGGGGATCATTGCCGCCAGACTTACATGCTTTTTCGGACTCAGATTGGGCTGGTTGTTTTGACACGCGAGTGTCCACAAGTGGTTTTTGTTTCATGCTTAGCAGTTCATGTATATCATGGTTGAGCAAGAAGCAACCTACTGTGGCCACTTCGAGTTGTGAGGTTGAGTACAGGGCAGTCTTCACAGCTACGGTTGAGTGTGTATGGCTCAGACGCCTTATGGTTGATTTGGGTGTTGGACAGGACACTGCCAACACTATCTACACTGACAGTAAGAGCGCATTGGCAGTTGTGAGGAACCCAGTTTTTCATGCTCGCACAAAGCACATTGAGGTGCATTACCACTATGTCAGGGAGAGGCTCTCAGCAGGAGAGATCAGCTTGGCTTATGTTCCAACACAGGACAACCTTGCAGATCTTTTCACAAAGGCATTGTCTCGTGAGAAGCTTGAAGCTTTCCGCAAAGCTTTGGGCTTACTCCCCTTTGTGGACTGATCCTGTCCTCAGGGCATGGCACTTCCCTTTACTCATGTGCCAGCTCTCGTTCACCGCATCACTCCAAGGGGGATTTGTTACCATATACATGTGGTAGTGATGTGTGTGAACACAATAGGACCGCCGGGGCATTTTTTCCCTCTTTAGGAGGTTTTTCCCCCCGTGCATTGTATATACGCCCATCACTCTAGGGCTATCTATCTTTCCATTGCACACTAAGAAACACACTCTCTATTGTGTGCCTTAAGCTTCCTTCGTCTTCTCCAAGCTGTGTGTGTTTCTCTGCAACCCTAATTCCAACAAGAATGGGATCGATTTTCTCAGTTAGAGAACGAAACTGTTCCACAATATGTGGATAAGTTTTTGGATGTTCTCTTGAAAGTTACCCCATTCAAGAAGATTGAAGATTCAGAGAAGATGAGGAAGCTTGAAGCCGGGTTGCATAAAGCCTTGCAAAAGGCTATGAAGCTTCACCCACGAGGCAATTCACAAATAATGTCACTCCCCCTGAGCCCCGTCCTCTGTGCTCTGATCGAGTCTCCTGTCCGCAAGCTGCCTCCCATCTGTATCGCTGACATATGGCATAGACTGCCTAGGGGTTTGATGTGTCTCAAAGTAGAAGATGAGGTCCCTCCCAGTGCAACTATCCTCAAAAGCACCCACATGAAGGCGTAGGGATCCATTACAAATCCAAGTAGCAACTTTGAGTGTGGTCCATAGGTCTCGCACCGTCATGCGGAGCGTCGCTCCAATATCACCACTCTTCCATCCGGATAAAAAGCAATCTTACCCTTTTCCCTTGCCACTCTAATATCCGGCGTTACCTCCTGCATATGAGCAATCTGCGAGAGGTTGAGGTCATCTCCGAGAAAGATGCTCGTCTTCCTAAGAGTTGGTCTCTTCTTCAAAAAGTCCTTCGCTTCCATGGAGGGGAAACGAAGGATAAGTGCCCTTTCCTTCGAGGTTTCCCCATTGCTGCCATTTTTCTTATTGCCCACTCTCCAAGCTCTTTGTATGCGTTGGCTCATTAACCCCATCATAGTCATTAGTTCTTTTACCTCTTCATCCACATTATCTGTGTCTTTTAAGGACACAACTTCTCACTTATAAGGCACACACATGTCTCCTTTGCTCCTCTTCGAGGTTCAATTAATAATGGTAGGTGTGGATGTTGTTTACTTTCCTTTCCCTTTCTTGGCAACCTCAACCATTTCTCGACCTCGCCGGCTTTCTGTTGAGTCTTTGTGATAACATCCACCCAAGAGGTCGTCATTTCTTTGTGTTGCTCCTCCCCCTCTTTGATGGCCCGCACTTGCTCTTTAATCGTGTTGAGTTCTTCAATTACTGTGGGTTGAAGATCTCCCTTTCAAGTGTGTTTCGTAATTGCACCTCTGCAAGCTCCTTTTTGAGTAATGCAATCTCCTCCTCTTGGGCAGTCACACGACTTACAAGTATGTTTATCTTGCTTTCCTGAGCCGACACGCATTCTTCGAGCGTCTTTATTGTGCCTAGGAGGTTGCGTTTAATTTTGTTGATGATGTCGAACATTTCTTCTTTGCATTTTTGAATGGCGTGCTCCAAAGGGTTGTCCTTGTCAACTTGCTTCTTCATGTTCGAGAACCACAGTGGGAGAGGGATAGATACAGAGAAAAAAGAGTAGAGAAGACCACACTATGTAGATATGTGTTTCCACATTATGTATACATGTGTACATGTGTATTGTGCTCCCACATCATGTATACATGCTTATGCCACACCCATCTACATTCTCTGCAATCCTGAAAATTCTGAAAATCTGAAAATTTCTGCACCTCCGAATTTCTGAAAATCTGAAATTTTTCTCTGCACTTCGAAAAAACTGAAACTCTGAAAATTTTCCCCCTTCTGAAATATCTGAATTTCTGCAGGTTCTGCACTGTGCGAGGGTGGGGCTGAGGAGGGGCTGATGACGAGGGGTGGGCAGCGGGGCTGAGGGCTAGGGTTGAGGTGAGGGGCTGAGCATGGGCAGGGTTGAGGGGGTGCGAGGGGGTGGGCAGCAAGGCTGAGCTCGAGGGGTGGGCAGAGAGAGAGAGAGAGAGAGAGAGAGAGAGAGAGAGAGAGAGAGAGAGAGAGAGAGAGAGCGAGCTGTTGAGCAGACAACAATCTTTATTTGATGGAAAGTGATATACACAATTCATAAGGTGCTACTTCGAGTAAAGGAACGGGCTGTTCTAACATTTCCTTTTAACATCTGTCAGGCTGCTGAGTCATCGAGTGGACATGGTGGTGCTTCTGCAAATATAATTAGCTCATTGAATACCCAACCAGGAAACTCTACGATGGCTCCTCTACCTTCACCACTCAGCATACCTGATACTGGCACGGTTGTAGCATCTGGTAGCCAAGTCAGAACTCCTCCAAAGAAAGTCACGAATGATCTGAAAAGACCAGCTGATGTATCACCAATTTTACAAATGAAAAGGTATTGGTACTTTTTGTAGAAGAATGCTCCTTCATACAAATTAACGACTCTCTTGGTGTTCACTGTTTCTTATATGAGAGAGAGAGAGAGAGAGAGAGAGAGAGAGAGAGAGAGAGAGAGAGAGATTCCATTATCGTCCTCGGAGGTCAAATATGACCTATGAGACCAAGAAAACGTGTACAATTGAGGCTCCTCTATCTAAGAGGGTAGAATGTCTACAATGGCACATATAGATGTTGGGGGGGAGGGCTAGGGGGTGATACAACAAAATTGCAACAAATGTCGCTTATGGGGCAGGGGTGGCTAAGGGAGGAGGAGGGGGATGGTGGGTGGGTTTTTTTGTGATGGCTATATTCGTAGATGGCGTACTTACCTGCGGCCCATGCATCTCGTACCTTCTACAACTCTTGCTTCTTTATCTTTTGAGAGAGAGAGAGAGAGAGAGAGAGAGAGAGAGAGAGAGAGAGAGAGAGCTGCTTTTGAGGTGCATCACATAGGCCTTGGCTAGGCAGGCCAAAACATATATTACCTTGGCTAAGTCACCTTTGATTCCGTAGCTCAACATATCGGCATCTCATTGTATGCATAGTCACCACCCAAAACGGAAACGGCAAAACCGCTGTTTCGGAGTTTCGCTTGAGACAGAAACGGTTGAGGAATGGCACTTTTTTTTTTCAATTTGTAAACAATGTATTTCATAAAACAATTAGCCTAGAAGGGGCCATAGGTGTATTCAGAATTGAAAAATGAGAAGACCTAGTTCAAAAGTTTCAAACTTAATGTTTAAACACAGACAATAAAGGGGAAAGCTGCATTTAAGACTTGGTTTTGCAAAGCTTAAATGGCAAAGCCTAGAATGTATTGTGGGAGATTAAGGAAGTGTATTTACCAAAGTAGGTGCATAATTCCCATACTTCTCCCACCATGAGACAGGCTGGAGCTGCGTGTCCCGAAGCTTTGCAGTGGCTCGACCAAAATGACTACTTTGATTCCGAAAGGCCAGCAAATCATCTTCTATTCTTCTTGCCATCGCTACATCATTGTGCATGTATGTTGCCACATACTCTTGAAATCCCTTGTCTAGCTCATCTGACACAAATTGGTCTTCACTACCCCAAATTGCACTTAAAAAAAAAATGACGTTGTGAAATGCCGTTTCGGCCGGTCCAAAACGGTGGGGAAACTCCATTCCCGTTTCCCCCCTGCGAAGCGCCGTTTTGTGTGACTATGATTGTATGACTGAGCTAGATGAGATTCTATGTTTTTCCTCCTATCTATGTGTATGTGTGGACATCTATTCCATAGTTACAAAGAACGGGATTTTGGAACAGGGAACAGGAGCGGGCATGAAACGCCATTCCCTGTTACGGATACTCACGTTTCAAACACGGAATGGGGATTCGAAATGGGAAGTTGGAAGGGGACGGGGAACGGAGACCTGAAGATGGCCATTCCTTGTAACTATGAGATTCTATTCGTCTCAAGTGCAATTTTGACATTCTAAAATTTATACTATTTCACGAGTTATAAAAGTGCATTAAGTTTGACCTTCACGTTTTACCTTCCATGTCTTTTGAACGTCATGACTTAAAAGTTGTCAGAGAATAGGATTTATTTTGCAGAACTTTGATCAATTCAAGAGATTAATGGACTTGTATAACAGCTTGCAAGATTCACATAACAATTGCTAGATCAATCCTACATACATACATATACTGATATGAAATGGGGGAGAGAGAGAGAGAGAGAGAGAGAGAGAGACCTATGATGCAATGATGGCAGAGCTTTTAGTATTTAATTCTTTGGGGCCCAACCAGTTCTGCTGTTGTGCCGCTCCAGATCCATGATGGGAAAAAGAATAAAAGGATGTAGATTAGGCTTATTTGCAGCCTATATGTTTATTGAGCAGTGATTAGGGCTTGATAACAAGCAAGCTCAATGCTAAATGTATGCCATATGCGGCTTAAAAGGGCCAAAAACTGTCTTGTTGATGCTAAAAGTGGAGATGTTCGAAGCTGTCAGAATTGGAAGCTATCACAAGACGGGCACCACATGCCAATAAAAAAGAACAAACTGAACAACTTTAAGCACTTCAATAACAACTGAACTGAAAGAGAGAGAGAGATGACACGGGGAGTGGGGAAGTTCCACCCCAGGGAGTATTGGCCCCAAACCTTGGCGCCCCTTTTGGTATTTCTTTTTATTACTTGAACTCAGTACAATGCCGGTACTCCACCCTTTGCACCTTCGTACAGAAGCATGCCAAAGATTGAGCCCTATGTACATATTTAAAGGTGGAATTCTGTACAGGCTACCACGTGGCACTGTCAGCGCAAATTGCGGGCGTCCATACAATTGCCACATCATCATCTTTTACGCATCTCTATGTGTGTGTGTAAGCGGGTCTTGCTTTATTTTAATCTCTTTGGGTTCCCTGGGCCCCATCGGACTGAGTCCCATAAGTTAGTAGACTTCTTCTTTAAAATAAGCCACTCGGCAAGACTTTGCAAGTTGGTAAAACTTCTTCTGCTGTTTTTGCTTCTTCACTTAGGGTTTAGGCCCCTCGGCTGGGATCTGCAAGTCGGCTTCGTTCTTCAGTGGCTTGATACGTCAGCAATTTATGACACCCCTCCTTCTTGAAAGAAAGTAATCGTCCGCGATTACAAAATATCTGCAAAACAACTCAAGTTAGCTCAAAAAATTTCGAGGGTCATTCCGAGGGACAATCAGTTCTCTCATTCCAAATCGAAGCTCTTGATTTCTTGGGTCGTTGGCTTTCTAGAAGAATCTCATCCAATAAAGAGTCTCATTCCAGATCGGAACTCTTGATATCCTGGGTCGTTGACTTCCCAAAAGTATCTCATCCAATAAGGAATATTCAATGGTTGACACATCACAATGCAACACAAATGCTCACATATGCATGTTACAAGACATGGAAACATAAAGCCGCCGATGAACACTCCCCCCACAAATAACTATCTTGGTCCGGGCCGTGAGTTGTTCAACGACTCCCTCATCACTCCTCCCACACATGAAATTGGATTAGACTTGAGCACTTAAACACAACTTGAAAGTGAGAGAGAGAAAGATTCCACACGGTGGACATGGAGCGGTGGAGTTCCACTTCCAGATACAATGGCCCCAAAAACTTGGCGTCCCTTTCAATATTTCGTTTATATTGATCTTCAATAGAGAGTATAACGGCTGGAAGAAGCACTCTCAAACCCAGAACTGCAAGACTAAGAAGAGCCTCCCCCAAGACTCTTATTTAAAGGCAACTGGCCAAAAGGCACACAACACAAAAAGCTGATATGAGCTCCAAAAGCAACTGCTTAAAACTGAACGCTAAAAGCTCTTTCATGATTGCGTCAAAACTGCCACGTCAACAACACTAAAAACATGCCGTGAATTGCAGAGACTACTGTACAACAGTACCACGTCATCACTTTGCCCTGTTTTCACTTGCAAGCCTTTTTCCTCTCTCCTCTTCTAGTGAAGCCTGCCTCATCATCATTGATGTGACAGATCTTGCTTGCGTAGTTCTTTGCGGTTGGTCCATGGAGATTTCCAGATGTCTCTTTGAGGAGTAGGTCATTGTGTTGAGGTGTTCGCTATGCTTTTCCAAAGAGAGAGAGAGAGAGAGAGAGAGAGAGAGAGAGAGAGAGATGAAATGAAATGATTACTAACCTATGAGCCCAATCTGTCACAAATTGGTGAATCTGATACCATGTCTGGGTACAAAAAAAGAGAGATAAAAATGAATCTAGAAGTGCTACTAGCTGGAACTATGTGGGGTATGTGTGACCACTTATACAATTGGTGCCTAGAGTGTGATGTTATGGGTGATGAATCCATCCTCATTTGTACTCTGGATGTCGAGATAGTGTGGCTTGAACCCTCTATTGTAGTCTCCATTGATGTTGTGAAGCTCCTCTCCTCAATCATGAGCATCTCGATCTCTCTAGCTCCAATGCTCGATCAATGAGAGTACCGTAGGTGTGAGTCTGAGTTGAGCTTTGCAATGGTGGTGGCTCGTCTATGTGTTCAAGTGTGAAGAAATCAATAATCTATCTTTGGGATTGTCTCTCTCTAGATCTCCTCGGTAACCTATTTCTGTGTCTGTGTAATTGTCACGTGACACATCCAACCCTATGTGTCCGTGGACAAGCTACAGCATGATCAAGGTTCAGTTCAGTCAAGTCAGTCTAGAATAGGAAGTGATCTGCACTTTTGTGAGTCTGTTCGCAGACCGTGCATGTCCAGACACTTAAGTTAGATGCACACAACATGACCATCAGATTCCAGTCAGATCCCATCAGTAGCATTTTTACAGTGCATAGACCTATTTTCCCTATTTTTGACATTTTTCACTTATTATTTTTAAGTGACTTTTGTTGGAAAGTAGGTAGGGCAATTTTGCTAAGTTTGTATAAATAAAAACCTAGCATTAGCACTTTCTGGCAGAAGAGGCAGCAGGAGCACCTTGCTCAACAAGCAACTTCTCAGCAAGACCGACCCCCGCAGTAGCCCTAGTGTTTTCAGCCATTTGGAGACCTAGTGTTTTTGCATCAGATCAGCCTTGGCGTTTTGTGCACAGCAGATCAGCCCTGGCGTCATCACGACACAGCAGGTCAGCCTAGCGTTTTGCATTTGCAGAACAACCGGCAACAATAGCAGATTTTCAGCCCTAGCGTTTTTGCATCTGCATCATACCCCAGCGTTTTGCAGATTTACCACGACGGAACATCAAGAAACCCCAGCGTTTTCAGTTTTCAGCCCTTAGACATTGCAGAACAAGTCCCGAACCTCGCAGATCTCACCTTCCCGTAGCAGATCCTCGCCGCACGGTCAGATCCCGTGCAGTTTGCAATTTCAGCGCGGAAAACGCAGATTTCAGCATCTGCGCAGATCCCGTGCAGTTTGCAATTTCAGCGCGGAAAACGCAGATTTCAGCATCTGCGTTTTCAGCACGTCGTCGTCGCCATCGACATTGTCAGTCAGAATTCAGCAGATAAAGATTTGCAGATTTCAGCCCTTAGCGTTTTCAGATTTCAGCCCGTCTCGTTGTCGTCCTCATCGTCGTCAACATCGTTGGCAAGTCCAAGCATTGTAGAGATTTGTGCAATCATAAGTAGACCGCTCTCGCCATAAAGAGTGGGGCATTCGGAGGAGGGTTTGACAACTTCCCGGTGTCGTATTCTCTTCTCTCTCTATCTCTCAGTCTTAGGCACTTCCATTCATAGTGTCCATTCACTTTGTTTGTGTCCATTGCACTCTCTCACTAAAGGAACGGAAGGCTCTCCCTTCCGTAAGTAAAAGGAACCATTGAGCACAGTTCAAAGCATTCATCTTGAGCAAAGTTCAACATTCATTCCACTGCACCTTACATTGGTATCAGAGCTTTGGCAGTGTTCTATATCACTCAAGGAAAGAACCACAGTTTTTTTTTTTTGCTTGTTGAGGTCGCACGAACCCAAGTTCGCTTGGGCGTGTCGATTCCTAGTCGTGTTTTTGAAGCATGACAGGAATCCCAAGAAAGAAGGGCTTGTCCAGTCTCCCCTTGTGCCTCTTTTCACTCATTGAGAGCGGACCGTGCACGTAGCGGCCGGCCAATCGACGTGAGGTGGGAAAAAGCAACCTTGGTGTGAGCGCAAGGCCGCCAAGGGGTGCGCCTACGGAAAAGAGCAGAACTCCGGTGAAGAGAAGATCCTTCTCGAACACAGATTGCAAGCGAAAGAAGAACCTCAAGAACTCAAGACCCCCAAGAACCCAAGAACCAAGATTCACAAGAACCCAAGTTCCTCGTGAACTCAAGAACCCAAGACCACAAGAACCCACAAGAACCCAAGACTTCAGTGGATGGTCATCACTCGAAGCGGAATAGCTACTTCGCTTGGAGGTGATGAGCATGAGAGAGGATTTTCCCCACCAGACAAGAACAGAGCGACCAACACATGAAAGAGTTATTGCGACTCTTTTCTATTGTGCAGGCGCAGTTTGCACAGAATCAGGAAAAAGAGACTCTCTCAATCTCTTCTTCTCCGAAGCATGACACACATGATTTGCATGATGATGATTTGAATGACAATGATAAGCATGATGATTTGGATGATAATGATGATTTGCATGATCAAGATGTGATTTCTCACAAGCATCTGAGTTGCATGAAGATGATGCTATTGTTCACAAGGATGATGTGTTAGTTGATACTTTTTCTAGCGAAGCTAACCTCGTTGCAGATTCGGTCAATCACGAAGGATCGATCTTGGCTCTCCAGCCTAGGTCCAAAGAACCCCCTCAGGAAAAACCAATCTTGGCTCTCGAGCCTAGGTCCAAGGAACCCTCACAGGAAGTATTATGTGTTCGCATGATTAGTCAGCACGCATTGTACGAGTGTTTCATTCGTGAGCGTTTCCTGTATTTTCATCATCATCTTTATGTGATCCCTTTTCCTAGGGATGACATATTGTACGTTGAGCACGTTTCACTCATGAATGAGCACGAATGTATGCGGATTGTTCATGAAAAGCTGAAAAGTATGCATTCAAGGAAGTCACATTCCATGTCTCTTCCTTGGCACGACATAGTTGTAGAAAGAGCACATGAAAGTATGAGCACCAAGCATGGGCATTTCCATTGTGTTTTGCCACAGTTGATTGATTTAGATCAACACGACAAGATTCGATCTCATTGTTTGCGTGTGTGTGGTGAACGGGTTAGCACTCCGTCTCTTTGTTCATCTACATTGCATGCACAGTCTTTGAGGAAGATAAGATTTTTTCCACTCACTTTACATGGAATGGGTATGGTCATATTTTTGTTTGGAAGTGGTTTCAGGAATTTTCAGCTGTGGAGATTCTTGAAGACGGAAGAAGCATGACTCTAGACGAAGTTGAAGCATTGAAGGAGCCACAAAAGACTTTGTGTCGCTTTCGGCGCGGCCCAAAGAAGCAAGCGTTGCAGACCTTTATGAAGTTCAAGTACCGCACGACCCACACATCAGAGTGGGCCGACGAAGAGTCCCTTCCAGGATTCCAGATGCTATTGGCGATCTCCCTCGACGCCATACAGTTCGGTACCAGTACCTCACTTTGAAAAGGAGGGGATGTCACATGACACATCCAACCCTATGTATCCGTGGATAAGCTAGAGCATGATCAAGGTTCAGTTTAGTCAAGTCAGTCTAGAATAGGAAGTGATCTGGCACTTATGTGAGTCTGTTCGCAGACCGTGCATGTCCAAACACTTAGATTAGATGCATATCCTCTGGTTGCACACAGCATGACCATCAGATTCCAGTCAGATCTCATCAGTAGCATTTTTACAATGCATAGACCTATTTTTCCTATTTTTGACATTTTTCACTTATTATTTTTAAGTGACTTTTGTTGGAAAGTAGGTAGGGCAATTTTGCTAAGTTTGTATAAATAAAAACCTAGCGCTAGCACTTTCTGGCAGAAGAGACAGTAGGAGCACCTTGCTCAATAGGCAACTTCTCAGCAAGACCGACCCCCGCAGTAGCCCTAGCGTTTTCAGCAGTCTGAAGAACTAGTGTTTTTGCATCAGATCAGCCTTGGCGTTTTGTGCACAGCAGATCAGCCCCGGCGTCATCACGATAGAACAGATCAGCCTATCGTTTTTCATTTGCAGAATAACCGGCGACAACAACAGATTTTCAGCCCTAGCGTTTTTGCATTCGCATCATACCCCAACGTTTTGCAGATTCACCGCGACGGAACATCAAGAAACCCCAGCGTTTTCAGTTTTCAGCCCTTAGACATAGCATAACAAGTCCCGAACCTCGTAGATCTCACCTTCCCGCAGCAGATCCTCGCCGCACGGTCAGATCCCGCATAGTTTGCAGTTTCAGTCCGGAGAACGCAGATTTCAGCATCTACGTTGTCACAAAGTGATGACGTGGCGGACAGCAGAAACCCTAATTTCTGCCAGAAACCCTAAAATTCCTGCAAACCCTAATTTTTGCCAAAAACCCTAAATTCCGGAAATCGCGGAGGCGGATTATTAAAAAAAAAAAAAAAAAGAGTCTCTAAGAGAGAGAGAGAACTGACTCTTTTTTTTTTTTTTTTTGGAAAATGATGAGCGACGCGAATTTTGCTTTTGCTTTTTAAAAAAAAAAAGAAGAAAAGAGTCTCTAAGAGAGAGAGAGAACTGATGCTTTTGATTTTAAAAGCTTTTGGGGCTCTGCTTTTGGGCATCCCTTGTAACCTTTAAATTAGTGGTGAGGGCCTCACTTCTCAGAGCATCTGGACGCAGAGTCTGAGAGTGAAACCCTAACCGCTCTCTTGTACTTTGATGATTGATTAATATAAAAAGAAATACTGAAAGGGGCGCCAGTCTTTGGGGCCAATATCTCTAGGCACGGAACTCCGCCGAGCCAATGCAAATCTATTGTGATCTGTGATTTGTTTTGAAGTGGTTATTTGGTGCTGTCGCGGTTGATTCTTGACTTGGAGTGTCCAAGTTTGTTACAGTGGTATCAGAGCACGGCCGATTTCTCTTCTACGGGAAATCCGATCCCCGAATTTTTTTCTGCGGCACCTATGGCTTCAGGCAATGATCAGTCGACTCCCTCTGCATTTGGAGATGCGGGCTGGGATCACAACGAAGATTCAGACAAAGAGTATGGCCCGCCTCGGCCTACTCAGGCGGAGCAAAGAGAGATGGAGCGTCGTCAATTGATTGGTGATGCAACAAAGATTATGCTCAATTTTGCCAAGGATCCGAAGATGGCAAAATATATGAACCAGACCTCTTTGGAAGAGGTACAGATGGAGTGGCAGAGAACCACAACACCACTCCCGAAACCCGCTTTCAAGAAACCTTCTGCCTCCAAGAAATATACGGAGAAGGAACTGGAGAACGTGGTTGATGCACGGATTGCTCAGCTTTTCGACGTGCAAAAGAAAGGCAAAAAGCACGGCAAAAAGCAGAACAAAGGTACTGACTTCCCGGGATATTTGGGTCGTCAGTCGACATTCGACAAAGCAAAGAAACGGAAGAAGCGTGTTCGATTTGAAGGAGTACCCAGTTCTTCTTCTTCTTCTTCTGACAGTTCTTCTAGCTCCTCGGATTAGAGCAAAGAAGACAGTAAAAAAAGCAAAAAGCGAAGCAAGACACAAAGCTTCGGAACGGGCAAGAAAAAGGCAAAGAAGGCTACATCTTGCCCAGAGACTGACAGTTCTACTGAGGACTCGTCTACAGACAGCTCAGATTCCGATGACGGAAAGTTTTATGCGAACAAGAAGAATTTTTACAAAGCCAACCAGTATGACTTTCTCGAAGATAAAAGCAAGAAAGTCCGAGAGTTTAAGGAAGGTGGCCACTCGATCAAGTTTGATACTTTTCAGGATACTCAGATGCTTCGAAGGCTTTGTCTTTTATACAGCAGTTTGACATCACTTTCGCGGGAGGACGCTATTCAGAGCACTCCAAGATTCGGAGAGCTGCCTCTTACTCTGAGGGGAATGCTCGTACTTGGTGGTCCACGCTTCTATTAAGCAAGACTGTGCCAGTTACATGGTTGAAATTCAAGAGGCTTTTTATTTCTTCTTGGTTGACTCAAGAGTTTGAGCGAGATATACGAGCTGCTTGGAACCATCTCCGGATTCTGGAGCTCTTTTCTACCCGCCTCTTCATTCAAGAAGATCTCGTTCAGAGAACAGATTGAGCGGTTTACCTTGGGTCTACCTACAGAGATCCGAGATCACTGCTTGGAACAGAAGTCGGCTTCTATTCAGGAATTGATGAGTCGTGCGAAGCGGGGCTTTGCCATTCACTCTGGTAGTCTGACCTACCCCACAGATGAGGCCATGACACAACGAGCCGAACAGACTTCTGGGAATGAAAGTAGAATGAAAGAGAGCAACCCAGAGAAAAAAAAAAAGGATGCACGACCCAAGATTACTCCTGAGGAGAGAGCTCGCTTCATCAGAGAGGGGAAGTGCTTTGGATGCGGGGAACATGGACATATTTCCGTGAAGTGCCCTGATAAGGCACAGAAAGAACAGAATGATAAAGACGACGACAGGTCTGAGAGTTCGAGAGCAGCTGAGGAATGTGGCAGAAAAGGCAGATAGAAAAGTAGAACTGGTACCACATGGTGTGGGACTTGCACCGAATCAAATGAATGAAAGTACAAACTTTGCCGTTTTTTTTGGGGCAAAGCGAAGGATCGGGAAGCTCTTTTGAAGGAGCCAAGGCAAACTTCTTTTCACTTGGAATTGGCGGCTCGATTTGGAACTACGCCCGACAGACTGACGCCACAGGCGGAGGTAGTTCGACTGGCACCCGGATGGGATGTTGCCATTACACCGAGCATTGGCAAACTTCGTTTGCAATGACAGGGGTGTTCAAGGCACGTGAGTGACGTTCTACTCGGGATCCCTTGGTACCACAAGAACTACGCCGTGGTTGACTACCGGGCCGAGAAAGCGACTTTGATAAATGAAGGGCTTAGAGATTGTACTTGATGAACTTCAGTTTTCTTACTCATTCTTTTGGGAGAACTGAACGATGGATAAAGGTTGAATATGTTTTGACCTGAAGAAAAGAACGCCAAGATTTTTTTTAATTTTTTTTTCTCCACGCTCATGCCGATTGCTTTTGAGAGGGCTTGAAGATCATACCATTGATGTGATATCTGGAAGCACGCCACCGAATCGGCCACCTTATCGTGTGAGCCGAGTACAGAATGAAAAGATTATGAACCCAGTGAAAGACCTCTTGGAAAAGGGTCTTGTCCAGCCTTGTACTTCACCGTATTGCTCTCCAGTGTTGTTGGTTTTGAAGAAAGACGGATCTTGGAGAATGTGCATCGATTATAGCACTCTCAACGAAATCACCATCAAGAACAGATTTTCGATTCCTAGGATCGATGATATACTCGACAGGTTACAGGGATCCTCGTGCTTTAGCAGGATTGACTTGAAGAGTGGATATCATCAGATCAGGATAGCACCAGGAGATGTCTACAAGACAGCTTTTCGGACGACTTTTGGGTTATTTGAGTTTTTGGTGATGCCTTTTGGCTTAACCAATGCTCCTGCGACATTTAACCGGATGATGGACAGGATTTTTCGAGAGTACAGGCTATTTGTTGGCACTTTCTTTGACGACATCATTGTTTTCTCGAAGAATGAGGCAGAACACAGAGATCATCTGCTTCAAGTCTTTCAGGCATTACGAGATCACACGTTAGTGATTAATGCAAAGAAAAGTGAATTTTTCCTACTAGAGATACACTTTTTGGGACACATTGTGTCAGCAGCAGGAGTGCAAATGAACCCGGCCAAGATAGAGACTATCCGTGATTGGCCCGATTTGAGGAATGTCCATGAAGTTAGAAGCTTCTTGGGATTGTGTTCGTACTACAGGCGGTTCATACGAAAGTTTGCAGAGGTTGCTTCCCCTTTGCATACCTTGACACAGAAAGGAGTACCTTTTTCGTGGGGACCCACAGAGGTGACTGCCTTTCGGACATTGAAAGAGAAATTGACTACGAGACCTATTTTGACTTTGCCGGAATTGCAGAAGTCATTTGAAGTATATTGTGATGCTTGTGGTCGTAGTCTAGGTGCGGTCTTGCTGCAAGAAGGCCATGTCATAGTTTACGAGAGCCGTTTGTTCTCTAGGCCGAAGATGACAGCAGAGATCTATGGGAAAGAGCTTTTGGCGGTTATCCATGCTCTTACTCAGTGGCGGCATTACCTACTCGGAGCGGATTTTACTGTCTTTATAGACCATTAGAGTTTGCGCTACTTCTTGTCACAGAAGCAGTTTTCGAAAAAGCAGATGCGGTGGGTGAACATCTTGTCACAGTTCCACTTCCAGATTGTCCATGTGCAGGGACAAGAATGTGGTGGCAGATGCTTTGTCTCGAAAACCGTTGGTTCTGGCTATTTCCGCGATTCATCATAGGAGCTTCGAGGATATGGTTGATCAGTGTGCCACAGATACAGATTTTGCAGATATTTTCACACGGATACGGGATGGGGAGACAATAGCTGGATACTCCCTTCGGGAAGGCTACTTGATGAAAAAGACTATGTTCTGCGTTACACAGCCGTTGAGGGAAAAGGTTATGATTGATTGCCACTGTCCACCTTTTACGGGTCACCGCGGCATTGCTACCACCATGAAAGGGGTAGAGAGAGATTTCTTTTGGCGGAGACTGAAGAAGGATGTGGAAGAGTTTGTGCGCAGTTGCTTGGTATGCCAGAAGGTCAAGTTTGACAGGCATAAGGCACAGGGATTGTTACAGCCTTTACCCATACCCACCCGCCCCTGGGAAAATATTGAAATGGATTTCATTTTTTTTTATCTCCCGAGAATACAGAATGATCACGATGATTTTCCGATTACATGGCACGCCTGAGACGATTGTCTCCGACAGAGACCCCAGATTTATGAGTTTGTTTTGGAAGGCAATTTGGGAGAACATTGGCACGCGGTTGCAGTTCTCGTCATCGTTCCACTTGCAGACTGACGGGCAATCTGAGATTGCCAATTCAGTGATTTTAGATTTATTGAAGTCTTGTATCTCGCATCAGAAGACTCAATGGGAAAAGAACTTACCTTTGGTGGAATTTGCCTACAAAAACACGATACACTCTTCGACGGGGAAGACGCCATGTGAGATTGTTGAAACTGCTGCGAAGGTTCCATCCTTCCTGAGCACGAAAGATTAGAAATTTGAAGCGGATGAATATTCGCGAGATTTGGATACGGCTTTTGCCAAGGTTCGCGAGACTTTGCAGGAGTCTCAAGAACGACAGAAAAAGGCAGCGGATCGCCATCGTCGCGACATGAAATTGAAGGAGGATGATTGGGTGCTCTTACTTTTGAGAAGACACGCCTAAGAAAGAAAAAGGGAAAGGAGAGGCTTTTTCCAAAGCTTAGTATGTGATACTACGGACCTTTCCAGATTACTGACAAGATAAATGATGTCTCCTTCCGATTGAAACTGCCAGATACTTGGAGGATTCACAATGCATTGCATGTGAGTCTCTTGAAACCTGTTAAGGGTGATGTGCCTGATGATGGGGAGCCTGATAAGCAACCCGAAGTGGAAGAAAACGAGGAGATCCTTGTTCCTGAATAGATTTTGGCACATAAGGATACGAAGAATAAGGGTAAAGTCCGAAGGCGGTTCTTGGTTAAGTTCAAGAATTATCCTGCACTTGATGCGAAGTGGATGGAGGAGGAGGACCTAGCAGATACTCCTCAGATTGTGAAACTTTACCTCGATGCTTTTGGTTTAGCATAGTCTACTCCAAACGGAACCCAGAATTCAGCTTGGCCGGAGATCTGGTGCAATGGGATGCACAAGAGGGGAGTCACCCCACTCCTTTGTCAACAGATGCCTTGATTTTGATACTAAAGTCACTGATGTCTCTTTGAGCTTCAGGGATACTGAGAGCTGACAGTATTCTGCTGGATGACTTTATGAAATGGAATTCCTGATTATGATACTGATTTGTTCTTGACTTCTTGTGAGTGCAGGAACTGATAGCCGAAATGACTGCAGCATTTTGGTCTGATTGATCTCGAATAGACATGGTTGCAATAGGGGTTAGTCAATCGGACATCGATGAGGTCGCGATTGGACCTAGATGTGATTGCTAGCTACATTGCCGATAAATCATGGTCTAAGATCCGAATGAATGTTGAATGTCATGTGATGTCCTGTGATGTCCTGTGATGTCGTGTGATGTGACTGTCGATTCTGTACATGTGCTAGATGTGCGTTCCTAGTACGTAGGTACTAACAGTCAGTGTCTGCTAAGACGGTTTATGGCTTTTGTCGGTTTTGCAGGCGTAATCGCGGTCGATTACAATGCTTTCAAGAGGGGGGTATGTCACAAAGTGATGACGTGGCGGACAGCAGAAACCCTAATTTCTGCCAGAAACCCTAAAATTCCTGCAAACCCTAATTTTTGCCAAAAACCCTAAATTCCGGAAATCGCGGAGGCGGATTATTTTTTTTTAATTTTTTTATTTTTTATTTTTGGAAAATGATGAGCGACGCGAATTTTGCTTTTGCTTTTAAAAAAAAAAAAAAGAAAAGAGTCTCTAAGAGAGAGAGAGAACTGATGCTTTTGATTTTAAAAGCTTTTGCGGCTCTGCTTTTGGGCATCCCTTGTAACCTTTAAATTAGTGGTGAGGGCCTCACTTCTCAGAGCATCTGGACGCAGAGTCTGAGAGTGAAACCCTAACCGCTCTCTTGTACTTTGACGATTGATTAATATAAAAAGAAATACCGAAAGGGGCGCCAGTCTTTGGGGCTAATATCTCTAGGCACGGAACTCCGCCGGGCCAGTGCAAATCTATTGTGATCTGTGATTTGTTTTGAAGTGGTTATTTGGTGCTGTCGCGGTTGATTCTTGACTTGGAGTGTCCAAGTTTGTTACATACGTTTTCAGCGCGTCGTCGTCGCCATCGACATCGTCTCCGACACAGAGTCAGAATTCAGCAGAGAAAGATTTGCAGATTTCAGCCCGCCGTCTCGTCGTCGTCGTCCTCATCGTCGGCAAGTCCAAGCATTGCAGAGATTTGTGCAATCATAAGTAGACCGCTCTCGCCATAGAGAGTGGGGCCTTCGGAGGAGGGTTTGACAACTTCCGGGTGTCGTATTCTCTTCTCTCTCTATCTCTCAGTCTCATGCACTTCCATTCACAATGTCCATTCACTTTGTTTGTGTCCATTGCACTCTCACTAAAGGAACGGGAGGCTCTCCCTTCCGTAAGTAAAAGGAACCCTTGAGCACAGTTCGGAGCACTCATCTTGAGCAAAGTTCAACATTCATTCCGCTGCACCTTACAGTAACTAAAGTAGATTGTTACAGGCTTGGACATTCCAAGCGAGAAATCAATAGCAACACATGAACAGAAACTTCAAAATCACTGAACTGAGAGAGAGAGAGAGAGAGAGAGAGAGAGAGAGAGAGAGAGAGAGAGAGAGAGTCGACACGACACGACGGAGTTCCGCGCCCAGAAGCATTGGCTTTAAAGATTGGCTCCTCTTTTGGTATTCTTTATTTATTGATCTCAACATGGTACAACTCCCGAGGGTCCTCTGCTCTCAGACTCTGCATCCAAATGCTCTGCAGAGTGAGGCCTCAAGGGCTCTTTTATTGTTACAAGGGATGCGCCAAAAGCAGAGCCATAAAAGCAATCAGTTCAAAAGCATTTCCCCCAAGAGCACCTGCTCTTAGAAGCTAGCGCTGGAGACTCCCAAAGCTGCCAGCGTAATTCTCGAAAATCCGTATAGCCTACCACGTCAGCTGTAACAGACTTGGACTGTTAACAGACTTGGACACTCCAAGTCAAGAATCTACCGTGGCAGCACCAAATAACCACTTCAATACAATTCACAGTTCACAATTTATTCGACACTGGCCCGATGGAGTTCCGTGCCTAGAGATATTGGCCCCAAAGACTGGCGCCCCTTTCGGTATGTCTTTTTGTATCTTAGTTCAAAGTACAAGAGTGCAGGCAGGCGCTCACACTGGGACTCTGCGTCGAGATGCTCTGAGTTGTGAGAAGCCCTCCCAGCTTATTTAAAGGTACAAGGGATGCCAAAAGCAGAGCCCCAAAAGCTGGAAACTAAAGGCCCAAAAGCTTTGTAAAAAATAAAGCAAGAGTTTCTCTTTCTCGCTCTCTCTCTCTCTCTCTCTCGCTTAATTAAAATAAAGCAAAGAGGCTTTCAAAATAAAGCGCTCCCTTTCTCTCTCTATTCAACTTGCATTGAATAAATCAAAAGCCAAACGTTTAACGCGAGCAGCCCTGCATAGAGAAAGATAAAGCAAACGCTGCTTTCCTGCTGCCGCAAAACAACAGGCCACGTGTCAGCTTGTCCCGCGATTTTCGCTGCAGCCAGCAGGTAGCCGCCACGTCATCATTTCCCGCGTGTGTGTCCAGTGGGCAGCCACGCCAAACTGTGGGCACACCAAGAAGAGCCACGTCATCAGATTGTGACATACCCCCCTCTTGAAAGCATTGTAATCACCCTCGATTACGCCTGCAAAACAGACAGAGGCCATAAACCGTCTTAGCAGACATTGACTGTTAGTACTACGCACTAGGAACACACATCTAGCACATTTACCAATTGACAGTCACATCACGCGACATCACAGGACATCGCTCGACATCACAGGACATCACATGACATTCAACATTCATTCGGATCTTAGCCCATGATTTATTGGCAATGTAGCTAGCAGTCACATCTAGATCCACTCAGGACCTCATCGATGCCCGATTGATTAACCCCTATTGCAACCATGTCTATTCGAGATCAATTAGACCAAAATGCTGCAGTCATTTCGTCTATTAGTTCCCTCACTTAAAAACAACTCAAGAACAAATCAGTTTCATATTCAGGAATTCCATTTCATAAAGTCATACAACAGAATACTGTCAGCTCTGGAGTCTCAGTATCCCTGAAGCTCAAAGAGACATTAGTGACTCTAGAATTCTAAAAATCAAGGCATATGTTGACAAAGGAGCGGAGTAACTCCCCTCTTGTGCATCCCACTGCACCAGATCTGCGGCCAAGTTGAATTCTGGGTTCCATTTGGAGTAGACTATGCTAAACCAAAAGCTTCAAGGTAAAGTTTCACAATCTGAGGAGTATCTGCTAGGTCCTCCTTCTCACTTCGCATCCAATGCAGGATAGTTCTTGAATTTAACCAAGAACCGCCTTCTTACTTTACCCTTATTCTTTGTGTCCTTATGTGCCAAAATCTGTTCAGGAACAAGGATCTCCTCGTTTTCCTCCACTTCGGGTTGTTTATCGGGCTCCCCATCGTCAAGCACATCACCTTTGAAAGGTTTCAAGAGACTCACATGAAATGCATTGTGAATCCTCCAAGTGTCAGGCAGTTTCAGTCGGGGGACATCATTGATCTTTTCAGAGATCTAGAAAGGTCCGTAGTATCGCATACTAAGCTTTGGAAAAAGCCTCTCCTTTCCCTTCTTCTTTCTCAGGCGTGCCTTCTCAAAACGTAAGAGCACCCAATCATCCTCCTTTAATTTCAAATCGTGATGATGGCGATCCGCTGCCTTTTTCTGTCGTTCTTGAGATTTCTGCAAAGCCTCGTGGACTTTGGCAAAAGCCGTGTCTAAGTCACGCGTACACTTATCAGCTTCAAAAATCTTATCTTTCGTGCTTAGGAAGGGTGGAACCTTCGCAGCACCTTCAACAATCTCAAATGGCGCCTTCCCCGTCGAAGAGTGTATCGTGTTACTGTAGGTAAATTCCACCAAAGGTAGATACTTTTTCCATTGAGTCTTCTGATTTGAGATGTAAGACTTCAATAAATCTAAAATCATTGAATTGGCAATCTCAGATTGCTCGTCAGTCTGCGGGTGGAAAGATGACGAGAACTGCAACCGCGTGCCAATGTTCTCCCAAATTGCCTTCCAAAACAAACTCATAAATCTGGGGTCCCTGTCGAAGATAATCATCTCAGGCATGCCATGTAATCTGAAAATCTGGGCCACAAACAGTCTCGCTAAGTGATGCGGCTTGACTGTTTTCTTCACTGAAATGAAATGAGCCTGTTTGCTAAATCTGTCAATAACAATCCAAATACCATCGTGACCACTCTGTGTTCTCGGGAGATCAAAAATGAAATCCATCGCAATACTTTCCCAGGGGCGGGTGGGTATGGGCAAAGGTTGTAACAATCCCCGTGCTTTATGCCTGTCAAACTTGACCTTCTGGCATACCAAGCAACTGTGCACAAACTCTTCCACATCCTTCATGAGTCTCGGCCAAAAGAAATATCTCTCTACCCCTTTCATGGTGGTAGCAATGCCGCGGTTACCTGTAAAAGGTGGACAGTGGCATTCAATCATAACCTTTTCCCTCAACGGTTGTGTAACGCACAACATGGTTTTCCTCATCAAGTAGCCATCCCGTATGGAAGCTACTGTCTTCCCATCCCGTATCCGTGTGAAAACGTCTGGAAAATCTGGATCTGTGGCATACTGGTCGACCATATCCTCGAAGCTCCTATGATGTATCGTAGAAATAGCCAGAACCAACGGCTTCCGAGACAAAGCATCTGCCACCAAATTCTTATGTCCTTGAACATGGACAATCTGGAAGGGAAACTGTGACAAGATGTTCGCCCACCGCATCTGCTTTTCCGATAGCTGCTTCTGTGACAAGAAGTAGTGTAAACTCTGATGGTCTGTGAAGACAGTAAAATCTGCTCCGAGTAGGTAGTGCCGCCACTGAGTAACCGCCAAAAGCTCTTTCTCATAAATGTGTGCTGTCAATTCCGGCCTTGAGAACAATCGGCTCTCGTAAGCAATGACATGGCCTTCTTGCATTAAGACCGCACCCAGACTACGACCACAAGCATCACAATATTCTGCAAGTCCGGCAAAGTCAAAACTGGTCCCGTAGTCAATTTCTCTTTCAAAGTCTAAAAGGCAGTTACCTCTGTGGGTCCCCACGAGAAAGGGACTCCTTTCTGTGTCAAGATATGCAAAGGGGAAGCAACCTCTGCAAACTTTCGAATGAACCGCCTACAATACGAACACAGTCCCAAGAAGCTTCTAACTTCATGGACATTCTTCAAATCGGGCCAATCACGGATAGTCTCTATCTTGGTCGGATCCATTTGCACTCCTGCTGCTAAGACAATGTGTCCCAAAAAGTGTATCTCTGGTAGGAAATATTCACTTTTTTTTGCATTAATCACTAACTTGTGATCTCGGAATGCTTGAAAGACCTGAAGCAGATGATCTCTATGTTCTGCCTCATTCTTGGAGAAAACAATGATATCGTCAAAGAAAGTGCCAACAAATAGCCTATACTCTCGAAAAATCGTGTCCATCATCCGGTTAAATGTCGCAGGAGTATTGGTTAGGCCAAAAGGCATCACCAAAAACTCAAGTCACCCAAAAATCATCCAAAAGGTTGTCTTGTAGACATCTCCCGGTCCGATTCTGAGCTGAAGATATCCACTCTTCAAATGAATCCTGCTAAAACACGAGGATCCCTGTAATCTGTCGAGTATATCATCGATCCTAGGAATCGAAAATCCGTTCTTGATGATAATTTTGTTGAGAGCTCTATAAACGATGCACATTCTCCACGATCCGTCTTTCTTCAAAACCAACAACATTGGAGAGCAATACGGTGAAGTACTACGCTGGACAAGACCCTTTGGCAAGAGGTCTTTCACTTGGTTCATAATCTCTTCGTTCTGTGCTCAGCTCACACGGTAAGATGGCTGGTTCGGTGGCATGCTTCCAGGAATCAGATCAATGGTATGATCTTCAGGACGAGCAGGTGGTAACTCGTCTGGCAAGCCCTCTGAGAAGCAATCGGCATGAGAGTGGAGAAAATCTTGGCGTTGTTTATCGAGTTCAGACATATTTGTACTATCCTCATCACTTAACTCTTTCATAAAGATCGAGTAAACAAACAAACTGGATTTCATTAATTTAGAAATGGCCAAAGCTGATACAATAGGGACAGACTCGCCCTTCAGTTTTATATCAAGTACAATGGTTCTACCCTTCTCTGTAGTCAATGTTGCTTTCCTCGCCTGATAGTCGACCACGGCATTGTTCTTGTGGTACTAGGGAATTTCCAAGAGAACATCACAACCTTCCAAAGGCATTATGTAAAAGTCCTCATGCCCCAAATACCCTTGACAATGCAACTGAAGTTTGCCAATGATACGTGTAATGGCTACGTCCCTGTCGGGTGCCGCTAGAACTGCCTCCGCAAGTGGTCCCATCCGATGGGGAGTGATCTTGAGCTGCGCCGCCAATTCCGGTGAAATGAAGTTGGCCTTGGCTTCTTCATCAAAGAAGAGCAAGGCCGCTTGGTCTTTCACTTTGCCCCAAGCTCGGCAAAGTTTTGTACTTTTGTCCAACGTGCTGGGATCGGTACCCACACAATCTAGAACTAGTCTTGTTTTCATCTTGCCTTTTCTTCCACGTTCCCTAGCTGCTCTCGAACTCTCAGGCCTTTCATCGTCCTTGTCGTTCTGTTCTTTCTGTGCCTTTTTAGGGCACTTCGCGGAGATATGTCCAGGTTCCCCGCATCCAAAGCACTTCCCCTCCCTGATGAAGTTAGCTCTTTCCTGAGGAGTAAGCTTGGGTCGTGCATCTTTCTTTTCTGAGTTGCTCTTTTTCTTTCTACTTTCATTTGTCGAAGTCTATTCAACTCTTTGTGTCATGATCTCATCGGTGGGATCAGACCGTTTCGCATGACTCATCAACTTCTGAATAGAAGCTAACTTTTGTTCCAAGCAGTGATCTCGGATCTCTGTAGGTAGACCCAAGGTAAACCGCTCAATTTGTTCCTTGAACGTGATCTTCTTGAATGAAGAGGCGGGTAGAAAAGAGCTCTAGAATCTCTCTCAATAAGCGTCCACTGTATCTTTCTTGGTCACTCAAAGATGGTTCCAAGCAGTTCGTATATCCCGTTCATACTCTCGAGTCAACTAAGAAGAATAAAAAGCCTCTTGAATTTCAGTCATTTAATTGGCGCAGTCTTGCTTAATAGAAGTGTGGACCACCAAGTTCGAGCATTCCCCTTAAAGTAAGAGGCAGCTCTCCGAATCTTAGAGTGCTCTGAGTAACGTCCTCCCGCAAAAGCGATGTCAAATTGCTGTACACAAGACAAAGCCTTCGAAGCATCTCTATATTCCTAAAACGTGTCAAATTTAATTGACTGTCCACCTTCTTTAAACTCTTGGACTTTCTTGCTTTTGTCTTCCAAAAAGTCATATTGGTTGGCTTTGTAAAAATTCTTCTTCTTTGCATAAAAGTTGTTGTCGTCAGAGTCTGAACTGTCTGTAGACGAGTCCTCTGTAGAACTGTCACTCACTGGGCAAGATTTAGACTTCTTTGCCTTTTTCTTGCCCTTCCGAAGTGTTGTTTCTTGCTTCGCTTTTTGCCTTTTCGGTCTTCTTCGCTCGAGTCAGATGAGCTAGAAGAACTGTCAGAAGAAGAAGGAGAAGAAGAACTGGGTACTCCTTCAAATCGAACACGCTTCTTCTGTTTCTTTGCGTTTTCAAATGTCGACTGACGACCCAAATAACCTGGGAAGTCAGTGCCTTTCTTTTGCTTTTTGGCGTGCTTTTTAGCTTTGTTCTGCGCGTCAAAAAACTAAGCAATCCGTGCATCAACCACCTCTTCTAATTCCTTCTTTGTATACTTCTTGTGAGCAGAAGGTTTCTTGAGAGCGGGTTTTGGGGATGGTGTTGTGGTTAAGAAAACCACCTGGAAAGAAGTCTCGCTCATATATTTTACAAATTTTGGATCTTTCGCAAAATTGAGCATCATCTTTGTTGCATCGCCGATCAATTGACGACACTCCATCTCTCGACGCTCCACCTGAGTAGGCCGAGGCGGGCCATACTCCTTGCCGGAATCTTCGTTGTGATCCCTTCCCGCATCTCCGGATGTAGAGGAAGTCGACTGATCTTTGCTTGAAACCATAGGTGCCGCGGAAAAAAATTTGGGATGGGATTTCCCGTAGAAGAGAAATCGGCCGTGCTCTGATACCACTATAATAGACTTGGACACTCCAAGTCAAGAATCTACCGCGACAGCACCAAATAACCACTTCAATACAGTTCACAGTTCACAATTTATTCAACACTGGCCCGACGCAGTTTCGTGCCTAGAGATATTGGCCCCAAAGATTGGCGGCCCTTTAGGTATTTCTTTTTGTATTAATCTGAGTTCAAAGTACAAGAGTGCGGGCATGTGCTCACACTCAGACTCTGCGTCCAGATGCTCGGAGTTGTGAGAAGCCCTGCCAGCTTATCTAAAGGTACAAGGGATGCCAAAAGCAAAGCCCCAAAAGCTGGAAACTAAAAGCCCAAAAGCTTTATAAAAAATAAAGCAAGAGTGTCTCTCTCTCTCTCTCTCTCTCTCTCTCTCACACCTTTTTATGACACAGACCAGCTATCCAAAAATGACCCCTTTGCTGACCTATGTACAGACATTGCAATATATGCACAAGAGGGAGCAGTTGTCCTTCTTGGGGATTTGAATGCCCGGATTGGAAACACACAGGTACAATTGACAGACCATTCAATGCATCCTGCGGATAAGAATGGGGAACTTATACTTGGTTCTATGTGGGATAGATGTTCAAGTGATAACATCATGAATGCACAGGGTCAGCCATGATAAGTATGATGAACTCAATGCAGCTTGTAGCCATGAATGGTGCGGATAAGTTCGTACACTCTGGATCATACACTTTCTACACGGCAAATCATGGGAGGAGTACAAATGATTATGCCTTGGTGAGATACGATGCATTGGAATTGGTCCATAGTTTTGAAGTGGGTAGCAGGCTACCAACCTCCGACCATACCCCAATTCATATATGCCTACACGTGCCCAGTATGCCTATTGTCAACACAATGAATACACCAAATTGGTCATACAAAATGCAACTCACGAAGAAAGAGGACTATGCTAGTCTCTTAGATAGCTTACTGTTTAACCGGAACATGCCTTGTGACATTGAAGAGACGTGGAAGATCTTCCGACATGCAATGGAGGAAGCGGCAAAAATTACTATGGGCAAGTATCAAAATGGTAAACAGACCAGGAAGGGTTTACCTCATAATCCTTGGTTTGATGCAGAATGCAAGGAGGCCAAACGCAAGATGAGAGGCTTAGCACAACACTCAACTGAATGGGAATGGGCTTCTAGAGAATACAATACACTCAAGAGGAAAAAGAGACGCGTGTATGAACTCTCAAAAGAACAACAAGACCTCAGCAGGTTCAAGAAAGAGCCAAAGAAGGCTTGGCGTAACATGAAGGGGAAGAAAGGGGATGTGATGGGAGATTTCAGCCTAAATGAAATGTATGCTTATGTACAAACTTTGTATGCCCCGTCGGGGACTCAAGAGGCGATATACACAGGGGCTCATGCCGAACATCCAAAACCCATCACCTTCCAGGCAGTCATTAAAGGCCTCAAAAGCCTGGCGAATGGGAAAGCAGCTGACACATTACATCTTACCTCTGAAATGTTGAAATGGTCAGGTATTGAGGCTAAGAAATGGATACACCATATGATGAATCAAGCAATCAACCAATACTTACCCCAAGATTGGCAAGAAAACTGGGTGAAAGAGCTATTTAAAGGAGGTGACCGCAATTTTCTCACTAATTATCGCACCATCATGGTGAGCTCATGTATAGCAAAACTATTTGGAAGCATTATTGAGAAAGATCTTAGCACATGGGCTGAAAATAACGGGAAACGTGCCATTGGACAAGCAGGATTTAGAGCCCGCCACAGCACGATAGACCACCTTATCACACTCCGGGTCTTGATGGATGAAACCAGGCTAAAAGGCAAAACCCTGTATTGTTGTTTTGTGGACTTCACGAAAGCGTTTGACACAGTACCCCGTCAAGGGCTATGGTCACGTATGGAAACTCTGGGAGTTCCTATGCATCTCAGGGCAGCAGTGGGACGTCTCTACCAAGAGGTCAGATGTAAACTCAAGACAAACACAGGTTTCTCACAAGAGTTCAGGAGCACTATGGGAGTTAAACAAGGATGCCCTTTGTCACCTACGCTTTTTGGACTATGCATAGATGAGCTTGATGATTTCATTAACAAGGCTATGGGAGAGGAGGGAGATCACCCTAGCATTGGTACTTTCATGCTTCTGCTCCTCATATATGCCGACGATGTGGTTCTCTTTGCCTACAAGGCACTCCTTCTACAGAAACTTTTGGATGCAGTACATGCATTTTGCAATGCAACGGGCTTGTCAGTCAATGTAGCCAAAACAAAGGTTATGTCAATCCACACATGTAGAAATGAGAATCAACCCATCATCACGTATGACGGGCAAGCACTCCAAGCGGTTGAGAGGTTCAAGTACTTGGGCATCTATGTACCTTCAAACCATGCATGGGAAAGTAGCGCGCAAAACAGAATTGATGCAAGACAAGCGAAATACTATGAATTTGAGAACATGTGCAAGCAAAGTGTCACAAGGCGATGGGAAATCAAGTCTCTAGCATTTGATGTATGCGTGGTCTAAACAATACTTTACGGTGTAGAGGTATGGGGGGGGAGTATCCCCGCTAGCACTTGGAATGACATTGAAAAGATACAGAAAAAATTCCTATGTAGACACATGGGGATCAAAACTACCACCCCATACTCAGTGATGCTTTTGGAGACAGGAAAGAGACCCTTGGAAATGCAAGCCTTATAGAGGGTACACAGATACCTCATGAAAGTTAAGATGATGCCGGAGAGCCGTCTACCCCACATAGCATGGCAAGCCGGATGTAAACCGCAAAAGAATTACAAGAGTAAATTTCTCACATCCAGTCTCGTAGAAGACATACGGAAATGGTTCTCTAGATGGAATGTCGGAGACCATGTGGACATGCACATAGAGGAAGGCACTGAACATGAGCATGGGCTGAATTTTGAGAGAAGCATACTTGAAGCCCTACACACTAGATGGAGTACAGCAGTACACAGGTCCAAATTTGAATACTACGGCAAACACATCAATACACGATATTGGGAGACCTACAAGACTGGGGACACCCAGATGCATATCAGGACACCTATGTCCCACCGGGCAAGACGGGCCATTACTTTGATGCGGACGCGATCACACATGCTCAAGATTGAAACGGGAGGGTGGCTGAATATCAAGGAAAATAGAAACACATGCACACAATGCAATTTAAACAAAGTGGAAAGCGAGGCCCATGTCACCATCGAGTGCCCAGCATACGCACACATCCGTGCTGATTTCCCATTGCTATTGCAAGGAGATGTCACCTTTGAGGAGCTTCTCTCTCGGACACACCCCTCCCCAGTAGCTTTAGGCATCTACTTTGCCAAAGTATTGGATCATCACACAATACTAACACACAAGAAAGCTACTAGCCCACCACCCCCTCTACACACATGAGGGGAGCTTCTTGTAGATTTTAATTTTTTTGTGGTCCCATGGGTCATTTTGGCCCCCCGAGCACGTAAATACAACATCATCATCATCTCTCTCTCTCTCGATTAATTAAAATAAAGCAAAGAGGCTTTCAAAATAAAGCGCTCCCTCTCTCTCTCTATTCAACTTGCGTTGAATAAAGCAAAAGCCAAACGTTAAACATGAGCAGCCCTGCGTAGAGAAAAATAAAGCAAACGCTACTTTCTTGTTGCCGCAAAACGCGGAGATCTGTACAGCAGGACATGTGTCAGCTTGTCCCGCGATTTTCGCTGCAGCCAGCAGGCAGCCGCCACATCATCATTTCCCGTGTGTGTGTCCAATGGGCAGCCACGCCAAACTGTGGGCACACCAAGGGCAGCCACGTCATCAAATTGTGACATCAGCATGCGTACGATCTGCCACTCCAGCATGCCAGTGTATTTACGAAAATTCCTTTCAAGGTTCAAGCTTTTGTCTTTAGGGTTTCGGGCCCTCGGCTGGTGCTTCAAAAGTTCCTTAGTTATCTTTTAGGGTTTCTCTTGTTCACTCAACCATTTCTCTTCCAGTTGGTCATGCCACGTCATCACTTTGTGACATACCCCCCTCTTGAAAGAATTGTAATCGCCCTCGATTACGTTTGCAAAATCAAACATAAGCAAGAAACTAGTTCAATAGACACTGACTCTAAGCACTGACACACTAGACAACTCATATCCAGCACTTGCACAAAGATGACAGTCACTGAACATTCAAATCACATTCACATCACATCCTCCAGCGAGATATCGGATCATGACCGATCAGCAAGGTGTCTAGCAATCACACCTAGATTTGTCCCAGATCTCCACAGATGTCTCGATTGACTAATTCTTATTGCTATCATGTCCATCTTATCTCTTTGGAATCACAAAGACCGAAATGTTGCTGTTATTCATCTTTCAAAAAGGGGTGCCAGTCTTTGGGGCCAATGAATGTGGCATGGAACTCCGCTGTGCTCTATGTGTGTGTGTGTGTATGTGTGTGTGTGTGTGTGTGTTCGTGTGTTGCTATTGATTTCTCGCTTGGAGTGTCCAAGCCTATTACAGTGGTATTAGAGCTCAAAAAGATTCTTCTTCTATGGAGGATCCTATCCTTTTTAGTGCACACGCAGGTTTTTGTGCAAGAATCTTTGTGCGCCGACCCCGGGCTTATTAGTCACTCCCACCCTTCGTCCATCGCGCATCAGGCGTGCTCCCGTTTTCACGGCTCTTTCTTAAAGGGCATAAGCCATAAAGAACCCCAGATTACACATGGGTTCTTGCAGAGAATCTGACAGAAACAACACCTCTCTGGGGGGAGGCGAAGAAAAGTTGAAATCCGGTGCGGGAATTGTAGAAAAGACTGAAGATTTGGACAAATTCTTGGCGAAAAAGTTTGTCAGAGCGGAATACAAACGTCAATTGCAGGTTGACACATGTGTGAAAAGATTGATTAAGTACTCCAAAGACCCAAGATTTGCGAAACACCTGAAGAATTAATCGATTGATGAGATTCACTCGCAATGGCTTGAGGCCATTGATTCCTCTTTCAGGTTAGGAGGAAACCTGAAAGGACAGAGGATGCAGAAAAGGAGAAGTTACACCCGCAAAAAGAGCTGGACAGAGCTCTTGACCAGAAGACAAGCCAAAGAGTTCCAAAGCAGCCGAAGAGCGCCGAAGAAACGGAAAGACGAAAGCAGGATTGGTGCCAGACTGTGTGGGGACCGACCCTCATTAGATGGATGAAAGTACTAAAATTTGCAGAGTGTGAGGCAAAGTGCGAGACCAAGAAGATTTTATTTTCTTCGATGGAGGAGCCAAGGCCAACTTTATCTCAACTGAATTGGTGTCTCGACTTGGTCTTACGCCCTAGGAAATGGGGCCACAGGCCGGGATGTTGCCATTACACCTGTCCTTCGCAAACTACGTTTGCAATGTCAGGGGTATTAAGGGCACGAGGACTTCTACATCATGCCTTTGGAAAGGTGTGACGTCGTCCTAGGTGTGACATTGAGATGCCCTCTCACATCTCAATGACCGCTCCACTTATGAGCCTTGCCTTAACATCCCTTTTGCCTTCTTAGCTTCCCTTCTTTCCTCTATCACACTCCGCTACTCCTCCCTCCCCTCTATTGAACGCAACTTTATTCTCTCCCCCCTTAACAAACCCCCTAAACCTTGTCCTATCTATTTCATCCCTAAACTTCATAAACCATCCATCGTCTCTCGACCGATATGTTCCTATAAAGGTTACCTCTTTGAGAAAGCCTCTATTTGGCTCCATTCTGAGCTCTATCCATTCCTCCTTTGCCAAAAGCAACACCTACAAAGCTCCCTCACCCTAATCCAAGACTTAGACAAACTCCCCCTTCCACCTAACACCCTCCTTTTTACTTTTGACGTAGAAGCCCTATACCCTAGTATCCCCATCATTCAAGGCCTCACCGCACTCAAATCTACCATCTCTCATGTTTTTGACCCTCACAAAACCCATTTTATCCTCTCCCTTGCCTCCCTTATCCTATCCCATCATTACATCACTTTTAAAGGAAAATTTTGGAAACAAACTAAAGGCACCGCCATGGGCTCAAACTTTGCCGTGGTATATGCTTGTCTCTTCCTCTGTCATTTGGAAACCTCTTGCCCCCTCTTACTCAACCCTAATCTCCTCTATTTCAAACATTATGTTGATGATGCTTTTGGATTATGGACGGGATCCCGTAATACCCTTACCCATCTCTTAAACTGTTATGGTGAACCTCTTCAAGAGCACATTAAAATTTCCAGTACCATCTCCCATACCCATGCCCTTATCCTTGACATTGAATTCTTTAAAGGTACCCGCTTCACTTCATCTAGCCTCTTGGACTCCCACTGCTATCAAAAACCTTTGAATGCCTACAACTACATCCCTTGGATCTCATGGCACCCTACCCATCAAAAGGTTGCCTTCATTATCTCAGAGCTCAAAAGGTATATTATTCGGGAATCAACCATGAAGGGATACCTCCACCTCCGCAACCTTTTCTACCTACGCCTTCGGGCTAAGGGCTACCCAACCAACTTTCTTCTAAAAGTTTTTTGCAAAGCCTCTCACCTCAATCGCACTTCACTCCTCTTACCATCGCCCAAAATAACAAAAAATCCACCCACTGTGCTCAAAATTCCCTTCACACCCACCACTAGAAAAATGCTTCCCTCCCAATGTATTAGCAATCCCATTGCTAAAGCCTGCCAACTCAATGCCAATCTTTCCCACCTCCCTAGACCTACCATTTGCTAGACCTCCGGACCCAATATTCATAGCCTTCTTGTACATAGCGTACACCCCCCTTGATACAAACTTTTTTACCCCACTCTTTATGCCTTCCACACCACCCCTACCCACTCTATTGGCTTCCTAAAAATTCTCCATTTGTCAGTTTTCCTTACATCTTTTCCCTTCATTTTACCCTCTCTCTCTCTCTCTCTCTCTCTCTCTCTCTCTCTCTCTCTCTCTCTCTCTCTGTGTCAAAATTTTGGAGACATTTGAACCCCTCCCCTAGTCTTACCTTTTAGACTCTTTTTATGTCACCTTCATAAAGGTCTAACCACTTTAATTTTGGCATATTGTCCTTCTCACCTAAAGTAGCCTCTCTTTCTCATTTCTATCCCACCCTCTTATTTCCAAAAAATTCCTCTCTCAAACTTTGTACCCTGGTACCTTGGATTTTGACCTACACCTAAAATCACCTTAACTCTTCTTAACTCCTCTCCCTGTACCTCATCTTAAATTCCACTCCTCTCCATGTACCATAGTACCCAGTTTTAAATTTCACTCCTCTCCATGTACCTTGGTACCCAGTCTTTAATTCCACTCTTTTCAAAAATATTGTTAGCTATCAAAAAAAATCTCAACCAAGCACCCTTTATAAACCCCTACCTTCCCCTCCTCCCTTACAAACACACTTTGCAAGCAACACCACCACTGATGAGCTCTTAAGAGCGAAACGCGTTTGGTGGTACTCCTCTCCCCTCTATTATTACCAGCTTTTGTTGACACCCATCATGTTTTTTGCTAAATCCTATGGAGTCGTTTCGCACGCTTGAGTTATTTGTTATCTTTTGAAAAAGGTCGATTATAGGGCAAGGAAGGCCATCTTGAAGAATGAGGAGGACAAAGAGATTGTATTTGTCACGTGCACATCTAGCCCTATGTGTATGTGGACAAGCTACTTCATGACATGGATTCAGTTCAGTTAGCTTAGGACGTGTTCTGGCACTTTTGTGAGTTTGTTCGCAGACCGTGCATGTCCAGACACTTAGAGTAGATGCATATCCTCCGGTTGCACACAGCATGATCATCAGATGACCATCAGAACCCATCACATTTTTACAGTGCATAGACCTATTTTCCCTATTTTAGCCAATTTTCACTTATTATTTTAAGTGACTTTTGTTGGGAACTGGGTAGGGGCAATTTAGCAAGCCAAGTATATAGCTAGCACTTTCTGGCAGAAGAGGTAGCAAGGACGAGACATCCGACAGTGCACCTTCTCAGCAAGACACCACCCCCCCCCCCCCCCCCCCCCCCGCAGTTTACCTAGCGTTTTCTGCATGCAGACCCCAGATCAAGCCTAGCGTTTTTCATGAAGACAGCCTGGCGTTTTGCATTGCATATCAGCCCCGGCGGTGGCAGAGTCCTGCATCCAGCATAGCGTTTTTGCATCAAGCATTAGTTCAGCCCAGTGTTTTTGATTTGTAGATCAGCCTCGGCGTTTGGCAGATCTAAGGCGTCAGATCAGCCCATTGAACTAGCGTTTTCAGTTTTCAGCATTGTGAGTCCGCCATAGAGCCCCCAAACCTCGCAGATCTCACCCTCGTGCAGCAGTTCCTCGTCGCACGGTTAGATCAGCCGAAGTTTGCAGTCTCACCCCGGAAAACGCAGATTTCAGCATCTGCGTTTTCAGCGTGTCATCGTCGCATCGTCGTCACCGACGTAGAGTCAAAATTCAGCAGATAAAGATTTGCAGATTTCAGCCCTTAACGTTTTCAGATTTCAGCCCGTCTCGTCGTCGTCCTCATCGTCGGCAAGTCCATTGCATTGTAGAGATTTGTGAATCAATAGTGGACTGCTCTCGCCATAGAGAGTGGGGCCTTCGGAGGAGGGTTTGACAACATTCTGGTGTCGTATTCTTCTCTATCTATCTCTCAGTCTCCGTACCTTCATTCACACTGTTTACCACTTTGTTGTGATCACTTGCACTCTCTCACTAAAGGAATGGAAGGCTCTCCCTTCCGTAGTAAAAGGAACCCTTGAGCACAGTTCGGAGCACTCATCTTGAGCAAAGTTCAACATTCACTTCCACTGCACCTTACAGTACTTGATGTAAAACTGAAGGGCGAGTCCGTCCCTCTTGTATCAGCTTCAACCGTTTTCAAATTAATGAAATCCTGTCTTTTTGAAAGAATTGAATGACAATCAAAGTCAAATATGTCAGAACTCCAAAAGAAACGACAAGATTTTCTTCAAGCTCAGGCTTTAGCAGAATCGATTTGAAGAGTAGACGTCATCATATCCAAATTGCTCCTGGAGATGTCTACAAGACGGCTTTTAGGACTACTTTTGGTTTGTACGAATATTTGGTGACGCCCTTTGGCCTCACGAATGCTCCGGCTACATTCAACCGCATGATGGATAGGATTTTTAGAGAGTATCGATCATTTGTGGGCACTGTCTTTGACAACATCATCGTCTTCTCCAAGAGTGAGGCAGATCACCGACACCATCTGTTATAGGTTTTCTAGGCACTGCGGCAACATAAGTTGGTTGTAAATGCAAAAAAGAGTGAGTTGAGATACACTTTCTGGGACACATCGTCTCAACGGAAGGTGTAAAGATGGACCCGCCAAAAGTTGAGACCATTCGTGATTTGCAAGATTTGAAAAAGGGGTTCATGAAGTTAGAAGCTTTTTGGGTTTGTGCTCATACTATCGACGGTTCATTCGAAAATTTGCAGAGATCGCTTCTCCTTTGCAATTGCATGTGTTGACTTAGAAAAGGCGTTCCTTTTATTTGGGGACCGTGAGAGATTGTAGACTTGCAAAAGCCCTTTGAAATTTACTGTGATACATATGGCCGCAGTTTGGGAGCAGTCTTGAGCAAGAAGACCAAGAGTTCAATGAGGGGGGTTAGGCCGTCAAGTTTGAGACGTTACCAGGACAGCCATTGAGCCCTTGAGTTTGTACAACAGTTTGACGTCACCTTCTTTGGAGGTAAGCTCACAGAACACTGCAAAGGGCGGCTTATTACTTGAAAGGAATTGCACAGTCATCGTGGTCTACTCTGTTGTCACGCAAAGAAGCACCTGCGACGTGGTTAAATTCAAAAAAAAAGTCACGTCAACTTGGATATCAAATGAATATGAAAGAGATGTCATCATGGCTTGGCATTACTTGAAAATAAGTGAGAAAGATACATTGGATGACTACTGCCATAGGTTTTGGGATACTTATTTGCCAGTGTCTTCGTTTCATAAGATTATTTTGAGAGAGCAGATCAAGCGGTTTTGTTGTGGTTTCCCAAAAGAGATTCGAGATTATTATCTAAACCAGAAGTCTGACTCTATTCAGAGACTTATGGAACATGCTAAGCAACGAGTTGGAATGGATGCGGGCTCATTGACTTATCCTACGGACGGGATAGTATCCACCTCAACAGGGCAAGAGTCTGCTAGTGAAGAGAATGAATCAAGGGAACCAGATGACAGCACATCACAGGATTCTGGAACAATTAGACGGTAGCACATCCGAAGGTTCTGGTTCCTAAGATGTAAGTTGATCAAAGGATTCCGGAGAAGAAAGGGGATGAGATGATAGTGCGTCTCAAGGTTTCGATGATTGAGACTGACGTGCCAACATGGGAAGCTAGCGAAGCTATTCACATGTCCCAAGGCACAAGGAAAGAACTGAAAAGGGAATCAGATGGTGGATCAGAGAATTCCGAGACCCAAGATAAGATTTTTGAGGTAGATCAATATGATCTAGATCTGGATATTGCTTTTGCCAAGGTGCATGAGGCTCTTGAGATGTCTCAAGCAAGGCATAAGAAGGCAACGGACAAGCATCAGCGCGACTTGCAGCTGAAGGAAGTTGATTGGGTGCTTTTACGGTTTGAGAAGGCACGCCTACAAAAACGAGAGGGGAAGGAACGGCTTATTCCAAAGCTAAGTATGCGATACTATGGCCCTTTCCAAATTCAAGAGTAGATCAATGATGTATCCAGATTGAAGTTGCCAAATACTTGGAAGATTCACAATGCTTTTCATGTGAGTCTATTGAAACCTTTCAAAGGTGAGGTGCCAGTGGACTAGGAGTCTGACAAGCAAGCTGAAGTGAAAGAGAGCGAGGAGATTCTTGTTCCAGAACAGATACTGGCTCACAAAGGAAAGTGAAAGGTAAGTGAACGGCGGTTCTTAGTCAAGAACTATCCGCCATTGGATGCGGAGTGGATGGAGGAGGAGGACCTAGCAGATACTCTTCAGATTTGGAACTTTACGTTGACGCTTTTGGTCTAGCTTCGACTATTCCAAGAGTTCTCGGAGATCAGCGGGTTGAATCTGGTGCATGCGGGACTGCACAAGAGGGGAGTTACTCCGTTCCTTTGTTATAAATTACCTAGATGGAATAAAGTCAGTAACTTCCTTTGGATTTTAGGGATACTGATGGGGCTGATAGTATTCTGTTGGATGACTTTATGAAAGAAGTACTTCGAACTGAAATTCCCGAAATGAATCTAATTTACGTGTGCTCTCTCATGTGAGTAGTGTTTGAGTGCCCAAGGGCTCTTTTATTCTTACAAGGGATGCCCCAAAAGCAATCAATTCAAAAGCACTTTCCCCCAAAATCACCTACTCTCGGAAGCTAGTGTTGGAGACTCTCAAGAGGTGTCAGCGTAATTTGCAGAAATCTGTACAGCCTGCCACGTGGCACGAGCAGCACAAAATGCAAAATTCCGTACAAGCCTGCCACGTCAGCATGTCAATGCATTTTACGGAAATTTATGTCAGGGTCCAAGCTTTTATCTTTTAGGTTTTCTGTTGTCCACTCAGCCATTTCTCTTCGAGTTGGTCATGCCACATCATCACTTTGTGACAAGATACAGTCCAAGACATCTATGGTCTCGATAGCTCATGACGCTAGAGAAGGATCCGAAGTCCTCTCTGAATAGACAGTAGAAGTGACCCCGTAACTCGTAATACAATGTGCATTGACATATATATAATGCATCTCCGTCTCTGGCTCTGTATGACATAGACGGCATAGCCTACTAGGTGGTGGTATCCCTCTGAATCTACGAGTCTCAATCTCAAGCTGGTGTGAAGATGTCCGTATCTAACCAATGGCACACCATAACCCATGACATAGATGTGTATCCATATAGCTGGGTTGAATCACAAACCCATCGCGTGTGAGTTGGAGAAGATGCTCTCTATAGAAAGCCATCTTCGTGCCCAACGCCTATGTCGGTTCTATCCATGTCCACCAACTAGGTCAGGTCCTGGCAATTGAGTCTCGTAATCTCCACCCGTGTAAGAGACGGCGATGGTGCATCAAGGGAGCACTGGAAGGGAGGCAAGCTCATGCTGAAGCCATGTATCTGGAACCATTCTCCACCCATCTTGACTCAGAGAGGGTCCCCAAACCTGAACCCCATAGAGTATAGTTGAAGCTACAAAGGTATCAAAGATCCAGAGCTTTGTTTAGGGCTCCCAGAATTGAACCTGCGAACACATCCTCTCCAATCCTCCCAAGGCCGCATACGCTTTGGTTAGTCTAGTCTCTGTTGCTCTCTTCATAGGAAACCTTGGCCCAGTGAAGACTACCCCAAGATGAGTGTATGCATCCATGTACTCCACAGTCTCTTGACCATAAGTGAATATGAGTGTTGATCTCCTGATCCACTTCGTTGTGGTCTTAAACACCATAATCTTGGTTTTACCAAGGTTTACAAACAATCCACTATCCTCTGCAAATCTGTGTAATGCATTTAAATGTCTCTCCATACCCTCCGGTGAGTCAGAGATCAACATAATATTCAACATATAACAACAATGGAATCCATGTCCCTGCCAGCTGGGCACGCGTGCCATACTTTCTATTAATGTAATAAAAAACCTCATCTATATACATATCAAATAGAGTAAGAGACAATGGACAGCCTTGTTTCACTCCAATATTGGAGTGAACTAAATGAGAAATCCCCTTTGGAGTGCATACATGTCCCACCACTGATTTGTATAGAGCCATGATTCCCCAAATCAACTCAATAGGTACTCTTATCTTCTGTAGTTATCGCATCAACACCATGTCAAATGCTTTGCGGAAATCTACGAATGACACAAATTGATGGCATGGCACTGTTGTCCGGCTGCTAACGTGGACATGACTGTACGGAACCCCCAGATGGTGACGTGGCAGACAGTACGGATTTTCGTGATTCGCACTGACAATTGCTGACGTGGTAGATTGTGGATTTTCGCTTTTTGCGCTGGCTGCGTTTTGGGACAGCTTTTGAGCCAGTTGCTTTTGAGTTCAACTGCTTTTGGGGCTCTGTTTTTAAGGGCATCCCTTGTAAGAATAAATAGACCCTCAGGGGCCTCACTCTTTAGAGCATCTGGACGTAGAGTCTGAGAGCACAGGACCCCTCGGGTGTGTACTTTGCTCAAGCATTAATATAATAAAGAAATACTGAAAGGGACGCCAGGTTTTGGGGCCAATACCTCTGGGCATGGAACTACGTCGGGCCGTGTCAACTTAAATTTTAAATTTGTGAAGTGATTCTCTCGTGTATCGTGTCAGATTCTCGACTTGGGGTGTCCAAGTCTGTGACAGTGGTATCAGAGCATCAAGCGTGTGCTTTTCTCAAAGCATACCGGTCCTATCAAAGAGCTAACAAGGCACTTGGGCACTTTGGAAATTGTTATTCAAGAATCTTCATGTCCCAACCCCGAACTTATTAGCCACCTCCACCCTTACTTCATCGCTCTATCTTATAGGGCATAAGCCATAAAGAATCCCAAATTACATATAGGTTCTCGTGGAGAATCTAACAAAGATAACACCTCTCAGAGGAGATATTATAGGGCGAGGACATACCCGCTCCATAACAGATTTTGGAAAGGAAACCGAAAGGGATATTGATATCTTGTTGTCCGTGTGCAGATAACTAGTAGGAGCGAGGAACATAAATATGAAAGCATTTGGAAACATGGAACTGGATCTCGACTCTTTTGCAACGAGGTGAACCGTTTGCTTAAAATTTTGTCTGTTTTGCAGGTGAAATCGAGAATAAGATGATGACGAATTGGGAGCGACAAAAACTCCGGAATGAAACCGATCATGATTCAAGATAAGAATCATGAACTTTGAATGAATGATAATGATTCTAGTGCATCAAGATTCCCATTTGAATGAGATGACTAGATACTGTTGTGAGCGTATCAATGAGTTCCTGGGGGATGAGATGGCTACACAAGGATCTAGGTGTATCAAGACTTCTGGATGGATAAGATGAGTAGATGATTGAAACACTGTGTTCAGTATGAACTAAGTGTGTGAATGAAGAACTTTGAAATAAGAATTTCTGAAGATAAATTTGATTTATGAAATTAATGTTTTCTGGAAGAACTTGCTATTTGTGTGCAGATAACAGATGAAACTAGAGAATGAGATGATGATGAATTCAAAGCAATGACAGCTCTCGAATGAACCTGATAACAGAAAGAATCATGAATGATTCAATGGAACTGTCGTGAGCGCATCAAGAGTTCCTGTGGGATGAGATGACCACACAACTAGAATTGAATGATTGAACCACTCTGTTCAGTATGAACTCAGTGTGTGATTGATGGATTGGGATCCTTGGAACGAGAGTACTTGAGTACGGATGGAATGATTGACCAAATGATTGCAGCATTTCGATCTCGAGAAATCTATGGACATGATCGCAATATGGGATTAGTTAATCTGATATCAGTGAGATCCGGGATGGATCTAGATGCGATTGCTAAATACGTTTCCAGGAATCATGGTCCTAGATCAGAACGAAATTAATGGACATGATCGCAATATGGGATTAGTTAATCTGACATTAGTGATGTCTGGCGCGGATCTAGATGTGATTGCTAAAACGTTGCCAGGAATCATGGTCCTAGACTCTATGTGATATGATTTGAATGTGATATGATGTGATGTGATTGTCGTCTTTGTACAAGTGCTGGATTTGTGTCTTCTAGTGCGTCGGTACTTAGAGTCAGTGTATTATTGAACTGGTTTATGGTTTATGTCTGATTTTGTTGGCGTAATCGAGGGCGATTACAATTCTTTCAAGAGTTATGACACAAATTGATGATGTGGCTTTGCTGACGTGGACAGGACCGTATGGAACCCTCGAAATTCACGTTGACATGCTCATGTGGCAGACAATACAGATTTTCGTTATTTGTGCTGACGACTGCTAGACTGTACGGTTTTTCACTTTTTGCGTTGGCTGCGTTTTGGGACAGCTTGTGGGCAGCTGCTTTTGAGTTAAACTGCTTTTGGGGCTCTGCTCTTTAGGGCATCCCTTGTAAGAATAATTAGACCCTTAGGGGCCTCTCTTCAGAGCATCTGGACGCAGAGTCCGAGAGCAGAGGACCCTACAGGTGTTATACTTTGCTCAAGCATTAATATAATAAAGAAATACCGGAAGAGACGCCAGTTTTGGGGGCCAATACCTCTGGGCACGAAACTACGCCGGGCCGTGTCGACTTAAATTTCTCGTGTGTCATGTCAAATTCTTGACTTGGAGTGTCCCAAGTCTGTGACAACGAAGCTACAATAGTATATAGATCCGTTTCCCATGTGCCCTACCCTTCTCAATGATGGCTCTGAGTGTCAAAATACGGTCAAGAGTGGAGAATGCCATAGTATAAAATTGCCTCCTCTTGCCAGACTCAGCCAAAGAAGACACGATTGCTCTAGATGATTGTAATCCAGAAGGGGGCGTCGCATGTGTATCTAGCAGCTCCAAATCTGCAACTGCATTGGAAGACCTAGATCGCTCAAGGGCTGCTTCTCTTCTGATATTGTTTCATGTACTACTGCCTCAACAACATCAGCTGGCACACTCACATGCAGAAATGCCTTGTCCACCCACACTTGATATATGGCTAATCAATCGAGTAACAGTGGTGGTGAATTGTCGGCAACAATACTTGCAAATCCACTTGCGAGTGCCCGAGGCAGCTTGTCTAGGTGTCTCAACCAAGGCCAAAATAGTGGCATGAGCTGTCCACAGTATTTTTGAAAGACAATTGCCAAAAAAAAAATGTTAGAATAAGTAATCCAAAAGAGAGATTCTCTAATCAAGACTCCACTTTGCGTCAATGTGAATGTATATATGTGGTATTGAACCATGTATCAGCGTGTACTCAAGCAATGTGAAACAATGAGTGCGATAACCATGCATCTATGACTACACAGCATGTGTCAACCACGTCAGAATGCAATCATTTGAACAACTCAACCATCTCTATTATGTAGTTTGACATACCTAGTTGATAAAATTTGTCAATCATTGTGAGAAGAAGATTTCAAAAACAGTATACTAGTCCAGAATTTTATACAGAATGTTCAATGGTCAACAACTAATGTATTAGAATGGTCCACTTATGAATTTCAGCTTTTGTGTGTGTGTGTGTGTGTGTGTGTGTGAGAGAGAGAAATGAAATGTTATATTAACGTCTTCAGAAGGCCAGAATGACGTATGAGACCAGAAAGTTACAATGTGGTGGATCTGATACAAAGTCAGAGTAACAAAAATGACAAAATAAAATGACAGAATAAAGTGCTATGGAATCTGAAACAGCTAGGTGTGATCTAAGCAGATAGGTGGGATAGCTAAATCACAGATCACAAAAGATCCAGCTAGGTGGGATAGCTAAATCACAGATCACAAAAGATCCAGCATCGGTCGCTGGCGGATCTCATCAATCTCCTCCATGGTCAATAGCCTGACCAGGTGTCGTGCATGCTGGCCAAAGTGATCCAAATCCTCTGATGCAACCTCCGTCGATGCTGTGTGGTCCTCCGTAGTCGTGGGCGTCTGGATCTCCCTAGCTCAGTCGCTCGGTTGATCAGTGTGCCTCCAGTGTGAGGCGGCGAGCTCTCCTGTGGTGGCAGCTCCTCCGGGTGTCCAGTGTCTGCTCTAAAGAAGTTTGTGATCCGTCTCTGAGACTGGCTGATCTCTCCTCTCATCAGGCTCTCTCTGTGTTTGCGCAGCTCGAGCAAAAGCATCTCTGATCCGAGAGAGAGAGAGAGAGAGAGAGAGAGAGAGAGAGAGAGAGAGAGAGAGAGAGAGAGAGAGAGAATGGAAATGAAATGAAATGCTATATTAAACGTCTTCAAAAGGCCAAAATGACCTATGAGACCAAACTGATACAATCCTTGTGGATCTAATCCAATGTCTTGGGTACAAAAATAAAATGAAGTAAAGTGAAAGACTAAAATCGTCAGACTAATAATAATCATCATCATCATCATCCATGCCCGAGGATGCCCGGCATTGGCCGTTGTCCGAGAAAGTATTGCATCGATCGCTAAAGAGCTTCGTCAATGTCCGCCTCTGTAAATAGTCGTATTGGGTGTCTCCCATGTCGTGCTAGAATAGTCCTGATTCTTTGGTGGAGCCTCCATCGATGTCGTGGTCGCCCCCGTAGATGTGGTTGTCTAGCTCTCCCGAGCTCAGTGGCTCTGTCCACTAATATACCTCTAGTAGAAGTGGGCTCTGAAGTCTGTTGTGAAGCATGCTCATCCGGTTGCTGACTCCCTGCTCTAAAGAAGTCAGTGATCTCCCTCTATGAATGTCTCCCATTACCTGGTCTCCTCAAGAGACTTTCCCTCTAGCAAAAACAACCCGAGGCATCTCTGATCCTGATATCTCATGACTCTAGCCAACGGTCCAAAGAGCTCTCTAAATAGACAGTGAAAGTGGCCTCGTATCTCATAGTATACCGGACAATGAGAAATGTGATGTAACTCTGTCTCTGGCTCTATATGACACAACTGGCATATCCTGGCCTCTGTTGGTTCTCTCCTAAATCTGCCAGTCTCATCTCTAGCTGATGTGATGATGTGCGCATTTAACCAATAGCACATTGTATCCCATAGGATAAATGAGTGTCCATATAGGCCGGTCTGATCACATATAAATCCTCTATTAGTTGGAGGAGATGCTCTCTATAGAAAGCCATCTTTGTGCCCAACTCTTGTACAGGCTGTATCCATGTGTTCCTGGTATCTTGTTGAATCAAATCCTGACGTATAGTCTAGCGGTCTTTGTCCCCGTGAGAGGGAGGGTGCATCCAAGGAGTACTGGAATGGAGGCAGTCTATCCATGCTGAAGCCATGTGACTAAAACCATGATGTCATCTGCCCATACCAACATGTTGTGTCCCCTTGTAGCGCTAGCTTTCGGGATGACTCAAGGGCTAGCCGAGCATATTTGTCTTTGGGAAGGTCCCATAAATTATGCATGAAGGAAATTGATTTAGTAAGGGCCTCAACTACGAGAGGGGGGGCAGCTAGCTCAGCTCGAATAATCTCATGTGGCACTGAGGCCTTCGCCCGAATCATCCGAAAGATCATAGAGACTAGAGGCCTCTCCATACATCTCCATCACTCTACATGCGGAGATGCAATAAAATCTCAAGTATTCAAATGCGGTGTGTGAATCCAACTTATTTAAGCTAGCTATAGACACCTCGATTGCGTCTTAAATCTGTCATATGGCCAAATGTCTTCACACTCATCAATATGGAAAGTATGTCATGGGTGTGCACCATTCCAATGCATATACAAATGACATTGGATCTCATTAGAGGGCAAGTTCCCAATTGATGTCTCTTTGGATGCGATCATCCATCCAAAGTCCGTGGGGAGCGACCGTAGTGAGCATCCACCTCATAGTATGACAAAGGCATGCCATTGGCTATACCATGCCATCATTCAATAATCATTCATATCCCCAGCGAGTGAAACCAGCATCCAAACCAATATCAAGCAAGCTCAACCGACACCTAAACAAGGTTCGAACATGTCCAAATAAGATCAAACAAGTTTAAACAGTACCCATACAATATTCTTCCAAATTCAAGCAGAGTGGATCTCTAGTTGCCCTGAGACAAATCTTCCTATCCTTCCAAAAAAGGCCACATGTGTAGAAGAGATTTTTAGAGGTCTCTGAAACACAGAAAAGCGTGTTTTTTGGTCTTTTTAGAGCAAGAACGAACACATGAAGCCATGGAAACTGTTTGGAGATGATTCCCAAGGTCTCCCCATGCTTCTCCAAGCACTGTCGTATCGGTCATCCACTGGTCAACCTGTGCTCAACGTTGGTCAAACCCGCTGCCTCCTTGCCTCTCTCTTCTTCTGCTATCATTTGTATACCAAAAAATATATATAGCCCAACAAAAATGTTTTTCTTCTCCTCTTTGCTCTTACATAAATCTTCTTTTGTCATCGCAACTACTTCCGACTCCATAGCTTTGATGGTGAGTAGGACTCGTTTGCTTGAATGGAAAAGCAAACAATTGACACTCTTATACCACTTGTAACCACCGACTGGTCGGATGATTCAATCTTTCTCTCAAACAAAAAGGACAGACGGAAACTGAACCAAAGAGAGAACACTTTGCACTCGTAGAGATGGAAGAGGCGAAATTCCTCTTCAAAGAGTCGAGCACCCATGCCAGTTTTAGAGATTATAGTTGTGTGCACCCGCGGACCTGATCCAATTTACAACTAAGTCTAGGCATTGTATTTAAAGGCCTTAGCCTCTAAAAGCAACTTCTAAAAGCATCCTAAAAATAAGCTCCAAAATCTTCTGCTTGTAATAACTTCCCAAAAAGTTGACTGCTTTTACAACTGTCCCCAAAATCTTTCTAAAATCAATTGTTAAATAACTGGCGTCCAAGAAGCTGTAGTCAACAACTCCGTACACTGCCCACGATTCCCACCGTGATTTGCCGCAGGATTCATGTGTTCCTCAGCTGAGATTTATGACTTTTTGTCCTGTAGTCGCTTCTCCTATTACATTGGTTGGTGGTGCCACGTCATTGACCGTCACATAGACTCCTAAAAATATCTCGGTGCTGTATTCAGTGGACCTTCTCTCTCTATGAGAGGTGCTGTAGAGGTGAGATTGACGAGGGGATATGCAGCATTAGGAGTACTGGAGAGGATATGTTCACAAGTGCAGTTTCAGGAGCCATGTGCTAAGCTGTGGCTATCTCACACTTTGGTCACTGCTACCATGCTATATGGAGTGTAGATATGGGGACCTAGACTAGATTATCATAGTAGATCAGGGCGCACATATGATGGATGGAGATCCATCTCTAGGCTGATCCGGGCGAAAGCCTCAGTGCCACATGAGATTATCAGAGCTGAGATGAGTGCACCATCGATTGTAGTGGAGGCTCTTGCTAGATCCGTGCCTCATATTCATAGCACATGGGAGCGCCCACACGACGATATGCACGACTAGCATTTGACTCATGGCGATAGTTGGCCATGGCATGTGATACTTCATGTTTGTTTGCACAGGTATTTTCTTGGTTTGAACTACATGGATTAAGTATGGACAGGCTGCCCCCTTTTCGGTATTCCCTGGATGCACCATCCCCCAGCCTCACACATTCAAAGTTTAGCAAGATTATCAGACATGATCTCAATCAGCTGGATGCTAGGAGGACTTTTCTATCTCCATCACATGAGTTGGGGACAAAGATGGCTTTTTATCGAGGCCATCTTCTCCATGCGACAGATGGTGGGTTTATCTCACGCCCCAACTATATGGACACCCACTCACCTATCTCATGGCATCAGATGTGTTATTGGTCAGCTACACACCTCATCTCACCAGTTGGAGATAGGCTGGCCTATACAGAGGTATATCCCCAGAGGAGGCATTATGCCAGGTTTGTCATAGAGAGCCAGAGATAGAGAGAGCCAAAGGCAAAGGAGCATTATATTTGCCAGTGCACAGCATACTAGGAGATCCACAGGCATTTTCAATGCTTATTCAGAGAGGGCTTTGGCCCCTTATCCCGCATCATGGATTACTATGGTCAGTCCCACATCATGGATTACTATGATCAGAGATGCTTAGGTCTCTTCTTGTTGGAGATCAGTAGACTTAGAGAGACTATCCTTAGGAGCAAAGGACCTACACATAGAGGCAGATCACTACTTTTTACAGAGAGAGTACTCGGGTCAGGTTACCTAGTCACACCCTCATCGGGGCCTCGTTCTTGATCGAGCCATCCAGCTTGGCCACTCATGAGGCCTGAGTATGCGAGGATCTTCACATCGTAGACAAGGTTTGCATTAGAGGCGACAGAGAATTGTTGAGCGACATCAAGCACTCCCCCCCCTCCCCCCCCAACCCACCCCAAACCCCCCCCTCCGCCCTTTTTCCCCCCTTCCCCAAGGGTGGAGGACATTGATGCCATACTGCAGAGACCCATGAGAGAGTTTATGGGATGATCACCATTGTACACCTCATTAGACTTCATGTGATTGTACTCCTCCCCATATGTTTTTCTGGCCTTTTGAAGACGTTAATGTATCATTTCATTTCATCTCTCTCGGCCTTTTGTTATAAGGTGCTCATTTTGGACTCTGTTGATCTTTTGTTCAGCAAGAAGCAAAAGGTTGCGGGAGATGTGCTGGAGCAAAGCATTGATCAACTTAATGATGTGACAGCTGTCAGTGGTGTTAACCTTCGAGTATGTTGTAGACTTCTTGATCTTGCTACATTTGGCTGACATGTTTAAGATTGAGTGCAAGCATAGTCTTTGAGGAATCTCAGCTAGAGAAAAATTGAAGGCCCAGTGGTGTGCAGGAAGAGGAGGAACAACTTCTGGCAGGACCAAAGGAGGAAAGTCGAAACACACAAGCCATGAGAAGGTTTGCACAGGAAGAGGAAGGACGCTTGTTTCTTGAGAGGGGTCCCCTCCGAACAAAAGTTAATGCAATTGGTGAGAGCTAGAAGTATTAAATATTTTTTTGGTGATATGGAGGAAACATCACATTTTTTATGCTTATATTGCTTTATTATTTTGGACTCACTGTCTTTTCATTGCAATGCCGGTGTTGTATTTCTGCTGGTATATTAAATGCTTCAGCAGCTAAGCATGGTGTGTCTGTAGTCACTGAAGAGGCTGAGCAATGCTTATCAATGGTCGGTCATTGATTTTTCTAAGTGTATGACTCAATTTTGATTAGAACGGCGAGCTTATCTACCGTTTGTGCAGTCTGTAGAGGAGCGGTTACGCAACATGCTATACAAGCTTACAAAAATCTCAGGCCGAGTATGTATTAAGTGCAATCTATGTGAACTAAGCTTTGAACAAACCTTAATGAATTGAGATGCGCCTAATTAGAAATAGAGATTGTAGGACAGTTAGCCTGAAGGGATAGCTAGCTATCCTGTTGCATTGGTTCAGGCATTGATGAAGAATGTGTTTACTCTATAGAGATGTGACCAGGAGAAAGAGATGCACAAATTGGTGGTGACTTCTGATATTCAGAAACAAATCTTGCTGATTCGGAAGCAGGCAAAGGAGGCCCAAGAAAAGAAGCAAGCTCTAGAAACAGAGCGATTGAGGAAATTAAACGAGGTATCTGGAATATGGCCATTTGCAAGCTTGATGCTGCGACATCTTGTCATTTGACACTCAGTGTTTTGTGCCTTTCAGGAAAAGGAGAAGTCCTCTCAGAATGAAGGGGCATCGAAAGAGGATGGCACAACTTCACGCACTAAAGAGAAGAAGGTGCTTATTTGCTATCAGCATTGCTCAAGGTTGAGTATCCTATCAGGCAGTCTTATTGTGGCGCATGTCTGCAGTCACAGAAGGGAGATGAAGGTAAACAAAAGGCAAATGCTGCTAGTATAGCAGCCCGATCAGCCAATGATATGCTGTTAAAGTGGCAGATGATGGCTGAGCAAGGACGGCAGAAGAGAGAAGGTGAATCAGGTCGGTTCTCCGTTTGAAACTGTATATAAGGTGAAATGTGGCTCCGTAATACATTTAGATGATAATTTTGACATTGATCAGGAGCAACAACTGCAAATGATGTGTCTGCAATAACTAGCATTGGAGCTGCGAACACTAGCAGCAGAGAGGTTGATAAGAAGCAACTTGAAACTAGACAAACAGGAAGAGCAGCACCTATAGATGGAGGGAGTGCAACTACTCAAAGTGCTTTGAAGAAGGTTTCCGGTAATGTCTTTTATCACCAGCAAATTGTTTAAGGCAAAACTGCTTTGTGAAGATCTTTCCTTGAATTGAAGGTTTTAAAGATTGGTCTTTATTGCCTCCATGTATTTGGGGTCCCTGGCTGAATTCTAAACTTATAACGTGTCACAAGTCTTTACCAGCTGTTATGATGGTTTTGGATGATCAGTAGATGCAGATGCAGTTTGCATGCTCTAGTGATAGGAAGGTATATGGATACAGTGCACTATCTACACAATCATGGGCAATGGGCGACAACCCCCATACAAAAGCCCAACAGTTTTCAGATGGCTAGAGTCATGAGTAAGCACAAGTTGTGAATACTAGGTGATTTCAGATCAGGCCAACGTATGTGAAGCTAATTTCTTTGTGTTGGTTTGCTGGACTCCTAGTAAGGCTCCAAATGAGTCGCATAGAGCTGGGGTAAGGTTTAGGGATTAGGGTTTACGACTGCACAGCTGGTAACTTGTAAATATCCTAGCTTTGCAAGGAGCCAACAGTCTTATTTGTTTGTCAATGTAAATAATGTCCAAACATCGTGTTTTCAAGCAGCCTGTACTTGGTGTGTTCATGTACCATTACAATCAAAGTTAACAAGTCTGCCTTTACATGGTGTAAATTGGCAGGTGATACAGGGCAAATACGACATCAAGGCAGTCTTCCCAATCAGACACCCAAGCCACCTCGTACAATAACAGTGAAGGACATCGTAGCTTATTTGGAGACCGAACCACAGATGGCAAAGTCTTCTTTAATTTATCGGTTACATAATAGAAGTGGTGCCGTATCACAAGTGGCTCAACTTACTTAATAGCTCCATGCAGTATCGTCCAATATCCAGCAAGCATGCCATGATGTCTTGTGAAGGGCATGCACTGTTTGGCTAAGTGAGGTGATGACTTCTACAACAGGGGCATGTGTGGAGTATAATATACACACAGCTCGTTGCCTGATGCCACAATGCCTACAAGCAGTTGAACCTTGGCAAGGAAGTCTCTGCTACTATGACACTGTAGCCTTGAATTCATGGGTCACACAAAGTGCACACATTCAAAGCTTGTTCACGTAGAACTAAAGCAAAAGATGAAACAAAGCTAGGCAGATTGTCTGTGTAATTGTAATACTGATTCGCTCTTTTTAATGGAGGAACACGGTACTTTACTAGTCAATTGCACTCTTAATCGCATCGTTTTTTCCAAATCGGAGTCACTCAAAAACAACTTGCACTACAAATTGTGGCCTTAAGATTTTCCGAAACCTCTACAAATTGTGCTTGAACTGATTAGATTTTTTTTTTCATTTTAGTAAGTGGGATTGTAGAAATGCCACTCTTTCTCAAGACAAGTCTTTCTCTGGTCTCATATCAGGCATGAAGTTTTGTTGGAGGTTTGTTGTCTCCAATGTGATTTTGAGGCTTGGCAAGAGGTTGGTCAACTATGTTTTGTACTATTGAGAGAAACAATCATGAGATAACCACAAGAAAGAAGAGAGCAAGGCTTCGGCTCGCTGCTGCCCTCGCCCCCCTCCCTTGCGCACGCACCTGCATCCCCCCTCTCGCCATCGCTCTCTCCCCTCCCAGCCTGCTGCCTGCTCTGCCCGCTGCTAGCTCAGCACACAGTGCTCTCAGCGCACAGCCCACCCGCCTCAGCCTCACGCTCCCGCTTACATTCACTCCCCCACCCACCTCCAATCCCGCTTCTCAGCTCGCAGGAAGTTGTTTTTTCAGCCTAATGGGAGTTTCGCGTCACCATTGCCCTTCTCGATTCAGCAACAGACACAGAATGGCGGCTTCTACTCCACCTCAGAGGGACTCTATAGAAGTTCCCTCGCCCGACACCGTGGAGCCGACCCTTTGACTTGCTCTCTCGCCAGAAGAGCAAGCGAGCTTGATGGCCGGAGTGGAACGCTTGCAAGCCACTTCGGTTATCTGCAAGATCATAGGCACTCAGCCCAGTCGGGGCAAGGTTCGGGATCTACTTCAGGCCCACCTTCTCTCCGATGTGGGCAAGATCACCGATGTCCAGATCCTCGGGAGAGGGTACTACTAGATAGAGTTCGAGTCTCCAGAGATGATGGCCAAGGTGATTTTGATGAGCCCGCTTGGCATCCGAGCAGCTCGAGCTTACTTCAGACAATGGCATCATGGTTTTGACCCTACTACAGATGTGCTTGAGGAGGAGGTTGACTTGCCAATCTTGGTCTATTTCCCAAGCCTCAGGCGAGAGTACCTCCCTCTTCTCCCCAGGATCAGTTCCATGTTTGTGACAGTTCTAGAGTCTCCACGCACTGCAGCTTCAGTTGTGACCAAGGCCGCAGGTTTACCTACTGTGCGGGATCTTGTTCGAGACACACACTCCCTCCCCAAGGTGGTACTGCTGCCTCGGGTGAGTGGAGGATGGATTAGACAGAGTGTGGAGTATTCGGGTCTCCCGAATCAGTGTTTAATTTGCAGAAAGATGGGCCATTTAGCAAAGGCGTGTCCTCGCAGGAGACCTTGACCCACAGCGCATACGCAGTCTTCCAAGGCTGAGCATACTGAGCAGCCAGATACACAGGACGCACAGGGTGGTACCTCGACTGAGATTAGCGATCAAACAACTGACGGTTGGTAGCAGGTGCCTGGCCGCCACCGACAAGGGCGGGCTCACCCCACTGCTCCCCCTGGTGGCCGACCTTCTGCAGCTTGGTAGCACTGGGTTCCGATTGGAACCGTTTTGACCCCCGTCAGCAAGACCCGCCTGAGGAGGCCCCATCCACTTCAGTTCCTCCGCCTCCACCTCCTCCTCCCTCAGGCGCTGCCGCTCTGCCTCCCCTATCTCCTCCCCCTTCCCCGCCTCCTGCCCCTCCTCTCTCCCCGGTGGGACCCACAACCTCATCTCCCGACCCCTCCTCCACTCCTCCTCAGACGCAGGGGACTTGACACACGTTTGCCGCGAGGCAATCTCTTGGTAGTGCTTTCGCTACGAGCCGTGCGGCGAGAGAGAGAGAGAGCCCCACCTGAGGTCGTCTTTTTTGGTGCAGACTTCTCCTTTTGCAGCAGTCCCTAGAGGTTTGACTAGCTTTGACATTCGTAGACACTGGGACTCACACGGTTCCTGGGTGACTCTTCTCCCGACCTGGAGGAGACTTGCTTTCGAGTCCACGTCCTCTTTCTTGTAGCTAGAGGCATTGAGGCTTTGGACACAGCGGTGGGTTTCTCCTTCCCGTTGTGCGGTAGGGATCCCACAGAGTGAACCTTGCACACAGTTCTTGACTGGCTACTAAGTTCTCACACCACACAGGGAACTTAGGGGCGTCAGATCTGGTACAGACACTTTGGCCTCTTGCCAAGTTCAGTGTGACGCCTCCGAATGCAGCTGGTGCAGGCACATTGTGGTGCATTTGTTTGTTGACACTCAGAGCCCTCCTTGCTATGTATTTGTACATGAGGATTCTTGGACAGAGGATGTATGCTCGGCTTGGGCTTGGGCGGGACAGTCACTCCATTCGCGCTTGTCTAGAGGTCATTCGGATGCGGATTACTCCCCATCCAAACCGGTCTCAAAGATAGCGAGGTTGGCTGTTGTTGCAGCATCTATTTTTTCTCACCGACTCCATGAGGATCAGCTCATGGAATGTGCAAGGATTAGGAAGGCCCCAGTTTCAGTGTCAAAGGGGTCGGCCGTGTCAAGAGCCTCAGAGATGCCTCGTGGGTGGTGAGATTGACATTTTTATGCTACAGGAGCATCATCTTTGTGAGAGCCGCATTAGACGGTGTGGTCAGATTTTGCGTGGTCGTTATGAGATGTTTTGATCAGCTGCATTTGGACCTGGAGGCATCCAGGGAGGGGTATGCATGACTATTGCGGATTCTTTGCAGCAGGCCATTGTGGGCAGAGGTATTATTGTACCAGGCAGACCTCAGTGGATTACTATGCAGGTTCAAGGTTGCCTTATGGGTTTCCTAAACATTTATGCGTCCAATGTGGCAAGTGCACTGGCAGAGTTCTGGTATGAGGTTGTGGAGTCTTTGCCGCATGCAGAGCAAGGGTGTGTTGGAGGGGACTTCAACATGATGGAGGACCCCTTTGATCGGATTGGAGGTGGCCATGTAACCGGTTGTACACGGGGCTGAGCTGGCAGCTTGGAAGCAGTTTTGTATGACTATGAGGGTTTCTAATGTTTGGCAACACTCAGGTTTTGTACGACCCCCTAACAGCCTGGTTTTCTCCTGTTCTAATCGCAGAGTTGGAGGAGTGAATCTATCTAGGATAGATCGCTTCTATGCTAGTGACCGCATTTGTGACTAGGGTGGGTCAGTTTGCATCTTGGCTGGGACATCCTTTTCGGACCATGCACCAGTAATCCTCACAATAACAGATAGACAGAGGAGGGGTAGCACGATGCTACGCATCCCTGGGAGGATCTTGCTGGACTCTGAGCTCAGAGAGCGAGTGGTGGCTCTTTGGACAGAGGGCTTGGACACGCAGGACTCTCCTGCTGATAGAGTGGCTTCTGGACTTGCTCAGCTTTGCCGCTTCTCTCTTCAAGAGTCTACGGCCCACCTGGCTGAAGCAGGAGAGGAGGGGCAGCGTCTTCGACGAGGCATTGCTTCCTTGCATCCTCTGCAGCAACACACAAACAGTCTCTAATTGGAGGAGCAGTTGCAGCAGGCTCGCCAGGAGCTTGCGAGCACAGAGGAGAGGCGTCATGAGTTTGCTTTCCATCGATAGGCTTCGCAGTGGACCCAAGTGGGCGACAGTGTTACGGGGGCGTTCTTTGAGACTGTGGGACCTCGGCATTTTCAGAGCCAGAGGACATGCATGCAGTTGCTACTGATTTTTACCGTGACCTCTTGTCAGAAGAGCTTGAGTTAGAGCGTCAGGATGCATGCAGAGAGCTGGTCTGGGCACAAATGCCTTGTCTTGCGACTGAGGAGATGCGCCAGAGGCTTGAGCTCTATCTTCAACTAGAGGAGCTCCATGTGGCCCTCAGAGCACTTCCCCGTTAGGTGAGGATGCTTTGGCTCCTAGTTTTTTCTTAGAGTATTGGGACTTGCTTGGCTTAGACGCCCTCTGTGGTTTGGATGAGATTCGAAAGTGACGACCCATCACCATCCTTAACTTAGCCTACAAAAGGCTCTGAGTTTGAGGATTCAGCCACTTCTAGAGAGCATTATATATGGGACTCGGATAGGTTTTGTCAAGGAGCCCAGTATCCTTGACAACATCTTTACTTTTTGGCAGGCATCTGCCCTCGCGTGCCTCCGTGGTGAGGATCTCTTCTTCTCGATTTTGAGAGGCCTACAATAGAGTTGACTCTGGCACCCTGGGCCTTTCTTCACCATGGTCCAGGGTGTGCTCAGATGGGTAGTCCACGTGTGTGGCTTTTCCCTCCTCCCATCTCCTTATTTAGCCTCATTGTACATATGTTGCATTTTCATTGGGAGAGTCTCCCCTAATGATTGTTGTAGCCCTCTCTAGTAGAGGTGGTTGTAGCCCTATGGGCAGTTTCATTAACTGATAGAAGGATCTCTTTCTCGGGAAAAAAAAATGAAGAGAGCGGATAACTTGTCCTCAATCCAGAAGGAGCAGGTAGTATAAAATGGAATGATGGCTAGTATTTTGGATGAAACATGAGGAGGCCGTTTTGATCAATGTCATGCAGCTATATGATTTACCATTCTCTAAGTTGTTAGGTGGGACATCCAGCACCAGCAGGATAATCAAAAGTCTAAGTGTGTTGCTTATTATCTCCCCCCAACCCCCGCCCAAAAAGAAAACAAACAAGATTGACAGAACCGAAAGTGTTAACTTCAAGGTTGAGATGCAAGCAATCAACAAGAGAACACAACTGGCTCACACATACACAAGGTCGGATGTCAACATTCATTGCTTTGAAAAATGCAAGGTGCTTTGCATAGCAATGGCTCTTACATAATGTTATTGTGCAACTACATTATTATTTGAAAGGAATTTTGCATTTGTCCTACACTGTAAGACAACTGTGAAACCATTGTTTGCCAAGCTTGCCTTCCTTTTAGCACATGAGTGAGACTACTTTTTCAACTCCCCTTGAATATGTAATGTATGGTTATGAATATTCTCCATAGCAATCAATCAAAGGTTTGTGGTACCAAAAATATTGGCATTCTTGTCGAAGGGCTCGAGTGTTTAAGGATTCCCGAGTCCCAAAATGGATTTAGTGGCCCCTAATTGTAGGTGTCGTTTTTGGGGTTATGATTGTTTCATCCTATTTATAGGTGTCGTCATTGGGGTTATGACTGTTTCATCCTACCTATAGTATGGAGTTGTTGTTGCAATACCTTCATATGGAACAAGTTCTAGGAGCATGTTCCTACCATCTACAATCTTACGTCATATTGGGCATGGATTGGCTATTTTCTCATTGTGCTTTGATTCAATGTGAACAAGGGGGATTGATTTTTAAAGATGAGGGGGAGGAACGTAAAGTTAAAGCTACAGAATAAGATAGCAAATCACCTTTGATTTTTGCAATGAAACTAATGAGAAGCAATGGTGTTTCAACACATTGTACAATCTTCTCACAATAGGATTTTTCTATTTTCTTTTTGGGTGGGTTGTGTACACCAAAGCTTAAAACTTTGGGAGCCAAGATGTTGATACCTCTAAAGTTGAATAGGCAATTTTGTTGTGATGTCCTAAACATTAGGCTTTGCCAACTATCAAAATGCACCTCTAAATAAATATTCTCAATATTGTCTACTAGACTGCCAATGTCGTGATTGATTAGTGTTAGCCTTCTTATGTTGACTAGCCTCTTTGTAAATCCAATAATGGAAAAAAACCCACCTCTCCCCATAGGATCCAACTTACAAATCTTGTGACCCAATATATTCTTTTGCCCATGTTGAAGTAATTATGCCAAAACGTTGGATCTCTCGTAAGTACAATTCAGGAAAATAATCATTTCTTGATAAATCAGTATTGGACTTGGATTTTGATGCATACTTCTAGTGAATCTTAGTCAATACGAATGTGAGAGATTGCACTACAATTGGCAATGATTTTTTGAGCTCGTTGATGCACTAGAGTATGAGGATACTAGGCCCAAGAGAGTACATCACATGGTCATCCAAGAGTTTTTAACCTGTGACATGACCAAACCAAATAGAGGGAGACAGAGTGCGCTTTCTCAGACTCTTTCTATGATGTGGGGACTCTTCACTCCCTACCCACCTATGTTTTCCATAATACACCTCAAGTTGGTATTGAATGGACCTAGCTAGTCTTATGCATATTATGGTTGTACTCATGGGTGCATATAGTTTCACATCTATTTGTATTAGAGCTCCACCCCCCTCATCCCTCCTACATATGGCATCAACGGCTATTTTATATGGTAGGAGGTTTAGTTTCAATTTTGTCCTTTGTTTTGGATACACAGTGGTCACACAACACATGTACATCTCTCTCTCTCTCTCTCTCTCTCTCTCTCTCTCTCTCATAGGCTTATTTTAGGAGAAGTTAATAAAGTTTTTTCTCTCTCTCTCTCTCTCTCTCTCTCTCTCTCTCTCTCTCTCTCTCTCGCACACACACACACACACACACAATTCTTTGTCTATTGTAAGTGAAGGATCAATTCAACTGTAATAAGTAACATGTTGAATTCAGAATTCAAGAAATCACCCGAACCAAACAAGTTCACATCTATTATTGCCAGACCACTCAATTATTTCAAGTCAAGCAAGCCATACTAGTCACCAACATACCCTAGACCAAGGGTTAGACAACAAGTCTCACGTTTGTGAGAATTGTGAATGAGAGACTCATTAGGACCAAGCCTCTTAGTACAGAGCACGTATTCCATACAAAGATTTACAACCTTTCAAGGAGTACAGAGCATGTATTTCATACAAAGATTTACGTCCTTTCAAGGAGTCTACATGTCGATCATGGTTCCAAACACATAGCTTGGTCAATGTGTATGAGATATTAGAGTGTGTGCTCAGCTAAGACCATCTTACAACCTATGTTAAATTCTCTATGCACATCCTTGAAGCTCTAAAAACTTTGTGCAATGTCAAGATCTAGTTTCATCTAGAACACATTAAGAGTAGTAGGTCACATGATTTTTTCAATCATTCCAAACATTAGATCTCAACATAAGCATGCTTTTTTGGGCACTAAGTTGCAACCAAATTCCATCACCCCTTCCTTTAGTGTTGTAGAAGTGCATTACAAATGCAAAACCACAATTGTGTTGGGGGTTATGGGGAATAAAGTGGAGTTTCATTCATAATGTCAGGGGCATAATTAACCTCTTAATTAAAGACCAGCAACAAGTCGACCAAGAAACACAAACTAATAATGTGATTAATCCATAAGCTTGATGCCACGAGGCACTTCTCCAAATAAAGTGTAGACATGATGTCAATTTATCGAGGAGGTAGTTATCCAAAGCTACCTCTAATTTGGGTATTCTTCACCTACCAAGAGAGGGAAACATGGGTGAGAATGGTAAAAGACCCCAACATCTGACAAAGGGTAGATACATCATGGGTATACATCATGGGTAAGAGTGGGGAATTTGTGATTGACAACATGACAAGACAACCACAGTGACATCCCAAAATTGGCCCTTAAGACAACAAGTCTCCTATATAGGCAACAACGATGCCTCCTCCTAAACAAAATTCTAGCAAAGATATGGGCCAATAAACAACAACAACACAAAAATGAGTTCAATCCATAACAAGAAGGAACCATATAGCATATAAAACACATACAGTTTATCACTGTGTGAATCATAAACAAAATGGGTTCTCCTTCTTCTACCGTATGGAATTTTGCTTTGCACTTGGAGCCTTTGCCCTTCTCTTTTTAGCAACATGTGGATGGTGGATGTTTGGTCTTGTCACAATAGGGTTCTTGGTGAACCAATCATTGGCATAGTGTCTTAGCTTGCCACATTCTTGACATCTCACCCCTTGGAGGAGAAAATATAGGCTCCACTTGTGGAATCCTCATCTTCATAATTGGAAGTAGTGGTTCTTAAGGTTGGTATTCTAGCTTTCTTCATCTTGATCTTGAGGATCTTCTTCTCTTCTTGCTATTGCAAACTATTGATGGCATCCTTAAGCTTTGGGATTAAGTCCTTCTCCTGTGACATGCTATCAAAGTCCTTGTTGTCTTGAAGTTATTTGAGAAGCACTAGTACCTTGTCCTCTTCCTATGCTCAAAGTAGGTCAATTGAGTGCATATTGAGCTTAGCCTATTGACAAGGTCACCCACATCTTCACCTTCTTGCAACATGAGACCAAAGTAAGTCATCTTCGAGGAAACTTTAGAGTTTTTAGCCTTAGCACAAAAGAGCCTTCCCATCTTTTGCCAAGACTCAAGGTTGAGCTAACATCACCCAAATGATGCACAAAATTTTCATCTACTATCTTGAGGATGATACCAAGGGTGTGATCATCCTTTTGTTTGTATTGAGCTTGGGCTTCCCTAGTTTGAATGGTCTCATTAGGCTTAACAACCCCCCATAAGTTCTTCTTCATAAGATACCCCCAAGTTTTCACCTCAAAAGTGTGGAACCCAAAGCCTTTGATTTTTTGAATCTCCTTACATCTCATGTGGTGATTCCCATAGTGTAAGTAAAGAGGGGTCTTACCCTAACAAGATAACCAAGAGACAATCAAGATCATAAGTGAGGATACATGCATACACAAGAAGGGATAATAGGAATGTCATGGCTAATGCTTTGTAATTAAAAAAAACCTAGAGGATAACAACAAGAAATAGTAGCATTAAGGGTTACCATAACCATATTCTTGATTCTCATAAGAGGTAAAGAGTACAAAGCTTGGTGCCAATGGTACAATCCACTTGGGGAGTAGATATTCCATATTCTTGCACAAATTTTCTTGAGAAGTTTATGGATAATTTCCACCATGTCGGGGATGGAAGGCTCTACTCTGGTTGTAGCTAAGGGACAAAGAGTTCTTAATCATATAAAATCAAGCTTGTTGTATCCTAGGAGATCTACTCTTTATAGAGAAGAGAATTCCATCTTTGAGAACATATTATTTTAAAAACCCCTATTCATGATTAGTATAAGATAATTATGATATTAATCTTATAAGAGCTGTAGTGAAAGAAATTAGTATACCCCTATCTTACATCTTTCGTATAGTGAAACGCTCTTTTGTGTTTTTAAGCATTACTTTATGTCAATATACATGTATGGATTCTCCTTATTTATAAGCCCCATATAATCTTAACACCATAAGAGAGAAGAAAAATCAAGCAACTCATTAGGTGATCCTCAATGGGAGCATGTGAGTAGAGATAATCTTGAGGTGATTTATATGAAAAGGATCTAGGTTTTGTAACATCAAACACTGACTTTCAAATGATATTAGGTGATCATTACAAAACTTATGCTAGCAATGTTGGCCTCTGATGTATTCTTTCAGACTCTCTATCTATGTATGTCAATGGTGAGGTATGTTATTGATAGACCATAAAGAGAATATATTTTTCCCTCCTATCAATATATCTCTGTTTCTTCTCCTTCCCATTTTGCCCTCCCCTCTTGAGTGAGACTTCTATTTCATCCCCCTTACTTATTATAAGTTTAGAAGGGAATTATTGGGGGTCTACTCCTAACTCATACGGTTATCTCACTTTTTGAAAAGAAAAACCTCACCTTTACTTACATGGTACAATAAGTTTTCCATGGTCAATCCCCCAAGGTTGTGTCTTAACTTTGACAATTGATGATAATTATAACTAAAAGAAGTATGACTAGCAACTATTTGAGGATTGAGAGATGCCCAAATGGTCTACCATAGAAGTGCATGGAAGATTGGGAAATATTAATCTCTAGTGGGATTTAACGCCAGTTGTTGAAGGTTATGGGGGATTATATTTGCATTCATAAATGCTAGGGTCATGATTAACCTCCTAATTAAAGACTTAAGAAACCAATGGCAAGCTGGTCAAGATGAACACAAACTAATAGCTTGATTAATCATGTAAGCTTTGATAAAATGCTCTCTCAAATAGAGCATAGAGAGGATGCCAATTTATCAAAGAGGTAGGATACCCAAAGCTGCCACTAATTTGGGGATTCTTCATACCTAAAAAGAGATGAAATGATAGGGCCGATTGGATAAGGAAATATGGATGAATGGTAAAATACCCCTTATGACAAAGGCTAGATACATCATCAATATACAACATGGGTAAGAGTGGGTGCATGTGGTACAAAAGAAGTTCTCAAAAAAAGCATCATAATATGAAACATTACATCTATATAGACCAAATAATACTTATGGTCCACAATTGCAAAACCAAAAATAAAGCCTAATTTGCCCTATGATGAAAAGGCTTCATAGGCAAATAGTCAAAAGCTGCATCTAAGAAGCTGCAATATTCAAGAAAACTCAAGATTAATCATATTTCCAAGTAGGACTGCCAATCTATATTCATTAATTTGCATGATTTAAGACTCCATACATTACAAAGTGATAAAATCTTTTCACTAGTTAGGTGAAAGCAAGCAAACATGAAAACCAAAGGAATATGAAGCATGTGCATGGCCTACCAGGAAAAAAAATTGTAACCCTTTTGACGATCAAAAGCTAACAATGAGTAAACAACTAGTTAGCTAAGAAGTTCCAAGATCCCCACATCTTTGTGGATGTGCACCTTGGATGTTGTCAAATCTCTGTGTACTTGAAGGGTCATTAGGGTTATCACATCACCACTCAAGGTGGAACACTAGCCAATGTTGTAGAGCCAAAACCCTACCATCTCTTGCAAGAATTGTTCGTATAAATAGACACTCAATAGGAAGCTTAGCACTAGGAATAATCTCATTGGTTTAAATGAGGAAAATTTTCCATAATACCGCTTTAATTTGAGGAAATTCAACCCCTCAAATCTCAAAATTTTCAAAATTCCCAAAATACAATTTTTCATAGTTTATCCTTTGTGAAGATAGAGATCTATCACCACTTTTGATACATTTCTAGCCATAAGAGTCATCATTGCCCGATAATAAACAATATTTCTTGCTTATCTTTAACAACTTAGGTGTCAAAAATACATCCCTTTGTTTGTGGCCCTTGGAAGTGTGTCTTTGATGACAACGGCACTCTAGCATTACTAATGCATCATACCCTCTAGTGAGCATGTCTCTACTTGTGCTTGCCATGGAGATGTAGGCTTTGGTGGCTGTGAAGTAACTTGAGCTATACAATGACATATATTGACTTGCCCTCTAGCTAGTGTGAACATGGATCTAATTCTAGCTTGCTTGGATATATGAAAATACCAAACCTTGGTTTTCTCAAGGTTAATTTTGAGTCCTCTTTATGTGCAAAACTCGTTTAAAACCTATAGATAAATTTCTAGTCCCTCCTACAACTATGACCCAAGATAATATCATAAGCATATAGCATAGTATAAGTTGGTGGATAACCTACTAGATCCATGCTCCTACCTCCTACATGAGAAATGTACTCTGTTATCTCATCAATGTAGAGGCCAAATAGAGTCAATGAAAGTTGGCCAGATATATGGGGTGCTCACTCTACATGCATGTGTGATGTGAGGAATGGCCTTGCTATTTGTGAAGAATGCCCCTCTCCACCATCGTGGTTGTAAAGAAAGGGGTCGTGGCTTTTGTGGATCTAGAAGCTCTAGAACTAGTGGAATTCTAGGCACCTCACAGTGTCTATTTGTATAGTCATGCCATCTCTTCTAGGTGCTCAATGGGGTGGGGTGAACAGGGCTCCTATAGTCGGCACCATCCCATAGTTTAATCATGGCTCAATGGGGTGGGGTGAGTAGGGCTCCTATAGTCGGCACCATCCCATAGTTTAATCATGGCTCACAAGTAGATGTTACAACTCCCCGATCTCCTTGAACTCCGGATTTCATGATGATTGGGAGTCTTTATTTGCTTTCAATCCTCTTATTTTCTATTTTGGGGTATAGTCCCATCATCCATAGGGTTATCTAAGTGATTATGATAGGGGAATTTTCTAAGGGCCAACGTTTGCAAAATGGAAGAGAGTAAGTATATGCTTTTCTTGTCACCCAAGTTGTAGCAACTACATAAAGCAAAAATCGATTGTGCATGTTAACTTTATATGCCAAAATTTAAAAGATTTGATGATTACACTAAAAGAAATAAATTTTTTCAGAGATCCCTCTAAAAGTTGAAATTTTGTGATTATCAACAAAAAAGACACTTAGCTTGTCTAGTGAACATTTTCACACGCCTATTTGCGGTCAAGCTGCAACTTGGATGAAACTGTGATTACACTTAAAGAAGTAAATTTTTTTCCAAGATCCTTCTGAAAGTCAATATTGTGTGATTATCAACAATAAAGACACTAAGTTTGTCTAGTGAACATTTTCACACGCCTAATCGCGGTCAAGCTGCAACTTGGATGAAATTGTTAAATGTTAACAGTCCTAGAACTGAAGATAATGCCACTTGTGGAAAGGGGAGGGTTATTCCGCAGATTATCTCTCCAAATAAGGAATTTCTAGTTGAATATTTGAGCCCTAGGGTGACTCCACCGATTGATTCAAATATGGAGCAAAATAGGAAGGGGGTCCACATGCAAACCTCTCCAAAACAATTGTCGCCTAGGCTAGAGCCCCACTCTGTAAGCCATATGTGCCCCATTATTCAAACTTCTAGCCACATGTCAATGAAGTCAAAGTCTAGATCCACAAATTTAATGTCAATTTTTTTCCACAAAGAACAACCACAAATGCATGGCATATTCTCATAGGCCATTTTTAGTTGAAGCCCATTGCTCCATATGATAGAGATTTGTTCCTATATAAAGATGAGAAGGGGAAATGTAGCAAGCTTCTCTTAACTATGCATGGACAAATTCCACTTGTGAATAAATCTCTAAAGAGTCCCATTGTGTTCAAGTATTTGCATGTGATGTAGTTTACTTAAATATACAAAGATGTTTAGAGCAATGAATTTATGTGATACATGATAGCTTCGGAGAGTAGCATATAGTCAATCACATTGTCCCCATTATATTTCCTACTGTTAAGTACACCAAGCGACCACCTTTTATGTAGCCATGGGCCGGGCTTGTCAGACCCGTTAGTAGTGTATTATGTTATTGGCCGGGCTTGTCGATCAGGTAGGAATGGTTAAGAGTTATCACTGATGAGAGGTGCACTCTAAAATTGGAACCTATAATGTGTTTAGGTAAGATTGGCTAAGTGTGGGCGTCCAAATGTGAACGGAAAAGCCCATATAAAAGTCAATCTAAACCTAAAATACCTCATTCTCTCATTTGTGCAATGCAAGAAGAGTGCTCTTGCTCCATCTCCTTCTCCGTCTCCTTTGTGTACTAGTGTGTGTGTGTGTGTGTGTGCTTGAGAGAGAGAGAGAGAGAGAGAGAGAGAGAGAGAGAGAGAGAGAGAGAGAGTGGTGATCGAGCATTGCGGTGGCACGGCGACGGCGAGGCGGTTGAGCGCGGTGTAGCGGTGGCTCCCTCTTCTTCGCGGTGAAGAATCCTCCACGACAGCAAGCATAGAGCGGTGAGTGACACACCATCATCATCTTTGAGCTAACTAGTTTAGGCTAGTTGCGTGCTTAGAGCCATCTGTGGCTCACACACAGTGTTAGGCAAGGCCTTTGCTTCGATACGTGCGGCAGAAGCCCACATTTTTGGCACTGCTGCCGAGGAATCGCCCTGTACTAAGCTCAAGAGGCACTATGTGCTTCTTTTGTGAGTGTTTGTGTTAGGAAGGAAGAGGAAGAAGAAGAAGTTGTTTTTTGCAAGTAATCTCTGTTTTTTGTCAATGTCTGCTTGCACATAGTCTTTTGCATAGTTAGTAGTTAGTGTGTTAGTAGTGAGTGAGTGTTTTCTGTCAATGTCTGCTTGCACATAGTCTTTACAAAGTTAGTGAATAGCTTGTTTTCTACCAATGTTTGTCCAAGCCCAAGCCTAGTCCCAGGCCTCAGTCCTCAGTCTTATGATATATACTAGACTCACTCTTATATATATACCCTACCCCCACAAGAGGGAATGAGGGCATGTGGGACAAGTTCCTCAAGTCCTCCACCATCCCCTTCACACTCATCCTTTGGACTTACTAATTCTAGCCATCTCCCCACCTAGGAAAAGACTAGTTTTAGGATTCCGAGGGCTATACGTAACCAAATCGGGGGCTGTAAAGCATGACACGTCCCTCTAGCCAAGACGCTTGTTTTGAGCTATCACACGCCATATTTTGTGTCTCGATTAAAAAAAGGGACCAAAAATGCAAAACAAATTGGGTTATAAACACCTAAAACACTAGGTGAGCGGCCTCCACGGACACTCACCAACACCTCTAGAGTGTTGAGGTCACATGCACCTACGCTCTATGTGCTAGAGGACAAGCACATTGAGAGTGTCTCCATTTACACGGGCATTCATTATTCCTCTACCTTAAGCTCTAGGCCCTCAGCGGCGAGAACCCAAGGCAGTACCACTCAGGACCCGCATATAGAGTCTAGTGACTCTTCCTCTGACTACGATGTCATGGAGGGTTACCCAATGCCTAATCCTGATAGCTCCAGCCAAGACATGCATGCCATGGGCTCACGGTCCGGGCCGAGCGTGCTTAGCCACTTGAAGGAAACTTTTAGTAGAGCCACTCGTTCTGAACATGGAGCTAATGATGTAAATGAGGGGGTGGGAAAGTAAATTCGCCATTCATGACCAACGTAGACCCCATGCTCTTGGAGAGTGTGCACGTGAATAATCCATTCACTGCACCCCCTAACTCTTTAGAGCTATTCCCCTTCGAGGTTATATTACCTGATGGTAGAAGCCTTGCCGAAGTGCAAGAGGTTGCACGATATATCATTGCGGCTAGGGAAAAAAAAATCGAGAGCTTATGCAAGGTGGAGCAACGAACAGAGTTAAAAGCAAAAGCTCCTATGTCAATATCATTGCTAGGAGAGCAATCGAGTGCTCCTGAATTAGCGACCACTAAGGGTCAACCCATAGAGAGCCACATTGCAACTAGTTCAAAGGACACCCCTAGCACCTCAAGCCTAGATGGAGCGTTCCTAAATGAGGACTGGGAGTACGAACTACAAACAAAAACTCTAACCGACCTATACACAGGTCACATCTATCACGTGGGTTGGTTAGATGTCCTACAATCCACAACACGTGCTACTAGTGTGGAGGATCAACAACAAAGAGTTTGTGAGGTCATCCATAGGATTATTGAGATATAGAGATAGAACAAGGGGATCCACATGCCTTCAACCGGTCTCATGAGATTCTTGGATACGGGGAAGGCTAAACAACCAACCTTATCGCAAATGGAGACTCCCTCGGTAAGTTCGATGGTTCTCCATATGTTGTTTCGCCAGGGGTCTTAGTGCAATCTGAGCCCACAAGTGATAGCTTTACTTTTCCAAGTCTAGCTCATCTTTCCCTTGATGATACCACAGCTACCATGCCTACCCCAATGATGGGATGCAGACAAACACGCCATGGACCTCATTTGTTAGTAAATCACCGCTACATGGTAGCTCAATGCCTGCGACAGTACCTACAAGTGTGTACCAATCATATACACCTATGGGTCCTCGTACTCATGTAGCCCCTACCCCTCCCATTGTTTCAACAACCTATGCTCCATAACCACAACACCCAAGCTCTTATTTCCATGGGACCATACCGGCTACCATTAGCATGTCACATCTGACATCTTCTATGCCTAGGGCCACACATATGAACTTTGGGCTGCCACATGGCACAACACCGTACCAAACATGAAACCCAAGGGCTTCCTATGCGCCAAGCCCAATGGCAATACCTACTCCACATGTAGTCTCTAGAGCGCCTTCACCCACGGTGCCTGCTTGCTTAGGTGACTTGGCAACATTTGCTCAAGCTATCGATCGATCTATTGCTGAGAATGTGAGTAACACGCATGATAGAGAACCTAAAAGTAAGGCAGTACAAATATCCAAGCTCACACAAAAATTTAGTGGAGACGGGGATGTGAGAAATCATATCGAAGTGTTTGAGCAAATATGTGATTCTTTAGGAGAACACAATGACCTGAATAAGAGTAATGCTTTAAGCCTTAAGTGGGAAGGTTGGAGATTGGTATCGAACCCTTAAGGGTGGAAGAAAAAATGATTTACCCTACTCTTAGGAGACAGTTCTTAAAAGAATGCATACAAGAGGGAGTGCTTTGGGGTGTAGCCTCTCAGCTCCAGAAAGCCCAACAAGAGGAAGGAGAGTCGGTGAGAGACTTTATTAGTCGCTTAAAGCATTTGAATTCTCGTTGTAATCCAAATGAGCGCTTCGATAATAATCAATTGCTTGATAGATTCATTAGGAGATTACGACATGAGGATGTCTACAATGGCCTAGTCATTAGAGGTATCACCACTTGGGAAGCAGTCACCACCAATGCGATCCAATTGGAGGATAATTTAATGATTCAGGGAGAAAAAGTGTCTGCTGAGCATAAATTTATTAATTCGTAAGCATCAGGGCATCAACCAATGACCCTAAAGCCTATTGCTAAGGAGCCAAAGATATATGAGATGACTTTAGCAAATCTCACCAAGGCCATTCAAGAGAGTCTTGTGACAATCGTGCTCCGCAAAACAATCATATGTCTCCAAGAAGGGAGCAACAATGGTGCTCAGTATGTTGTGGTCCGCATAGTACCATTGAATGCCCTACTTTTAGAGTGAAATTCAATGGGAATTGCAATGCCTATGGGAGGTATGATCATCAAGCTAAGGATTGCATAGTATTTAAGCGTGCGATGGCCAATAGACCAACCTTAGCATGGACAGACACACCTCGAGTGCCTGCATTGATTCCGGTTCCAGCTCTTGAACAAACGTCACAACACATGGTCCTTGGGGCCCAAAATTTTGTTCAAACAACACCCTTACCACCTCCAACGCTAGGACCGCAACCACCACATTTGAGAATCACTTCTGTGAATCAAGTGGGTTGTGAGTCATCTATTGCTTGTTTGGAAGGTTGTGAGGAAGATATAGACCCTAATATTGCCTATGGCATGGATGCGCTTGAAGAAAGTCCACAATACTACATGGAAGACTATTGGAGACAAGTCAAACATGTCTATCAATTAGCTGATTGCTTCAAGAGTCCAAAATATCAATTACACTGCTAAGAGACCACCTCTTCAATGCTATGAGTGTGGAGGTCCACATCGTGTAGCCGAGTGTCCTATTAGGCTACAAAAGGACACCACACTAATGCAAACCAATCAAGAGAGCACATCTAAAATTCCAATCCTCATGTGTAATCGATGTGGCATAGATCATTTGATTGCCTAATGTCCAAATAATCCAAATGCGCCGAAGATCACGCCATTAAACTTGACTGAGGTTACAAAGGAGCCATCACAAAGTACACATGTGGTACCAGTAAATGTACTCACACGATCGATGCTCCAAAAACAAAATTATATTCTTGAAGAAAGAGACACGGTATCAATTTCCCAATCTCAAAAAAAGAAGAAAACACGAAGGAAGAGATCACAAAAAGCAGCGAAGTCGGACCCCAGTTCAAAGACCAACATAGGGACTGGTGACGACCCCGTATATATGAATAACACTGAAGAGGATTTTGATTCAGGTGAAACCATGGAGACCAAAATGACCACTAAGAAAGAAACCAACAAGGAAGATTTTCATGGGCCACAATGGCCAGGATCCAAGAAGAAGATAGGGACTTATCCAAACCCTACAGAGGAGATCATGTGAGTCAAGCAATTAAGGAGTTTGGTAGAAGATAGCCAAAGGGATCTAGAGCCAACACCTAGACAGATCCAGATTACAGACACCGTGTTCCCTACGCAACAACAACCTCAGAAAGTCCATAGACCTCTAGCCATACCTAGTGTCATCCAAGAAGAAAGCGACTTAAAGTCATGGGAAAGTGGGCGTACTCACTTCTTGTTGGAAAGAATGTTTATAGAGGGACTACCTGACCCTATCCAAGAAATGGAGATCCCATCTTCCCCACGTCAAGGGACTAAAGCCCAAAAGGTGTCGTTAAATATTGCCAAATTGATGGCTTCAGAGGTTAGAACCACCATCATGTCCAAGCTATATGGAGACCCTAAGCTATTCTTAGCTCTTTGAGCTTTCCTCAATGTAGAACTGAAGGTCGGGCTACCACAATTTGCACAGATGAATGGAGTTAGGGAGATGCCAATAGACGAACCCTTAGATCCACAACCCAACCTAGATGAGAACCCTATTGTAGAAATACATGTTAACAAGTTGGGACAATACTTTGAGGGAGATGAATCCAATGCAACCATACCAATCTCTACCAAGGGATTAAATGTGAAGGGAATCCTTGATGGTGGCGATGGGGTTAGCATTGTGACTAAAAATTGATGGGAAACTATGGGAAGGCCTCACCTTGCTACCATAACCATAGTAGTAAAGATGGCCAATGGGTATATTGTTAAACCTATTGGGATGCTAGAAGATCTCAAGCTCAAGGTCTTTGGACATAAAATAAGAATTATCTTTATTGTTATGGATTTCTCCAAGCACACTATGGCATCTGAAATGATCTTAAGACGTCCTTTCATGAAGGAAGCAAAAATGGTGCATGACTGGTCTAAAAACCATGTCTACTTTGCAGTTCCAAGATTCTGTCATTCGAGTGGATCTTGTAACTGGTCGAGCACATCCTCTAGGAAACAGGTTTATAATTGATCATAGATCTGACACCACAATTCACTTGGCCCCATTGCAGTATTGGTACACGTGTAAAGCGGACACTTATGTGGGGGAAGATTCTCCTTATATGGATGTACTACCTGGGATGATTGAGTCGGGACAATGCGGATTGGGTCCACCTAGCAGCAACCATAGACACTTGGGGGAACAGGGGGACGACCTGGGTAACACCTGAGGGGGATGAAATGCCACCACTCGTACCCTTAAATATGCTAGAAGCAATGCATATAGCTTCTGATGACCTACAAGATGAAGGTTTGACTGGCATTGGAACCAGTAGCGTCTCACAAGACTATAGCCCACATGATTTGGGGTCAGAATCATCAATTGAAATTGACTCTGAGGACGAAGAATCTGAGTTAAAACTTAGTGCAAATTTGGGGACAATCCATTCAAGGCCCAAAGGCACCCTAGATGAAAATCTATCCACGGGAGCAGAAGACACGAGTAGCAATTCATCTAGTGACTCTTCACTAGATATCAGTCGTAATCAAAAATTAGACAAGAAGATTAAGAGATAAAAGAGGTGATGATATCAAGCAAATGTGCGTGCTAGAATAAATGAAAGAAATCTACCGCAGAATGGCTTAATTATATAGAGGCATGTGATCCTCATCGAAAGTTGGTAGATAACTGGGGTGAATACCTTCAAAGCGTTATGTGGTGTAGTCCACAACCCATTGACATCGCACAACTAGAGGCTACAGAGAAGACAAAGTTGAGTCGTACCATAAGGAGATGACAAAATCGAGAGTTAGCTCAACAACAAAAGGAATCGGAAGTGAAATCACAGTCCACGGAACAACAGGACCCCACAGACTTACACCCTGCACCTAAATATTTCAAATCCTACACCACAGAGGAACGTAAGGTTGTGTACACAAAGGCTCAAAGAAAACCTATCGATGGAAGCAATGGAGTCTATGACGGTCCAATGATGGTTAAGAAAATAGAGTTAGCAGACTCAGGAGAAGAGTCCAAGCCTGTTTTCATTGCCCAAGATCTGACAGAAACTGAGGAGTGTGTACTTAAAGAACTTCTCGAGGAATCTAGGGATATATTTACTTAAACATATCATGATATGAAAGGTGTTCCACCTTCCATGGTGCAACACACAATCCCCATGAATAGCATGGCTAAACCAGTTCAGCAACGACCCTAGCCAATGAATCCTAAATATGCAAAGATCGTTCAAGAAGAGATTGAAAAGCTTGTGAAAGGCGGATTCATATATCCTATTGAGCACTCAGAATGGGTGTCTCCAATAGTGATTGTGCCAAAAAAGAATGGGAAAGAGCATGACCATGCATTGAAAGAGGATAAATTTGACACCATGAGCCAAGATGTATGCGACATGAAAAATGTATGCACAAATAAGTATTGGGTTCATTCTTAAGGTCTCAAACACTCAGATAAATTTACAGTTCAATCAACTTAAGCAAAGACAAAATTATACATCTATAATGTCAAAAAACATAACTATTGCACTCAAACAAACCATGAAAAATCACAACTAGCAATTATACATATCCACCAGCATGGATCATGGAAAGTAGTAGGAGATATGGAGTTGCTCATTTCATCGAAGCAGATGTCCTCAGCCATGTGGATGGAAATCCATATAAGTACTACATAACAATATCAAACAACAAGCATTATACCTCTAGGAGGCATGTCAGTGTGAAAAAATTAAAACTCCTAGAAAACAAACTCAAAACACAATCCAGACCCCTAACCTACCTATCTGTCGTCCCTTTTAGAATCAAGGAAAGAGGATATTATTTAAACCGGGTGGCATCCCTAAAGCTAGGCCTCTATCCTCATCATCTAGAAAAACGAAATAATTTTTCGTGAGGCCATAGTCTTCCTCGGTATCTATTATTTCTTCTTCATCATCCTCTTGTGCAAGCGTGTTAATTAAGAACCTCGCTATGCGTGGATACTCATCTCGTGCAAAAAAAATAAGCATATGCCATTGGAGAAACATTTGCTACTAGGTAGGGATCACTAGTGAAGGAGTACGAGCGGAAGTGCGACGCGAGAGAGAGTGCGAGAAGAAGAGCACGACGATATGGTGAACTCGCTCTACTGTAATGTGTAGAGCATAGTGAGTTCTTATTAGGTTTTTACAAAAGAATATGTGTACATACCTGGCGGCCCGCCCACTTACCTGGGCGACCACATTGGGCTTTATACCCCAACAACCTCCCACTTAAAGTCCAATGTGGTACTTTAAGTGTGAGAGAAGCTACTATACAAGCTAATATACAAGAGATGTAGAGAAGTGATGTACTACCCTACACCTAACTGCTTGCGAAAATGCGCAAATCTCTCTGAGGGAAGTCCTTTTGTAAGTAGATCAGCAGGATTTTCTGTGGTGTGAACTTTGACAAGCTGAAGTTGCTTATCCTCGAGCATTTCCCTGATGAAATGATACTTCACATCCACATGCTTTGTCTTTGAGTGATAAACTGGATTGCGAGCCAATTGTATAGCACTTTGACTATCACAATATAACACAGGCATCTCTTCTTTGATTCCCAAATCTGTTACTAGTCGATTAAGCCAAATTGATTCCTTGCATGCCTCTGATGCAACATATTCAGCCTCTGTAGTAGACTGAGTAACACAATCTTGTAATCTAGAACGCCATGATACTGCTCCACCAGCCAATGTAAAGACATACCCTGACGTAGACCTTCGGTTGTCTAAGTCACTTGCATAATCTGAGTCTGTAAAACCCTTTACACTTAGCTCCTGACTCCCATAGCATATACGCATACTCTTTCTAGCTTTCAGGTATCTCAATATTCCTTTCACTGCCTCCCAATGTTTCTTGCCTGGGTTTGACATGTATCGACTTACTACTCCCACTGCAAATGCAATGTCTGGGCGAGTAGCAATCATTGCATACATCAAACTACCCACTGCAGATGCATATGGAATCATATCCATTTCAGCCTGTTCTTCCTCAGACACAGGACAATCTTGTTTGCTAAGTTTCACATATGGTGGCAATGGAACACTCAATGCCTTTCCCTTCTCCATATTGAAACGTTGCAAAACCTTGTCAATATACTCTGTTTGAGATAACCAAATCAACTTCTTTGATCTGTCTCTCTCAATGCGCATACCAAGTATATGACTTGCCTCACCCACGTCTTTCATGTCAAACGATTTTTCCATCTTTGACTTCAAAGCTGAAATTTCTTCCAAGTGCTTGCTAGCAATCAACATGTCATCCACATACAAAATAAGGATCAGGCAACTGCCATCCTTAGCCTTCTTTGTATATAGACAGTGATCGAACTCACTATGTTTGTAGCCTTGAGAAAGCATAAACTTGTGGAATTTATGGTACCATGCCCTCGATGATTGTTTTAAGCCATAAAGACTCTTTAACAACTGGCATACCCAATCTTCCTTGCCTTTCTCAACAAACCCTTCTGGCTGCTGCATGTAAATTTCCACATCTAAATCACCATGCAAGATCGCTGTCTTGACATCCATTTGGTGCAACACCAAATCTAATATGGCAACCAATGCAAGAAAGCATCTCAATGTAGTCATCTTGACCACCGGAGAGAAGACTTCATCAAAGTCAATGCCTTGTTCTTGCTTAAAGCCCTTGGCAACAAGCCTTGCTTTGTACTTTGGCTGACTATCATGAGCGGTGATCTTATACCTGTAAACCCATTTACAGGGTAGAGCCTTTTTGCCCCATGGTAATTTAACTAGCTTCCATGTCTGGTTTTTATGCAGAGCTGTCATCTCTGACTGCATGGCCAATTGCCAATTCTCGGAGCCTTCATTTGCACTGCTTCCTTGTAACATAAAGGCTCATTGCAATCAGTTAACATGACATAGTTCATAGATGGAACAAACCTATCAGGAGGTCGCGTGATACATCCAAATCTATGCACAATAGGTGGCTCAGGCTCAGCCACAACCTGTGGTTCCACTCTATCCTGTCCTTGCTCCTCTTGAGCCCTGACATTTTGTCTTGCACGTGCAGGTCCATCTTCTTGGAAGACAACTCTTCTAATCTCCTCAACCCTCTCTAGTTTAGAATGATATTTGGATTCATTAAAGTGAACATCATTGCTGCGGACAACCTTTCTGGATTCGGGATCCCAAAGTCTGTACCCCATCTCACCAGAATTACCATAGCCTAGAAAGATGCACTTTCTACTCTTTGGCTCAAGTTTGTTCCTAAATTCCTTTGGAACGTGAGTATATGCCTCACAGTCAAAGACTCTGAGATGCTTGTATGAGGGAATTTTGCCTGACCATACCATCTCTGGCACTGAATCCTTCTGCAAAACCTTGCTAGGAGATCTATTTACAAGATGAACAGCTGTTGATACAGCTTCAGCCCAAAACCCATTTGGCAGCTGTGCATTAGACAACATACTTCTGACCTTCTCTTGTATGGTCCTATTCATCCTCTCAGCAACACCATTTTGAGGAGGATTGTAAGGAGCAGTAAGTTCACGTTTTATACCTTTTGACTCACAAAAGTCCTGAAAGGCCTTTGAAACATACTCTCCACCATTGTCAGTGCGTAAGCATTTAAGCTTCTTGCCACTCTGATTCTCCACAAGTGTCACAAACATTTTGAAAACACTAAACGCTTCATCCTTGTGCTTGAGAAAGTAAACCCATACTTTCCTCGAGTAATCATCTATAAATGTCATAAAGTAAGAAGCTCCCCCTAGAGATAGGTTAGGCATAGGTCCACACAAATCACTATGAACAAGTGCCAACTGTGTATCTCTTCTACTGCTTCTATGCTTATGTGGCTGCTGTGTTTGCTTACCATACAGACAATGTTCACAGAATTCAAAATCATTAAATGAAAAGCCAGGCAAATAACCAGAATGAGACAAGATTTCCATTCCCTTCTTGGACATATGTCCTAACCGGCTATGCCACAAAGAAACGTTCGGCTGCTCGGTTACATTGATTACATTTTTAGAGACATTTGATACATAAATCATGTAAAGTCCTCCAGACTTTACTCCATGTGCTACTGTCCTAGAACCCTTGGATATCTTCCACATGTTCTGTCCAAAAATGGTGACGTAGCCAGCATCATCAAGTAAACCTGTGCTGATCAAGCTCTTTGTAATTACGGGAACATGTCTCACATTCTTCAGCGTGAAAGAAGAGCCATTCTGAAACTTCAATTGAACATCTCCAACACCTAACATCTCACATGTCTGCCCATTGCCTAGCCGAACATGATCTTTAGTGGTCACATAAGAAGTGAACCACTCCTTGTTTGGAGACACATGAAGTGATGCCCCTGAGTCTATAATCCAGTCACTCAGTGCATTTCCATCAGATGCTGTAAGAAGAGTTGAGTCCATTGTATTCTTCAAGAAGTAGATGTCTCCTGACACTAGACTGTCATCCTCTGCAACAGTGTTTGTCACATTTATTTCTTGAATATTCACTGAGGACTTGTTCTTCTCACCATGGTCTTCAGCTTTCTCTTTGCCTTTTTCTGCTTTCCATTCTCTGCAGTCTCTTTTCATGTGACCCTTCTTGCCACAATGGTAGCATTCTATGTCACTCTTGCCTTTAGCACTGCGGGACTTGCTACGAGACTGATTCCTCTTTCCACCTTTGTACTTTTCTTTGGTCCTTCCCCTGACAACTAAGGCTGTTCCTTTGCCTTTTTCCATTGTCTTTCTATTGGTTTCTTCAGTAAGCAGACTTCCTTCTACACCTGCTATGTTCAAACCATCTGGAGGTGCAGAATTACTCAAAGTTGTGCGAAAAGTGTCCCAACTTTCCGACAATGTGATCAACAGGAACATATCTCTAACAGGTTCATCAAACTTGACACCTTGAGCTGACAACTGACTATAGATTGTGTTGAATTCATTCAGATGATTGGACATAGGTGTCCCTTCTTTCATCTTCAAGTCAACAAGCTTCTTAAGCCAGTATACCTGTGAAGCTGCACTCTGCTTCTCATAAAGATCGCTCAGCTTTAACCATGCTTGATAAGCCGACATCTCGTCTGCTACATTGAAGTAAACGCTTTCTGCCAAAGTCAGCATAATGGTAGAAAGTGCCAATTCATCCATTTCGCTCCATTCATCTTTGTCCATATCTTCTGGTTTTATCCCCTTGAGCTTTATAGGTTTTATCTGCTTCTTTTGTACCAACACGTGCCAAATCTGCTTCTTCCACAATGGGAAATTGGTTCCATCCAGCTTCTTGATATTGTAAAGAGCAGTGTCCTGTGATCCAGCCATAGCTACGCTTCACAGTAGTTTACTTTCCTGGGAAAAATTCGGCAGAGTTTCCCCTGTAAACTGACCTCTGAACCAATATCAACCTGTCAAATGAACCAAGAAAGCTTCAGATTTTGCATAAATTTCGGCAGAGTCTCCTTTGTAAAATGGCTCTGGTGTACTCAAAAACAGACCAAAAAACAGCTCAAAAAACACTGTCTCTCTGACACTGTAAGCTGTGGGTAAACCTGTCCTGCACCTGTACTGTCTCTGACTGTCCTGTCACTGTCCTATAAGCATAGACTGCGACAATGCCTCAACGGCAGTAAAGCAAAGATGCAATCCCAACTGTCTAACTCACAGTCAATACATCCTAGCTGCCTATCTAAGGGTGCTCGAGGGATCGCTCCAAGACCTATATCACCGAAAGGATCTCAACATTCGAGAATCCCCCAGCTCAATAAAACCTCACTCGACCCTCAACAAAGGCTACAGTAAATCTGACAGTACATAGACTTCCCACAAAGTCATACATCCACAAATTTCCCACTGTATGTTGTAACCGCTGCGGCGGTTGTTTGCTGCGTGACTCACAGCCAGCAAATCCTCAACAGACATACATCATCTCTGACAATACATCCCATGTGGAAGTACCTGCAATGTCAGGATGAAATCTGGAATATCAAGCAGCAAACACAAGCTACCTGATGAACTAGTGGATGTCGCCTACAGTCTGTGTGTAGATGCACCCGTGTCGTATGTGACACGCCTCCAAGAACTGTGAGCCGTCCTTCAATGTGTAGACAGTCACAAATCAACACTCTGGGAGTGTCGATATCCTCAGCACCTGCAGTCGTAGGCCGAAAACCCCAAATTTGCAGAGTCAGATCTGCACCCGTCGAGACCACGTAGTCGAAAATGGCCTGCGCAGACCTTTGTCAAAGCCGAACGGTGGCCGAGATGACCTCAGAATGAAATTCTGACAACACCGCGCCCTTTGGGCATACCCACGAGATTTGGGGCCGTGTCTTCGCCTGTCGAATTTCACTCCAATCTGAGCCGGTGACTCTAGCCTCTTGCAGTGCTGCCCCGAGCCTCGATCTGAGCTCTGATACCAGTTGAAGGAGTACGAGCAGAAGTGCGACGCGAGAGAGAGTGCGAGAAGAAGAGCACGACGATATGGTGAACTCGCTCTACTGTAATGTGTAGAGCATAGTGAGTTCTTATTAGGTTTTTACAAAAGAATATGTGTACATACCTGGCGGCCCGCCCACTTACCTGGGCGACCACATTGGGCTTTATACCCCAACAACTAGTTATCCATAGACGTATCAACCATTCTAACTCCTCAAAATTTCTCTCACGTGAAAGTCTCTCTACCAGACTCCCATTCGCAAGAAAGTGCAGGGTAGCAGATGTGAAACACTTGAGAAAAATAAAAAGGGTACCTTTCATCAAAAATAGAAGCGTATGCCTCTGGTGAACTAGCCATCTTTGAGAATACAGATAGATTTGGTTAGGCCTTTAAAACATAAGAGTTGTTTTTGTGTGCTGCTTGCTGTGACATGGTGAATTTGGACTTATGTGTAGGATCTGATAGGGTGCTCTCTTGTTGCTAGTCGCTCTTGCTCTTTTACTTTTTGTTATCTTTTTTTGTTTGTTTGCTAGAACTAGTATAAGGCTACGTATATACAGTCCTTCAATTGCAGAGTTCAAATGTCAGGGAAGAAAATTTAAGAGGATGTTTGAAATGTGCTCGTCACTCTTTGAAACCAATTGTTCCAGTTGAGGATTTTTGCCATTAGTTTTCTATTATATTAGGTGTTTCATCGAGTTGCAAGGGTGGTAAGGTACTCCCCCACGATCGAACTTGAAGTGGTTCATCAGGTGATTCTTGAATACTGGGAGGTGTGGATTCCTTTGTAGCTTCATGGAGGTCCACTATTGTAGGTAGAGGTTGTGGAGAAGCTTTTACCTCTATGGATGCATTACATGAGGAGCTAGAAGCTTCATGGGACTCCCCCCTTCCTTGGAACCCAAACTAGCTTTGGAATAGGTGTGTAGCATTCTATGATCTTTCCCTTTCCACGGTCTACCATTGGCTTTGGAGTTACACTGATTGACTCACATGGTTTTGTATGTGATAGAGAAAGACACATTTTACGTTTAGGTACCCAAATTTGACCATTTCCATCGTAGTAGCCTTGGGCTTCTAAAAGTTGTTTTGGAATCCATCGTGATTTGGTCTTGACTCTCCTAGAGCGCGCTCTTGGTTTTCCATGAGAAATTTTTCTTGAAATGGATGGAAGGGTTAAGGTATCTGGAAGTAAGGCCTTGGGGACCCATTGATATATACTCTTAGGTCGTGTAGGTTGAGTACTTGAAATATTACTGCTTGCTGCAACTACAAGGATTGAAGTGCTAGGTTCATGGGCAGCCGACAAGGACGAGTCGACCACTTTTGATCTTGGCTATCCTGCAACTTCGCTAGAGTCTGCAACGTAGGTGAATTTGCTTCAAAGATAGGGGTAAGAGTCGGCGGTCACGTCGTGACACTACCAGTTCCCAATCAATAGTGCATTTGGTTGCCAACATCCACATGAGTTCAAGGTTTATGTTGGCCTCCATAGTTCCAGTAAGCATGACCAAAAAGTCTTGAGCTACAACCCCATTGTCATAACTGACAAAAGTGTGCCAGATACCAAAAATCGTAGTTTTTTTCTTGTTGACACCCTTGACTTGGATAATACTCTCAGATAGAGGTGGCTTCCCTAACTGATACCAAACTCCATATGACAACAGATTATATTTAGCACCCATTTCCAATAAGGCGTTATATAGCACTTTTCCATAGGTGCTATTTAGCTCAATAGGGTATTGTAGAGGTGTGTCAGAGTCCAACCAATCATCCTCTATTTCAACATGGAATGCATGTGTAACTCCAAGGTTGGCCTCTCGTTGGTGTCTTATGCGTTGTTGTCACTCTTTAGCCTCATCTTGAGCTTGTATCTTCTTCAATTCTATTTGTGCCTTGGCTGCCTTTTTTTGATCGATGGCACGTAGCTCTTCTTGGCTTAGAGGATCATAGTACCTTTTGAATTTACTCCCATTGAGGAATCCAATGGTTTCAACTCCATCTAGAGTCTCCACATGAATGGTTCCTTGTGGGGTGATTTCACATACTCTATATGGTCCTTTTCCCGCATATCTCAAAATTTTCTTTTTGTTACGCACTCCACACATAAGGACTTTATCACCAACATTGATATTTTTGTTCTTTAGATGACGATCAAACCATTTCTTCCTTCTATGTTTCTCCACAAGTGCATTTTGCACAGCTAATTGCCTCTCTTCCTCTAGCCTTTCAAGGATATATGATCGCTCAACTAAGGGGTTACCATTCCAACCTTCTTGAGAAGCTACTCAAAGACTAGGAATGACAAACTCCCATGGCATAACCGCTTCTTGGCCATACACCATCTTAAACAGTGTGCAACTAGTTAATGGCAACTTTGTATGCAGTACGATGAGCCCATAAATTTGAAGTCAACTTTAAATCCCAATTTGTGCGATGAGCTTCCACCGTTTTGGTCAAGATAGAGATTAAAGTCTTGTTGGTGCTCTCAGCTTGGCCATTTGCTTGTGGATAATAAGGTGTGGGCTTATGGTGAGCTATCATGAAGTTGGTAGTGAGTTCGTTTATCACTCCATTTATAAAATGAGTACCATTGTCACTCACAATCTCAAAGGGCCAACAAAATCTTGTAATAATGTTCTCAAAGAGAAACTTGGAAGTTGACCTTGCATGAGCCTTACGTGTCGCCCTGGCTTCCACCCACTTTGTCACATAGTTAGTGGCAACGATAATATATCGAGATTGAGTGCTACGAGTTGTCGGACTAATTGGGCCTACAAAGTCCAAACCCATTTTTCAAATGGTTGAGTTACGAAGCTCTTTGGGTGGAAAACCATTAACTAGAAAGTTCACGATCTTCTCACTCCATTCAGGTATGGTCTCGACTAGGAATAGAGAAGTATTAGGCAATTCATCATCGATTCATGTAGGGGCTTCGCAAAACTAAGGTCATCTAAGAAAGCTTCACAAAACTCCCTCAAATATTCTCTAAAAGCAGTGTTTATTAATCTTTGAAAGGTAGCAGGGGCATTGGTTAAGCCAAAAGCCATAACACAAAATGCGAACACTCTATATTCGGTAATAAAGGCTGTTTTAGCTTGGTCCTCTAGTGCAATTGTGATGTAATTGTAGCCAGATTACCCATGTAACAAGCTATAAGCTTTCTTCCCTGCAACTCTTTCAAGAACATGTTCTGAATATGGCAAGGGGTAATGGTCCCTCCTAGTGGCGGCATTGACCTTCTTGAGATCCACGCACACCTTGACATGCGCTCCTTCAAAGCATTCAAGTCCATAAGAGAGCATTTACATTTCTTGACTTCCTCCTCAAGTTGCATCAAACATGTTGTTTGCATCTCAAGTGTCCTCTTGAGATTCTCATTCTCAACCATAAGTACCCTTACTATGCCATTCTCCATTGCAGGTGCCCGTAAGTCTTTACCTTGTTTGTTTATGGTCTCTTGCAATGATACCAAGTATGCCATGATCATGGTTTTCGATGTCGTTGGTTGGGTGGTTGTGTTGCTATCTCCGCACTTAGGAGATTTTGGATCATTTTCCACAATGGTTGTGGACCTTGTTGAAGAAGAAGAACCCTTGCGAGTGTCGGAAGACATTGTATGTAAAATAAGAGATGAGAATTAACTTTCTTGAACCTGTTCGCCTCAAAAATGCTGCTACAGATTCGCCTTCCATAACTCTGAATTTTTTTGTCTTTACATCATTGCGTAGAGAGAGAGAGAGAGAGAGAGAGAGAGAGAGAGAGCACAAGATATACGTAGCTCACCCAAGTGTGGGTTAAGTCCATGGGAAAGCACCCACTTACTAGCTTTACACTTCAAATTTGAAGTAGTTCATAAAGGGCTTAGAAACCCTTAATGGTCATCCCGCCTCATTCTTTCTCTACCTTGTACTTCTTGCTAGTTCTCTCTTCTTCGTTTCATGTGTAGAAGAGGCCTCCTTTTATAGATGCAAAGGAGCCTCTATGGGATGCCTTCTCACATGAGAGGCATCCGTTCATGTGTAGATGCACCCACCAAAAATTGAACATCGCCCTCCGGCCATTGGTCACTGGCCAGTGTCCATAGATGGCCAACAGTCACCAGCCATGTGTCAAATCAAGCTCCATGTTTAACAATCTTCCACTTGGAGATTGATCTCGGCCAAATTTGTGATTGCTTTTTGATTTGGTTTCTTATCCTCTTCAATACAAATTGAAGATCAATTTATCCTTGTTAAGCACTTTTGTCAACATGTCTATAGGATTCTGGCTTGTGTGCACCTTTCCAAGCTTTAGTTGTCCCACTTCCAAAAGGGTAATCATGAAGTGATGCCTTACTTCTATATGCTTTGTCCTTGAGTGAAAGAATGAATTCCTTGCAAGGTGAATGGCACTCTGACTATCACTTTACAATACACAATTTTCTTGTTTATATCCAAGCTCCTCCCAAAATCTATGAAGCCACAAAATCTCTTTGCTAGACTCTATAAGAGCTACATATTTTGCTTTTGTTGTAGATATGGTGAGACCGCTTTCTGTAACTTTGAATCCCCACTTACTATTGTGCCTCCAACGGTGAAGACACGGCATGTCTTGATGCTTTCTTTAGGCTGTACAAGATCTTTCTCAATTTACATACCATTTTCTCCTTACCCTTTTCTTCATATTGCTTTGGTTGAAGCATGTAAATCTCCTCCTCTAATTTGCCATGAGGAAACACCATGTTTACATCCATTTCCTTAAGATTCAAGTCTTGAGCAACCACAAGGCTTAAAACAAGTCTAATGGAATTCATTTCTACAGCAGAAGAAAATATTAAAATCAACACCTTTCTTTTGAGAAACCCCCTTTACCACAAGCCTAAGCTTGTCTCTCTTTCTCATGTCTCCTTTCTTGTTCGACTTGTACACCCATTTATTTTGTAGTGCCCATTTACCTTTAGGCAAGTCAATCAATTTATAAGTTTGATTTTGATGTAATGAGTCCATCTATGCTTGCATGCTCTTCATCCACTCTTCTTTGGATTCATGTTGCATGGCTTCTTCATACGACTGGCTCTCCAAAATCTATGACCAAGAGATGGTTGAAGGAGTGATGGATCTCTCTAGAGGTATACTAACTCTTATAGAGATTTTGATGTAATGATTCCATCTATGCTTGCATGCTCTTCATCCACTCTTATTTGGATTCATGTTGCATGGCTTCTTCATATGACTCTGGCTCTCCAAAATCGGTGACCAAGAGATGGTTGAAGGAGTGATGAATCTCTCTGGAGGTCTACTAACTTTTATAGATCTTTGGGGTACAAGTTGAGGTTCCTCATCTTGTTGGTGTTGCTGCAAGTTGTCATCACTTACACTCTTTTTCATTGTCCTCAAGCTCCATTGAATCCATCACCTTCATTCTTTTTTTGTTTTCTTTCCAAGTAGTCTTTGTATATATTATGTTCATTGAAAATAACATCTTTACTCCTAAAGATTTTACCATCTTCAGGATCCCAAAGGTGATACCAAAAATTTGCTTCTCCATAGCCAATAAAAAACATTTCTTGGACTTTGCATCTATTTTAGAATTCTATCTATGTGCATAAAGGCCTCGCATCCAAATACTTTGAGAAATGCATAGTTCACCTTTTCACCGGTATATGCCTTTTTTTAAATGATACCATCCATGAATGTTGTTGAGGATGATCGGTTTATCAAGTAGACAAATGTATTTATTTCTTTTGTCCAAAGCTCAAACAGCAAACCTATATGTAGCCGCATGCTTCTTGCATGCTCCATGATTGTCCTGTTCATCCTTTTTGCAACTCCATTTTGTTGAGGCATCGATGGTGTTGTCGTTTGCCTTCAAATACCATTGCTAACATAAAATATTTCAAGTGATTGATGTGGGATGGGTTTCTAACCTTACTCCTATCTTATTGCAGACATAGCGAGAACCACAAACATAATTGTCAATCCATGGGACGAAGCTGGCTCGACTAGTGCATAGAGGCTACAAGAGGATGTCAATATCTTGGGAAACAATAGACAACTCGCATCTAACACAAGCTACACTCAAATTACCTAAGTCATCAAAAGCTAATCCCTAATCGATAAACAAATCATAATTGTTACAACATCAAACAACATCCGAATGTTACGAAACTTCTAGGATATGTATATAAGACCTAAGCACACATGCTTATGGTCTCAAATCTCACTTTTGATGAGTTACAAAAATCGCGATTGTTAACAGCAGTGAGTTTTTGACCTAGTCGTTTCTGACCCCGAATGCATCTAAATGCTTAGCAATGATGCCCCAATACCCCGCCTATGCTTACTTTGTTATTTCCTAGCTTAAATTCCTACTAATGATGAAATTAGGCCGCGGGTCGGTGATGCCCAAAAGCTATGGATTACCATGATATGTTTACGTCAATGTGTAGAGCTCTTACCTACGGTTGCAATGCAATAGACAGCACTGCAATGTGACAACCCGGAAGGGAGTAGGAAGCACGAGAAGGAGAGAAGTGAGTGTTGTTAGCTCACGTTGTGTTTCTATTATCCAAAACTTAACAATAACTTACAAAGATTGGCTTTTCTACCTTAGCCAAGGTTTCTTTGGTCAAAAACTACTAATCTGGGAGCTCTAACTAAGGATAGATTGATACAATCTGGAATCTTATAGCCTTGGCTCATCGATTACAATATCCACTTGGAAAATAAGAATTACAATATTCCCAATTTATCAAAAGAATAAGTGTTTTTACAATAAAAGCTCCCGAAAAATGTTACATGTGTTACCTTGCTGGTAGCGTTCCTCCCTCCTCGATTGTGTCATCCCTTGACACAGTTTCATGGGCTGAAATAGTCTTCGGGTTGATGGTTGGCGAGGCGATCTTTAAGTGCGTGTAGATCTTTCTCATATATGATGCGTCTTTCTTTGTCAGGGACTTGCAAAAATTGAATAGTGACTTTGTTTATAAGTTCGATGGCAAAATAGCCAACAAACCTTGATGTCAGATTGCTGATCACTGGCCCAAAAATCTTTGTCCACCATTTGAAGAATCCTGTATAAAAAGCCTCTTCGAATGCCAACATATTGCTTGATGGCAAGAACATACATCTGGCGTAGAAGTAGTAGAGAACTTCTTTTGAAGGATGTCCGCTCAAATCATAGCACAAGCCTTCGTTACCTTCTAAGAAAGACATCCATGGGGCTCCTGCTTGCTCAGGCTCATGAAAATCTTGAATGCATGTAAGCAGCATTCCTCAAATTTTATAGAGCATTGCACATGAGAGGTCAGGGAGGCTCTTAACGAATTTCATGGCGCCCGTTAGGATTTTCACCATGTATTCCTCCGTTTGCTGGTCCTTGCTCTGGAGATGGCAGTTTCGGGTAATTGAGCCATGTAGGCCTCTACTTCTTTAATGCTTTGTGTGTCTGCCATGTCCTTACCTTTGCTACAAGACAGAATGTAGGGTTTTTCTTTATTGCTATAGGTGCTCTTGTAAACAGAATGAGGTACCTTGAGTTCTTGTTGAGCCAATTTTTTCTCCATTTGGGGTGGAGAGCATCTGAACCTTCTTCTTGTATATCCTTGTAAAGTCTTTCTTTGACTTGGAGTAGCTCCACCTTTATCAAAGGGTACGGTGGTGACTGTTGATGCCATTGAGCATTGATTTGGTTGGGAGTGAGCTGGGTTACATTGACTAAGTGGAGAAAACCCATTGCCGCTTTCCATTCAACATCTACTTCATGGACAATCTGTTCTTTCAGTGCATCTTCTTTAGCTTTAGAAAGTTGGACCATTGGCACTGATTCTTCTTTAGTGATTGGTATTTGGAATTCAAGATCTCCAGTCTGTCCTTCTCTTGGTTGTGTTTCCATATCCGCAAAGGAGACTGATGATATGTCTATAATTGGTTGTTCAGAGGTTCCTGTCTCCTCTTGAGCTTTCCTATGTCCTTTTCTCAGCAACTAGTTGGCTCTCTTTAAATCCTCTATCTCCTTGAGCAACTGCTCTTCCCTTTGGACTCACATTAAGGCGAGGTCTCATCTTTGCGCTTGTTCCAGCTTCAACTCAAGTTCTAGATCCTTGTTTCTCTTTTCCAAAGTCTTGTAGACTTCATCTGTCCCCTTGAGTGAAGCTACGACTGGGTTTTCCATGATCTACCTTAGGAATGCCACTTGGTCATTGATTCTTTGCTCAAAGTATTTCAATGAGGCATTGTCTACATCTAATTACACTTGGATCTTTTGGACTAACTGAGTAGTGATTAAAAGTTTGTTGGTCACTTTCGTCAGCTGTTGGTCCTTGCTTTTGTATGCATCTGACAGCTTTGTGAGGAGCTCCCCTAAATCTTCCATCTCTTTCTGTTGCCTTTCCTTGGTAGTTTGTGCTTTACTTTTTAGTTCTTTGATTTGTCCTTAGATATCTTCAATGATGTTCATCCTGTCCCAAAGCTCACCTTGTAGAGCATCTATTACCTATTCCAACTCTTTAGCGTTAGCACTGTGGCTCAGAGTTGCTGTTCGCATCTTTTCTGTCATCATCTGCATCTGCTTTGCATACTCATTAACCTAAATGATGACCTCATCCGTTGTTTCCCATTCTTCAGGTTCTACCTGAGACTGCTTAGAAGTTCCAACAAATTCGGCTCGCGGCTCTTTCGATGGTGCGTCGGATTCCGCTTGTGGCTTCGTAGATGGTTCAGTCGGTTCTTCTTGAGGCTTTGTAGCTGCTTTAGTTTATTTTGGTTGTGTTGTTGTAGAAGGTCTAACTTCACCTTTGTCATTTTCCTTAGGTTGTTCATAATTGGCTTCCTCCTATTGTTTCTCTCTTCCCTTTGCTCCCTCGCCTTCATTGGATTTAGCAGTTGGTGAAGGATTTGGACTTGGCATGGGATGGTCTTCTTGTTTTGTAGTGGGTGAAGTGGGTCTTGGAGACATCTCTCCTTGTTCATGTTGTGGTTCAGGTGGTTGTGCAGCTTCTGCTTGACTTTGTTGCGTAGCCGATTCTTCTCTTGCTTTCCTTTACGCTTCTAGAGCTTCTTGTATCTTCAAGGTTTTGGCTTCTGCATACATTCGTTCAAGCAAATCCTTTGGATCTTCTGGGACCTTCTTCGTAGGTTCTTGGTCCTTGGACCCTTGATCTCCCTCGAACTCCATGATTCCGGGTTTTCTCCTACAGCTTGACAGCTTCTTTCATAAGACTCTTTTTTCCTCTCAAACCTTGCTTTCTTCTGTTGTTGAGGTTCTTCTTCATTTCCTCTCCTTGCCCTCTTTTCTTCATTGTCAGAGATTTCACTCTTGTGGGCTTCAGGTGAGCTTTCTATTTATTCCCCATCTGATTTATATACCCTTTTCTTCTTTGATCCAGTGGTTCGTGGAGAGGGTTGAGCTGATATTATCCATGTTTTCTAATCAGGGGCTGATGGCAAGTTATCTGCCATCCCAATGGCATGGTATGTGATCCGAGTTAGAACTTCTGGAGCACCCATATATGTTACCTTTCCTTCCTTCTTTGTGCTCTTGATTGTTGTAAGCACATACTGAGCACGATCTATTGTCTGCCTTATTGTTGACTTCAACACCTACGTGAAAGTGGTTGCAACTGCATGATTTGAGGTAGGGTATCTTGATGGTCTCTTTGAGAGGAAGTGGAAGTGCTGATGATAAAGATGGGTGGGATCCTCCACTTGCTTTAGAATGAGGTCGAAGAAAGTGGCGACAACTGTATCCTTGGTGAATGTGACAGCCGTCTTCCTTTCCCTGGCCCTCATTGTCATACCTTTTGTTGGCAGCTTTAGTGCCTCGGCCACTATGTCCTTGTTGATAACCACTTCAACTTTCTAGCCTTGCCGATCCGTGATTTGAGCAGATCCATCCTCTTTGATAGTGGATAATAGTTCATAGGCCCGCTGGAAATCTACTCCACGTGGCTCTTGATCGCAAAATTCTCAAAGTCCCAGTATTTTGTTGGCTTCTTTAGTGTCTGGCTTTGCGGCTATATTATAAACTTTTCTTCGGTAGCATTTGTAACTCTACCTGGTTTCCATCTTCACTCTTGTACTTGTCGGTGAAGACTGTAGTGTTGTTTTCTTCAAGTTGTTCTTTGGATAGGTAGGTTGCCTTTGCCGTTTTCACATAGCTTGGCTCCAACTGGTATGGTGGAAATTCTTGCAGCTTTTCTTTCTAAGTTATCCTCTTCTTTGCTTTCTCAACAGCTTGCACTGCACCTAATAGGAGAATACAGTGTCAAAGTTAGAAAATTCCACAATTTTCCGCTTTGAAATGCCTTGTGTATGAATTGCTGGAAAATGATGTCCATTTTGCTTCAATTCAATTTTGGAGCATGCATAGATGCATAAAGACATGTAAGGGTCAAAACCATGCAATCTAGGCAAAATTTGCAACTAAAGTAAATAATCGTGATTATTTTACAGCTGGGAAAGTTTTCCAACTTTTTGTATTTTTGACATCATAGGCTTGAATATGTGTGATTTAGATACTTTGAGTGAAGTGTGGGCTCAGTTGAGTGTAGTGGGTGAAAATGGTGCCAGAACTAGGTTTCAAAGTCTGAAATAGTAGATATAAAGGGATTTTGGGTTTTTGTGATCTAAATTTGATCAAACTTGATTGCTGGGCTTGGAACATCATGTACTTTGGTCCCATAAGGTCAAAGTTAAAATTTGAGCTCATTCTAGTAAAAAAGTAAATAATCGCGAACTTTTTCATCAACTTGGACATTTTTTGTTGCAAGTTGGTTCTAGGCATCATATAGATCCTCTGTGTGAGATATGGGGTGTTTTAGATTAAAAAATGTGAGAATTAAATCAAAATTTGGACAAAAGAGCCTTTACATTATTTTTTTTACAAAATTGAAGATTTTCTTGATCTTTTGGGCTCATACTTGACATATGGCATGTGATAGATGTGTACAAGTGATAGATGAAGTGACAAGATAATTTTCAAGCCAAATGTGCACAAAAGTAAATAATTGCAATTATTTACAAGTCACTTTTTTTGCATGAAAATATAATTTTATGACCTACACATCTTTAATACATTTTAAAAAGTCATAAAATATATTTGGTAAGGTTTGGTCTTGTCGACATCACTTCGTGCTCTTGCCGACTCTAAAATCACCAGGTTTTGTTACTACTTGATGTGTAAAGTTGTTTTGTCACTTTTGAAGCCATGGGCTTGTCCGCTATATAGTCATGATACTGGTCATCCAGTTTGGGCTCATTCGGAGTCAGTTTGACTTGATATGTCAAATTTGACACTTTGTAGTCTGTGAGCTATTTCCTTCTGTTTGAGAGCTTGCCTTGACTGTTTTCTTGAAACCATCTAGGTACATTTTGTATAGACATTGTCTATAAGCGGCCCATGGAGTCAGAATCCAATTGTGGTCATGTGGCCAAAACCTAGATTATTTAATTGGGACCCTCGACCCCTGCCAAACATCTAATGATATGGAAGTTTTCTACTCTCTAGGGGCATGCTACAGCTCAAGTCTCGTCCAATTTGGTTGAGCTGACAAGCCGCTATGGTCATTTTTGTGTCGTAGGAATTCGTACACAGCTGATATTCCAGGGTTTTTTCCTGGGCGTAGACTTGCTACCCAACTGTATAGAAACATTCTTTGATGAGCTTAGAACTTACCCCTCATGTTTCGTGTGAGACAGTGCTGAAAATGGGCGATTGTGGACTCCAAAAATCGCGCGCGAAGAAGTTACAGAGCTCTCTCCTCCAAAAGTGACTAGTGGGAATGAGGTTATTGGGGGCCACCTAAGATATCTATACTCGAACTTTCCAAACTATTTTCCGCCAGATTCCCCTGTTAGTCCTATTAGGCCATGAAATCTACGTTAGACTCAAAAAATTTCTCAATCGGACTCCGTTAGCTCATTCTACAAGAATTTGCAAAAGCAAGGCTTGACGGCCTAATTTAGGCTTCCCTCTTCCACTTGTCGTTTTGATTGAAAATTTTTGTGTTTGTCCACCTTATTTTTTTGATCATCAGTGTATCTTCAATTTCTCCATCTAAGCTCATTTGCTATTTATTATTCATTTTTTATCTGTTTATTGAAAAATAAAAGAAAATAATAAAATGCACTAAAAAAGCAATTTGAAAAATCAACAATTAAGGAATTCCATTGAAAAACACTGCTTTATTACTTTGGGTGGATTTCTCCTTTTTAAAACTCCAGTATCAAGGAAATTTGATAAAAATAAGCAAAAAATGTTGCTTTTTGATGTATTTTCTAATAGTATATACACTATTTACACTCATCGGAGAAATGTTATCATTTAAAATTCCCCTGTTGATGATTTTTTAAGGGCATTATTAGGTAATTTTGCAAAAAACCACACGTTAACATCCAACTTTCTTCCTCCCTCTTCAAACATTGCCCTTAATTACTGAAGTTCTCTTCCACCCCTCCTAGATGGAGTACTCTGAGACGACTTTGTACATAGGTTGAACAATCGTGCCTATAGCCGTGGTTGGATCTATCATGCTTTGAAGGTCAATGCAATTCAAACCGGTATGTTGTGCAAGAGTTGGGTCTTGAGTAGTTAACTCAAGGGTTTCCGTGGTCGAGGTTTCTTGTTGATGTTTTCTAAATAGTAGATTTTGTAATTTGTGTGCTCTTTGTCTGATTGTACCATATGGATACTTTGGCACACTGATTTCCTTAGTTGTAGGTATCAATGATGAAGGTTGTTGAGATTTAACTCTCCACTGATATCTTGGATTTACAGTTTGTGGAGAAGATAAATGCTCCTTTTTCCTCCAAGCCCATCTTGTGTTAGTTTCGCTTCTCGAAGATGTTTTTCTCTCAGTCATTAGATATGAAGCTTTCTTCAGTACGGTAGATGAGTTTTTAGGCACCAAAATTTGAGACGGATTGTCCTTGATTTATGCTTTTGGTACCCAAATCTGCCTGACTCCTTGCATGCTACTTGTAGCATTTGCTTGTCTAGAGGAGGAAGTACAATGATTACTCCTTGGTTTCTTTTGTAGGAGACCTCTTTCCCATTCCTCTTTGCTCGGTGCAATTGGAACTAAGAGTTGTTCTCCTTTAAGTGATAGCTTGAGTTTATTGGTATCCCAATCTGGTACTGCCTTGTATATCCGCATCCATGAGATTCCAAGAATCATTGTTTCATTCATATGTTCATCTGGTATGCATACAAATTGATGAGGGCATGAACATCCATGTACTATCACATTCAAGTTGACTACTCCCAACGTCGGTGTTTGGTTTTTGTTGCATCCTTTGATAGTAGATATTCCCGATGCTAAAGACTGATTCATAGCTTTCTTGTAAGTGGAATAACTCACTATATTCATTCAAGCTCCGGTATCTACCAGTGCATTTGTGCTATGATTTTTCAGTTGTACTTTGATGCGAAGATCCATTCCATCCAACCATTCATCATTCGTTGATATTGTATTATTATGTGATTCCCATAGTCTTTCATATATTTCCAAAGTATTGATGGAAATAGGTGTTTTTTTATTTTTGAAAGCAGCTTTCCTCTTGAGTACTCAAAGTCAAGCTTCCTCTTGGGCTTCATCAATAACGTGTTGTCGTTTATTCTTTCTCTACTTTGCTGCATGCATTTTCTCTAGCAAATCATTGCTTAGTGGCAAATGGTACTTCTTTAATCAGCATCCACTAATCCAATTAGCCATTGGTTCACCATCTAAAGTGGACAACATATGTCTTGAATGATAAACGATCCATTTCTCTCTTTTTTTGAACTTGGAAATGTGCTGCTTAAGGGAATAAACTAAAACTAGGTCCCCCTTTTGGAAGATTTTTGTGACTAGATGTGAATCAAAAAATTGTTTTTGCTTCCATTTTTGTGCATAGATTTGAGCTACATCTATTAGCCTTTGCTCATCAAGCTTTTCTAAATCTTCAAGCTTTTCTGACAATTCATTTCCAATCCACTCAAGATCTTTAGCTACCCTTAGTGTAGGCAATAGAAATTCTATCGGTAGTGTGGCATCAAGACCATAAACAAAATTAAAGGATGTAGCATTCAAAGTAGTCTTGAATGAAACTCTATAAGCCCATAGAGCGGCATGTAGATTCATTTCCCAATCAGTTCGTCCTAAACTAACCACTTTAGTCAATATCGAGTTAAGAATTTTATTGTGTGCCCATTTGCTTGTGGTGGATGATATGGAGCAGATTTGTTATGGATGACCATAAATTCATTTAGTAGATCCTCAATTATCTCATTGAGGAAATGATTTCCCCTATCACTGACAATTTCTATTGGAAGTCCATATCTTGTGAATCCATTCTCATACAAGAATGCTGTTGTGGTTATAGCATCATTCTTTCTGGTTGCCTTAGCCTCTGTCCACTTGGTCAAATAGTCCGTAGCTACAATGATATATTGAGCTTGAGTTCAATAAGCAAGTGGTTGTATTGGCCCGACAAAATCTATGCCTCATTTCGCAAAAGCTCTAACCCCCGTCATTGGTTTCAAAGGCATACTATCTACCATGGTTAGCATCCAATGGGAGCAAATTTAAAAGATACTATGATCCTTTAAGCCAAGAGGAGCTACGTGCCATCCATCAAAAAAAGGCAGCCAAGGCATAAGCAGAGCTGAAGAAGATACAAGCTCAAGCTGAGGCTAAGGATCGACAACAATACATAAGATGCCAATGAGAGTCCAACCTTGGAGTTACACATGCATTCCACGTTGAAACAGAGGATGATTGGTTGGACTCTCACACACCTCTACGATACCCTATTGAATTAAATAACACCTTTGGGAAAGTGCTATATAACGCCTTGTTAGACACGGGTGCTAAATATACTTTGTTGTCATATGGGGTGTGGTGTCAGTTAGGAAAGCCATCCCTATCTGAGAGTACTATCCAAGTCAAGGGTGTCAACAAGAAAAAAACTATGATTTTTGGTATCTGGCACACTTTTGTCAGTTATGAGAACAGGATTGTAGCTCAAGACTTTTTGGTCATGCATGTTGCCACAACGATCCAGATGGATACTGAAACAATGGCTTCGCCTTGGAATATTAATTTAAAGACACTAGAAAATGGGTAGCCGAATGTAAGCAAGGAACCCCTGGAGAGTTTGGAGGAGCCCGACAAAGCCCATCATATCAATCAAAATGCCACCCCTAGATAATGTTTCATGTCTGCCACCCAGAAAAAACGACATTCCCAGTGTTTTAGAAGATTGTTTTATCACCCACATTTAGAAAGGATGATGAAGGGTGGCAATAAACCTCTAATATATCATTAAAGCGGTTCAAATCTCAGGTCCGGGCTATTGGGTAAATGAAAGAAGCCCCGCCAGACATTCTGAAAACCCCCTTTCTCTAGAATAACTCAAATTTTAGCAACCATGGATGTATGTGTAAATACGTCGATGCCTACTCAATTTTGCAATGAGGATGGCTACGATATAATTCCCATCCAAATGATTTCAGCCTTCAACATTGAAGACGAAGATGAGGAACCCAAGGACTTGATGAAAGCTCAACAAGTCTTTTCAGACCTCTACTACGATGCAACAAATGAGTTAGATGAACACTCAGCTACCTCAGAAGGTTCGGGGTCAGAAAAAGAACATGTGAGAACTAAGCTACTCTTGAAAGGAGGGGAGGAAATTGTTTTTGACTTTCCCAACCAAAAATCAAGAAGATAAAAATGGTATAGACGAAAAAGCGACCAAAAATTCGAAAACACGACCTATGCCATCAGTCTCCACACGAATGGTACCTTGTGGGGTGATTTCACATACTCTATATGGTCCTTTTCCCACATATTTCAACTTTTTCTTCTTGTTTTGCACTCCATACATAAGGACTTTATCACCAACATTGATATATTTGTTTTTCATATTACGGTCAAACCATTTCTTCCTCCTATCTTTCTCCACAAGTGCATTTTGCACAGCCAATTGTCTTTCTTCATGTAACCTCTCAAGAAAGCGCTCAACTAAAGGGTTACCATCCCAACCTTCTTTTGAAGCTACGTGCAGATTAGGAATTACAAACTCCCATGGCATAATTGCTTCTTGGCCATATACCATTTTGAATGGTGTACAATTAATAACAACTTTGTAAGAAGTACGATAAGCCTATAGAGCTGATGTCAGCTTCAAATCCCAATCTGTGCGATGAGCTTCGACTGTTTTTGTCAAGATAGAAATTAAGGTCTTATTAATGCTCTCAGCTTGGCCATTTGCTTGTGGATAATAAGGCGTGGATTTATGGTGGGCTATCATGAAGTTTGTCGTAAGTTCCTTTATCACTCCATTTATAAAATGAGTACCATTGTCACTCAAAATCTCAAAGGAACAACCAAATCTTATAATATTGTTCTCAAAGAGAAACTTGTCAGTTGACCTTGCATCAGCCTTACGTGTTGCCCTAGCTTCGGCCGATTTTGTCATATACTCAGTGGCAACGATAATATATCGAGATTGAGTGTTACGAGCTGCCGGACTAATTGGGCCTACAAAGTCTCAACCCTATTTTTCAAATGGTTGAGTCACTTTAACAAGATGTAAGGGCATCTTATCCTTTTGTTGTGTGATCTTGTAACGTTCGCATTCATCACATCCTTTTGCAAAAAGTGATGCATCCTTGAATAAGGTTAGCCTGATTGCAACACCTTTCTAGCAATTAGCTCCCCTGAGAAATGTCCTCCAGCTATACCCATGTGGGCTTCTTGCAGTATGTATAAATATTCATCCTCACGGGCACAACATCTAAGAATATCGTCCTTCCCTAACTTGTAGAGAGTTCCTGCAATGAGAGAATAAGGTTCACATTCTTTTAACAGTTTTTGAGCTATATCCTTACAAAGCTCCTTGGGTGGAAAACCATTAAGTAGAAATTTCACAATCTTCTCTCTCCATTCAGGCATAATCTCGAGTAAAAATAAGGAAGTATCAGGCAATTCATCATCGCCTTCAGTAGGGACTTCACCATTGGGTATGCGAGACAAATGATCCGCCACGACATGTCTTTTACCAGGTCTCACCACAATGGTAAAATCAAACTCATCTTCCCGTGGAACAAGGTTTATTTACTAGATACAACAAGGCTTGATGATCCACATAGAAACAGACTTGTTGGCAAGAACGTAGTAGCAAAATTTCTTCACTGCGTAAATCATAGCCGAACCTTCCAGCTCTGTAGTGGTGTAGTTTCTCTCGGCATTATTCAATTGACGACTTGCAAAGCTAATGGAGTAATCCAATTTATGTTCTCCTGGTTGAGCTAGAATACACCCAATAGCAAAGTTCGATGCATCAATATGCAAATGGAAAACTACATTCCAATCGGGCACTCGTAGATTGAAGTGCTTGTCAAGGTCTTTTTCAACGGCTCATAAGCATGGTCACACTTCGTGGTCCAATGAAACTCAATAAGAAGATTGTACAAAGGACGAGCTATCTCGGCAAAGTTTAAAATAAATCGTCGGTAATAACCAACATGGCCCATGAACCTTTGAACTCCTTTATAGTTTGTAGGTGGTGGGAATTCAACAATGGCTTTAATTTCTCCCTCATATGTGAAAATCCCATTTTTGGACACTATATGTCCTAAAATTATTCCATGTTTAACCCAAAATTGGCATTTGAAAGGGTTTAAAGAGATGTTGTTAGTAACAAGCTAACACGGATACCATTTTTCGGAGTTCTCATTGTAAAACACTTATTATTTTGATAAATCGAGAATATTGTAACTCTTATTTTTTCGGATAAACTCTGTAATTAATGAGCCGAGGCTACAAGCTTCCAGATTGTATCAACCTGTCATTATCCATCTTTGGTAGAACTCCCAGATTATTAGTTTTGACCACCAAAAACCTTGACTAAGGTATAAAAGCCAATTTTTATAAGTTATTATTAAGTTTTGGATAACGAAATACACAGCGTGAGCTAACGACGCTCATTCCTCTCCTTCTCGCGCTTCCTACTCCCTCTTCGGTTGTCACATTGCAATCGTGTTTGTTGTATTGCAACCGCAGGTAAGAGCTCTACGCATTGACATAAACACATCACGGTATTTCGTAGCTTTTTGGCGTCGTCGACCCGCAGTCTAATTTCATCATAACTAAAAATTTACACTTTCAAATCAAAAGCTAAGCATAGGCAGGGTATTGGGGCATCATTGCTAAGTATATAGATGCATTCTGGGTCGAAAACGACTAGGTCAAAAATCCACTGCTATTAATAATCGCGATTTTGGCACTTGACTTAAAGTGGGGTTTGAGACCATAATCATGTGTGCTTAGGTCTTATAAACATGCCCTAGAAGTTTCGTTATGTTTGGATGTCATCTAATGCTATAACGGATATGATTTGTTTGCCGATGAGTGATTGGCTTTTGGTGATTTCAGTCACTTGAGTGTAGCTTGAGTTAGATGCGAGTTGTTAGTTGTTTTCCGAGAGATTGACAACCTCTTGTAGCCTCTATGCACTACTTGAGTCAGCTTCATCCCATGGATTGACAATTTAATCGTGGTTCTCGCTGATACTGCAATAAGATAGGATGGTGAGGTTAGACATGCGTTCCACATTTGGCACTGTTACCGGGGACCGAAGAGACCTCAACTAGGGAAAAACACGAGCGTCTTGTGAAGTTGTCCTTTAATTTTTTCTAAGATCGCCTAGAGTTCAAAACTTTTGTTTAGAAACCGCATAGCCTAAGATTGTCGTCTTTTGCTGTGTAGAGGTAGCTTGGAAGTAATCGTACTTTCTAAGTGCCTTTAGGATTGTAAGATTGTAGAAATAGATTAGGATTTTGAGGATAATTGGTAGACGAGACAAGTTTTAAGATCAATGCTCATAAAACCATAAAAGACAAGAAAACAAGTGGTTGTAAACACTTTCCACAACCCCATTGCATGAGAATCTAGGAGTAGGGTAAGTAGGATCCGAGGTGGATTTCAGAACATTGCTCTCTCTGAAAAAATCAAGTGTGAATTGTTATTGGAAGTTGCAAAATTTCAGGTCTACGGCTATAAATAGCACGAAAAGACTACACTCAATCGAACTGGAGAGTAAGCTTAAAAGTTGTCTGAACCAGTTGGTAAGCTCAAGGACACTTCGACGTAAAAATTTCAATAGTTGGCCAAAACTTAGATTATTTACTTTTTCTTGACATTTTAGGCCAAATTAAGTTTTGACTTGATTCATAGGCTTAAAATAGCTCATAAAAAGACTGTCCATTGAGAAATTGCAAAAGTTGGTTCATTTCAAGCCTGAAGTTAATAATCACGATTATTATTAACTTTTAGCTCAGATTTGACCAAGGTTCATACCATTGACTCATTGCATGTGTACAAACAACTTTTGTAAAGGCACAGAAGATTTGGATCACCAAATTGGCTAAAAACTGGGTAGAAACTAAAGTTTGTACTAACTTTCTGAATCTTGAGTGTAAATTGGGAAAACATTTGGCCAAACTTGTTGAAATTTGATTCATAGCCTTATATTGATGTGATAAACATGTGTACATGCTTAGTTGACCAAAAAGATGCAAAAAGTTACTAGTTGTAAATAATCACGATTATTTACATTTGCTCCATTTTTTAACTTTTTTGACCAAGTTAGCATACCACTAGATTTACCATGTTGCAATAAGCCCACAAACCAAATTTGGTAAGATTTGGATCACTGGATTGAAAATTGTGACCAAAATTGCAAAGTTAGTCTACGGACAGAAAATTGATGACCATTTGACCAAAAATTGTCCAAACTTGATGAAACTTGGCTAGGGACCTTAACTTGAGGTGCTTAATAGATCTATGTCAAAGTTGGGACAAAAATTTGTAAAAATTTAGCTGGAGTAAATAATCACAATTTACATCTGCTTCAAAACTTGAAAATTTTGTAAATTTGAGTATACCACAAGGTTAAGCATATCAAGTAGACCCCACAAATCAATTTTGGTGAAATTTGGATCACAAAAGTGAGACTTAAGCCGGATTCTTAAAATCAGAGTCAGCGGACACAAAACAATTGATAAACTTGATCAGATTTTGTCCAAACTTGTTGAAACTTGTCCAAGGACTTTAACAGGTTGTATACTTGCCAAACCAAGCCAAAAAGTACAAAAAACTAGCAAAAGTAAATAATCACGATTATTTACTACTGTTATCCAAGGACATCAATTTTGACTTTTGAACTTGTAAAGTATTAGACTAGCGTAATACAAAGCCACCGGGCAATTTTGGGCTCAATCGGATCCAAATTGATACATGTTCACTGAGTTTCCAGGTTGCAGATTAATCCTTCGATTTTTTTGCTAAAGTCGAATCTAAAAGTCAATTGCTGACTCCCATAGCTCAATTTGAAGTGATACACCTAAACCAATCACGACAGTTAGCAAAAACTCTACTGTCTTTATAGTAGAATAGCTAACTTGATCAAATTTGTACAGGAATCAGGTTGCAGATGAGGAATCGGCAATTCAGCAGAGGTTGCAATCAAGTCAAGTGGAGGCAATTCCTTGCACACAATCCTTGAAGAAGTCTCAGACACTTTTTCAAATTCAACATCTGAATTGTCTTCTTACTCGACTCACTCGGAAACCGGAACGACAATGCGCTATAAGCATATACTCTCTTTTTATAAGACTAACCGCCATGGAGCTCAGGTTTACCTGGACCCTAACGAGGAGTATGCTATTCGCATTGATGACCATGGTATTGAGTTTGAAGAAGAGATTAGGGCAAACAAACAAGGAAAAATGTATATGGACAGAAACGGAACTCAATAAATACAAGTCAAAAACCATGACATGATAGACAAATGGGGGTTAGAAGTAAACACCATAATCTCAGATATGTCAGAAAAAGAAGGACCACTAACTTTAGAATTCGAGGGATACGGTCAAACAGATTTGAAGCCTTTGAAACGGCTTAGTACGGATAATCCTAGGATCTGAGTCTATTGTTGGGAGGATAGAAACGTAAAATATCTTATGTGGACTTCGCATGCCAAATTAGGACAACTAATGGCCATGAAGATCATTTATATCTTCAAGATCAAAGATAAGGGATCAACAGACCTACCAACCTACATGTTTAGGGATTGTTATGACAACAACGTTGTTATGATGACTCCTGAGGAGGTAGAACAAACCAAATACCAAGGGTATTCCATAAGGGATTGGATATTGGAACAAGGACCAGAAACAAATTCCAAGAGATGAACACCATGAGAGATCATCTGAGAGTAATGTTAACAAACCAGAAACCACCTCATCACATAGAAAATCGGGTGACACTAAGACCAGTCCAAGGCTACATGAGTCACTATTTCCAACAGACTGGTTTGAAGGACTCGGAACAGGACCAACTGCCAGGAGACCGGGAGTTGAACCAAACAGATGCTTCAGACTAGCTGATTTTCAAAAATGGGTCAGAAAATATAGTGGATAAGGGGATCCATATGACCACTTAGCAAGCTTTAAGAAAGTGCTAAGAGCAGAACGTATATTCGATTTGCATACTCAATTCGAACATTCGACCAAGGTCAATCATGGACTTGAACACATTATCTCAAGGATTTGTAGCTGCTTGTTTCAAAACGAGAATCAAACATAATACGATAGCTCAAATCTACAGCTTTAAACAAAACATGGTGAGTCTGTTAGGGATTGTGCAACTTGAATGAAACAATACATTGCCGGATGCCCAGGACTAGAGATACCTGCAGAAGAACGACTCGTATCTTTGTTTCTAGAGGGACTGCTAAACAAAGAACTTCATGCTATACTCTCTAGTAAAAAGCATACAACCCTAGAAGAGTGTGTGTCAGATGCTATTGACTTAGGAGACAATTGTGATATTTTTAACGAAGAAGATGTCCCTAAGGATAACCAAAGCGAGAAAACAGCATCCACTAAACTAGCACAAGTGGGAACGGCTGCTGCAGCACCACTTCTAGCCATAGAAGATATGCTCAAAAGGATGAACGACATGATGAACAACATGCAAAAAGCACCTATGAGGAGACCAGGACAAAGGATACGTCAACGGGGAGAACCAATTAGGCCACAAAAATGGTGTGCAATTGAGGGTAAATGGACCAACCATGAGACCCACGAGTGCTACTTCTTACCAAAGTATGATGGGAATGTTGAGTACGTGCCTATGAGGCCACAAGGACAACCTATGTACAGATATCAGCCTAATATGGCCCAAGCTCAAAGACCACCAATGGGTATGGAAAGACCTCAACCTTTGTTGGGTCAACAACCTCCGTGCCCAGGACATAATGGAGTGCATGTAAAGTACATGCACTCCGAAGAAGTCATAAATGAACAAGCATTAGTGCATGTTACACCCTATGCGGAGCCTAGTCCATCTACAGTAATGGTAGAAGGAGATTGGTATAATTCACATCCACCACCAATGGAAGAAACCGTGACTTATGCTCCATCAGAGCTTGCACCAATGTATTATGTAGCTAATCAAGGTGTCATACCTCCCATGGTAAGACCCATGATTAAACCAATAACGGAAAAGTGTCACAACTTTGGTGCGAATGATCGTTGAAAAAATGAATGTCCATAGCCTGACAAAATCCTTAAGCCAGTCGAAGCCTATTGCATACAATGTTGCAAAAAGGAAGGACACTTTCCGGAAGATTATCCTAAAAATCCCTTAAACAAGGGTAAAACAGTAGTAAACATAGTCCAAGTGATACCTAGTAGCTCATCAGAGAGTGAACCAATTGTTCCAATCAAGGTAGTCACTAGAGCCGAGGCTAAGAAAAAGAAACACAACTCCTCTTATGATTCGGAAAATACGAAAGTTTCCTCTCAAAGGATCAAAAGAAGTAGAAGAAAAAGATATGAGACGAGAAAACAAAAACAACGGGTTGAAATCGAGGAGAAAGCAAAAAAGCTATTCCAGGAAAAGGTGAAAGAAACTGGAGTGAAATCAAGGAAACAATCGTGAAATCTGGAGGATCCATTTTGATTGATAAAATTTTTGAGCCTATTAATGCAGCCTTAGAAGCCTACCAAGCAGAACTTAAAGCACACCAAAACATGGAAAACAAATGAAAAAACTATCCTTCTTCAGACATGGAAGCAGCTAAGCTGGAAGCTTATCAAAATTTGGTAAGAATGATGCAAGAAATGATGGAAAAATTAAAACCCAAGCTTGAAAGTATCACAAAACCTGAAGAGCTTGTGGTAAGAAACACTAAAGAAAAACCCGATGTGGTGGTAGAGCCAGAACTTATAATGCCGGGCATCGAAGATGCCTTAGATTGAATTCCACTCGTAGAGGAAGACTGGCCAGGACACTTATGGGAAAAAGTTAGAGAGATCAATGATGGGAGCCTAACTTCAAAGTCGGCTTCTATAGAGAAAGTTTGGTTGGATAACCTCCCTTCTGATATGAATATGGATGTAGAATTCTTGTATAGGGATTGCGGTTTGAAGCTTCAGGAATGTCGAAACCATTGACCTTGAAAACATTACCCTCTTACTTGGGAGATAAGGAGGATAAATCCATAGTGTGTGAGACCACTCAAGTAAAAATAGCTGAACAGACCTTAGAAGTAGACAACATTCATTCAATCATGTCTACACCCATCCAATTCACTCTTACCTTGGGAGAATTATTAAAACTCAGACCATATTTATGGAATGATCTACAGAAAACCCTAGAGAAGGTGGGGATAACGGGGCTAATCTCAAAAAAATTGAGAAAATTGAAACACAAAATGGACAACAAAGAGATTCGATCTGATCCAATGAACAAAGTCAAAGAATACTACGAAGGGGAAGAAGGAAACACCACCCTTCCAGTGAAATATAATGACATAGAAACCATGGCAATACTGGATAGTGGAGCAGGCATAGCCATAGCCACGACAGTAGTATGGGAATCCTGGGGACAACCAGCCATTAGACAAACTCGGATCGAATTGCAATTGGCTGACGGACACTTTGAGAGACCATTAGGGATGCTTGAAAAAGTGATAGTCAATTCCTGTGGAATTGATTATCAACAGACTTTTGCCATAGTAGACTTTGGGAAAAAACTCAATTATGAAATCATATTGGGAATACCTTTCATGCGATGGGTACAGCTTATCCAAGATTGGGGAACAATTATCTGTACTTGAAGCAAGTGGGATCTATAACAAGGGTAAATCTAAAAGATCACACTTATAGAGATGTCTTGAAAACACCCATATAAGAGTTTGATTCAGTCTCTTCGGCTGTAACTAAGATTCCATCCTGGTTAAACAAAGACACTCCTATTTGGATGTGTGGAGCTTCAAAAAATGGGAGTTTAAAACGAGAAGAATGTATTTTAGAAAGGGATTGCACAGTTGAAACCTATGTACTTGAACCCTTTCCAAAGCATTTGTTTGAGCCATTCGAGTGGACTCAAATTTTAGCGACAATGGATGTATATGTGAATACGTCTATGCCTACTCAATTTTGCAATGAGGATGGCTATGACATAATTCCCATCCAAATGATTTCAACCCTCAACATTGAAGATGAAGATGAGGAATCCACAGACTTGATGAAAGCTCAACAAATCTTTTCAGACCTCCACTACCATGCAACAGATGAGTTAGATGAACACTCATCTACCTCAGACGATTCGGGGTCTAAAAGAGAACATGTGAGACCTGAGCTACTCTTGAAAGGAGGGGAGGAAAAGTTTTTTGACTTTTCTAACCAGAAACCAAGAAGACAAAAATGGTATAGATGAAAAAGAGACACAAAAAACGTGAAAACGCGACCTATGCTATCAGTCTCTAGGAGAACATAATTCCTGATGCAGATAGAGGCACATGATTGTGTCAAGGACAAAATCACTGGTAGATATCCTTCAGACAAAAATCCAAAAATGTCAAAAATATCGAGAAAAACAAGGAAGGATACTCAAGCAAACAAACAGGATAAGGAGCCAATCATGACACAAGATGAGCGGAAAAAAAATATCAAGAGTTGAAAAAAGCTCTAAAGGAGATATATACGACCGAAATACAAACCACTCAAGAGGATGGTAAAGATGTAATGAGTGTTCCATCCCATTACAAAAAGTATACTCTCCAAGATTTTAAAATCATAGTCAAACAATCTGTTAGGGAACTACAAAAACAGGGTGAGTCGTACGAAGGGCCTGAAAACGCTAAAAAGATAGACCTGGCTGAACCAAGAGAAGAGCTTAGACCTCCTTACATTGCAAACGACGTAACAGAGAAAGAAGAATATCTCTTGCTAAGCTTGCTAAAAGAATACCAAGATATCTTTGCTTGGTTTTACAAGGATCTCAAGGGTGTTGATCCAAAAATCTGTCAACATACCATACCCATGAGAGATGATGCGAAACCAAGTAGACAAAGGCCATACACGTATAATGAAACATTTGCCAGGAAGATAAAGAGGAGATTGAAAAACTAAAGGAAGCCGAATTCATTTACGAAATTGAACACACAGATTGGGTGTCTCCAACTGTGGTAGTGCCCAAGAAGATTGGAAAATTACGAGTGTGTGTCAATCTCAAAAAAGTGAATGCAGCTACCATTAGAGACAACTTTCCTCTTCCAATCACTGAGCATGTTTTAGAAAGAGTTGCAAGAAAAGAAGCTTACAGCTTCTTAGATGGCTTCTCTGAATACAATCAACTTTTGGTTGACCCAAAAGATTAGCATAAAACTGCTTTTGCAACAGAATGGGGTATTTTTTACTATCGGGTTATGCCGTTTGGGCTAACTAATGCTCCAACCACATTTCAAAGATTGATGAGCCATGCTTTTAAAGAATATCTTAGGAAATTCTTGGAAGTGTATATGAATGATCTATGCATACATTCATCGATCCGAGCTGAACAGTTTGAACACTTCAAAAAGGTATTCGAAAAATGTAGACTTTATAGGATTTACTTAAATCCTGAAAAGTGCACATTCATGGGTAGACAAGGAAAATTTCTTGGACATATAGTGTCTAAAAATGGCATAGCTACTGATATTGAAAAAATTCATGTCATTGCTTGATTTGCCTAGACCAACAATAGTCAAGGGGGTACAAGCCTTCATGGGGCATTGTGGATATTACAAACGGTTCATCTACATGTACACTATAATTGCAAAACCCATGTATAGCTTGATTACACACTTTGAGTGGACCAAGGTATGTGAAGAATCCTTCATGAAGCTTAAGCAAGCTCTCACCTCAGCTCCAATATTAAAGGCACCAGATTGGAATAAGATATTCCACATACATGTAGATGCTTCCAATTTTGCTATCGGTTGTATACTAGCTCAACCAGGAGACGGGAAAATTGACTTTCCTATTTCTTATGTTAGTCGACAGTTGAACATGGCGCAAAAGAATTACACCACCACCGAAAGGGAAGGATTAGGAATGATCTGTGCCATTAAAAATTGTAGACATTACCTATTAGCCAACAAGTCTGTGTTCTTTGTGAACCACCAAGCTTTGTTGTACTTGGTCAACAAGCCATGCAGCACATGAAGAATAGTGAGATGGTTCATCATTCTTCTGGAGTTCGATTTTACTGTGGTTGTAAAAATGGGCACTACACATCAACGAGTAGATCATTTGTCAAGGATTGTTTCAGGAGAATCACCTAAAGGGGTAGATGGTGATCAACCAGATGCCTATTTGTTCTCCGTAGCAAGAAGCAAACCAATTGGGAAGACTACTTAACTATATTGGAATTTGCCTATAATAGTTCAAAGCATGTGAATACAGGGTTTCGTACATTTATGCTCCAACGAAGGATTTTTTCAAAGACCATTTTGACATGCTTTGAGTTGCTAGATAGAATGTTAAGCAAGATCAAGATCGATATAAGAAGTACGGAGATAAGCATCATCGTCTTGCTACTTTCGAAGAAGGAGACAAGGTTTTCCTCAAGGTTTTGGAGCATTCAGAAAGTCTCAAGACGGAAAAAGTTGCTAAACTTTCACCATGCTATTATGGACCGTTTACCATTCTCCAATGTATAGGTCAAGTGGCCTATAAGTTAACTCTTCCAGAGCACTCACGAGTTCATCCTGTTTTTCATGTTAGTCGTTTACAAAAACAGCTAGGACAGGATGATAATGTCATTGACACAAGTGTGTTAGTTGACCTTATCAAACCGCCAAGCATCCCTCATGAGCCCGAAAAGATTTTGGATTCTCATGAGCTTTACACTAGACATCATGTCAGACGACAAGTGTTGGTAAAATGGCTAGATAGACCTAAAGAAGGTTCTACATGGGAGAATGTCTCCGCACTTAAGAAACGTTTTCCTACATTCGTTTTCGAGGACAAAACGATTCTCCAAGGGGGGGAGGGGGGGGTAATGTAAGGACATGGGTCCTACGGGCAAGGCCACCGGCACAGCCGGACAGTGTGTACGCTAGGGGGAGGCTATAAGATAGCACGGTTGGGTGGAGACTAACACACGCATTACCACCGCCCTTTCAAGAATGCATAAATGCATCAAAATTTTGATACCATTGCCTGGATGATTGCTTCAAGCCATATATACTTTTCAGAAGCTTACATACCAAATGTTCCTTGCCCTTTAGCACAAACCCTTTAGGTTGCTGCATATAAATCTCTTCCCCGAGATCACCTTGTAAGAAAATTGTAATGGCATCCATTTGATCAAGCTCCATATCTTCAGTGGCAACCAAAGCAAGCAACATTCTCAGTGTGGTCATCTTGACCACTGGAGAAAAGATTTCCTAATCGACACCATATTCTTGCTGGAAACTGGTCACTAGACGAGCTTTGTAATTGTCAATCTTCTTCTTGTAAACCCATTTACAAGGCAATGTTTTCCTATCTTTTGGCAATGGAACAAGTTCCCATGTTTTGTTCTTTGCAATACTGGACAACTCCCTCTTCATAGCATGTTTCCATTGAACCTTATCATTGGCTAGCATAGCCTTTTTGTAACACCACTATTTGTCAACAAAACAAAATCCACGCACTGAACAAAACATTATGGGGGATGTAAGACTCTTTGAGATATCCGCAGCTGATTAGAACTCGTACTAGCCTGTGTAGTAAGTGGTTCGGGAGTTTTCTGGACAGGAGGTGATACATCGAAAAACGTCACTTTTCGAAAATTCAACCTCTTTCACTGGCTGTCTATGCATCTTAGTCTCATTAAAGACATCATCACTACTATGGATCACTGATCGACTTTTCGGATCCCATAAACGATAGCCAAATTGACCATCTACACCATAGCCAATGAAGATGCATTGCATGGACTTAGGATCTAGCTTAGCATGCAACTCCTTGGGTACATGTGCATAAACTTCACAGCCAAATGTGAGGAGTTTTTCATAAGACAATTTATTTCCTAACCATAACTCCAAAGGTACACGAAACTGTAATAAAGCATGTGGTGATCTATTGATCAAGTACACGGCTGTGTATAATGCTTCAGCCCAAAACGCCTACGGTAAATTAGCCTGTGATGATAGCATAGACGTAATCTTCTATTGGATGGTCCTATTCATTCGTTTTGCAACACCATTTTGTGCAGGGGTATAAGGAGTTGTAAACTCATGCTTAATTACCCTACTTGAACAAAAGTCTATAAACTCTTTCGAGACATATTCTCCACCATTGTCTGAGTGCAAGGCTTTCAACTTATGTTTAGACTGAGTTTCAACACTAGATAAGAACTTCTTGAAGCAAGAAAATGTCTCATCTTTAGACTTCATGACGTAGACTCAAACATGCCATGTTGCATCGTCAATGAATGTAACATAATAGGATGCACCACCATGGGATTTAGAAGGCATAGGCCCACACAAATCACTGTGCACAAGCTCTAAGGTTTTCTTTCTTTGTCAAAAGAATGTGTACGATGTGTCCGTATTTGCTTTCCATATTGACAGTGCTCACAAAAGGGAAAATAAAAAAATGACAAAGACAGTAAGTAGCCCAAACGAGAGAGTGTCTCCATTCCCTTCTTTGACATATGTCCTAACCGGCTATGCGACAAAGCAACGGTTGGCAGATCGATTACAGAAAGAACATTGTTTTTATTAGAATCATAAAGATATTAAAGTGAACCAACTTTATAACCATGGGCTATAATAAGATGACCCTCAACACGCCAAGATTTCTGATGAAAATTGACTTTGTAATCCGTCATCAAGATGTCCAACCGAAATCAGATTGCGTGTCAAGGTTTGAACATGACGCACATTATGGATGATAAACTTCACCCCATTTTCCATAACCATGGCAATATCACCTACGCCAACAATGTCACTAGAGTAACTGTCATCACCAAGGGTAGCAGAGCCAATGGTTTCCTCGTATGTAGTAAAACAATGCATATGAGGTGTGACATGCAACGAAACACCCGAATCAAGAATCCATGTATGGGATACTTCACCACTAACAAGGAGTTTAGTTGGTATAGAACTTTGTAAAGATAGAGTTTCTTGTGCATCATAAAAGATATCATTATTTTCACTCAACGTATTAATGTCTTGCGCATCACTGTCATCCTGAACTATGTTCAATTCTTCAATCTTAACCCAACTCTTTGGTTTCCCCTCTTTATCATCATGATCTTTGCCTTTATCTTTGACCTTCTCTTTGTCACGCTTCCAAGCATAACAATCCTTCTTTATGTGACCAAACTTATCACAATAATGACATTGAACATTGCAACGATCATGAGACTTTGATCTACCCTTTGATGCATCTCTATTGCCCTCTTTCTTGGACTCACATTGCGAGGAACGGTCCTTATGTTTCTTATCATCCCTTTGCACATAATGAGGTTCGCCATAATGCGAGCTAGTCATGGTCCTATGACGCATCTCCTCTGACAAAAGTGCACTAGTAACATCATCGTATTTTAGCGTACCATTATGAACAAAGTTACTAACAGCTATGCAAAAGATATCCCAAGAGGGTGGCAACGAACAAAGCAAAAATATTGATTTCATCTCATCATCAATGGTCATACGCTGTGCAAGAATCTGGGCACAAAGAGAATTAAAATCATTGATATTGATGGCAACGCTATCTGACTCCTTCATACTAAGGTTGAAAAGTTTTCACATCATGAAAACCTTATTGCTAGCCGCATCCTTTTCGTAAGTGTCGCATAATTTCTGCCATAAAGCATGAGTAGTCTCGCATTCTAACATTGAAAAGTACACCGACTCACCAAGGTACAGCCTAATCGTAGACCTACATAGCTCATCAAGCTCCTCCCACCGAAACTGAGTCATGTGCGTATCTTCAGTTCTAGCCGCATAGGCAATAGGCAACTTTTGTTTTTTTTGGACAAGCACATCATGCATTTGGTTCTTCCAAAGCTGAAAATTAGTGCCATCAAACTTCATTATGTCATAAATGTCACGTTCTTTGCTAGTAGACATGGTGACAAAACTACCAAAAGATTCTGGGAAATTTTTGACAGAGTCTCCTTTGTATTTGGGACTATGTCAACCAAAATACGAGACAAAATGAACAAGTATGTTACTTACAAAGCATAAAAGAGGGCAATGCCTCTCAAAAGCACAATGTATAGAGATCAACTGAGGCACATAAACTGTCAACCTGACCATAGACTGCCAACTCGGCATCAAAAGCACCTATACCACTTTATACATGTCCTATGGCGATGCCTCGTAAGGGATGCTCCAGCTACCTGCATCACCGAAGGTATCTCCACATTTGAGAATACCCCAACTCAATGAAAAACTCACGCTATCAACCCTCAACAACGTAGGTTATGCAGCAAAACGTATAGCCAAGCCTCAGGAATGGCTATCATCTGGACCAAGTCTCAAAAATGGACGGGACTGTCGTACTAGCCAAAAGATGGCTCCACAAAAGTGTACAATGGCAGTATCCACAAAGACATACAAGTTTGTCACGATGCTCAAACAGACACCAAAAGCATGTGCATGCAAGAAAATATCCTTGCGGGGAGTCAAATTACTCTCAAAAGAGCTCAAACACTGTCAAAAGTGCCAACATATGCGCATAAAAAACAGCTCCCATTGGTACCAGAATATCGCAAGCACTGAAACCTGTAGCCTGTGAGTTGATGCCGATGCCATAGCCGAAGCCAAAATCAAGGCCGAGAAGCATAGAGGAAGCTAACCAAGCCGCTCTATGTACTTGTATGTACCTATACCTGTATTTGTACCTGTAGTCGAAGAAGACAATGCCGTCAAACTCCCACTCTATGTGTGTGTATGAGGCCAATCCGAAAGAGTCTACACACTCACGAATGAGTCGTGGGCTCTCGTAGATGGAAAATAATGTAACAATGGTACCTGTAATGGCTATGGAAGCTCTGCAACACAAACTACCAAAATAGACCTGAAAAATGCAGCTCCTAAACTGTAGCTCGAATGAGGTTTCTGATGGCACGAATGGCTCTGAAAGGGCGGTAAAACCGAAGGAAACTTGGTGGAAACGCTCTCGGAATGCTGAATTTGTCGATGCCAAAGTTGGAACCCTCTTTGCACTCTTGAAAGTGTGTGCGCGGGGAAGTGATTTCAGGAATGAAACAGCTATGATACCAGATGAAGGAGAGGAGCTGAGAGCACAACGGAAGAAGAAGATGAGTACGCACACACACTCACACGCACACCACCATAGCCACACACACAGGTTGGAGGGGGAGAGCCGACACACACTGTGTGCCCCCTTTCTTTCTTCTCTATCTTATGCACTTAGGCACAACACACACTCTACTTAGTGTTAGTGGCTCACACAAGTGTATAGTTGTACACTTAGGGTTAGTAGCAGTTAGTGATGGTGGACGGTCGACCACATGGCCATTAAACCTAAAATAATGCTCCACCCAAATCTATTGTGTATGTTCTCCTCATCCCCTTCCCCTTCTCTCCTTCCCTTGCACTCATGGATCACCGCATCCACATCCAGTGGAGTGTACAACTGCTGGGGTGTCCATGGTAGCTTCTACATCGACTTGGTCTCACTATTTATGTCCACTATGAGCTGCAACGACGGTGTTCAAGTTATGGCATCTCAAGTGAACCACCCAATGTGATCCCATTATTTATTTTGGCCTTTAGGTATTTATTTTACTTATTTGTCAAAGTCTAGATAGGAAAATTTACTTAGATGGGTATATATACAACCCATTGCCCCCATTGTGTTCTCATCAATTCGTTGCCAAGGTTGGTTGATTCAACAATCTCTCTCTCTCTCTCTCTCTCTCTCTCTCTCTCTCTCTCTCTCTCGTAAATTCTCCCCACTTGTCTATGCTTCTACATCGTTGACTTTGACACTATCCACTCTCCCGAGAGAGCTTGGAGTACCCATTCTGGTGAAAATTGAGTGGTTATGGGTTCAACTCCCCTATTCTCTCATAATCAAGCCCCCTCGCATGAAGCCACACGCACATCGTGTTCAATGTAGTGCAATAAATATCATATCATAGTAGTGATCGATGATGTACTAATGTTTTGTAACTTTGCAAGCTGAGTCAAACCAACTTTGGAGAGCCGGTTGGTTTTTGCTCTATGTTGTCGTATTTGAGTTGTTGTGGTTTTTGGAGTGACAGGTGTGTATCTGCAGTTTTGTTGGCATGCATGTGTGTATGTGCGTGTTTGTGTGTTGAGGTGTATATATATATATAAATGGAGAGAGAGAGAGAGAGAGAGAGAGAGAGAGAGAGAGAGAGAGAGAGAGAGAGAGAGAGAGAGAGAGAGAGAGAGAGAGAGAGAGAGAGAGAGAGAGAGATGGTCTTCTGTTTGCGAATTGCATGGCTACAAGCAAGATGTTTATGGACTCTTGCTAGGCAATTGTGCCTTGCCTAGAGCATTCTTGTGCTTGCTGCCTCTTGCGAGTCACAGTAAACAATAGAGAATGTAGTGGGTGCGGAGCTGGGGGAGGTCGCCTCCTGTGGTGGCTACAAGAAGTGGAGAAGGTCTGTGCTGTAGAGATGGTCAATGAATGATGTACCCCGAGGAGCTAGAGAAGCCAACCCCTTCTAAGCTGCAAGAAAGAAGAAAGGGATTGCCCATGGACACCTTAGAGATATAACAAATGTTCTAGATAGAGAGGCTTTTTTCCAAGTTAAGAAGTCGTTAGCTCAGTCAGTTGTGTGGTAGTGGCTGCCTACAACAGCTGCCGTTTTTCATGCTGTGACAAATTGCAGCTCGTGTGATGTACATGCATAATTGACTGTGTATTTTCTTATTAAAGCTTCTTACCTTGTTTTATTGGCTAGTAGATCCCAATTACACGAGCATCTTTTTGCAAACATTGGGTATGATCAAGATTTAGCTAGGGGAGCGTTAATATTTATCCATAATCTAGATGCACTAGCTGGAAGGCGACGATCCACTCCTAGAGGTGGCCGCTAATGCCTTCTTCCACAGAGACCCTAAAAAAGCAGAGGAGTTGCTCTCACATCCAACGAGACAGTGAGAGAAAATAGGCTAACTACTTGACAAATCCTACTATGAATGTTACTACCAGCTCATGTGACACCCTCGTTCGGGGCGTCGTGGAAAAGGGGCTGCGCCGGCTCACCTGCATTGCAAACGGGACCTGCAGGCAAGCAAACGCATACACAAGAATGCAACTTGAAAACTGAACGCAAGAGGGACACGAGAGTGAGGGACACGAACGAATGATCAATATCATAAGAAAGTGCCGAATACAAGGGACGCGAAGAATCACATGAAAACGGGGCTCGCAAGTTGGGGGAAGTGGCACATACTTCCCTTATATACACCCCCGGGTTGAGAGAGCTTGACGTCCACGTCAAGCCGGGGTTTTGAGAGGTGCCGATACAAAAGTTGATGCCGAGGTTTTTGGGGGCGGATATTTACAAGGGGGAGTGAAGAGTTGCCAAAAATGTCTAGCTACCTAGGGTGATGCTAGTTACAAGTGGGGAGGGGGAGGACTACTCTATGTGGTTTTCATTCAGTGTGTTGTCCTCCTCTTCCGTGGGCATGTTGTAGAAGCGCAGCACAAAGGGGTCTTCCGAGTCGAAGCATGATTTCTTCAGGTACCCAAGTGCATTCCGTCATGGGGTGATTGCGCCATTTGACATAGAAGAGTTGTCCCCGGCGCCCAAAGCGCGACTTTAGGATGGCCTTCGGCTCATGTGGCGGGCCATCCTTTACATATTCGGGGAGACTTCGCCCATAGGTGTTATCCGGCACAAATATTTTGAGTAAACTTACATGGAAAGCGTTGTGGATGTTGATGTGTGGTGGGAGCTCCAGCTTGAAGGTGACGTCGTTGAAGGACTTGAGCACTTTGTATGGACCAAAGTAGCGATGATTGAACTTCGGGGAGAGGCCTTGAGGGAGGGTGATATTCTGAGAGCTGGCGAGGACCAGGTCACCTTCTTTGAAGAGTTCGATAGGTCGTCGCTTTTGGTTGGCGTATTTGGCGATGCGTACCTTGCTTTGCTCGAGGCTTTTCTTTGCATTTTGCATGCGCGTCTGCCATTGTTGAAGAAACTCCTCACATTCCAGATCCTGGGCATGCACATCGCCGGTTGCCAGTGCAAGAGGGGTGATGACTTCTTTACCTGTGGAGAGCTCGAAGGGGGTGTAGCCAGTGCTGCTGTGGGTGGAGTTGTTGTAGTGGAATTCCAGGACGTCCATGGATTCGGACCAGTCCTTCTGATCGGCCTTGACGTAGCTGCGGATGTAGTCTTCGATGCCTTGGTTGACTCTTTCAGTTTGACCATCGGTTTCAGGGTGGTAGGCGGAGGAGAAGCGTAGCTGGGTGCCTAGTAGCTTGAAGAGCTCGCGCCAGAGGTCACTGAGGAAGCGGGTGTCGCGATCTGAAACTATGGCTAAGGGGAGGCCGTGGTATTTGAAGGCTTTGGCGAAGAAGTGTTTGGCGACTTGGTAGGCGGTGACGAGAGGCTTTGCTGGTATGAAGTGAGCTTGCTTGGTGAAGTAGTCGACGACCACCATGATGGTAGTGTGGCCGTGGGAGGGGGGGAGGTCGACGATGAAATCCATACTTACCATGTCCCAAGGACGGGAGGGTGTTGGCATGGGGTGGAGGAGGCCAGCAGGCTTGACTCTTTGAGCTTTGACCAGTTGACAGGTTGGGCAAGTGTGCACGTAGTCGATTACGTCGTCCTTCATTTTGGGCCACATGTAGTGTTGATGGAGTTTGTCATAAGATCTTTTCTGGCCACCATGTCCCGCTAGCTTGCAGTCATGAGCCTCCCACATGAGGTCTTTCTTTAGCTCTGGGTCATTGGGGATGTAGATTTTTCCATGCGCGTAGAAGAGGTTGTCTTTGACTTCGAAGAGACCCAAGGCAGCTTTGCCAGAGATGTGGTCGTTGAGCATTCGGAGGACAGCGGGGTCAGCTTTTTGAGCGTCGAGGATGCGTTGGCATAGGGTGCTGGTTGCTGTGGAGATGGCTGTGAGGGTGGGTCTTCAACTGAGAGCATCTGGCATGACATTTGTGGTACCTGGTTTGTGAATGATGTCGATGCCGTATTCGGCAAGTGTATCTTGCCACTTGGCTTGCTTGGGGGTGATTTTTGGTTGTGTCTGGAAGTACTTGAGGGATATGTTATTTGTGTAGACCTTTGTGTGCTTGTCTTGGACATAGTGTCGCCACTTTCGGAGGCAGTGGACGACAGCGAGCATTTCCTTCTCATGTGTGGTCCATCTTGTCTCTACATCTGTGAACTTGTGGGATTCGTAGGCGATGGGCTGATTCTCTTGCATGAGGACTCCACCAATGGCACCATCGGAGGCATCTGTATGAACTTCAAATGGTTTGGTGAAGTCGGGTAGTCGGAGGACGGGGGTACTACACATGGCTATCTTCAGGTTCTCAAAGGCTTCTTCTTCTTTGGAGGTCCACTGAAAGGGTTTGTGGCCTTTGGTTATCTCTGTAAGTGGGGCGGCAATTTTGCTAAAGTCGCGGATGAAGCGGTGTGTGTACTGACAGAAACCCACAAACTCGCGGACTTCTTTGATGGATGTCAGGGGAGCCCACTTGATGACGGCGTCGACTTTCTTGGGGTCCACCATTATACCTTCGGATGTGACGATGAAACCGAGGAACTCAATTTTCTGGACAGCAAACTCACATTTCTCCAGCTTGGCATATAGCTGGTGTTCCCGGAGGCGTTGGAGTACTGCGGCGACATGCTTCTGGTGCTCTTCTAAGGTTTTGCTGTAAATGAGGAGATCATCGATGTAAGTGATGAGGTAGTTGTCAATCATGTCGCGGAAACTGTCATGGATTATTCGGCAAAAAGTGCCAGGACCGCCGGTGAGGCCGAACCCCAGGACCATCCATTCCCAGGAGCCGTAGCGTGTGCGGAAGGGGGTCTTCGCGATTTCTTTAGACGCAATGCGGACTTGGTGATAGCCGGAGCGGAGATCTATGCGAGTGAAGTACTTGGCACCCTGTAATCTGTCCATGAGGTCTTCCATGAGGGGAACTGGGTATTTGTTCTTGATAGTAATTTTGTTGAGGGCCCGATAATCCACGCAGAGTCGCATCGAGCCGTCTTTCTTCTTGACAAACAGGATTGGGGCCCCAAAAGGAGAGCTGTTGGGCCGGATGAAACCTTGATCCTCTAATTCCTGGAGTTGCTTCTTGAGCTCCTTTAGCTCGGTGTCATTCATGCGGTAGGGTGCCTTGGCCGGGGGTGTACTCCCTGGGATGAGATCAATTTCGTGTTGAATTTGATGGGGAGGGGGTAGGCCGGGGGGAAGTTCTGGGGGCATGACATCTTTGTATTTCTGGAGGATGGGGGTAAGTGAGGGATCACCGACATTGGCCTTATCGAGGGTGATGGAGTTGAGCCTTGCTGTGGGCTGCTCCTTTGCTTGCATGATGCAGAGGTGAACCTGAGCTCCTTTCTTGAGAGCCCGCTCTGCTTGCTTTGCACTCATGAGGTTGAGTTTGGGGGACGAGTGGTCTGGGACTTTCTGTTTGCCTTTCATCGCTGCTAACTGAGCGGGGTCGTTGCGGTTGATGGGGGGGGGGGGGTTGGTTTGAAGATGCGCCTGGCGGGTGAAGGCTTGCTTTGTTGTGAGTCTGGCGCCTTGTACTGTAACTGCTTTGCTTTGATTATTCAGCAGTGATTGGTCCACCTTCATGCCTAGGAGTGCAATGAGATACTTATCGTTGAAGGATAGACCAATAATTGCCTCAAAGTCGTCCATTGGGACCACTATGAAGTCAAGTCGGCATGTGAATTCACCCATCTCAATCCTGACTTGACGGGCTGCCTTGACATTGCTATCATTCCCTTGGGCAAACTTGACTGTAGTTTCATTGACGGTGGTGAGACGTAGGCCCAGGCGAGCGGCACACTGCGGTGATAGAAAATTGTGTGTGGCACCTGAGTCTACCATGATCCATTGCTGCTGGGACCCAATTGTTGCTTGGACATATAAGTTCTGAATGTCCGTTATCGCTGCTGCCATGCGTTGAGGGTGGAGGGATATTGCTCCAATCCGGGGTTGCTGGTCAACAACAGGGCTAGCCAGTTCTTCGACTCTTATTTGGGGGGGGGAGGGTGGTTCGTCTATTTGGAGGGTGTTGACCCTGCTAGATGATGAGGATGCTTGATTTCGCTTGCGGACACATGCATAGTAGGGACCATGAGCAATCCTTCAGTCACTGCACCAGACGCGATCGGGGTGCGGGTTGTTATTATTGCCGTTGTAAGTATTGGGGACAAAACTGTTGGGCGTGGTGCTGTAAGAATTGCTCGCAAAAGAGCTGCATGGGACTAAGGCGCCATTTTCGCGGCCTAATCCAGGGTTGGAATTGGGTGGTGGTGGGCGCGGAACATTGCTTCTGTTATTGTGTACAAATCCGCGGCCTTGCTGGGCAGGTGGGTTAGGCTAGTTTTTGGGGGCAAAATTGTTGGGATGAGGGTTATTTGGAGGCAAACCTGGTGTGCAGTTTGTGTCGCGTAGCTTTTCTGCCATATTGGCGGCCACTTCCCAGGTGTTGGGATTCTGCTTTTCGACCTCTCGACGGGCCCAGGGCTTAAGGCCGTATAGGAAGCCATGTAGCCTGTCTGCTGTGTGCATTAGTGGGAGTTGAAGCATCAGTCGACGGTACTTGACAACGTAGTATGATATGTGGCCGTGTTGGCGCAGATCGCGCCACGAGTCTCTGACTTTGTTGCCCTCATTTTCTGGGACAAAGTAACTGATCATGTCTCTTTGTAGGTCCTCCCAGTCCTCCCAGTGCTTTGATAGCTGTTCAGTGAGGAACCATACATAGGCGTCGTCGGCCAGGAAGGTTTTGGCCACTTGCACCCATCTGCGTCTGCCTATGTTGTTCCACTGCATGTAGTCTTCTACCTCGCTGAACCACTTGTTGAGTTCCAGTGAGGTGCGGTGGCCTTTGTATTTCTCTGGGGGATTGGGTTTGAATTTTCCCAGTCTGTTTTCATCTTCTAGATGTCTGTCAGGGCTGTAGTAGCGTCTTTCACTTTGATCATCCTGATAGTCTTCGTCTTCGTCGACTATTCCTAGTCTTTCGGGCCGCGGCCGTCTTTGTGTATTTCGTCGCGTGTTGACATTGCTCGTGCCTGGGCGGTCTTCGTATCGTTGGCCTAGCTGTGTTTGAATCAGGTCGCCCAGGTTAGCCGACATCAAGTTGATCTGTTGTTCCACGGAGGCCATGATGCGTGCCTCCAGTCTCTTTTCTATTGTGTCTTGGGCATCTTGTCGTGTCTTCGTTTCCTTCTTTTTCTTCTCCTTCTTATTCAGATCAGGTTCGGTTCTGTATCCGTCATCATATTCTTGATCTCCAGCCCTTTCTGTACTTTTGTGGCCGAAGCCGAAAGAAAACTCAAAAATGTCAAAATTTGAAAAACTGCGAAAAACGGGCTTGAAAACGTCCGAAAAACGATGATACAGCGCAAAACGGGGTCCAAAACGACGAAAATCAAGAAAAACGGGTCAAAAACGATGAAAATCGGTCCCAAACAGTGTAAAACGGGGCAAAATGGAATAAAACGTTGAAAAACGATGAAGAACGTGGAGAAACGCGTCAAAACGGGGCAAAACGGCAAGGAACGCGGGTCAAACGAGGCAAAACGGCGAAAAAAGGTGGGGAACGTGGAGAAAACGCAAGGGACGGGGCAAAACGGGCCAAGAACGTGGAGAACGCGGTGAAAACGGGGCAAAACGGTGAAAAACGTGGGGAAAACGCAAGGGACGGGGCAAAAACTCAAGGGACGTGGTGAAAACGGGGCAAAACGGGCCGAAAACGTGGTGACAACCACGGGCCGACATCGGGTCGGCGGGGACTCGAGCCGAAGCTCTGATACCAAGTGTGACGCCCTCGTTCGAGGCGTCGCGGAAAAGGGGCCGCGCCGGCTCACCTGCGTTGCAAACGGGACCTGCAGGCAAGCAAACGCATACACATGAACGCAACTTGAAAACTGAACGCAAAAGAGACACGAGAGTGAGGGACGCGAACGAATGATCAATATCATAAGAAAGTGCCGAATACAAGGGATGCGAAGAATCACATGAAAACGAAGCTCACAAGTTGGGAGAAGTGGCACATACTTCCCTTATAGCTCATCATTTTTGAGACGCTGCGGCACATCATGTGCGCACCTTTTTAGTATTAAACTGCCGAGGGCTAGTGGAAATAGCAAGCTTGCTAAAGAACGAACGCTTGAGATGAGCTGTAGTAAAAGAGCAACGGCGAGGATGATGTGATGGGCTGGTCGGCAGCTGCTTCGTGGAGAACGTGCGGAGACGGTCAAAGCATATCGGCGGCGCTACGAGAGAGAGAGAGAGAGAGAGAGAGAGGATAATATCCTTTGACTCTAGTGAGAGAGAAAGTCTAGAGAGAAGGGAGTGTTGCAAATGCAAGCGAGTACTCAGATGAGAGACAGAAGAGAGGACTCACTGTTGAATGTTCGGCGAACCATGGCCACTTGCTGGAATAAACGACTACAGCCTTCTTAGCAGCGATCTCTTAAGCAGCGATCCACAGAGAGAGAGAGAGAGAGAGAGAGAGAGAGAGAGTGCACAGATTTGCAGGTCTCAGGGATGCCCCGCTTTCGAGAGCCCTCTTCTCCTGGAACCTCATGTGTCTTGCAGCGCCCGACAGAGAGCTTGAGAGAGCTCTATGTACTTGGCCGCAGGCTTGGGCAGGGCCAGTTTGGCACCACCTATCTATGTGTCGAGAAGTCGACCGGCAAGGAATATGCATGCAAGGCCATTTCTAAACGGAAGTTGGTGTCTCAAGAAGATGTTGATGATGTGCGGCGTGAGCTTCATATTCTTCACCATCTCTCTGGGCACCCCAACATAGTCACTATCAAGGGTGCATATGAGGATAGTACCCATGTTCACTTGGTGATGGAATTATGTGCAGGAGGAGAGCTGTTTGACCGCATTGTGCAGCGGGGGCATTACAGTGAACGCCAGGCGCGTGACCTTTTACGCACGATAATGCGAGTTGTTGAAACATGTCATTCACATGGAGTCATGCATCGAGATCTCAAGCCCGAGAATTTCCTGTTTGCAAGTCCTGATGAGAATGCTCCTCTCAAAACAATTGACTTCGGCCTGTCTGTTTTCTTCAAGCCTGGTGAGTGTATTTACTAGGTGAAAGTTCTCTTGAAATGTCTATGTATACAGAGAATGTCCAGTACTCTTTGATTGTCTTGTGTGGGGCATTGTCATCAAAAGATGCTGCTTGTCCTGTGGAGTGTTTTGCCTCTAGGTGATTGCGTGCGGTGGGAAATCATCAGCAGAAATGTGTCAGATTTTGACATTGAACAATGTCTTTTCTTTCAATGACTAGAATGGAGGTTTTTGAATGTCAAGGAAGTTAGTGTGAGTGGAGTCTATATCCCTTCATGTTAAGCCTATGCCATGGAGATTGACCTAGGCACAGCGTCGTTTTACCAAGAAATCTATCCTAGTGGATGAATCTCATTGGGAGTAAAATACTGCAATTGGCAGCAGCGCCCGTTTAAAGGTAATCATCATAGCCACTCACCTATTAGAAGTCCAAGACCTTATTTTGAGCGTAAGATGAACTAGCTAGAGAGCTTATGTAGAGCATCCAGGCCTGAGGCAGCAGGGGGTCATTTTGAGAGTATAAGGGTAAGCCGCATTTGCTAGTTTGTAGACTTCTGGAGTGGTAAATTTTCAAATTAATTGTATGAAATCGTCATTCATGTGAAAGAAGACTTGGAGGATGCAGATGAAGTACACATTAATGCAAAGTACAAAATTGAGACAAAGAAGGTGAAACATGTAACAGCGCCTCTACTAAAAGAAAGCTACAATATTATAAAAGTGCCTCTTAAAAGTCAACTCAGTATACTTGATAGAAATTGGTTTTTTGTCAATCTCGCAGGTGAAATTTTCAACGATGTAGTGGGAAGCCCGTATTATGTAGCTCCAGAGGTTTTGCGAAAAAAGTATGGTATTCAAGCTGACGTTTGGAGTGCAGGAGTGATGCTGTACATCTTACTAAGTGGTGTTCCTCCTTTCTGGGCAGGTTTGTTTTCTCATAACAAGAATTAATATTTGATCATCTTATGTTACAATTTTGAGAGGGTCTTTATAGCTAGCTCACAAGGCTTTTGGATTTAAGGTGCATCATGCATGGATATTAAATATAGATTATAAATGCTATCACTTGTGTATGACGGATAAGACACATAGAGTAGCTTGATTTTATAGATTGTGCCGCTGCTTTCTTTTTGGATAATTACATTCATAAGGTGTCAATGCGAGCTTGTTTGGCTCATTGACACACATGTTTTTCAAAGAATCAAGGTTCCTTTGGAAATGAACAGTCTTTTAGATGTCTGATGAGTTCTACGATCGTTTTTAAAAAAAAAATTGTTTTGGCAATTGGAATAAGTCGATTCTTCTTCTTGTTTGTCATATCTAATTGAAGACTTGGGGAATGGAGATGCTAACTTGACAAGTTTGTTTTGGAAATTGGCAACAATCTGAGATATGTTGGACTATACCGCGACTCTCTCTCTCTCTCTCTCTCTCAACTCTTTTGAGGATTGTACACCTTGCTCATCTTGTACCAACCTTTGTGTCAGACTTTGTATCAGCTCTCACATTGTGTTGTATCAGCCCTCAATTCACTACTTTCACCCCCCTACTCATATCCTACATTGTTCCAGCTAGTTGCTTAGTTCACATCTAGCAGTTTAGGATTCTATAGTACCCCCTTTTTTCAGTGCCTTTTTTGTTTCTGGTACTCAGACATTGTATCAGATTCACTGCGTTGTAACTTTTTAGTCTCATAGGTCATTTGGCCTTTTGAAGACGTTAATATAACATTTCATTTCATCTCCCCCCCCCCCCCCCCCCCCCCCCCCCCCCCCCCCCCCCCAACAAAGCCATGTCTCCTTGTTGGTACTTTTGGTTTTATTATATGTAAGTAGTTGATGGTGCAATTGGCTATGGTGGATGAAACCGCCCTGCGGGGTGGTAGGCTTTGGCTTTCACCCGAAATTCTTTACTTTACTTTAGAGAAAGAGAGAGTACTATGCAAAAGGAACCTGCGACGGTAATTAACACTTAAGCGCACACACAGCTCAGAAGCTAGAATGCTCCGAGCAGACGCCGACAACTTGTAGGCCCCAAAATTGGTGCCTCTTTCGGTATTTCTTTATACTTTGAGAGGGTAATTTACAAAGTAGAGTCCTGGGAATTCTTTACCTATATCCAGCTAGATACCACCTGTTTTAGCCAAATTTCGGCAGCATAACAATCCCAAAACTTACACGAAACCAATTCCCCTTTTGGAACTCACTTCCATGAGCATAAACCCTCTGATTCTTGCCCAAAAACAGTAAATTCAGCACGCTGTATTTACTGGTTTTTGCCCTGTTTTCAGCCCTAAACAGTCCCCGAACTGTCCTCTGTCAGTGGGGGCGTCCGTATGGCTGAAAAAGAGTCAATACACAGCGCTGAAAACGCACCTGTTTGGTGAGGTTATGACCCTCACGGGTGCCTGCTTTTGGAGCTAACTCCTGTTCCTGCTCAAGGAAGCTCTTGCCTCAGCACAAAAGCATGAAACACACAGCTGTACATCAGTCAAATGAAGAACCCTCTTGTGGGGCATCACATAACTGCACGTAGGAGAGAGAGAGCAGTGTGTAGTGTGCAGGGCATCATTCCTAGCGCCACACTGTACATAGAGTGGAAAGAAAGCACTCCATAGCTCTTAACCTGTGACAAAAACTAAAAAATGAGCCCTCCCAGCTACAAATTCAGCGCCACTTCTTCATGCAAGAGGAAAGTGCATAGAAATGTGCCACTTGGTGCAATTACAAGAATTTTCCCGTTTCGGGGTTGCCGCCTAAAAATCTCCGACTGGTTGCCCAGTTGACTTCGCGGCGGAGTTCTAAAATGTTCCCCTTGTCATTCTGAAGGTAATGACGCGAACACATTTCACGGCCCAAAATAGCAGTTCCCTAATTTTTAGGAGATGCTTCCGTTGGGCTCCCACTGGTCTTTTGACCAACTATCCTCATTGGGACCGCATCCAAAAATGCAATGTGGCCCAACTTTCGGATACTTTCTGTTTGGTGATCCCACCTTGACTTTGTGCCTTTATTGAGTTCACTTCCTAGTATCCACCAACTTGCTAATGCGACGGGGGGACTTACATGACCTTGGACTGAGCCTAGACATCCTCTTACTATACGAAATTCCAGTGCCGACCAACTTTCCGTCTGCGGGTGAAACTACCGTTCACATTGGCTATACAATGTCTGACCATTTGCAACTTCAAAAAGAGGGTTTCAAAAATAAAACAAAAATCATTGGAAAGAAACCAACAACTAAGGTTAGCAATTTCCACGTCCTCGTGACATAGTTAACGGTTGCCACATCCTCGTGACATACCCCCCTCTTGAAATCGCAAACGTCCTTGATTGCATACCATAAATACACGCCACTAATGTGTTGTTAGCACTGTTTTATCATCGCATGTATCCACAAGAAAGGTTGTAACACATAGATACACATGACTTAATGAGACCTTTATACTTTTGTCATTTCCATCTATTACACTGAATTCATATGTACATTTGATGTGCTAGCCCGATCATTACCCCTCCTTTGCACACGTTGGGTTGGGGCATAAGTAGGTTGTAACCCAAAGGCTTCAAGGTAAAGCTGCAATACATTTAGTGACTCTGACAGTTCATGCTCTTCCATCCACTTTGCATCCATAGGCGGATAGTTCTTGAACTTCACCAAGTAGCGTCTTGCAACTTGTCCTTTAACTTTTCTGTCCTTATGTGCCAAAACTTGCTCAGGTATCAGGATCTCATCAAGTTCCTCAACTTCTGGCTGATCCTCATCTGGCATATCTTCTGGCACATCACCCACGAAGGGTCCTAGAAGACTCACGTGAAACGCGTTATGAATCTTCCATGCATTAGGCAATTTTAGCCTGTAAGCCACATCACTTATCTTGTCAAGCACTTGAAAAGGCCCATAGTAACGCATACTGAGCTTAGGAAACAACCGTTCCTTTCCCTTCATCTTCTTTAACCTTGCCTTTTTGAACCTTAACAGTACCCAGACACCAGGTGATAACAGCGATTCACGACCGTGACGATCAACAATCTTTTTCTGCTTTGCCTGAGTCTTCTCCAAGGCAACTTTAATTTTCTTGTACATCTCATCCATGTTCTCAACATATTGATCTGCCTCAAAGATCTTGTCCTTTGTATGCAAAATGGGAGGAACCTTTTTGCCACCTTCAACAATCTCAAAAGGTGCCTTGCCAGTCGACAAATGCACCGTATTGTTGTACGCATACTCAAGCATAGGCAAATACTGTTCCCACTTGCCCTTATTATTTGACACATAACATTTTCAACAGATCTAAGACATTTGAATTAGCCTCTTCTGATTGTCCATCAATTTGTGGATGAAACGAAGACAAGAACATGAGCATAGTGCCCATGTTCTCAAACAATCCTCTCCAGAACAAACTAGTCATGCGAGGATCACGATCATTGACAATCGATTGTGGCATACCATGGTACTTAAAAACATTGTACATAAACAAGCGTGCCATCTAATCAGATTTTATCTTCTTCCTGACAAGGATAAAATGGGCCTGCTTGTTGAACCTGCAGATAATGGTCCATATACCATCATTCCTTGTTGGCGTTCTTGGAAGATCAAAGATAAAGTCCATAGAAATGCTTTCATGGCTTATCCGGAATCGGCAGTGGTTGTAACAACCCTGGTGTCTTTTGCCTGTCAAACTTGACCTTTTGGCAAATCAGGCATGCTCGCACAAAGACATCCACATCTCTCCTCAAGGTAGGCCAATAGTAGAATGTCTCTACCGCTTTAACTGTCGCATCAATACCACGATGCCCTGCATACGGTGGGACATGACTCTCTTCCATGACCTTACGTCGCAATGACCTAGTGACACAAAGTTTGCCATGCATCATCATAAAACCATCTCTGAGGAGGTAGTGCTCATGATGTTGCCCCTCTTGCAACTGTTCAAAGATCCTTGCAAAATCTTCATCAGTAGCATACTGTTCCTTCATGTCATCTAACTCATGATGATAAGGAATTGACACAATTGAAATTTTTGGCTTCCTTGATAACGCATCAGCCACAACATTCTTCTTGCCTTCCACATGCATAATCTGGAAGTGGAACATAGAAAGAATGTTTGCCCATCGCATATGCTTTTCGGATAACTTTGACTGTGTTAAGAAGTATCGCAAGGTCTGATGGTCTGTCTGGACAACAAAATTAGCACCTAAAAGGTAGTGCTTCTAGCTAGAAAGCGCATGAATCATGCGGCTTGTCTTTCTTTGTTCTCGCGATCAAATTCTGCTGCTCTTTCTTTGTTCTCGCGATCCAAATTTGCTTCTCGTGCTTTGGCTTCCAAGCGTGCTTGCTCGTGCTCACGCTCTATGGCTGCCATTCTTTCTTCGTATTCACGATCTATGGCTGCCCTTCTTTCTGCGGATTCACGATCTATGGCTGCCATTCTTTCTGCTTTACTTGCTTCGCGTTCTAACTTCCTTTCCATAAACAACTGCTTCAACTCCTCCATAGGAGTTAATGCAATCCTTGGCGTAGATGGGGAAGGGGGAGGGTCGGAAAAACCTCCTAGTGGGGAAAATTCTTCTTCGCCTCTCTCATGCTCATCACCTCCAAGCGAAGTATCCATTCCGCTTCGAGTAATGACCAACCACTGAAGTCTTGTGTTCTTAAGTTCACAAGGAACTTGGCATCTTGCAGGTCTTGGTTCTTGGGTTCTTGAGGGTCTTGAGGTTCTTGAGATTCTTGAGGTTCTTCTTTCGCTTGCAATTTGTGTTAGAGAAGGATCTTCTCTTTCCCGCGGGCGCACCCTTGGCGGCCTTGCGCTTACACCAAGGTTGCTTTTTCCCACCTCACGTCGATTGGCCGGCCGCTAAGTGCACGGTCCGCTCTCAATGAGTAAAAAGAGGCACAAGGGGAGGCTGGACAGGCCCTTCTTTCTTGGGATTCCTGTCACTCTTCAAAAACACGACAGGCCCAAGAGGATTTTGGTTACGTGCAACCACAAGCAAAAACAATTATGTGGTTCTTGTGGTTCTTTCCTTGAGTGATATAGAACACTGCCAAAGCTATGATACCAATGTAAGGTGCAGCGGAAATGAATGTTGAACTTTGCTCAAGATGAGTGCTCCGAACTGTGCTCAAGGGTTCCTTTTACTTACAGAAGGGAGAGCCCTCCGTTCCTTTAGTGAGAGAGTGCAATGGACACAAACAAAGTGATGAAGACTGTGAATGAAGGTGCATGAGAGTGAGAGATAGAGAGAGAAGAATACGACACCAGAATGTTGTCAAACCCTCCTCCGAAGGCCCCACTCTCCATGGCGAGAGCGGCCTACTATTGATTGCACAAATCTCTACAATGCTTGGGACTTGCCGACGATGTCAACGACGATGAGGACGACGACGAGACGGGCTGAAATCTGAAAATGCTAATGGCTGAATTCTACAAATCTTTATTTGCTGAATTTTGACTCTATGTCGATGACGACGATGCAACGACGACGCGTTGAAAACGCAGATGCTGAAATCTGCGTTTTCCGGGCTGAATCTGCAAACTTCACGGGATCTGACCGTGCGGCGAGGATCTGCTGTGGGAAGGTGAGATCTGCGAGGTTCGGGGGTTCTACTGCGGGTACTGACTGCTGAAAACTGAAAACGCTGATCCTCCTTGATGTTCCGTCGCGGTGAATCTGCAAAACACTGAAGTGTTGTGCTGATGCAAAAACGCTAGGGCTGAAAATCTTCCTGCGGTGGGAATCTGCTAATGTTGGGACTGATCTGGTGTGGTTCTGTCGCTAGGCTGATGTAGATGCAAAAACGCTGGCTGATCTAAGTTCTTGTCCAAAAAACGCTAGCCCACCTGCTGTGGACAAAAAATGTAACAAACTGCTGCGTGTCAAAGCCTAAAGAATGGAGCCAACTTACAAATGTGGCCGAGGGGCCTAAACCCTAAGAAAAACAAGTAACAGAAGAAGTGTCACAAAGTGATGACGTGGTTGATCGAGAGCAGAAACCTGCAAACCCTAATTTTGGAAACCCTAACCCTAAAACTTGCAAACCCTAATTTTGAAAACCCTAACCCTAAAACCTGCAAACCCTAATTCTAGAAACCCTAACCCCAAAATTGCAAAAACCCTAACCCTAACCCTAAGGGCAACAAGAAGATTTCCGAAAATTGCGCTGGCTGATGATGTGGCAGGTTGTACGGATTTCCGTGATTTACGTTGGCAGCTTTTTGGCTTTGCGTTTGGACCAGAAGCTTTTGAGTTTTGAAGGCTTTTCATTGTAATTGCTTTTTAGGTCAAGGGCCTTTAATACGAGGTTAGGACTCATTCTCTGGCATGCTTCCTGGAGAAGGTGCAGAGTCTCGAGTACCGGCTTGTACTGTGTTGATGCAATATAAAGAAATACCGAAAGGGGCGCCAAGGTTTAGGGCCAATACTCTCTGGGGTGGAATTCCGCCACTCCTTGTCGTGTGTCGTCTCTCTCTCTCTCTCAATTCAGTTGTTATTGAAGTGCTAAAAGTCTGTTTCAGTCTGTTCTTTTCTATTGGCACGTGGTGCCCGTCTTGTGATAGTGGTATCAAAGCATCAGGCGTGTGCTTTTCTAAAAGCATACCGGTCCTACAAAAGAAGAGACAGAGCTATTGGAATTTTTATTTGAGGTATTTTCGCCCTCCAACCTGGACTTATTAGCCACTCCCACCCTTACTTCATCGCGCATCGGGCGCGCTCCCGTCTTCACCGCAGTGTCTTACAGGGCTTAAGCCAATTAAGAACCAAAGACTTGGAATTCATGGATTCATCAGAATATTTGCAATTTTGCTCAACGAACTCCACGACATTCTTTCGCGGCATCCTCAGCAGAATCTTTTGATGCTGCAAAGTTTTCAACAATTTTTGAACTACATGTTACCTCCTCTGATGGCCCAGGTGGTACCTCCTCCTCCGGCACCAGAAAGTATGAGAGCTTCCAACCGCCAACCTTCGTCTATCCCGATCGGGGGAGTCTTCAGGAATATGGTGCAGCCACCGCCATTGCCCCCACCTCCACCACCACCGCCACCAGGCTACAATGGTTGGAGCCCATATGGATACCCTTATTATCCATACCCGGGATATACGTCTAACCAACCCAAAGATTTCAAAGATGGTGGCACGGCAGTCAAATTTTTCACTTTTTGGGGTCAAAGATCGCAAGAAAGCATTGCAATTCCTACAACAATTCGACAACATCTATGCTTTGGGGAACTATACAGAAGAATCCAAGATTACTCGAGTAGCGGGATTTCTTAAGATAATGCTATGCAATGGTGGAGTTCAATCGCGACACAATCGCATGCTCCAAGGACCTGGCAAGCTTTCAAGACAATTTTTGAACGTAGTTACATGACTTCTATGTTTGAAGTCCAAGATTTTGGCAGAGTGGGGCAACTTGAAAATGCTTGCCATTGAAACCTTGGACGAATATAACCAAAGGTTTCTCGACGTGTACCTTCCGGTGTCCTTTTTTAGGTATGTTTCCTTGGAGGCCCAATGCGAGCGATACACCATTGGACTACCATCACCATTGTAGGAATATTGTCTATCCAAGCAAGTCTCTACCATGGAAGAACTTATGGACCATGCCGTGGTTGGCTACAAACTGATGAAGGGAAAGCTAGAGTTCACCACAGAAGAATCTCCGGCCACTAACCACAACTCTTGGCAACAACGAACAAATTCTCGAGAGTCTCGTGAAAATCAACCGCAAAGGTCTCGTTTGACGCCTCAACAACGAGACACCTTACTACAAGAAGGTCGATGCTTTGGATGCTTTCAAACAGGGCATAATCATTCTCATTGTCCCAAACGCACTGATAGACCAGAGGAGCCGACGCCCGCACCAACGGTCGACAGAACCCCAGCGCCACCTCCTGCTAAGAGAGCTAGACCCGCTATTGGACTAGTTCCTGATATTTATGGCATACGCCTTGAGAGTACAAATGAATTGTGTCGAGCATATGGCAAAGTCAATGACTTCAAAGCCCTTATTTTCTTTGGCCCGAGAGCTACAAAGAACTTCATCCATCCAGAATTCTTAAAGCAGATGCACTTTGATTATGATGCAGAGGGTGGAGAAATTGAAGCTGAGCTAGCCACAAGGCAAACTCAGAAAGTAGTATCGCTTATTGGTGCTCTTCTAGTGACTATTCAAGATTATTATGGAAAAGCTGATTTCCACATCATGAAGTTGGGCAATTGTGACGTTCTATTAGGCATGCCTTGGCATGACAAGAATGATGCGACTCTCCAGGTCCGGAACCGAACCATCACCGTGATGCAAAAGGGCAAGCCAATCGTCCTCAAAGTTCGGTTGTCCGAACAAAATCCTGAATGAACTCTCTAGTTGTTTTATAGTTAGATACTTTTGAACTTTGTTTGAGAAAGTATTGTTTGAAAGTTTGTTTGAAATGGATTGTATCTGTTTTGAACCTGTCTTGGTGCCAATTTGAAATGTTTGACTCTAGTTTTAATACTGGTTTCATTGATTGGTGATTTTACTCCCGAGTGGAGAAGTGAGAAATATTGTTTTGGTATTGTTTGAACCTCGGAACAACGCAGGCCGATGCCTGGGGAGTGTTCCGTTGTATGCTAGAAAACCTCCGAACGATGCAGGCCGATGCCTGGGGAGCGTTTGGTTGTATGCTTGTAAAATAATTGTTGTTGTGACTCCCGGCCCGGACCTGGATGGTTATGCGGGAGGAGTATTAAGAAGTCTGAGCAATGGTTACTCTCAGCACCTCCAAACGACGCAGGCTGCGGTCTGGGGGGCGTTTGGTTGTAAAAGGCCTCTATATCTCCCGGTCCGGACCTTTTTAGGTTATGCGGGAGGAGTGATGAGGGAGTCGTTGAATATCTCCCGGCCCGGACCTTGTTAGGTTATGCCGGAGGAGTGCTCATCGGCGGCTTTATGTTTCTATGTCTTGTAACATGCATATGTGAGCATTTGTGTTGCATTGTGATGTGCCAATTACTGAATATTCCTAATTGGATGCGATTGCCTGGATATGTAATTTTAGTGCATCGCCACCTGTGGATGATCAGTACGGTCTGGGTGTGATGGCTAATTTTACTACGCCGGAATATCAAGAGTTCCGATGATGAAAGGAGAAGCTAACTCCTTGATCAAAAGAGCAGAAAGGAGAAGCTAACTCTTTGATCAAAACAGCCAAAAGGAGAAGCTAACTCCTTGATCAAAACTGCCGAAAGGAGAAGCTAACTCCTTGATAAAAAGAGCAAACTGATTGTCCCTCAGAATGTCCCTCGGAAATTTTTTTGAGCTAACTTGAGTTGTTTTGCAGATATGCTGTAATCGTGGACGATTACTCTCTTTCAAGAAGGGGAGATGTAACAAACTGCGGACGTGTCAAAGCCTAAAGAATGGAGCCAACTTACAGATGCGAACGAGGGGCCTAAACCCTAAGAAGAACAAGTAACAGAAGAAGTGTCACAAAGTGATTACGTGGTTGCTCGAGAGCAGAAACCTACAAACCCTAATTTTGGAAACCCTAACCTCAAAACTGCAAAAACCCTAACCCTAACCCTAAGGGCAGTTAGAAGATTTTCGAAAATTGCGTTGATTGATGACGTGGTAGGTTGTACGGATTTTCGTGATTTACGTAGGCAGCTTTTTGGCTTTGCTTTTGGACCAGAAGCTTCTGAGTTTTGAAGGCTTTTCACTAATAATTGCTTTTTAGGCCAAGGGCCTTTAAATATGAGGTTAGGGCTCATTCTCTGGCATGCTTCCTGGAGAAGGTGCAAAGTCGCGAGTACCGGCTTGTACTGTGTTGATACAATATAAAGAAATACCGAAAGGGGCGCCAAGGTTTGGGGCCAATACTCTTTGGGGTGGAATTCCACCACTCCGTGTCGCGTGTCGTCTCTCTCTCTCTCTCTCTCTCTCTCTCTCTCTCTCTCTCTCTCTCTCAATTCAATTGTTATTGAAGTGCTAAAAGTCTGTTTCAGTCCGCTCTTTTCTATTGACACGTGGTGCCCGTCTTGTGACAAAAAACGCTAGGGATCTTGGGGTCTTGCTAAGAAGTTATCTGTGAACACACTGGTTCCTGCTGCCTCTTTTGCCAGAAAGTGCTAGCGCTAGGTTTTTATTTATACAACTTAGCAAAATTACCCTACCTACTTTCCAACAAAAGTCACTTAAAATTAATAAGTGAAAAATGTCAAAAATAGGGAATATAGGTCTATGCACTGTAAAAATGCTCTTGATGGATTCTGATGGAATCTGATGATCATGCTGTGTGCAACCAGAGGATATGCATCTAATCTAAGTGTCTGGACATGCACGGTCTGCGAACAGACTCACAAAAGTGCCAGATCACTTCCTATTCTAGACTGACTTGATTGAACTGAACCCTGGTCATGTTGTAGATTGTCCACGGACACATAGGGTTGGATGTGTCATGTGATATCCCCTCCTTTTCAAAGTGAGGTACTGGTACCGAACTGTATGGCGTTGAGAGAGATCGCCAACAAGGTGTGGAATCCTGGAAAGGACTCTTCGCCGGCCCACTCTGATGCGTGGGCCATGCAATACTTGAACTTCATAAAGATCTGCAACGCTTGCTTCTTTGGGCCGCACCGAAAGCGACACAAAGTCATCTGTAGCTCCTTCAATGCTTCAACTTCGTCGATAGTCATGCGTCTACCTTCTTCAAGAATCTCCGAGGCTGAAAATTCTTGAAACCACTTCCAACACAAAAACATGAACATACCTATTCCATGTAAAGTGACTGGAAAAATACTATTCCTTTGAACAAACTGTGCATGCGATGCAAATGAACAAAGTGACGGAGTGCCAAACCGTTCATCAAACACACGCAAACAATGGGTCCGAATCTCGACTTTCTGATCTAAATCAATCAACTGTGGCAAAACACAATGGAAATGCCTATGCTTGATGCTCAATCTTTCTTCTGCTCTTTCTACGACTGTGTCGTGCCAAGGAAGAAACATGGAATGTGACTTCCTTGAATGCATACTTTTCAGTTTTTCATGAACAATCCGCATACATCCGTGCTCATTCATGAGTGAAACGTGCTCAACATACAATATGTCATGCCTAGGAAAAGGGATCACATAAAGACGCTGACTAAAATATAGGAAACGATCACGAATGAAACTCTCAAACATTGCGTGCTGACTAATCATGCGAACACATAGTACTTCCCGTGGGGGTTCTTTGGACCTAGGCTCGAGAGCCAAGGTCAGTTCTTCGTGATTGATCGAATCTGCAATGAGGTTAGCTTCACTAGAAAAAGCATTAACTAACCCATCATTCTTATGAACAATCACATCGTGGTCATACAAATCATCATGCTCGTGAGAAATCACATCTTGATCATGCAAATCATCGTGCTTGTCATTGTCATCCAAATCATCATGCAAATTCTGTGTGTCTTGCTTTGGAGAAGAAGAGACTGAGAGAGTCTCCTTTTCCAAATCTGAAAATGCTAAGGGCTGAAATCTGCAAATCTTTATTTGCTGAATTCTGACTCTATGTCGGTGACGATGTCGATGGTGACGACGACCCGTTGAAAACGTAGATGCTGAAATCTGTGTTTTCTGGGCTGAAGTGCAAACTACACTGGATCTGACCATGCGGCGAGGATCTGCTGCGGGAAGGTGAGATCTGCAATGTTTGGGACTTGTTCTGCTGTGAGTCTATGCTGAAAACTGAAAACACTGGTGTTCTTGTTGGTGATGTCGCGAAGATCTGCAAAAACGCTGGTTGGTCTTGCTGATCCAAAAACGCTAGCTGGATTTTGTGCTTGTGGTGGAAATCTGCTAACGCTAGGTCTGATCTGTTGTCATGCTGTGGAATCTACTAATGCTCGGGCTGATCTGTTGTTGTGTTGTGGCCGGGGCTGATTTGCATTGCAAAAACGTTGGAGGCTGATCTTGATGCAAAAACGTTGGGCCTTTTGATGGTTGAAAACGCTAGGTTTACCACCGGTGGGGGATCTTGTTGAGAAGGTGCCTGTTGAACGCGAAGTTCCTGCTGCCTCTTCTGCCAGAAAGTGCCAGCGCTGGGTTTTCTTATATACTTGTCTATCAAAATTACCCTACCTAGTTCCCAACAAAAGTCACTTAAAAATAATAAGCGAAAAATGTCTAAAATAGGTCTATGCACTGTAAAAGTGCTCCTTATGGGTTCTAATGGTAATCTGATGATCATGCTGTGTGCAACCAGAGGATATGCATCTAATCTAAGTGCCTGGACATGCACGGTCTGCGAACAGACTCACAAAAGTGTCAGATCACTTCCTAATCTAGGCTGACTGGACTGAACTGAACTGAACCCATATCATGAAGTAGCTTGTCCACGTGCACATAGGATTAGATGTGTCACGTGACAATTTTTGAATTACATGTTACCCCCTCTGATGCCACAGGTGGTACCTCCTCCTCCGGCACCAGAAAGTACGAGAGCTTCCAACCGGCAACCTTCTTAGTCGTCTGTTCCAATCGAAGGAGTCTTCAGGAATATGGTGCAACCATTAGACCCTGATCCAGTACAACTGCCTTTGCCACCGCCATTGCCCCCACCTCCACCACCACCACCGCCACCAGGCTACAACGGTTGGGAGTCCATATGGATACCTTATTATCCATACCCGGGATATGCGCCTAACCAACCCAAAGATTTCAAGGATAGCGGCACAACAATCAAGTTTTTCACTTTTTCCGGGATGAAAGATCAAAAGAAAGCATTGTAGTTCCTACAACAATTCGACAACATCTATGCTTTGGGGAACTATACAGAAGAATCCAAGATTTCTCGAGCAGCAGGATTTCTTAAAGATATTGCTATGCAATGGTGGAGTTCGATCGCGGACTTGGCAAGCTTTCAAGACAGTTTTTGCACGTAGTTACATGTCTTCCATGTTTGACGTCCGGATTTTGGCAGAGTGGGGCAACTTGAAAATGCTTGCCACCGAAACCATGGACGACTATAACCAAACGTTTCTCGAATTGTCACGTGACACATCTAATCCTATGTGTGCCTGGACAAGCTACAGCATGACCAGGGTTCATGTAAGGTGCAGCGGAATGAATGTTGTTCTTTCTCAAGATGAGTGCTCCATAATATGTAGGTTCCTTTTTGTTCTTATGGAAGGGAGAGCCTTCCGTTCTTAATGAGAGAGTGCAATGATCATAAACAAAGTGAATGGACACTGTGTGTGCAAGTGTATGAGACTGAGAGATAGAGAGAGAAGAGAAATACGACACCAAGGACGATGTAAAACCCTCCTCCGAAGGCCCCACTCTCGTTGGCGAGAGTGGTCTACGATCGATTGCACAAACTGGTACAAAGTGGATGCATGTGACTGATAGATCGATGACGACGGCGGGGGTGGCGAGACCTATCTAAGGGTTGAATTCTGTTGTTCTTGTACTGCTATCCAAAAACGCTGCTGGCTGAATTCTGCTGCTGCTGAAAACGCAAGAGAAAAACGCTGATTTGCTGGTCTTTATTGCTGAAAATCTGAGGCTGATTTGCTGAAAAACGCCATGCAAAAATGGGGGTGATTATGGTTCTGGGAACGCTAGGGCTGCATTGCCGTCTTTGAGGAAAAACGCTAGCAAGAGGGTGAGGCAATGGTGATGGTTGCTTGCTGAAAATGCCAAGGGCTGATGTCTTCAGGCGATGGAGGCTGGTTGATGAAAAACGCTAGGTGTGCTTGCTTGGAGGAAATCGCCAAGGCTTGGTCTTGCTGAGAGAGAGGGTGAACCTGCTGCCAAGGACCTGTGTTCTCCTTGCTCATCTGCTAAATAGTGCTAGCCTTGGTTTGCTTATATATTATCTTACCCAATTTGCCCTACTCAGTTCCCAACAAAAGTCACTCAAAATAATAAGTGAAAAATATCAAAAATAGGGAAAATAGGTAAAATACACTGGAAAATTCCCCTGAAGGATTCTGATGGATTCTGATGGGAATGCTTATGATCATGTTGTGTGCAACCAGAGGATATGCATCTACACTAAGTGCTTGGGCATGCACGGTCTGCGAACAAACTCACAAAAGTGCTAGAACACTTCTAATCTAGAGTGAGTGGACTGAAAGAACCCTTGTTATGAAGTAGCTTGTCCACGGACACAAAGGGTTGGATGTGTCACGTGACATCCCCTCCTTTTTAAAGTGAGGTACTGGTACCGAGCTGCATGGCTTCCTTGTAGTCTGCCAACAACTCTGGATAGTCTTTGAAAAACTCTTCGTCGACCCACACCGCTTGGTGGGTCCCTTGATCCTTGAACTTCAAAAAGTATTGTCTCACTTGCTTCTTCGAACCATGTCGAAATCGATGCAACAACACTTGCTCCGGCTGCATGACTTCAGCTTCATCGATGATCTCGGGTTCTTCTTCTTCCGAAATGTCCTTTGGAGGTGTTCCCTGAAACACTTTCAACCAAGAAACATGGAAAACGTTGTGCATTGACCATGAGTTAGGCAACGCAATTTCATTGAAATCTCATTTATCTTTTTAATGACTGGAAATGGACCATACATACGAAAAGACAACTTGGGACACTTCTTTCCAACTTGCTTAAGGCGTTGCTTCATGATTCTTAAATACACCCAATCTCCTTCCTTGATTGAAACGTCCCGACGATGCTTGTTAGCCTGCTGTGAATAAGATTCCTGAGCCTTGCTTAGCCGAAGCTTCACACTCTCAGAAATCTCATCCAATGACTGACTTTTAGCATTGGCATCAGGCATTTGACTGACCGAGCGAGTCAAAAGTGACTGGAACGGACGGCCAAAAGCTGCCTCATACGGAGTTCGACCAATGACAGAAGAAAAAGAGCCATTCAAAATAGCCTGAACCAATGGGAGATAGAGCTCCCACTGAGACTGTTGATCATGCACGTATGACTTTAAAACATCAAAAGTCATTTGATTGTAAATCTCTGTTTGACTATTTGATTGTGGATGAAAAGCCGATGAAAAATTCAGCTTAGTGCCAAAATTTTCAAAGAGTGCGCGCCAAAAATTGGACGTGAACTTAACATCCCTATCTGAAACAATTGATTTTGGCAAACCACAGAGGGGGTACCAATGCTTAATGAACAACCGTGCTACATCTTGGTGGTAGGTTAGTCACAAAATTCATGGAAATATCTTGAAAAGGTCCATGGGAATAGGCAGCGGAAGCAAGAGGCCTTGCTGCTTAGCCCGAGGAGCTTTTACCTTTTGACATATAGTGCACTGTGACAAATCGAAACACATCTTTTCGCATTTTAGGCCAATAAAAGAATCTTTCTATTTTTTCCAAAGTGGTGTTCATTCCCCTGTGCCCACCCGTGAGAGAATCATGTGCATCATGCAATATGGTTGGCTTGAGAGAGGGCAACACACATAAACGTTGACGGAAATACAACAAACCATCACGAATGAGATAGTTGCTTGGCCCTTGGGAAGCAAGAGCCTGCAACCAATGCTTACCAAACTTGGAATCCGCATATTGTTTCTTCATGCTGTCGAAAGACTCACCCTGAATAGAAAATGTGGATCTTGACTCAAGAGCCAAAATCTGTCCTTTGCGACTCAACGCATCTGCAACAGGGTTAGCTTTTCCAGGCACATACTGAATCAAACCTCCAAATTGCTCAAAAAATTGTGACCACTGTGCTTGGCGATCACTCCAATGTGCACTAGGCATAGATTGGAGCTACTTGAGGGCTTGATGAACTGTGCGAATTGTAAACTCTCTACCATAAAGAAAATGCTTCCAATGCTTAAGAGAGTGAATGACAGACAAAAGTTCTTTATCATAAACTGAATAATTCTTTTCCGCACTATTGAGCTTTCAACTAAGGAAAGCTATAGGACGACCATGCTGCTGAAGCACAGCGCCTATGGCGACATTGCTCGCATCCGTCCATACCTCAAAGGGATCATCCCAAGAGGCAAGGATAAGACACGGTGCTTCTGTCACACTGCAACCTTGAGAGCTGCGAAAGCCTCAATGGCTGCCTCGGGCAAGCCTACGCGCTGAGAACGGCGAGTCTTTACCCCAAAACATCAGTCATAAGTGCAGCAATGCGTGCAAAATTCTCTATGTGCGAACTATATGCTTGACATAACCCAAGAAAAGAACGCACATCATATGCAGTTTTGGGCAAATCCCAATTACGAACCTGTTCCACCTTCGCGGGATCTAGCTTGACGCCTTCTGCAGAAATGATATAACCGAGATAAGTGACTTCAGTAAGAAAAAATTCAGACTTCTTAGCTACAATGTACAACTGACACTCATCCAAACGAGTTAGTACCCTTTCGACATCTCTTTCATGTTGTTCCCACGATGCAGAAAAAATGAGAATATTATCCAAAAAGATGAATACACATACACCGACCATATCGCCGAAACAACCTACCATGAGACGATTAAATGTACCCACGGCACCTGTCAATCCAAAAGGCATAACAATATACTTCCATTACCCTCGCTCGGTGCGAAAAGCGGTCTTGAAGATGTCGCCTTTGAATATCCGTACCTGATGGTATCCACCCTTGAGATAGACTTTGTTGAAAACCTTAGCCCAATTGAGCCTATGTAGGATATACTCAATGCAAGGCATCGGAAACTTGTTCTTGACGGTCATCTTGTTTAATGCCCTGTAATCAACACACAAACGAGACGAACCATCCTTCTTGCGAACAAACAAAATAGGAACAGCAAAAGGACTTACACTAGGACGTATGAATCCTCTAGCCACCAACTCCTGTGTCTTGTTCAAACGATAGGGAGCCTTTTTGATAGGCTGTGCCCCCTCCATAAGCTCGATGCGATGGTCCTCCGGCCGCTCGGGTGGAAGATCATCTTGCAAAAAGAGTTTAAACTTGGTAAACAAATCTGAATACTTAGCTGGAGCTTGAATGCTCTGGGAAATTGGAGCAGCATAGATGAATGCCGCTTGTGCTCCTCGTCGTAGTTCACGCTTTACCTGCACATGAGAGATGAGAGGCAAAGAATGCAAGCCCTCCTCAGCACGAATGATGAGGGGGGAGTCAGTTTTGGCATTTAAAGTGAGAGTGTTAGCCTCCCAATCAATGAGAGGGTTAAGCCCACGAAACCATCTTATACCCAAAATCATATCACATCCTGAGAGAGGAGACACAAGAAATTTCCGACGGAAAGCAGCTTGTTGAACGGTAAACATCACATCAAGGCACTCTTTCGTGATGAGGAGTCCATACCAAGAGCGAAGCTAGAAAACTCGAGAGGAGATTTCTGACTAACTTCAGGCGGGCTCTCTCAACAAGAGAGGCACTAATCACATCATGCATATTGCCTGGATCAAACAATATGATAAAACGCTGACCCTTTACATGACCATAACACTTCATGAGAGACTCATCAATGTGTGTGTCAGATACATGAGAGATTCAACTTGGTTCATTATAGTGTTTGTGGTTGCTGTGGGTGCCTTTGGTTCTTTAGGTGGGGCTGTCTTAGGACAAGCCGTCTTAATGTGACCCTTGACGTGACATTGATGTATCCTTAGCATAAATCACTTGTTCTTCCGCCGTGATGTATCCTTCTATAATTCCTTGTGCAGCTTTTTCATATGGGGTTAGCTTAGGTTTTGCAGGTGCTTTAGCTTTACCCTTAGATTCATTGTTAGAGTTCTTTCCCGAGGAATTAGAGGAAGAAGGGTTAGAAGAATTACCATTCTTACCGTTCTTACCATTCTGCGTGTTCTGAGAAGTTTGAGATGTTCCTTGAGAAGTTTTGTTCTCCTTAGGCTTTCCCTTGTTGTGCTTCATCTCTTGTGAGAGAGCAATCGCTACCGCCTTGTTGAGATCCGCGGGGTCAAAGACTTCTACATCGAACTTGATGTATTCGTCTAACCCAAACAGGAAAGCCTCTTTGCGCTCATCATCCGATATGCGTAATTGAGTGCGGAGCTGCAAAACACGGTTAAAAAAAGACATGACTGGCATACCATGTTGCTTGAGATTGCACCAATCTTCCTTCAATCGTGCTAGGTACTGAGGAGGCATAAACCGCGCCTTGAGCTTGTCTTGGGAATCAGTCCAACTAAAGGAAAGGGGCGTGAATTCGTCGGCTTCCTCTAGGTGCGCGGCTAACTGTGCCTCTTGCCATGCGTGGTACCAATTGATGGCATCACCGGCAAGGTACATGGTTGCCGTCAAAACTTTGCTATTTCTTGTCTTCTTAGTTGTCGCAAAATAAGCACTAAATTGATGCAACCAAGAATGAATAACCGTACCATCCATCTTACCATCATACTTACTGAAAGTCAACTTCTCTGTGACTGGGTTGTTGGAGTCCGCATCCCTGCTTGCGCCACTTGAGGAACTACCAACCTCTTTGGCTGGCTCAGACTTCGAGGCAAGAACTTGTTGAACCAATTCTCGAGTGCGGAGGTCTCTTTGAGCCTCCCGATCGGCCTCCAAGGCCGCTCGTCTTGCCTCAGCTTCCTCCTTTCTTTGTTCTTTTCTTTCGTTTCATTCATCGCGCTCGCGTTCCAAAGCAATGTGAGTCGCTTCTTGTTGTATTGCATTTCTTTCGTTTTGTTCTTCGCGCTCGCGTTCCAAAGCAATTCAAGTCGCTTCTTGTTGTGCCAACGCAACTTGATTCGCTTCTTGTTGTTGGGCCATCATGTCCAACATCGACTTGACCATCGCCTCCATGGAAGTTGGTACAACTCGTGGCGTGGATGGAGAAGGGGGAGGGTCGGAAAAACCTCCTGGTGGAAAAAATTCTTCGTCGCCTCTCTCATGCTCATCACCTGTATACGAAGTATCCATTCCGCTTCGGGTGATGACCATGCACTATGATCTTTGGTTCTTAAGTTCACGAGAAACTTGGGTTCTTGAGGGTCTTGAGGTTCTTGAGGTTCTTGATTGAGGGTTTTCTTTCGCTTGCAATCTGTGTTTGTGTCACTCGACACATCCAACCCTAGGTGTCCGTCGACAAGCTACAACACGACAAGGATTCAGTCAGTCCAATCAGTCTAGATCAGAAGTGATCTGGCACTTTTTGTGAGTCTATTCGTAGACCGTGCATGCCTAGTCACTTAGTGTAGATGCATATCCTCTGGTTGCACACAGCATGATCATCAGTATTCCCTTCAGAACCCATCAGATTCAGTCAGGGGAAATTTCCAGTGCATTTAGCCTATTTTCCCTATTTTTGACATTTTTCACTTATTATTTTTAAGTGACTTCTCAACAAAAGTAGGTAGGGCAATTTTGCTAAGTTAATATATAAGCAAACCCAAGTTAGCACTTTCTGGCAGAAGAGGCAGCAGGAGCACATGCTCAACAGGCACCTTCTCAGCAGAACCCCAGCAGTAGCATTGGCGTTTTTGGTCCTCATCCTCGCCACACATCAAGCACCCTAGCGTTTTCTGTTCCTAGCAGTTCCCGCATCATCAGCACTCCAGATCCCCAGCGTTTTGCATCCCTTGCATCATCACCATATTCAGCCTGGTGTTTTTTCCATGATCGCCATCAGTAGCAAAACAAGGCAGCGTTTTCTACTAACGCTAGAGAAGCTGCAGCGTTTTCATTTTCAGCCGGTTTTGCAGCAGAAGACTCAGCGTTTTCAGCATGCATAGGAGGTAGTAGATTCAGCCCCATTGGTTGCAGAAGAACCCCCATTTTCAGCCCTCGAAAACGCAGCCAAAACAGTCATTTTCAGCCACCCAAAACAGCCCAAAGATTTGCAGATTTTCAGCAGTTAGAAGATCACAGATTTCAGCCCTAAAGTCGTCGTTGTCGTCACTATCGTTGTCATCGGCATAGTCCCAGATTGCATCAGTCCATTGCATCGTCATTGTACCACTTTGTGCAATCAATAAGTAGACCACTCTCGCCGACGAGAGTGGGGCCTTCGGAGGAGGGTTTTACGTCGTCTCTGGTGTCGTATCTCTCTTCTCTCTCTATCTCTCAATCTCATACACTTGCACGCACAGTGTCCATTCACTTTGTTCGTGATCATAGCACTTTCCATTAAGAACGGAAGGCTCTCCCTTCCATAAGAACTATAAGGAACCTTGAGCACAGTTCAGAGCACTCATCTCGAGCAAAGCGCAAACATCATTCCGCTGCACCTAACATTGGTATCATAGCTTTGGCAGTGTTCTGTATCACTCAAGGAAAGAACCACAAGAACCACAAGAAATTTTTTTGCTTGTTGAGGTCGCACGAACCCAAGTTCGCTTGGGCGTGTCGATTCCTAATCGTGTTTTGTTGAAGAGTGACAGGAATCCCAAGAAAGAAGGGTTTGTTCAAACTTCAGCCTCCCCTTGTGTCTCTTTTCACTCATTGAGAGCGGACTGTGCACTTAGCGGCCGGCCAATCGACGTGAAGTGGGAAAAAGCAACCTTGGTGTGAGCGCAAGGCCGCCAAGGGGTGCGCCCGCGGAAAAGAGTAGAACTCGGTTGAAGAGAAGATACTTCTCCAACGCGGTTTGCAAGCGAAAGAAAACCTCAAGAACCTCAAGACCCTCAAGAACTCAAGAACCTCAAGAACACCAAAACCCCCAAGAACCCAAGTTCCTCGTGAACTTAAGAACCCAAGACCACAAGAACCCACGACTTCAGAATGGTCATCACTCGAAGCAGAATGGATACTTTGCTTGGAGGTGATGAGCATGAGAGAGGCGAAGAAGAATTTTCCCCACCAGGAGGTCTTTCTGACCCTTCCCCATCTACATCAAGGATTGCACTAACTCCTATGGAGGAGTTGAGTGCTCCATAATATGCTCAAGGTTCCTTTTTGTTCCTATGGAAGGGAGAGCCTTCCGTTCTTAATGAGAGAGTGCAATGATCATAAACAAAGTGAATGGACACTGTGCGTGCAAGTGTATGAAACTGAGAGATAGAGAGAGAAGAGAAATACGACACCAAGGACAATGTAAAACCCTCCTCCGAAGGCCCCACTCTCGCCAACGAGAGTGGTCTACGATTGATTGCACAAACTGGTACAAAGTGGATGCATGTGACTGATGCAAGTCTAAGCTAGATCGATGACGACGGGGGTGGTGAGACCGATCTAAGGGCTGAATTTTGCTGTTCTTGTACTACTGTCCAAAAACGCTGCTGGCTGAATTCTGCTACTGCTGAAAACGCAAGAGAAAAACGCTGATTTGCTGGTCTTTATCGCTGAAAATCTGAGGCTGATTTGCTGAAAAACGCCATGCAAAAATGGGGGCGATTCTGGTTCTTGGAACGTTAGGGCTGCATTGCCGTCTTTGAGGAAAAACGCTAGCAAGAGGGTGAGGCTATGGCGATGGCTGCTTGCTGAAAATGCCAAGGGCTGATGTCTTCAGGCGATGGAGGCTGGTTGATGAAAAACGCTAGGTGTGCTTGCTTGGAGGAAATCGCCAAGGCTTGGTCTTGCTGAGAGAGAGGGTGAACCTGCTGCCAAGGGCCTGTGTTCTCCTTGCTCATCTGCCAAATAGTGCTAGCCTTGGTTTGCTTATATATTATCTTACCCAATTTGCCCTACTCAGTTCCCAACAAAAGTCACTTAAAATAATAAGTGAAAAATGTCAAAAATAGGGAAAATATACTGGAAAATTCCCCTGAAGGATTCTGATGGGAATGCTTATGATCATGTTGTGTGCGACTAGAGGATATGCATCTACACTAAGTGCCTGGTCATGCACGGTCAGCGATGAACAGACTCACAAAAGTGCTAGAACACTTCTAATCTAGACTGAGTGGACTGACGGAACCCTTGTTATGAAGTAGCTTGTCCACGGACACATAGGGTTGGATGTGTCACGTGACAGTTCAGTTCAGTCAAGTGAGTCTAGAATAGGAAGTGATCTGGCACTTTTGTGAGTCTATTCGCAGATCGTGCATGTCCAGACACTTAGATTAGGTGCATATCCTCTGGTTGCACACAGCATGATCATCAGATTCCATAATCCATCAAGAGCATTTTTATAGTGCATAGACCTATTTTCCCTATTTTTGACATTTTTCACTTATTATTTTTAAGTGACTTTTATTGGAAAGTAGGTAGGGTAATTTTGCTAAGTTGTATAAATAGAAACCTAGCGCTAGCACTTTCTGGCAGAAGAGGCAGCAGGAACCAGTGTGTTCATTTGCGACTTCTCAGCAGGACCCCAAGATCTCTAGCGTTTTTGCTCCACAGCAGATGGGCTAGCGTTTTTTTGACAAGAACTTATATCAGCCAGCGTTTTTGCATCTGCTTCAGCCTGGCGACAGAACCATGGCAGATCAGTCCCAGCGTTAGCAGATTTCCACCGCAGGAAGATTTTCAGCCCTAGCGTTTTTGCATCAGCACAACACTTCAGCGTTTTGCAGATTCACTGGGACGGGAACATGGAAGAGGATCAGCGTTTTCAGTTTTCAGCAGTCAGTAGCCGCAGTAGAACCCCCGAACCTCGCAGATCTCACCTTCCCACAGTAGATCCTTGCCGCACGGTCAGATCCCGTGAAGTTTGCAGATTCAGCCCGGAAAACGCAGATTTCAGCATCTGCGTTTTCAGTGCGTCGTCGTTGCATCGTCGTCATCGATATAGAGTCAGAATTCAGCAGATAAAGATTTGTAGAATTCAGCCATTAGCATTTTCAGATTCAGCCCGTCTTGTCGTCGTCCTCATCGTCGTCGACATCGTCGGCAAGTCCCAAGCATTGTAGAGATTTGTGCAATCAATAGTAGACCGCTCTTGCCATCGAGAGTGGGGCCTTCGGAGGAGAGTTTGACAACATTCTGGTGTTGTATTCTTCTCTCTCTATCTCTCAGTCTCATGCACCTTCATTCACAGTCTTCATCACTTTGTTTGTGTCCATTGCACTCTCTCACTAAAGGAACGGAGGGCTCTCCCTTCTGTAAGTAAAAGGAACCCTTGAGCACAGTTCGGAGCACTCATGTTGAGCAAAGTTCAACATTCATTTCCATTGCACCTTACACGACGTGGACCTTCCGGTGTCCTCCTTTAAGTTCATTTCCTTGGAGGGCTAGTGCGAGCGCTACACCATTGGACTATCATCACCATTGCAGGAATATTGTCTCACCAAGCAAGTCTCTACCATGCAAGAGCTTATGGACCCGGCTACAAGCTCACGAAGGGAAAGTTGGAGTTCACCACAGAAGAACCTTTGGCCACTAATTTGAACTCTCGGCAACAACGAACAAATTCTCGAGAATCTCGTGAAAACCAACCTCAACGGCCTCGCCTGACACACCGTCAACGAGACGCCTTGTTACAAGAAGGCAGATGCTTCGTATGTTTCGAAACAGGGCATACGTTCAATACATGTCTTGAGAGAGCCTCGACGTCCTCAGTGCAACCTTATCCCCGTGGCCACCTCCGGCCAAAAGGGCTAGACCTGCTATTGGACGAGCACCCGATATTTATGGTATACACCTCCAGAGTTTTAATGAATTATTTAGAGCTTATGGAAAAGTCAATGGCTTGAAAGCCCTTATTTTCTTTGACCCCGGAGCTATGGAGAACTTCATCCATCTAGAATTCTTGAAGCAGATGCACTTTGATTATGATGCAGAGGGTGGAGAAATTGAAGCTGAGCTAGCTACTGGGCAAACTGAGAAAGTGGTACTTCTCGTTGGTGCAAGATTATCATGGAAAAGCCGATTTCCACATTATGAAGTTGGGCAATTGCGACGTTCTCTTGGGCATGCCGTGGCACGACAAAAATGATGCAACTCTCCAAGTTCGGAACCGAACCATCACCGTAATGCAGAAGGGCAAGCCAGTTGTCCTCAAAGTTCGGTTGTCCAAACAAAGCCCTGAATGACCTCTCTAGTTGTTTTCTAGTTAGATACTTTTGAACATTGTTTGAGAACGTATTGTTTGAAATGGATGCTATCTTTTTTAAACCTGTCTTGGTGTTTGACTTTGGTTTTAAATATTGGTTTCAATGATTGGTGATTTTACTCCCGGGTGGAGAAGTGAGAAATACTGTTTTGGTATTGTTTGAACCTCGGAACGACGCAGGCCGATGCCTGGGGAGTGTTTCGTTGTATGTTTGAAAATCTCGAAACGACGTAGGCCAATGTCTGGGGAGCATTCCGTTGTATGCTAGAAAACTTCCGAACGACGCAGGCCGATGCCTGGGGAGCGTTTGGTTGTATGCTTGAACCTCCAAGCGATGCAGACTACGGTCTGGGGAGCGTTTGGTTGTACAGTCCTCTGAGCTCATGGCTTGGACCTTTTTAGGTTATTTGCGGGGGAAGTGACGAGGTAGTCATTGAGTAGCTTCATACCGCAGACCGTTTGTCTCAGGGGAGTGCTCAACGGCGCTGTTTGTTGTGTCTTGTAACATGCATATGTGAGCATTTGTGTTGCATTGTGATGTGCCTTTATTTTAATGCCTTTATGTCACTTGGGTTAATGCCTTTATGTCACTTGGGCCCCATCGAATGGGGTCCCATAAGTTGGTGGGAACTTTGCATGTGGGAGCAGAACTCTGCCGATCTATGTGAACCGTCTTCTCTCTCTCTTTACCTCCATTTCAAGTTTTGTAGTTTTCTCACGTGTGTTGCTATAGATGGAGGGTCCAAGCCTGTTACACTTATCTATCCACCCTAACCTACACTAACATTCGATGCACCCTCTTCGATTTTTATGGTGATGTTGTTACCATATACATGTGGTAGTGATGTGTGTGAACACACTAGGACCGCCGGGGCATTTTTTCCCTCTTTAGGAGGTTTTTTCCCCCGTGCATTGTATATACGCCCATCACTCTAGGGCTATCTGTCACCAGCGTGTGACTACTATCTATCCTTTTTGTTGATTTCTTTCTTATTATCTATTTACTTTCACTTTTTGGAAACACCCCTCGGGAAATCTAACTGACCTGCATTGCATAGCTAGTGTGGAACTGTCCGGAGGGAGTCCAAGCCTGAGGGCAAGAGAGCACTAAGGTTGGACAAGGACTATGGTTAGCCAAGTGGGGTCATTGACTAGCCAAAGTGGAATCCTTTGCTACAGAGGCTACATTTCAGTTCTGGATGTGGCCGCAGTGTACAAAGAGGGTCGGATGACCTAGAAAGATACAATGGCAGTATCTCCTAAAATTTAGGGAACTGCTATTTTGGGACCTGAAAAGGTGTTGACGTCATTACCTCCGGAATGACAAGGGGAACATTTTCTTACTCTGCCGTGAAGTCAACTGGGCAACCGGTTGGGATGTTTTTCGACGGCAACCCCGAAACGGGAAAATGCTTGTAAATGTGCCAAGTGGCACCTTCTGATGCACTTGCCTCATGCAACAAGAAGTGGCGCTGAATTTGAAGGAGAGAGAGCTTCATTTTCAGATTTTGTCACAGGTTAAGAGCTATGGAGTGCTTGCTTTCCCTCTTATGCACAGTGCGGTGCCAGGAGTGATGCCCTGCACGCTACGCACTGCCCTCTCTCTCCCCTTTGGCAGTATGTTATGCCCCTCTAGTGGGCTCTTCATTTGACCAATGTGCAGTTGTGTGGGTTCATGCGCGATTGCCGAGGCAAGAGCCTCTTGCACAGGTACTGGATTAGCTAGCGGCTAATTCCCCCGCAGGTACAGGTGAATTCGGAGAGGTTTCACGCCAGAAATCTCGTCCGATTCAAAGGGCAAGTAGCCCTACAGGTGCAGGAGCTCGAGGACTTACTAAGGATGCGACCGGCACGTGAAACGGAGCCCGAAACAGTGAATTACAGCCTGCTGTGTATTTTTGCAGGTTTAGGGTTTCGGCCCTAAACGGACCCTAATACCCTCAGGAAGTTCGGGGATGCAAGGGGACCGTTGTACAGGTGATCTAGCGCATTTTCAGGGCTGAAAACAGAGAATTCAGCGTGCTGCAGATTCTCGCCAGGTTTTGCAAAGTGTCCGTATGCGTCGTGAAAGTCATTCAATGCGTGGGAATACTGACTGTGAAGGGTTCTAGTACAGTTATGCTGCCGAAATCGGGCTGGAACAGTGGAAATTCAGCCGAGTTTGTGCGGGGCAGCTTGTAGGGAACCACAGCGTTCATTCCCTCTTTTGAACAATAAAGAAATACCGAAAGGGGCGCCTAAGTTAGGGGCCAATCTGGTGTCCGTCTACTAATACAGGTGCAATCTAGCAGCCTGTATCCCTCTCCCCTTTGTTGTGTCTAGAAAGTACGGGTAAAATAGACGACTAATAATGGGTGAAAGCTAAATCAAGGTTTAAAGTAAAGTCTACCACCCTTTTTGGATTGAACAGGCCGGTTTCACTATCTATCTTTCCATTGCACACTAAGTAACATACTCTCTATTGTGTGCCTTGAGCTTCCTTCGTCTTCTCCAAGCTGTGTGTGTTTCTCACAATTGGTATCAGAGCAGGTCACGTCCTCCCGGGCTTAGTCGCCAGCTGCTCCAGCACACGCCTGCTCACTTTCTTCGATTTCAGTGAGCTTTGGCGAGCGTTCGCAGGTCGACAAATATTTTGGGAGAGCTCGAAGTGCTTGGTCTGCTCAGAATTTTGATTTGGGCTCATTTCGGCCTCCGTTTCCACTACAGTCAGTACTGCACAGGCTATTTCGTCATTTTGTGCAGAATTTCTGTCAGTGCCGTTTTCTGCATAACAGGTGTCTTATAGTCTTCTACGGTTTGTGCTATATAGCACAGGTTGTTCCCGCTCCATTTCTCCTATTTTCGGGCAGTTTTCACATCAGGTGCAGCATTTACCATGGCTGACAACAACAACACAGATGTGTTCAAGATGTTTGCTGCTGAGGACAGGTTGGATGGGGACAACTACCCTATGTGGGCTTATATGATGCAACATGTTCTTGTGTCAAAAGGTGTCTGGAATATTGTGCAGGGCATTGATGTACGTCCTGGTTCTGAGGATGTAGGCGATGTTGAGGATGTTGCAGGTCTTGCTGCAAGGATTGCAGCTGTTAGAGTTGTTTTGCCTACGGCAGAACAAGCTCGTTGGGATGTTAAGGATGCGCAGGCTCATGCATTGATTGCGTTGTTTGTGAAGCGCACTATTGTTCCTCACATCCGTTCAGCAAAATCAGCAAAACAGGCTTGGGATATTTTAGCAGGTCTTTATGCAAGCCGCAATGAGGCTAAAATTGCTTTGCTGCGTAAAGAGCTGGAGTCGAAGATTATGCATGAGGAAGATGATATGGACACTTTCCTTGCTAGTGTCAAGGATATCAATGAGCAGCTTATTTCTGCAGGTGAAGTCATTTCAGAGAGTTCCCTTGTGCAGACTATTCTTGATGCCTTACCAGATTCCTACCAGACTTTTGCTAGTACTTGGAGACTGATGACCCAAGGAAATCTTGAAGTTGTCAAGTTTGATGCATTATGCACATTGCTGTTGCAAGAGTCACTTTCCAGAAAAAACAGAACTAGGCAGCGTGCAGTTGAACAGGCTTTTATTGCTTCTCAAAGAAAGGGTGGTAACAGTAATGCAGCCACTTCTTATGGTTCTGCTGCGAGTGGGAAAAATTATGTTCCTAATGCTTCTGCTGGTAGCAATTTGTCTGGAAATTCTGGTGATAAGGGCAAAAAGAAGATGCGTTGCCATTATTGTAAAGCCAATGATCACTTGATCAAGTCGTGTCCTAAGTTGAAGGCCAAATAGGCTAAGAAGAAAGAGGGTGGTTCCACTGCAAATGCTGGTTCCACTACAAATGCAGCCATTGTTGAGTCTTCTGTGAAAGGAGACTGTGTTGCTGATGTTGATGCAGAATGAGCTTTTAGCGTAGAGTGCACTTCCAATCCTGCTGTCCATGATGCATGCTTGTCCGTTGTTGCTGCAGATTCACATGTGTGGTATTTCGACAGTGGTGCTACAAAGCACATTACCTCACATCGTGAATTGTTTACCTCTCTCGAGTCTGTCCCTCATGGGAATTCAGTCACTTGTGCCAACAACGCCTCTTATCCAGTTCAGGGAGTTGGAAAGATTGTGCTCACTGCTGCTAATGGCAGTTCCTTCACACTTGTTAATGCACTTTATGTACCTGGGATCAAGAAGAATCTCTTGTCTGTATCCGCACTTGCTAGACTTAGACTTGTAGTCAAATTTGTGGATGACAGATGTACAGTTCATGATCTCAGTTTTGGTGATGAAATTGTTACATCTGGCCTTTTCTGCCGTGGGCTGTATAAGCTCACTTTGTATTACAAGTGTGGACAAAATTTTGCAAATGCTGTTGCAGATTCAAGGGCTATTTCAAATGCAAAACTTTGGCATGCACGTTTTGGTCATCTTAATTTTGCCAGTTTGCTGCGTTTGCAGAAATCTGATATGGTTGCTTCTTTGCCGCCTCTTGAAGCACCTGTCAAACATGTTTGTGAAGGTTGTATTTTGGATAAGATGCAGCATTCTAAATTTCCAAAGGATGGTTCAGTTCGGGCCGCATGCAGGTTGCAGCTTGTGCATAGTGATGTTTGTGGGCCCATGCAAACTCCGTCCTTGGGCAATTACCTGTACTTCGTGACTTTCATTGATGATTACTCCAGGCATGCATGGGTATTTCCGCTTAAAGCGAAGTCCGAAGTTTTTATGTGCTTCAAACAATTTCTGGCTATGGCTGAAAATGTCTCGAAATGTACTATGGGCACCCTCCGTTCCGATCGAGGGGGAGAGTATATGTCTCATGAATTTAATGCATTTTTGGCTAGTCGTGAGATAAAACACCAATGTACAGTGCCTTATACACCTCAGCAAAATGGTGTTACTGAGAGGAAAAACAGGTCACTGACGGAAATGGCACGATGTATGGTCAAAAGTCAAGCTTTGCCGCATTCTTTTTGGCTTGAGGCCATCATGTGTGCCACTTATGTACTTAACAGGTAGTCTATTACTCCATATGAAGCATGGCATGATAGAAAGCCTTCTATTGAGCACATGCGTGTTTTTGGCTGTTTGGCATATGCTTTGGTGCACCAAAGAAAATTGGAGGATAAGGCTGTCAAATGTATTTTTGTTGGTTATAGTGCTGAAAGCAAAGGTTACAGGTTGTATCATCCTCAAACAAAACGTACTCTGGTTTCTCGGGATGTAGTGTTTGTGGAAGATTCTGTTCAACCCTTGCTGTCATGTACTAGAGACAGTAATGTAAGCTCACAGGACATTTATGACACTTTGTTGCCTCTTTTCAGTGGTGGAAATACGAATGTAAGTTCCAATGAGGCAAATGTACAGCCTATGGGGGTTTCTGAAAATGTTTTAGATCACCCTATTATTGATGCAGATGTACATGATGTACTTGATGAGGAAAGGGCTGAAAATGAGCAGGCTAGAGGTATGCCAAAATGGTTGTTGCACACTTTGCGTGACAATAAATTGGATGCACCTTTGTCTAGTCGTACTCATTCAGGCTCTCGCCATGCATCTTATGCATCAGATTGTTATGCTTTGGCTGTGTCTCGTTTACATGATGTTGAGGAGCCTCTGTCTTTTGATGAAGCACAAAATTCAGAAAATTGGATTGCTGCCATGCAATCAGAATATGATGCACTTATAGAAAATGACACATGGACTTTATGTGATTTGCCTCCTGGCAAAAAGGCCATTGGTACGAAGTGGGTTTACAAGTTGAAACGCAAGCCGGATGGTGAGATTGATCGCCATAAGGCTCGACTTGTTGCAAACGGTTATGCACAGCAAAAGGGCATAGATTATGAAGAGACTTTTTCTCCCACTTGTCGTATGACTACTGTGCGTTTTCTATGTGCATTGGCAGCTCATTTTGGTTGGGATGTACATCAATCAGACATTATTACTGCTTTCTTGAATGGTGACATATTTGAGGAAGTTTATGTAACGCAGCCTCGCGGTTTTGTCATAAAAGGACAAGAGGACAAAGTGTGCAAATGTAACAAGGCTTTGTATGGGTTGAAGCAATCTCCTCGTGCTTGGTATGAGAAAGCTGACACTCATTTGGTCAAACAAGGCTTTCGTAACAGTCCAACAGAAAGCATTGGCAGCTCATTTTGGTTGGGATGTACATCAATCAGACATTATTACTGCTTTCTTGAATGGTGACATATTTGAGGAAGTTTATGTAACGCAGCCTCGCGGTTTTGTCATAAAAGGACAAGAGGACAAAGTGTGCAAATGTAACAAGGCTTTGTATGGGTTGAAGCAATCTCCTCGTGCTTGGTATGAGAAAGCTGACACTCATTTGGTCAAACAAGGCTTTCGTAACAGTCCAACAGAAAGCACATTGTATGTAAAGCGTGAGGGTGATGTATTTCTCATCGTGGTTCTTTATGTTGATGATTTGCTGATCACTGGACCAAATGAGAGACATATTGCTGAATTTAAGGCTGATTTGAATGCTACTTTCAAGATGAAAGATTTGGGGCTGTTGCATCATTACTTGGGTATACAGTTTAAGCAGTGTGATGGTGGTATTGCCTTGTGTCAGAAAAGTTACATAGAGACATTGCTATGTAAGTTTGGACTTGAGGATTGCAAACCTATTGCCACTCCCATGGAAACAGGTTTGAAGTTGAGTCTACATGATGCTGGCAATCCTGCTGATGTCACTCTTTACCAAACTGCTGTTGGCTGCCTCATTTATGTATGCAACACGCGGCCGGATATTGAGTTTGCAGTCTCACAGGTCAGCAGATTTATGCATAAGGTCTAAGCATTGGCAGGCTGTCAAGAGGATTTTCCGCTACCTTAGTGGCACTTTACATCTTGGCTTGTTTTATCCCAAGGGGGGATCATTGCCGCCAGACTTACATGCTTTTTCGGACTCAGATTGGGCTGGTTGTTTTGACACGCGAGTGTCCACAAGTGGTTTTTGTTTCATGCTTGGCAGTTCATGTATATCATGGTTGAGCAAGAAGCAACCTACTGTGGTCACTTCGAGTTGTGAGGCTGAGTACAAGGCAGTCTTCACAGCTACGGTTGAGTGTGTATGGCTCAGACGCCTTATGGCTGATTTGGGTGTTGGACAGGACACTGCCAACACTATCTACACTGACAGTCAGAGCGCATTGGCAGTTGCGAGGAACACAGTTTTTCATGCTCGCACAAAGAACATTGAGGTGCATTACCACTATGTCAGGGAGAGGCTCTCAGCAAGAGAGATCAGCTTGGCTTATGTGCCAACACAGGACAACCTTGCAGATCTTTTCACAAAGGCATTGTCTCGTGAGAAGCTTGAAGCTTTCCGCAAAGCTTTGGGCTTACTCCCCTTTGTGGACTGATCCTGTCCTCAGGGCATGGCACTTCCCTTTACTCATGTGCCAGCTCTCGTTCACCGCATCACTCCAGGGGGGATTTGTTACCATATACATGTGGTAGTGATGTGTGTGAACACACTAGGACCGCCGGGGCATTTTTTCCCTCTTTAGGAGGTTTTTTTCCCCGTGCATTGTATATACGCCCATCACTCTAGGGCTATCTATCTTTCCATTGCACACTAAGTAACATACCCTCTATTGTGTGCCTTGAGCTTCCTTCGTCTTCTCCAAGCTGTGTGTGTTTCTCTGCAACCCTAATTCCAACAGATGTCTGTGATTATGTTTATTTCCAACTTTCTTTGGTCTTGCTTGATGTCATAGGTGGTGGTTCTAATGTTCAACCACAATATCTCCAAGAAAAGGGATCCTGTCTGGCATATTTTCATTTGCTGTGTGACCTTTTCGTTAGGGCATGGAATATCAGTGTCCTTACTATTCTAATGAAGATGCTACACAAATTCTGGAGCATTCTAGGAAGAAGAGACCATTATTGGCAACCGTAGCATAGCTAACTCGAATATCATGGTGTCTGGGCCAGAATTCAACTCCTGATATATTGTCTCAAATTGCATCTCAAAGCACCCATTCCCTATAAAGGAGACATTTACATCCCAACATTTGAGCTTGACTGCAGTTCATAACCAATCTGTGGGAGCGTCTCCTACAGGCAACTCTAAAACAAGGATGCTCCACAGGCAACTCTAAAACAAGCAATAAGATTCAGAACTATGGCATGTGTAAGGTGTATGGAGAAAGTCCTATGCTGGGCAATGTGCCACCTGCAATGTTCAAAAAGCTGCTAGTATGCTCTCTGTTTGCAGGAGTGTTTTTTCAGATCGACGCAAAAAACAGTGCTCAGGCTGCTGGAATAAGTGGGATGTCTCTTTGGTACTCAAGGCACGATAAAGGTTGTTGACTTGGCCCAACACTGTAAGGTGGCAAGTTGCTCTACTACCCCCACCAATGCTAGATTGTGTTGAGGTGTGCTGCTTCAGCTGCCAACTGCACCTTTGCTACTGTCCTCACTAAGTGCTCACAACTGGCTGACCTCGGTAGCAAGTCTACCAATGGTTGCACCATGCACTGTGCAACCTCCATCTTTAATGAGGGTGGTTCAAATGAAGGCTGCAAGATTCTCTTCCAGTTTGTAAGAGATCGTTAGTGTATTTCACATATCTCTGGCCTGAGGAGTGCGCAAACTTGCGTGGGGATAGATGCTTTGTACCTACTCACAAGCTCAAGCTTACTATCCATAATCCGGAGAGAGAGGACAAGACAGGAGGTGGGATCACTGGAGTAACTATGTGTCTAGATACTCTGGGCAATGCCTACAAAGTGCTGCATTGCCTGTTCCTCAAGATACGCTGAAACCAATGCTAGAGCAAGCTTCACAGGGCCGAAGTATGCTTTATGATACTGAAGTAGAGAATTCAGTGTGCTACATAATAGGGAAGCAAATGCGAAGGGCTTGCCAATTCATAATCAAGCTGTAAGTAGGGAGAAACTACTAGATTCTGACACTCTTCTCTCTCTCTTGTCCAAAACAGTGTTGACTTTGGAAAGGAGGGTGTCACTAAACAAATCAGCCCTCCTTGTAAAAGAATGTCTGTTGCAAATCAGAAAAGAATTCAGAGGCTCTCAAAGTCCCCCCCCCCCACCCCCCAGCTTCTTTTTTTAGTGTTTCTAACTGTGGTCCTTGTGTATGCAGAGACTGACCAAGGAATCTTTGAGCAAGTCCTGAAGGGGCATCTGGATTTTGATTCAGTGCCTTGGCCAGAAATATCTGAAAGTGCCAAAGATTTGATACGGAATATGCTGAATCCAATTATCTCGCAGCGTTACACGGCCTACCAAGTTCTTTGTAAGAGTTGCTTGTTTTTGACATTTTGCGTAGTCTGAGTAGGTCCTTTCACTAAGCCTGTCCTGACCTTTCTTTGCTCTACATGTTTGCAGGCCATCCATGGATTCAAGAGGATGGCGTTGCTCCGGACCGTCCTCTTGATCCGGCCATATTATCACGAATGAAGCAGTTCATTGCGATGAATAAGATGAAAAGGATTGCATTGCGGGTAAGTTTATGTTGCATCAGAATTTATGGAGTTTGTTTAAAATCTGGTTTCAGCATCAGATTTAAGGCTCCTTCAAAATTTTCAGGTCATAGCTGAGAGATTATCAGAGGAAGAGATTGCTGGGCTGAAGGAGACCTTTAAAATGATGGATGCGGATAACAGTGGTGCCATCACGTTTGAAGAGTTGAAGGTCGGTCTAGAAAAGCTAGGGTCTGGTCTTATGGACAATGAGGTTCAAACCATCATGGAAGCAGTGAGTGGTCTTTTCTACGCATATACCAAAACTTAGACAATACTTGCTAGGTCTGCATGAGCATGCACTTATATGATCATAGCTACATGCTACTTGCGCAACTCTCAAAAGGGTCACAAATTCATTGTTGGCATATTGGGTTACATGCATGATGAAGCCATTTTCTTTGATCTTACAGGCAGACATTGATAAAAGTGGCAGTATAGACTACCAAGAATTCATAACAGCAACACTCAACCTCAACAAGATTGAAAGGGAAGAGAATCTGTTTGCGGCATTTGCGTACTTCGACAAGGACGGCAGTGGCTTCATTACTATGGATGAAATACAGCAGGCTTGCCTTGAACACAGCATAGGGGATGCAGAAATAGATCAGATAGTTTGCGATATTGATCAAAACAATGTAAGGAATATCAAAATTGTTGCTTTCAAGAATGGAAAGCCGCAACTTAAGGTACGATTTTTCTTTTTGTATGCAGGATGGCAGCATAGATTATGGAGAGTTTGTTGCAATGATGAGAAAGGGCAATGGTGGGTTAGGGAGGAGAAGTTTAAGGAAGAGTATTCTAAGGGACGCATTGATGCTGGAGAGCTCCTAGTGGACTATTACATCATGGGTTGGTTTTGTTAGTCATAAAAGAAAAGGCAAATCTCTCTATTTCATTAAATGGCCGTGTATAATTAAATACATCTCATAAATGCTTACCAAGAGCTTGTTTACACCCTTTAACAATGGAGATTGTGCCAAAATTTGGCCAGCTGTAACATTCATGTATAACTTGAAAGAACCATTTGCCACCACAGCAGCCATATTGCTGCATATGATTCAGCAAAGATTGTAGCAATGAATTTTTATTCTCTACTAGTTGCTAGGCTAGGTTCAAAAGGTGATTTGAAAACAAACCTTCAACAACTAATCCACACTTCCAAGTACTTCCTGCATGGATGGTTGGAGGAGTGGAGGGATACAATTTTGTAATTAATACTTGGGAGCTTCTAGCAATTTGCTCTTCTAAAAGTCAAATTAGGTATCTTGCCCTTCTTTTTCCCAATGGTTTGCAGATAAATCTCCTCATGAAGATGACCATGTAATCAAGTTTCCTTGACAACCATTTGGACCAAATCATTGTCCTCTTTGGTGACCAAAGCAAGAACATAGATTTGGACCAAATCCATATCCTCTTTGGCGACCAAGGCAAGAACTATCTGCAGAGAGTAGTTGTTTCGACAACTCTAGGAAATTTCTTGCCATGATCTTCACACTAGTTTCATGATAGTTGAAAGTTCTCTGAAAGTCTAGCATCCCCACATGATAACAATTCGACTAGACAATCAATCTAGTCATGCACTTAGTTTTTGCACAATTAGGTGTGATCTTCAACTAGTAATCCATTCATGCCAAAGCATTTTTGTTGTTTGCAAATGTATTTACGTTCCAAGTATGATTCTTTTGTAAAAAATTATCGTTGATTTCATAGCTCTCTTGGACTTTAGCTTGGCAAGGTGGGCAATCAGAAAACACCCACAAGGTGTTGTTTAAGTTAAAGCATCTCAAGTGAATGCTTGAAATGATCCCAGTAGTTATTTTGGCTTTAGGTATTTATTTTAATTTTAATTATTTGTCGAAGTCTTGGGAGGGCAATTTTTTAAGGGGGGTACGTAAGGGTCCCAGGCTAGTATATGAGCAACAACTTGCCCCCATAGTAAATCACGACTTCATTGCCCAATTGGTAGGTTCAACAGTCTCTCTCTCTCTCTCTCTCTCTCTCTCTCTCTCATAACAGGTCTTGAGTTCAACTCCTTGTCGGCTAGATCTTTAAGGTCTCTTGGGATACTTTCCTACGACGTTAAAACTTTCTTCTTCTTCTTCTTCTCTCGTATTCTCCCCATTGCTCCACTCTTTCTCATCGACTTTGACATGGTATCAAAGCCCAGGCTCAGTGATGAGGAGATTGTTGTGAAGAAGAGGAAAGGTTTGAAGACAATCAGCGTTTTCAAAGTGGTGTTTCTTTCTATAGGCATTATTTGGTGGCTCTACAACGTTTTAAAAGGCTAGTGTGGAAAGGACGGGGATTGTATGTGGTGCGATGTTTTGAAATGCTTGGTGTAGAGCATCTTCATCGACAATACTGTGCGTTTTGAAACGCTTCAGAGGCAATGACTTTGGGCTGGGCCCTAGAACCTTTTTCGTTTCTGAGACCGTGTTGAGAAGTTGCAACTGAAGCATTCTCTTCGGCATTGTTCCAACGACCAGAAAACAACGAGACGGACAAGAAAAATAAACGTTCTCGGGTAGAGCTTTGCAAGTGTTGTGAAACCAAGAGGACAAGGACCTTCTTGGATAGAACCACGAAGCCTTGGCCTTAACCAACACCAATAATTGGTTATGGAAAATGGATTGGCTAGCACCGAGTTAGCAACCTATGCACGAAAGAAGTTCTTAAGGAAGTTGTCAATTTGTGTGGCTCGGGATTGTGAAGCCAAAGGCAAATACAAGAGGACCGAAGCAAAGGCAAGCTTGATAAGGACAACTGAGCAAGTGCTTAGAGCAATAGAGAGGGGCAAAAGAAGTTCCCTACAGATGATTTGGACCCATGTGTTGGAGTTCAAGTTATCGATGTTTTACCACGTGGGTTGGAATTCAATGCACATACATTTGGCAAGGAACCAACACGACATATAAAAACACTATGAATGAGTGCACCAATCCATTGTTGTTGGCCGGATTATGGGCAGGATGTGTTTCAAAGTTCATTGTCTAGGAAAGTTTGGACGTGATGTGTTCATAGTTCATGAATGGGGATTCCTGGATGTAGTGTGGTCTACACTTCAATGTTTTATGAGTCAAACATTGCCCAAGATGGCATTATTCTAAGGTAAAAAAGTTGGTGGTAGCATAACCCAAGGTGTATCAAGTAGTAGACGTCACTCCTGGGGTGTCCATGGTAGCTTCTTCATTGAAATTGTCTTTCTCCATGTTTCTACTATGAGTTGCAAAGAGGGTGTTAAAGTTATAGCATCTCAAGTGAATAGCCCAATGTGATCCCAATATTTAGTTTGGGTCTAGGTATTTATTCTACTTATTTGTCAAAGTCTTGGGTAGGGCAATTTGTTGAGGGAGTTACTTAAGGGTCCACAGGTTAGTATATAAACAACACATTGTAAATTGCTAATTCATTGCCTAGTTGGTTGGTTCAACAATACATACCCCCTTCCCCTCCCCCGCCCCTCTCTCTCTCTCTCTCTCTCTCTCTCTCTCTCTCTCGCGTATGCTCCATTGCTCTATGCTTTCACATCGTCGACTTTGACAGGTGTTGTATGCTACCTTGACCTAAAAAGTAGTGAGCAACATATGGTTGAGTTGGAGGTGCAGTTGAAATCTGCTTTGTGGGCTTACCACATCTATGATACTATCATAGAATACCTAATACTTGCTTTGCATATGGCCAAGTACTTGACATGGACAAGAAATGAGCTATAAGGGCGACTTTAGGACTTAAAGAAACTAGATGAGCAATGATTGGTAGCCATTGCTTAAATCTATGTGAAATATGCAAGCAAAAGCAAATTTTTTGATTCAAAACTCATTGTAAAATAGTTTACAAGGGTGGCCTTGTACTTGTTTATTCCCTAAAACAACACATTTTAAAATTCAAGAAAAAGAGAAATGGACCATTTGTAATTGGAGATAAAATTGTCTTCAAATGTAAGAGGAGGGTGGGAATTTATTAATGCTGGTTTATTGCATTGGATGAGTATGCAAACTTGGTATCCACCACCTCTAAAGATATCTTTTCAATCACTTTGGTGACCATACACACTATGGATGTAGAGAACCACACAAATTTGGGTCTCTACGTCCCAATTAAAAGGTAACCTTAAAGAACTTTGGATATGGAAGGCACAACTAATGCACCATTGTGAAGCTTCAACTCCCCCATATGCATTGTAGAACTAGAAGTTGACTAAACCATGATTCTCTCCTCTCTTTGTACTGTTTACTCAACCTCAATTCAAGAAAAGGAGACCCAAGTTAAACTATATTCATATGGAAGCAATAACATCATCCTACTAGGAGGGTTCTCCACAATTTGGCAACTTAATCAGGGTTGGAATAAACTAGGTAGACAACCTAGAACCTTGACTTGGCCTTATCATTCCATCGTGTTTTGCATAAGAACTAGACTATGCCATTGGTGTTTCAACACTATGACACTACTTTGAGCGTGGTTAGAGGACTTAGATTTACTAGGATCATCACTTTGCACACTTTTCTCACCTTGTGGTGCATGGACAATATGTTGTCTTTGTGAAAACGGATGGTGTAACATCTTGCAATGTAAGGTTCCTCATCTTAAGCTCTTTAGGAGGAGTCTTCTGCATGTTTTTAAGTTAACATGTTTATGGACAATGTTATGAGACATCGAGTCCCATGAATGATATCTAGTCTCACCATCTTCTCCATAGCCAAGGAAAATGTGATTTTGTGACTTTGATTCAAGTTTTTGTTGAAGCTCCATTGACACATGCAAAAAGATTTCACAACCAAAGACTTTCAAGTTAGCATACAACAATTTAAATCCACTTCAAGATTCTTTTTGAACACCACCATTTAGTGCCTTCATTGGTGATCATTAATCCCATGAGCTATTAGTCCAAAAATAATTTGATAATTTAGCATGAGACAACAAGTTGTAAACTGTCTTTTGAGTTGTGTAATTTATTCTTTTAGAAATTCCAAATTAGGCAAGTGCATGAGGAGTCATAAGTTCTCTCTTAGTGCATTTATATCATAGAAACATCAAAATTAATGGGAGACATATTCTCCACTATTATCAATCTTTAAGCCCTTAAGCTTCTTGTTTGACTAACTCTAAAGATATGAAATTCTTTTTAGAGTGGTACAAAATGTATCAGTCTTATTCTATAATGGATATGCCAAAATCTTACAGCTTGCATCATTTATGAAGGTAATAAATTAACACAACACTACCTAGTGACTTGGCATGCATGGGTCCACCTACATTCTAATACACTAAACCTGATTTTTGTAGCTATTTCTTTCCTAAAAAACTTACATGCTTTAATCTAGCACGCTTAACCATTTACAAGGTGTTCACATAGTTCGAACTCAAAAAAATTGAAGATAGAAACGTAACCCAATCATTCCATTTGACTCAAATGGCCTAATCAATTATGTTAGAAATAGGCATGTTGCTCTGCTTTGTTATGTTAACACCATGCTCTTGCACTATAGAAATATGCAATGGATAAGTATACCACACTTATCTCCTCTAGTCAAGACCAAAGATCCCTTTTGAACCTCCCACAAGCCATTGCCGAGATAGATGTGATAGCTACAATCATCCAAATATCCCACACATTGTTGAGAACAATCGAGAACCATTATCAATTGGTGTGGTAAATACAACCATCAAATTGTCCAACATAGATAAGAGTCATGGTGAAATTTTGAAAGCATTGAGAACAAATGAAGAACCATTGTCAAGCTTCAGATGTATCTCCTAAAACAACTATGTTATAGGCAAATTCATTTCTCAAAAGTGTACACATGAACCCCAAAATCTAAGATCATATCTTTGATGAATTTTGGGTAAATGCTTCCAATGCCACTACTCAATCACGAAGTGTATCTATGGTAAAAGAAGATGTCGTTGACCTTGGAACCCAACCCACAATGTGATTACAAAGGAGTCGTAGTAGCGACTACCAAAGAAGTGACAATCATTTTGGAAAATCCACCGCTATGCAGATATAAATGTCTAGAAAAGAAACCTATAGATGAGACAGGTTACAAAGCATCTCTGCAACACATTAGAATGACCCAACATATTGAACAACCTAACATGCTATATGATCTCTATAAGAAAGACTTGGCAAACATTTGTTGCATGGAGGGATCACCATAAATGCTTAACTATCCAGTGTTGGCAAGTCCCCCAAAGAACCAAATATCATCATAAACTTACATGGTACAAACATTGAAGGCCAACATCAGTCTAATCAAAGATATCCCAGACATAGCGGGTCATATGCTATGCAAGATTGCAAAGATGACCATCATAGACATTTAGGCTATGATGAGACCCTTGGATACTTATAATGAGGGCAGCAAAGGATTGTGATGGGACTTGAGAAATACTCCATTGAAGAATATGATCACGGGACTCTATGCAAGACTCATGTTCGTGCCATCACACTATGTACAAACTTTTGAAGAATGTTATGTAACAAGATTCATTGACATTGAATCAATGAGCTTCAATCCACTGATAAGGGAGCTACACTCTAGGAATATTGGCTATCAGAATGCATTGAAGGGAAACCCAATACGCCAAAGAAAAGGTCATAGCCAGAGCCGCAAAGGTCACAACCAGAGTTGCAAAGTCTCGGGAGGTTCACCATTCAGTACCCCCGTATATAACATGCGTTCACGGGGTATTAAAAAAACCCCTGTTTTAACATGTCAAAATGAATAAAACGACCCCATGATTTTTTTTCCAAAATTTGAATATAAAAACCCCTTATTTCAATGTATCTCTGTTTAATTGCCTAAAAATTTTGCATTTTAAAACCCCTCATATCAAACTCACGTTATACATTAACATGATTACATAGTGCACCCCTGGAGTGCAAAGTTCTATTGAGCTCTTGAGTATCTCGATAGATTTTCTATGCAAATAAACAATGATAAGGGTGTACAAAGCAAAGTCACATCCAGAGCCGCAAATTTTGATCAAGCTCTCGAGTATCTCGATATGAATTTCTATTGCGAGTAAACAATGATAAGGACGTACATCGTCTAGGAGGGGGAGTCTTTGTAGATGCCAATGACGGATGTTACTTCTAGTTGACTTTCTCTCATTTGTAATCTTCTAAATATTCAAATAGTAAATATACATGGAGCTCACAAGCTTGTGAGGTTTTTGAAGTTGTCCACTCTATCTTGATGTAAATGTAAATTCCCATGGGAATTGAGCCTAAAGGTCATTTTTGAGAATCCCTAGGAATAAAATCCAATTATTAGAGGATAAAATATCTTGAATCTTGTATGGTGAAGTAGTGAAGCAACAAAGCTATTTTGTAATCAACGTTCCTTGCAATCTGGTAATCTAAATCAGATTCCATCAAGTGCATTATGTTCCTTTCCTCTTGCATATATTCACTGACAGTTTTGTGAAGGTTCATGTCAATGCTATGCAAGTCTTAAATGTTTGTTCAAGTGATATATTCAAGTTTAAATGCTTTTGTTAGTAGGCTGATCCTAGGTCTTTGGGGAAACTATTCAAGTCTTAATCTGTTGTTTAAGTTATATATTCAAGTTTAAATGCTTTTGATAGTAGTTTGATCCTAGGTCTTTGGGGAAATTCAAGTCTTAATTTGCTGTTTAAATGATATATTCAAGTTTAAATGCTTTTGATAGTAGGCTGTGATCCTAGGTCTTTGGCTGATTTTGTTCATGTTTTGATGACATGTGGAATGATGGCTTGCAATTTGCAATACCTTCAAAATTAGGTTTTAATGATCTAGGTTTATTATGGCAGTCCGAACCTATCATCTCCTTGAGCTTTGAAGCATTATGATCTCATATGACTAAGGATACATAGAGTGATTAGTTGGTGTGAGGATTGACCGTATTCGTGATGACTGATTGGTGATTTTTGATATGCGATTGCTCTATTGTATCTTTGTCTATAGGTTCACTCCATTTTGATTGACACTCCAACACATCCTTGTGTCCCATCTAGGTTGCTTCCCTCAATATTGACATTGTGTATTTTAGTGCAAGATAACTATGCTATAGATGTCCATCGCAATGATATACTAACATACATTGGTAGGCGAGGTGCTCAGAAAACAACCCAAGGTCCAACTGCACTCTTAGAAAGTACTCAGTCCTAGACGATAGACAATTCACAAATTTTCTCAACTATTTCTTAGCATGTACTAACCAAATTGAGATCGGGCCAATAGTCCCACTCAAACAACTCCTTGATGTGGGTAATAGTGCTTTATAGAAGCAATGTAGAGCACATACAATAAGTATGAAAATATTGACCTCTCTCTACAACTTAAACAAACATAGGACCAGGCTGCATGCCGACACTATTTGGAGGTTGATAGAGCATTCACTTTTATCTAGTGAAAGAATAGCACAGATAAGACAAGAGCAATAAGCTGAGAGAAGCCACTATAACAACATCTGAGAAACAAAGGAAAGCGGCTCAATGGCATGTTCAGTTCATGCAAAGCACTACATACCATATCGACATGTTAGAGCCTGAGAACCATAGCATGTGGTCTAAGGTTTTTGTATGTGATAGTGAGGATGTAGTCATGGTGGATTTGGAAGCATTGCAAAATCTAGAGAGGAGAAAGAAACTCTAGAAGTATGTGAAGTTGCTAGTAGTAGCATATGATTTACCCCCCACCTACAAAGCGATTAAGGACCTGAAAGAGGACAATGAAAATGAAACGATGAGGATATGCCACATTTGGATAATTTTGTTGCAGCAATAGTCTTACATGTGCCAATAGCCAAAACCAAGTAGGACCAGACAACCAAGGATCAGAGCACACTTGAGCTAGGAAATGACATAGACATTGGGTCAAAGTATCAACATCACCCAGGCTTGAGGGAGACTAGGGCAATTAGATTTGAAAATAAAAAATTGATAACAAGATAGATGCATTGTGCATGATTATTAAAAAAATGAAGCTTGCACCACTCTCTTGTCAGAATGACAGTTGTGTGCTAAGGTCTCTGCTATAGGAATTGCTTCATCACACAAGGGAGTTGTAAGTGCAAGTAGAAAATTCCCTAGAAGTGCACAAGTAGGTGCAACCGTTGTTGAGAGTTCATGCACTAAGAACAAAGTGATGCCAAAGAGCATCCAAAGACAATTGTGGAGCAACAAGAGGAAATAGAAGATATGAGAAAAGAGATGAAAGATCTACATGTAAACAACAAAATAATGCGGAAAAAGCTTGAAATTTTTTGAGATGTAAAAGCTTGATAGAAAAGGAAGATGAAACTAGAGGATGGACTTGGATCAAATCAGATGCAAAATGCTCGAGAACCAGCTAAAGATTTTGAAGAAAAAAATAAATAAATAGAGGAATCCTTAAAGATGGCAATTAAAGCTACTGTAGCCGACAATAATGCTCGAGAACTAGCTAAAATTTTGAAGAAAAAACTAAATAAATAGAGGAATCCCTAAAGATGGCAACCAAAGCTAATGTATTTGACAATGATGTAGTGGCCAATTGTTGGGTTTCCAAGCCCTGGTCCAATCAAAGCATCTCCCTAGAAACACTCCCTTATAGCATGCAAAGGAAAGTCCAGTCTATATGTGGAGTTTCCATGGCAAGTCTCCTTTATATGTATTGTAAGGCCTTTTTTAGTTAACACAAGCAATCAAAATAGCGTGTTGTTCTGCTTTGCTCTTGGTATCGAGTCTCTCCATCTCGCTCTCGTTTGCTTTCTCCTTTGCACCACGCCATGGCTCTTCTTGCTATCATCCTCCATGTAGAAGGCGAAGACAGTCTCAACAGGCGGGAACTGTCTCGTGGAAGCTGAACAGTGGATCAATCAGTAGTTACCACGACAGTTACCACAGTAACTTCTAGAAGGCTATAAATAGGACCCATTACATAAAACCATATTGGAGAGTTTGAGACTTTAGAAATAATTTGGAATCACCAAATGTCTTAAATATTTGGCCATATGGACAAATCTCAAAATATTTTTTAAGGTCAAATCCTTTCACAAGGTAGTACTTGAAAAGATCTTTCGAGCCATGCTCTCAAAACTTTGGTTAAGATTTGGCCATGTGGTCAGATCTTAAGATCATTTTGAAAGTGGAAATTGGGAAATTCCCAAATTTACTAATATGGTTTTACATTGTAATTGGGTTGCTTATTTCTTGCTTCTTGCTTCGGAGTTCTTTTGGCTTAACCGTTGAGCAATTTCCTAGTAGCAATCTATTCGCCTGTAATCTTGTAATCCTTACTACTGTAATCATTCGAGCTTCAAACCATTTCATCTTGTATTGATTATCCTAAATATAAATTTGAAACTGCAATCACTTTTCCAGTTGTCCAGTCTGTCTATCCTTTCAGTTGGCTCATTCAGTTCAGATAACCATTCCAGTCTAGTTTTGGTCTCTATTCCATTGAGACTTACCATTAGCTTTAAATTCTAACACTGGAATTAGCTATCTGAAGAGATCGGCTCCAATTCCATTTTGGCGATCACGGTGGTTAGAGCTATTGCTCGTTGACTAGAAAACTCTTCTCCCAGTTAGGATTTTCAGCTGAAGAATGGCACCCAAAACCAGTCATGGTCGAAAACCATCACACCGCGTTGACCCTGTTCCTGAGGAATTTGAACATGACTCTAATCCTATAAAGGACCCGGTGATTGAAATTGAGGCTCAGGAGGAGCACAGTCATGCTGTTGAGGCTAAGGATTCTCAACACTCCAGTCAATCGAGAAGGAGAAGAGCTGAGAGGGAAGAATGCAAGGCCAGGAGTTCTCGAGCCACACAGAGGGATGATGGGGCCAAAGGCAGCAAGGGTAGTCGCCACAGTTCCGGTAGAAAAGCCAGAGAGGAGACAAAAACTGAGACAGATGAGGAAATTGATTGGGACACGGATACGGACCATTACAAAAAGTCCTCAAGACGGAGTTAGGTTCCGAAGGTCAGAAGAGGCAAAGAAAATGCTGACCGACATGATTATACCTCTTCATTAAAAATTTCTTTTCCCGTGTTCAAAAGTGGGAAGAAGGATGATCCAGATGTTCATATCCAAGCCTTTGAACAGTATGCCGAGTTGAAAAATATTGATGAAGATGACTGGGGTGAGTTTTCCTTAGACATTAAAGGATGCAACAAGAAAATGGTACTACCTTTACCCAGCTTGCCAACTCAAATCATACAATAAATTACTCAAAGCTTTCAGGCTGGAATATTCAGACAACAAAGGAGATGAGGATATCCTCTGTGAACTGGACAAGATAAAGCAAGGAAAATTATCAGTCAGAAGTTATGTTGAAAAAATCAAGGAGCTAACTAGGCAGCTGAGCCTCCATCAGAAAAGAGGCTACGGGCATGGTTTTTAAATGGGTTCCACAGTAAAAGGCTTAGGGAACAGGAAGTACCTGCACCAACAAATAAATTCAGTGATTTGGTGCAGCACGCCCTGAAGCTGGAACAACAGGCAAAGAAAGAGAGGAGTCACAAGAAGAGGAGGTTCGGTAGTAGTAGTTCTTCCACTGCGAATTATGATTCCAGTAAGACCTCCAGTAGTTTTGAAAGCAGCTTAGAGAAAAAAAGCAAGGACAAAACCAAGAAGGGGTCTTGGTCCAGGAAGATTGATGAAATGGCCCGGCAGATTGCTGAAATCAGCCAGACCAGACAATCTGTTAGAAGAATGGAAACTTGGTGTTCAAAATGTAAATCTAAAGATCATGTTTCCAATGAATGTCCGCAATGTACCTACTGCAAAGCATATGGTCATTTATGAAATAATTGTGGCAATTGTATCCATCACTTCAAGAAGGGCAAAGATTTGTCTGTCGTAGCGTACACCAATGTTGAACCAGTCACAGTGGAAACAACCAGTATATCCCAAGAGGAGAAAGCAGGTACCAGTGGTACTGGTACTGGGCAAGGTAGGTACCAGGGAGGTACTGGTAGAGGTCGGGGGAGTGGTAAATTCCAAGAATAGAAGTCTGAATTGTTACACTTCTGGTAAGTATGGACAGTTTGCGGCTCAATGTCCAGAAACACCTACTACTGCGGCTACTGAGACAAAGGCCCCAGAGCCAGTTCCTGTACGAGCAGTAACACGTAGCAAAGGGGTGGTCATTGAGGAAATTCCAGAGGAGCCGACAAAACCAGTAAGTCCTAAAAGTAGAAAATGGGCTCAGCAGAGAGAGGTGTGGAAGGCAAGGGTAAAGAAAAGGTGGTTGATGAATGGCACGAGCAGAGATGGCGGCTAAAATCACAACAGATTTAGCCAAGAAGTTGCCAGAGCAGCCAAAAAGTTTTGATGCCCGTGTCATTCAGAAGATAGCAGCCCAGTCTTCAGCACAACCAAATCAGTCAGGGTCTGGGATTCCTGAGACCATGTTGGCTGCAGTTCAAGGACTAGGGAAGGATAAATCAGAAATAGCGGCAACTGAAAACACTGAAGGAAGCGCTATAGGTACCAAAGCAGAGGAATGGCAATGTGCAGATAATGTTGATTCTTCAAGTTTGGACAATAACTCCGACCAAGAGAGAGAGGAAATAGATGTCAAAAATTGTGACAGAATTCAGAAACTCACAGTTGGACTGGAAGATATTAGAAAAACTTTAACTAAAAGCAGTGAAGTTTATTAGATAGAAAAGGAAGGCTGAAGCGAAGGCCAAAGCAATTGACTTAGCTGTTGTTCGAGATGATGAAGTGCTGGTGATCCAGGTGGACTATAAGGTTAGGAAACAGTGGGAGCCACTATCTGGTGTCATACTGGATGGGGGAGCATGAGTAAATATCCTGGGGGCACATCTTCAGCAAAGAATGGGTCTTACAAACCTAAAACTAGCACCTTTCAAAGTGCGAATGGCGGATGATCGAGTTGTGCAGGCAACTGGGATGCTAGAGGGTATGCAGATAAGAGTAGGCAAGTAAAAGTTCAAGACCGATTTCCTAGTACTGGATGTGCAAGGCGCATATGGATGCTATTGGGGCACCCGTGGTTGCGAACAACACAAGCTGTTCATGACTATGCCAAGCATACTTTGACTATACAAGGTGTCACAGAATTCAGATTAAGAAGAGCAACAATAGGAGCTGGAGGAAGGAACTACGACCAGAAGAGCTTTGCCAAAAGTATAAGGTGAAGAAAATTGAGAGGATGCTGGCGGCAATGAATATTTTTTCGTTAGTTGAAATAGATCTCAATGTGGTATTATTGGACAAAGATCAGGCTGAAAGCAAAAGAAGCAGTTTCCAGATCAGTTCACTGAACTGAATTCTGCGGAACGACCAGTTCAGGTAACTGGAAGGTCAAAACAACCACTTGATTCCCGTATGTCAACAATTTTTGAAGAAATTAATGGGAGTCAGAATAACAATTTAGAGTCCAGAGGACCATCTTGGGATTACACTGAGGAATCAACCGAACGAAAGGGTGGTGGGCCTAATTGGTTGCTTCCAGATGATCAAGAAATAGAGGGATGGTATCTAGGTTTTGAGGAGAAATCCTAAAGTGATCAAAGTCAACAAATATCTAAGTCCAATCATGAAAGAGAAAGCCCGACACATGTTCCAGCAGTATAAAGATGTGTTCGCATGGGAACATACTGATCTCAAGGGAGTGGATCTAGAGGTATGTCAACATCGACTACCATTAAAACCAGATGCCAGACCTGTGAGGTTGCAAAGATACATAATGAATCCTAATTATGCTAAGAAGGTTAAGGAAGAGATCAGTAACCTTATGAAGGCTCAGTTCATTACTGAGGTAGACAGTAGTGACAGGTTATTTCCTATTGTGGTGGTGCCCAAGAAGAATGGAAAGCTTAGAGTCTGTGTGGATTATCAAAAGCTGAATGCTCAGACCATCAAGGATCCCTTCCCATTACCATTTACAGACATGTTGCTTGACGAAATTGCAGGTTATGAGATGTATAGCTTTATGGATGGTTATAGTGGTTGTAACCAGTTACAAATTGCTCCTGTGGACCGGAGTAAGACTACTTATATTACTAAATGAGGAGCATTCATGTATCTGGTTTTGCCATTTGGTCTTTGTAATGCCCCATCGACTTTTCAAAGATGTATGATGGAAATATTCAGTGAATATCTACACCGATTCCTTGCCATATTTATGGATGACTTCACCATATATTCAGCAGAGGATAAGTATTTACTTTTTCTGAAAATGGGGTTCCAGCGCTGTCAGGAAAAGCGGATTTGTTTAAATCCATTCAAATATGTTTTCTTGGTCTGGAAAGCAGAGCTTTTGGGACATGTAGAGTCCAGAAATGGTATTGAAATGGCCAATGACAAGATTCAGTGTGTCCAACAGGCCAAGGCGCCATGCAATGCATCAAAATTGAGTTCTTGCTTGGGATATATCAACTTTTATAGAATGTTTGTGAATCAATTTGCTTCTCAAGCATTACCTTTGTACGAGCTCACAAAGAAGAACAACAAGTTCATTTGGACTACTGAATGTGATGAGAGCTTTTAGAGTTTGAAGAATGCCATTATCAGATAACCAGTACTTTGACAACCAAATTGGGATGTCATTTTTCATGTACATGTAGATGCCTCAGGACTAGCGATGGGGGAAATCTTAGCTTAGCCTGATGGGAAGACTGATTATCCAGTCTATTTTGCCATTCGGAGATTCAGTCAGGCAGAACAAGGATGTACCACTACTGAAAGAGAAGCCTTGGGAACGGTTTTCAGTGCTACTAAGTTTTGACACTATTTGCTGGGCAAGATGTTTCATTTTTATGTAGATCATTAGGCATTATTATTCCTAATTAACAAGGTCATTATTCAAGGGAGATTTATAAGATGGATGATGTTCCTGGTGGAATTTGAGTTCCATATTTTCCATAAGTCCAGTAGAACCCAATGTGGTGCTGATTTCCTATCCAGAAGTACGGATGACTACTCTGAGACATCTTTGAGAGATGAGCCACTGGATGCAGAACTATTTCAGATGACAGCTGAGGAAATGACTGATCCAGAATTATATGATATGTATCAACTCCTTTCTAAAGGAGGATTCCTAGATAATTGGACTCAGAATCAGAAAAAGGCCCTGATCATTAAGAGTCTGAAGTTCACCATCATTGGAGGATCACTCTACAGACTGGGAATGGATGGGGTTCTTCGCAGATGTGTGCATATGGAAGGTAGAATGCAAGTTATTTCAGAAGCACATGATGGGGATTTTGGAGGATATTTCTCCACTGATATTACTTACAAGAAGATTCTGCAGGTTGGTTTATGGTGGCAAACTTTAATAGCTGATATTAGAAGCTTTTGTAAAATGTGTGATATATGCCAGAGGATGGGTAGACCCACAGCAACAGATATGACTCCTCTAACTCCAGTCCAACCACTGGGAGTGTTTATGAAATGGGGTCTGGATTTCATGGGTCCATTCAAGAAAATTACGCCAAGGAAGAATAGGTATATATTGATGGCCACCTGTTATGTCACCAAATGAGTGGAAGCTAAGGCTCTTCCAGACAACACAACAAAGTCCATTGATGTATTCTTATTTGAAAATATTTTATGCCATTATGGATGTCCTATGGAGATTGTATCTGATCAGGGAACACACTTCATAAATGATACTATGAATATTCTAATGGAAATGCTCTCAGTAAAGCATCAAAAATCAATCCCATATTATCCCAGATGCAATGGGCAAGCAGAGAGCAGTAACAAAACTGTGAAGACCATTCTCACCAAAATTGTGCAAAAGGAACCACACCAGTGGGATCTGAAACTCCAGACTGCTCTCTGGGCATATAGGATAACCTATAAGGTCACCACTGGACTAACACCATTCAGAATGGTGTATAGCACAGAAGCTGTCGTGCCTATGGAATTTGTTATTCCTAGTCTCAGAATTGCAGTAGAGTATGGATTGAATTTTAATCACAATCTTAAACAGAGACCGGAGGAGTTAACGCAGCTGGATGAGTTGAGACAGAGGGCTATGATGGAACAAGAAATTATTCAGCAAAGAAGGAAACACTGGCATGACAAAAGAATCAAGATTAGGGAATTCCAGAAAGGAGATTTGGTTCTGCTATATCAATCTAAACTGGGTCCTAAGAAACCAAACTTAAAAATACCTTGGGCAGGTCCATACGAGGTGGATTGGGTGTTTTCTAACGGCACAATAAGACTAAAAGACTTATCTGGATTACTACTGCCAGGGGTATATAATGGGGCCAAAATCAAGCTCTATTATTCAGAAGACAGAGAGACTTCCTGGCAGTCTGGGAACTGAAGACCAAGAAATTACAAAATAAGTTATTTTAAGCCTTTTTCATGTACAACCAGTTCCAGAGCCAGTCAAAAGGTCAGAAAAGTCTCAGTACGACAACACCATGTCAGTACCAGAATCAGTAAAGTATCGGAACCAGTATCAATTTTTATGGGGAAAGGGTCAGTCGGACTATCTGTGATAATCATTTCAAAGAACATGGAGAGTTTTAGCCAATGCATGTATGCCACATCATTAGCAGTGCACATAACTCTAGGAACGGTAAGTAGTGGAGCTTTTATGGCGCGAATGCATATAACGGTAAGGCGAGTAGGCATTTTTCCTCGTAAGTCTCCTACGCGACGTCTGCCTACTGTTATCCATTTGCCGTCACCGAGCTGTGAAGTTTCGTCACTACAACCACAAACTTCTTCGTATGTGGAAATTGTTGATTGTTATCTATCTTTACCAGCCACACCAGGATACGGGTTTGAAGAATCAAGTAAGTCCTCTTCTTCTTCTTCTACTGATTCATCGTCTTCATGGTATATGGGTAGGAAGAAAATGTCGGAAAAGATGCAGGAAACTATAGAGGAAACCCAAGCACTTATTGTTGCTGCAAAAGCCTCTCTTCCACTTATCCCTCACAAATAAGATACAGCGGTATGTGTTTACTGAGCAAGCCGAGGCATTACTCCAACTGTGGGATTTGCATGTGCTTGTGCAAGCCACAAGAATTGAGTTTGACACAACTATCATTAGACAGGTTCTTGATTCCTTCAATGTTGATGAAGGAAGTGCTATGGTATATGGTAGGAAAGTGTCGGTAACTCCGAAAAATATTGCTTTTGCATTCAAGATGCCAAATGAGCCAAATCCATCTGTGGCAACAGCAGAACAGATTAGTGCAGCTCTGAGAGAAGATGATGCTACCAAGAAGAAATGCAAATCCAATGCGCAAGGGGTTCCAGTAGAGGGTCTGGACGTTCCCGCTGCTTATTGCTTTGTGGCTGAAGCTGTGAGTCTCAAAAACAGCCCGACTTATGTGTCAGAAAAACTGTTTGCTATGCTACTGGCAAAGAGATTAGATGCTATAGTTTCAATTAATCTATGTCAGATTCTATCACATAATGTGCTTCAGCAGAGTGCTAAGTTGAAGTCCCATAATGTTTTCAAAGCGTGGTATGTTTGGGAGTTTCTTTAGTGGGCAACTTCTCCGGAAGCTCATGACCAGGTAAGGATGGCTTGGAGCCAGAAGCCCTTCCCAGCAACTAACAATGTGGATTTATCATCAAATGAAGAAGCCCCAGATAACCAGTTAGCTCTCATTGGACAGAAGAGGAAGGCCACGCAAGAGGAAGCTGGTAGTTCTAAGAGGCAGAAGACTACATTGGCCAAGAGAAATGCTTTCCTAAAGCAGCTCAAAAGTCAAGTCAAAACTGTGTCTACTGAAAAATCTCCAGCAGACCAAGCTTCTCCTAGCCAGACATACCAGCCTCCAGTCCAGACCACTGGTGGAACCACCCACCAAGCAGGGCAAAGATCAACGACCACCAGTGCAGGAAAAGACCAGCCAGACAAGACCAGTGTTGAGCAGTCGGTGGTTCAGACTGATAAGGGAAAAGGACCAGCACCTTCTAGTCCAGTTGGTAAAGTTTCCTTCCCTTACAATGAGTTGGCTTTGACTTTAACCAAGAAGGACCGGTTACAAGAGTTACAGGCTCATCCACTCAAAGGATGATTAGTCCTGCATAAACTTGATTCTACCACATTACCATATAGGGCTCCTGTCACACAGTTTATGAGCCAGTTGCCTGTGACCCAACAACAATGAATGATGGTTGTTTAGTACTTATTCAGTTGTCCTAGAACACAATTGTTAATGCTATAGGACAAATGTTGGATGCCTCAACGCCTAATGATGAATTGACCAAGTTAAAGGCCAAAATGAGGGATAATGAGCAGGAAGCTGAGAAGTTGAAGCAGGATATAGAAGCACAGTCCCTACGGCACAGTATCCTTGAAAATCAATCAGCTAGGACCATTCAGACTTTAAAAAATAAGTTGTCAAAGATGGAGTCTGAGATGAGGGTGCTAAAAGAAGAAAAGGTAGAGGCTGAGAGAGCTACTGATAGATTCAAAACCATGTTGCAAATGAAGAGAGTTGATTTCAACTCAGTGCTGACCAGCCACACTACATTGAAATCCGCTTTAAATGAAAGATATATCTATAATAATTTGGCTGATATACTGAATCCAGAGGGAAATGCTGTTTTCAATATAGATAATTTGAGGGCGCTCATGGAAACAATGCAGAGTGATTTGCATGATAAACTTTTTGAATACAACAGTGCTTTGGTAAATCAGGCCATCCTAGAATATATTGAATAGCAGAATAACCTCGATGAGGATGATGATAAAGCTGCAGAAGAGGTAGAGAAGGAGGATGAACTAGCAGAAAGGCATGATGATGACGAATCTCCTCCATCGCCGCCTTCAGGATCTGGTGTTGGTGGATCAGCTGCAACAACAGGGGGCAATCAGCCCAATACAGACTAGCCATACCAGTATAGGGGTCAGCAGTCGGAAGATCAGCAGGCTGGATATCAACAACCCAACAACATTGGAGATTCACCAGTACACCAATCACAACACAGTTTGGATGTGAAGGGGAAAGGTAAAGCTGTGAATGAGATTCTGAAAGGTGATGAGAAACATTCGTTACAGCTCATCACTGAACAAGAGGCTAAGACATCAGCAAGCTCCTATAACTAGGATGTATCTGGAGGATGATGTTCTTCTTTTTTATTTTGAACGATTTCAGTGACTATATGTCGGCGCCAGAGAAATGATCCAGCATTGGAAATCAGCCGCTTTTCATGATCAGGAATTGTGCCAGTTGCCTGAACATCCTAGCAAAATTCAGCTGCTAGAGAGAGTACCTAAATGGGCACTAACGGCTGATGATAAACTAGACTCGCAGTGGCAGTCTACTGCAGACTGTCATTCCCTAGCCATCGAATTAGAGCTCCTGCTAGGGAACATGCCAACATATAAATGTATGAAAGAGGTTAGAAGTCAATTGAAAGAACTCTTACTGCAAATGCAAATTGCCAGGGGAGTTCTGGATCAGAGGGTACAAGCTATTATTGAAGATCAGACTTCCACCAGTAAGGGGCCTCAAACTCAAATGACAGTAGGAGAACATGCAACTGCTCTCCAAATACTGTTTCAGCTGGTTAGAGTTACTAGAAAAATGATGCAGCAGGAGAACCAGGTTGTCCTCAACTTTCTGGAGTTTGTACCCGATTCCCCAGTCCTCCTGTATGCTTTACCAGCTAGAGAAACTGAGTTGCCTAAGTTTTCCCAGGACTGAATCCTCAACATCCAGAACCAGTAGATCGGCTCACATACTATAATATCACTGATGATCTTTAGAATTGGTATGAGCGATCCACTGTAGAATGGAAAACCTGGCAGAGACTGATTGATGATGCTCTACAACTGGATGATGTATTAGAACTACAAGGAGAAATGCAGAGAATCAAGTTATGTATGGGCCAATGGAAGATCCAGCTCAGAGGACTCACCAAGATCACAAATCAATTGGTTCAACTTACTGTGGAGTCCTCTCAGATCCTTGAAATGGATATTACGGGTAAACCAGGTTTAGGCCCACAGTACAGGGAAATGACTGAGATACTCTTTGAAGCTAGGATTAAAACAAATCAGCCTCTCCCTGAAGGATGGCTCCATACGACTTCGCATTGTCATAAATTGGCCAGATGCCATCTGACAAAGAAAAGACGTCACTGTATGATCCTAACACTAAAACATATAATCCTCTCACACCTTATGAATTGGAGATGTCCACGGGAAGGCGGGATCATCTAGAGCAGGAGGCCATTTATCGACTTATTCAGAAGGACAATGCTAGCATTGGAACTTCTGAAGCACCATCACCGAAGAAGGGCAAGTGGAAGTGAGTTCAGTGGAAGGATACTAGGTAGTTCCATCTTTGGTGGATTTTCCCAGTAAGGCGCTGGAATTTCTTTGGCAGGACACCCTTGGAATTACAATTATAGGGGTGCCAAGCACTCAACAAGCATGAAATATGGCATAAAGCTAGCAATACCAGGAGAGCTAGCGACTTGAGAGGAGTACTATCATGAGGAACATAGGCCAAGTCAAGAGGAACATTGGGTTAGGGTTTGGACCTCAACACCAATTCAGAATGAGCTGGTGGATTTTTCAAAAATTCTGGAGTCATACAAAAATTCAAGAAGGATGTAGAAGGAGGGAAGGATGTAGAAGGCGAAGACAGTCTCAATAGGCGGGAGCTATCTAAAGAGATCAGCTCCAATTCCACTCCATAGCGTTGCTTTCCCCACACCAATGACAAAAATGAGTAGAAACCCCTGTTCATAACTCGATTGGCTATTTGAAGGAGGTATGAGAACAAATATGGAACACTATTATGATGCCAAAGCCGAGGAATTGGCACAAGATTTCACACTTTTTTGATCAATCATACTACACCTCCACTTTTGGCATTCCATCCTTTGCAACCCAAACCAACAAGGGTAAATCTAAACCACCACCAACACCCCATCCTTACTGCCACCTCCACCTTTTCCCAATGATCTTGGGGAAGAGATCAAAAATCAGAGTAAAACAATGGAGCCATGTGAGAAGTGTATTGGGGAGTTGCTCATTCATAGATACAATCTATATTCTTTTTTGTGTATTATTATTAGGTAAGCAAAAAAAAAAAAATGAGAGCTTATTTGTAACCCTTTACCCAAAAGTGGAGGAAGGTGTAGCAAAAATTCAATAAATAGAAGTAAAGAATGTTGCAAAAAATTTCTTGTCCAAGAGTTGACGTGAGTAGTAGATTTTGAATTTCAGTAATTGTAACTGTTACTATTTTGAAGTGAAGGTGATGAAGATTTGAGTTTAAGGTCTATCTATCAATAAATTTTTGCGCTTGACAATTGGTGGGTTTGTGTCTTCAAAAAGCTTTTGGAAACCACCAAGTGTGCCAAATGTTATGGGGTAAAACCTGTTAACTAGCATGTGTTAGTCATCAGATGATGTGCCTATTTAGATTTGTTGATACCTATTTAGCTTTTACCTACATATTCGTACTGATAGACAAATCTATCTCCTCTTCCCCACTACATTATAAAATACATATGTGTTTGCTCCTATGATAGTTTGTGTGTTTCTTTCAGTTTGAGAGAGGTCCACATCACATGTACAAAATCATAGTAACTTGGAAAGCAGACCCATGTTGGTCCTCACGGTCTAAAAGATTGGGAGATGGAGCACACCACTCCAACTACCCAAGCCACTACCTTTGAGACATTATAAAATACATATGTGTTTGCTCCTATGATAGTTTGTGTGTTTCTTTCAATTTGAGAGAGGTCCACATCACATGTACAAAATCATAGTAACTTGGAAAGAAGACCCATGTTGGTCCTCACGGTCTAAGAGATTGGGAGATGTAGCACACCACTTCAACTACCCAAGCCACTACCTTTGAGACATCAAGAAAATGGTGCAAATAGGATTTCTTTAGTAGTTGGCAACCATGCCTCCTACAATAGGGATGCAAAGCAATTTCAAAATCTTTAGAATTTTAACTAGTTTCAATAAATTAACAATTAGTTGCTAAATCTAATTTAAGTCTTACATTTTGACTTAAATTAGATTTAATACTAAAATTAATTAACAAACCAATTTCAAAATCTTTAAAATTTTAATAAGTTTCAATAAAATAACAATTAATTTTAAAAATGTTTTGTTTCTAAACTTTTTTTGAATTAGTTTGCATAACCACTTGTATTCAACTATCTGCATGCAGATCTACACTATGCATGTGTAGATTTGCAGTGCATGTGTGTGTTTTTGTGCACAACTATACATCAAAGAGAGAGAGAGAGAGAGAGAGAGAGAGAGAGAGAGAGAGAGAGAGAGAGAGAGAGAGAGAGAGAAGAAGAAGAAGAAGAAGAGAGAGATGGTGTGGGAAGTGAGAGAGAGTGAAAGACAGAGAGTCGAAGCTTACCTGCAACAAATATGGAAAAGAAAAAACCATGTTTTTTTCCCACAAACATCTCAAAATGTATTTGTGACTAAGTTCAAATTATTTTTTTGCTCTTCCATATCGTCGATGTTTGCGTCAATATGCAGGTTGATTTTAGAGATAATATTTGTGATGCATATATCGATGCAAATATCAACGTCAGGGGAAATGCTAAAAAGCATTGATTGCTTTGCATCAATAGCTTGAAGAGGTGCAAGTAGTGTTGACACATGCACTTCTTGTGCAGGGGCTCCCATACAATGCTATGTACCCTAGGTAGGCATTGTCCCAACATTGTTTATCTGTCATGCATCTTAGTGACAAGTAAGATGTCTCTCCCCTCCATCAATTCCTCCATTTAGCGTATGCAAGGGCACAAGGGTTGACTGTTAAGTCAAATGGTCATTTGAATATGAGAGAATTTTGCACAACATGTTTGGTAAAGCACAAAATTGCCCAAGCCACTACATTTTGACACTAAGGGAAATAGTTCAAACAAGTGCCATGCAATACATTGGCAGCACATGAAACTTCTATTCATATGTATATTGTGTCTATCTCTTAGGAGCACAAGTGAGACTCTCACTGCCTCCGACAACGATTCTACCTGTGGTAGCAAAAATAAAAAACTACTTCAAAGTGATCTAAACATGTCCAATGTGTTTTGCAACCCTTTTGTCACTAAAGTATTAGGATATGTTGAAATTTCTACATTGATGGAGTGGGTTGGGGCTTGCCTATGCTATATATAGACAAAAAGTAAGAAATTTTAGTGAGCATGATTTGGAGCTCTTCTCTCTCTCTCTCTCTCTCTCTCTCTCTCTCTCTCTCTCTCTCTCTCTCTCTCTCTATGCACTCACATGTAAGTGTGCATATATCTACATCTACAAAGAAAGCCTATAATTACATTCAAAAAAGATTGCCAGTGACATCTATCTTTTCTTTATTCAAAGTTATGTTAAAATCAATGCATTGCAAGGAACCACATTCGAGGCAATAAAGAGTTTTTATGGCACTTTGCCATCTCAAAAACTTTTTTGCGCTTGCTGAACGTATAGTGAAAGGATTTTACATCTTGCAAAAATTTATTGAAGTACCATTATTCTTTGACCACCTAGTTGCCTAAAGCCACACCTTGAACATCTGGTGGCTCGGAAATCCTTCACTTTTCACACCAAAACAATCTAAACCAAAAGCTAACTCTAAAATTTCTGTTTTTCAAAAATTGTGTTGGGCTCGACTTTGCCAGCTGCACACACACACACACACACACACACACACACACACACACACACACACACACACACACACACACACACACACTTTAACATGGCAAAAGGGAGTGCACTTAAAGTTTGAAAAAAATGTGTTCATTTTCAACCATCTAAATTTGCAAAAGCTAGGCTAGATTTTGAGCTTGTCTGGGCCAAAACCATTTGATTACAAATTTGAGTTCAAGAACTTACAAAGCTAAGAGAGTTAAGCATGTCCACACACACAGATTACTCGCAATTGTTAGATTTTGTATGCAATTTTTTATGGGATGCATACTGAGCATTGTGTTTGCTCTCTAGTTATGCATATGGCTATGCATTTTATGCTCTTTTGAGAGCTTTTTATCCTAGTCTCTAGCTTTTGCTACTCATTATGTTTGGATTATCACTTGGTGCTTGTTTATGCATTGACTTTACTTGGTTTAGAGTAGAGATAGGACACTGCTATTGTACATTGCTTTGGTAGAGCCACATTGTGCATATGCAAGTATCAAATTAATGTGGTGGTCAAGTGATACCATAGTTTTGGTTTCATCACCATACACTTTTGTTACATATGCGCTATTCACTGATATGAAATCGATCATGTGTGACAGTTCATAGTGGACAGTGATGACTTGTGAGAGATAGAGGTCTCATAGTTGTTGCTGATATAAATGTTGGCATTGTTGTCACACACGAAACAATAAGTGCCATTGTTTTAGGTATATGATGTCGTAGCAAAGATGTATACAAGATGCAAAGATGGTTTTGACTGAGGTTAGAGAGTTGGCTCTGTATGCCAGTGACGGTGATGTCGCATTCACCTTTAGCATTCCTCTTGTATATATGTCTTTGAGAGGTGGAACTTCTTCCCATTGGTTGCTAGATGAGGATGCAATTTTCCATGTCACACCACATCGTGAGTGGTCTAGCACTTTCTAAAGTGGGAGCTTTGGTTGTGTGCACTTGTCCGATGGTTTGACGTTTGACATTGCAAGTGCATGAGATGTTTGCTTATCATAACCTAGTGGTGTTATGTAGATACCTTAGTAAATTGCCCTACCCAGACTTTGACAAATAAGTGAAATAAATCCCTAAAAGTCAAAATAAATACTGGGATCACTTTGGGCAATTCACTTGAGATGCATAAACTCTAACACCCTCTTTGCATCTCATAGTGGACATAAATAGTGAGACTAAGTCGATGAAGAAGCTACCATGGACACCCTAGCAGAGGATCCATCTACTGGATACACCTCGGATTTTCTACCCTCAACTTTGTACCTTAGAAGAATGCCATCGTCAGCATTGGTTGCCTTTTACAAAATTGAACTATAGACCACACTACGTCCAAAAATCCCCATTCATGAACTGTGAACACATCACGTCCAAATATAATACTCCAAGATAATGAACTATTGGAACACATCATGTCCATGATTTGACCAACAAGAATGGATTGGTGCACTCATCCATAGTGTTTTAGATACGTTTGATTGGTTCCCTACCATATGCAGGTACCTTGAACTCCGACCTACGGGTCCAAACATTGATAACTTGAACTCCAACACAAGGGTCCAAATTAATTATATGGAGCACTGTTTTCCCCTCTCTGCCACTCACAAGCCTCTCTCTAGCTGAAGCTAGTGGCGACAACTGTCATTTGACTAGAAATCTGATGTCGAGGCCATTGTCGCCGTCGCCACGTGTGCCATGCCAATCTCCTCTGTCAAATCTTTTTATCGTAATCTCTGTCCAGCTTGCCTTGAACTTTGTCTTCCTCTGAGTTCCAGCTTTTGCCTTTGACTTCAAACTTCGGAGCCAAACAAAGCGTCGAGTCACATTCATAACAACTGTGATCGTACCGCATGGGTATCAAGGCAGCTAACTGAGTATTAGTATTGCCATCCTTATTAAGCTGACCTTTGCCTTTTGCCCTCTAGCAAACTCGGGCATTTGCTTTTGGCTTCACAATCTCGAGCCAAACAAAATTTTGGTTTCCTTGAGAATTGTGCCAATGCTTAGGTTGCTAATTGGATGGTTGATCTGCTATCCATAGTCGATAGTTGGTTTTGGTTGATGTCACTGGCGTTTGAGCAAGGGAGGGCCATGTTGAAGTTGCAAGATCTAAAAATCTGCAAGCCTTCTCCCACTCCAAATGTGGCTGCACAATCTACAAGCTATTCCACACACTTTGCACAGGGAGTGGGAGCTCCACACAAAATGGCCTCCAAGCTTTACTTCTCCCAATCTACTTCTCAAAGAGTACTTTGGCGCCCCTCTCCAAAGCTCAAATCTCCACCTTTGTCAGCCACTCTGCCAAAAAGTGCTATTACACCCCTCTCTTGAACTCCGCACAACTCGGCACCAATTCCAAACCATTCTCCGAAGACTTCGATACCTATGGAAGTTGCATTTCCAAGGCCGCTCCAAACATCCCTGTTTCCCAATGACATTTCATCTTTCCTTTTATTCCTTCTCTAGCAACACACCACCCAACCCCTGCTAGCTCATAGCGTTTTAAAACGCTGGGTCACAGGTCGTTGTCGCCAAAGGACTGCCAAGGTGAAGCGTTTAAAAAACTGGCATGGAGAAGGCTATTCGGAATCAACAGGTGTATCTAGAAGCTACGTTTTTTAGAACGCATTGCAGGTAGAGGTTCGGATTGTCCACCGTGAAGAGAGGCCGCCAAGTATCGTTGTAAAATGGTGACCCTGCTACAGCGGCAAAAAGCCAAGTGGGGAGAGGGTGTTTTGGCACTTGAAGTGGCTCTGCTACGTGCGTATCAAAATGCACAAGGGGTCACCATGCTCAATGGTGCAAATGTTGCTGCTTGCTTGGGTGTTTCTTGCACGCGGGGGAAGATCAGCAATTGTAGCAACACCAAAGCCAACAGCATTTTAGAACGCCATAATAGAGAAGGGGTGGGGGATTAAGGTCGCCGGTCCTCCTTTTTTTTCATGGGACGTCTTGCTCGCCCAATGTCACAGAGCACTAAGCTCTAATACCATGTCAAAGTCGATGATACGGAAGCATATAGACCAAGGGGAGAGAGAGAGAGAGAGAGAGAGAGAGAGAGAGAGATGCTCTTGAACCAACCAACCTTGGCAATGAGATAACCAATGAATACAATTTGGACTGAGGATTTCTTATATAGAGACCTCAGTAAATTGCCCTACCCAAACTTTGACAAGTAAGTGAAATAAATCCTTAAAAGCCAAAATAAATAATGGGATCACTTTGGGTAGTTCACTTGAGATGCCTAAACTCTAACACCTCCCTCATGCTCATGAGGCACAACATATGCAAGACATGCCAGTAGACTGTGTAGAGACAGAGATGGAGTGGGATTGCTCCACTGATACACAACAGATGTTGTCAAAGTTTGTGTAGACACAGGTAAAGCAGGTCTGCTCCCTAGAGACATAGGCAAAGATGACAAACATGGGGTTCTTTGATATGCTGATGCTAGAGGCTGACGAGTTGATGCCAGGACACATAGTTCCACCTATGGATGAGAGGGATGTAGCCATCCCAGTGTTGACAATGACACATCCATACGTGATGAGTAGTCTTGATGATGTCGTGCATGCAGATAACACTGAGGATGCTAGTACAACCAGGTTTGTGGAGAATTCATCATCGTTCAAGCATCTCATGTACGACCTATTAGTGTGTCAAGGATTGACCTATCAGCTGTAGTGGGAGCATTTGCAATAGGGATTGTGAGATAGCCTTCCCAGCACACAAATAAACACAAAAATCCAAGCTCAAAGCATACAGGATGCCCCATAATCATAAAAGCTGCAAGAAAGCTCTTAAGAAACACACACATAGACCTCTCTCTCTCTCTCTCTCTCATGATCATATCCATGCACACACAAAGAAAACATATACTAGGGCACACAACAGATACATGCACACACAAAGAAAACATATACTAGGGCACACAACAGATACATGCATATCCATGCACACACAAAGAAAACATATACTAGGGCACACAACAGATACACAAGAATGCCATCCTCCTCTTCATCCTCACTCTCTCCCTCCATGGATAGAAAGAATTCACATAAAGAGAAGCAAGAAAGCAAGAAAGAGAGTTGTGCCAACCAAGAGAGATGGAAAGATGTCTTCCATGAGTTGATATAGGAGGGTAGTTGCAACCTCCCATAACTCCTTAAATCACACGACCTCTCTCCTTTCTTTTCTTATTCAAAAATTTAAAAGGTTTATATATTTTTTAGACCTTAGTCTTTGCTTCCAAGTGTGTACATAGGCTATGGCTTGACTTTTCATCACAAGAGAGGGATTGCATGCTTTGGCTTTGGAAATTAGGACCCGCTATAGCCAAAAGCATTTACAGAGATATGGTTCAACATGTATAGCAATAAGCATACCCATGGGCCTAGATGACAACAACCAAAGGTAAAAATAATGACATGTCAAAAATTTGCATCTTCTAGCCTTTTTTATAATGAAATTGGAGGCTATCATTCCTCCCACACTTAGAGTGTGAACTCTTGTGAACAAAAAATGATGAAGAACTCCCAATTCAACATACTTAATCTTCTTAACAAGTTAAAAAGCATCCTCTCAAAGCCTTTATATAGGCTCTCCCTCTCTCAATCTCTCTATCCTTCCTACCCTCCTACCCCTTTCTCACATCCTACCCCACACTCTCTCTCTCTCTCTCTCTCTCTCTCTCTCACACACACACACACACACACACACACACACACACACACACACACACACACACACACACACACACACACACACACACAAAACCGTTTTTTGACCTAGTAGACAATAGTTCACTCTTTTGATGATAAATTCTTCATTTGAACTTCGATTTAGGTGATCTATAGCCTCAATTGAAGAGCACAAAGCCCTCTACGCAATGATGTAAAGACATAATTTTTTTTGAGCAATGAAAGGTTTTGCTGTAACAGCATCTTAGAATTAAAAAAATTGTCAAAACTTTGCATTTTTGTTGCCGACTTGAGGGCAATGTCTGTGCGAAACAGGACGTTGGGGTACTGGCGAGGAGTCTCATCGACTTTGCACCTTATGCCCTCGTCAAGTGCGAGAGAGTGAGTACCACACACTACTTGAGTGCTCAGCTTTTGACCACATTAGGTCCTCTTTTCCCCATATATTCAATCATGAGCTCTCCCTACATACCTTCCTCTCCCAACCACGATGTGAACTCTCTATTGGGACGCTCATTTCAGCCATTTTGAGCATCAAAAGTCACTTATGACCTCCACTCACACCACGTGACATGTTCATTTGGTCCCATAGGCCATTTGACCTCCGAGGATGATAATAGAACTCTCTCTCTCTCTCTCTCTCTCTCTCTCTCTCTCTCTCTCTCTCTCTCTCTGACGGTGCAAGAAACCCTAGCAGCAGTACCAGCTCCTTCTTCATCTGCTTCGTCGACCTCTCCCTGGGCGAGGGGCTGCCCTGTGGGGGGGTCCGGCTATAGCTAGTGTTTCCCTGATCCAAGATTGTTGCCCTACTCTAGCATTGTCGCATCGCAGTTCTAGCAGCACCGCCCTGTTCTGCCATTGTCACGCCACAATGCTCCATCACTGTTCCGCCACTGTCTCTGCATCCCCTCACGGGCTTCCTCCATACTTGTTCTCACCATGGCTAGTCCTCGTCACTGCTGTCCTCTACGTTTTATATTTTCCCTACCTTCGAGCTTACAAAGTCTAATATTAACTACTAAGAGGCCTTTCCCACCTCTTGGGTCTTCTAAACAACAACCATGGCTACTCGGGCTTCATCCCATGGAAAGCTCACTTTTGTAGGGGTTGTAGCAACACCCCCGAAGAAGGACAACATTGTCGGCCTTCAAAATGAAGTTGAAAAGCTTCGCAAGGAGAATGAGGAGTTGAAGCAAAGACTTGCTGCCATTGAGATAGGGCTTGCTGCAATGGAAAATTGCAAGAAAGAAGAGATGGAAGTCAAGATTAATAAAACAAAGGCGGAAGTGGAGACCATACTCACAAAGGAGGTCAAAACTCAAGTGCAGGAGGTAATCCTTTGCAAGGTCAAAGACTGTGTGGCATCCACGCTACACAAGCGACAACGACAAGAGGACATCTCCCTGAATGTTTGCATCAGCGGGCTCCCAAGTGACTAGAAAGGGGAGGGGGATCTCAATTTTCATGAGTGCTTTGCCTGTATCCAAGCAATAACCCACTTCATACAATGGGATCCAACAACAATCACCTCTCTTACACATGTGCATCGCACCAATCACGCAATCCTCACTTTCAAGACCAAGGCGGATTGAATCAAACTCCTTGAGCAATCAAGGATTCTCAAGGATACTAAATTTTTTTTTGTAGAAGATCTCACACCTGCCCAGCTCAAACAAAAAAGGCAGAACTCGAGAAGATGCGAGAAGCACGCACAACAGGGAAATGGGCAGTCTATCGAGGAGGTAAAGCCATTATCCAGGAGTTTTGAACTCCCAAGCCGACTCCCTCCTCACCTTCCCCTTCTTAGTTTTGTTCATTTTAGCTTTTCCTTTTGACACCTCTTTGGACCCTTAGTCCTTAACTGAGATGTATCTCATGATCCTCCCGTTTAGAAGAACCCCTTTGTAATGTTTTGATTTCGGTCCCATGGGTCATATCTGACCTCCACGGACGATAATTCAATATCTATCTCTCTCTCTCTCTCTCTCTCTCTCTCTCTCTTTCTCTCTCTCTCTCTCTCTCTCTATATATATCCCCCCCCCCTCTCTCTCTCTCTCTCTCTCTCTAACTATACGTAGACGCTAGCGCCTACTTGTAGGTGCTAAGTGGGCACTAGGCCCTACGTATAGTTAGCGCAAGAGAGAGGGAGGGGGTGTGGAGATATAGCGAGAGAGAGAGGGAGGACTTTTCAAGGGCAAGGAAGAGAGTGTGAGAGAGAGACATTGTAGTTGTTCTCTATGAAGAAACACTAAAATAAAAATTTTACCAGTCGTTTGCCTTAAAACTTGTAATTCTTAACAAGTTAAAAGTCTCCTCTTAAAGCCTTTATATAGGCTCTCCCCCTGTGTGTGTGTGTGTGTGTGTAAGTGGACGCTAGCGTCCTCTCATAGTGAGTCTTTATATAGGCTCTCCCCCTGTGTGTGTGTGTGTGTGTGTGTGTGTGTAAGTAGATGCTAGTGCCCTCTCACAGAGAGAGAGAGAGAGAGAGAGAGAGAGAGAGAGAGAGAGAGAGAGAGAGAGAGAGAGAGAGAGAGAGAGAGAGACCAAATGAACATGTCACGTGGTGTGAGTGGAGTTCATAAGTGACTCTCGATGCTCAAAAATGGCTGAAATGAGCGTCGCAATAGAGATTCCACATCGTGGTTGGGAGAGGAAGGTATGTGGGGAGAGATCATGGCTGAATATATGGGGAAAAGAGGACCTAATGTGGTCAAAAGCTAAGCACTCAAGTAGTGTGTGGTACTCACTCTCTCGCACTTGACGAGGGCATAAGGTGCAAAGTCGATGACACTCCTCACCAGTGCCCCAACGTCCTGTCTCGCAGCGTAGAGAATGGGAGCTAAGACGAATGGAGGCAATGGTGCGGATCGCACTCAACGGGATGGGCTCAAGGATGTAGGAATGGGTTCGGTTACCTCGTTACGAGAAGAAGAGAGATTTGTAGTTTGGGGCAATGTGTGTGGTGTAATGGCTGAAGCGAGAACCTCCGGATTTCTCCCAAGCCGTGATACATTGGCGTTGTAAGAAGGCCTCATTAACTTGGGAGTCGATCGACGCATCCTTGACCAAGTGACATGCATCCCATCTTCCAAACCATTTCTTGATATCAAGCATCCACCTCGAACTTAGTATTTTGCTCTTGCATGTCTTTTGAACCATTTGACTTGCTTCATATGCGATTCTAGGAAGTCGATGCAAAGGGCTACGTTGTGTCTTACGCATGTACTCCACAACCCTTTGCATGCCCAAGACCTCAATGGGAAGCAATCCGGACTCAAGAAGTAAGAGCATGTAGGGTGTTTGTGTCTTGACTCGGAGAAAGTTGGTGAGAAAACGCTTTTGGACATTCTCAAACTCTTTCCAAGTAGACTTCCCGATGCTTCCACCCCACACCTCCACTCCATAAAGAAGCACTGGTGTCACCAATGTGTCAAAGAGGTACTTTTTGAGAGCCCAACACTTGATCTCTCCTGCATTGCACATGTTCTCAAATGCATAATAGGCCCTCTTTCCGGCTTCCAAGCGACGCATTGCACAATCCTTCCATTTATGATTGGATGGAACCTCAAGGCCAAGGTACTTGAAGTGATCTACCACTTCAAGTTTCTAATTGTTATATACAATACATGGATTTTCATCATTGAGGGTCTTTACAAGCATAACCTTGGTTTTGGATCCATTCACGATCAGTCCGCTATGTAGGCAAAAGCGTTCCAAGACACTCATAAGCTTTTGTGCATCTTCTAAGGTATGTGCCAAGAGCACTACATCATCGGCATAAAGCAAAAGCATGATCACCGCATTTCCAATCTTAACCTCTTCTATGCCTTCTTGCTGCATAAAGTCAAGAACCATGCATTCCAATTCATCAATGAGTAGCCCAAAGAGGGTTGGGGAAAGTGGGCATCCTTGTTTGACACCAATAGTGCTTGCAAAAAATTCTGAAATTCCATCTCCCATACGTAATCGACATATCACTTTTTGGTAGATGCGAAAGACTGCATGCTTAAATTCTCTCGGCACTTGAAGGCTTTGCATACGTCTCCAAAGATTTCCTCGCGGTACCATGTCAAAAGCTTTCTTGAAATCCACAAAGCAACAATACAACTTTTTTCCTTTCAATCGAGACGCTTCCATAAGAACTCGAAGAGTGACAAGGTGATCAATAGTGCTATGATGCTTTCGAAAACCGACTTGGCCAAGTGCACGTTTGCCATTGTTTTCAGCCCATTCACTTATCTTCATCTCCATGATACATCCAAATAACTTTGCCATTAAAGAACCAACCATTATAGTGCGATAGTTGTTCACATTGTTTACATCTCCTCCTTTGTGCAAAGGTTTTGGTCCAATTTGCACTCCAATCATGAGGCATGCCATACTGAAGTGCAAGGTTAAACATATCGCATATCCAATATCGTGTTTTCTTGCTTGTCTATTTAATCATTTCAGCCTTGACACCTTGAAGGTCACCTGCCTTGCGAGTAGCAAGTTTCTCAAGCGCGCGGCATACATCTTCAATGGTAAAGAAGGGAGACATAAACGGAAGGGAGCTACAACACTCCATCTTATCAACATTGGGTTGCTCATGTAGATTCTTGCAATGCGTATACATATCCTCAAGAGTCAAGTCACCAAAGCTTTCAACGCGCTTGCCTTTTAGATTTTGCCAAAACTTGCCACATGCATGTGCTTTCTCTTGTGCTAAAAGAAGTTGTTTTTTGACTTCCCACCTTCTCCTCTTCTTTTGAACAAGTGCTTTGTATGTGTGTGAACATTCCAAGTAAACTTCCTTGTCTTTGATTGCATCCAATCTTAGCAAGTGTTTTCGGGCTTGACTACATTCCATGTCAAACCATTTCTTCTTGGTGCTACCCTTCTTAGACCTTTTGCAAGACATGTGTTTCACCGAAAAGCATTCCTTCGCACAAGAGAAAATTACTTCTTTGAAAACTTTCCACTTGCATTCTAATGTTGGGCTCTCTTGATGCTCTATCATGCTTAACATTTGGTCCACCATATCAGCATATATAAGTGCTCGTTTGAAGTCTAGACGTAGGTACAAATGATTCACATCATGATTGGAGGCTACATGCTCGGGCCGTTTACCACACTTGAGGTCCAGACATAACATCCTATGATCCGATTCCGGATTCCATTCACCAAGTGTAAAGCTTTGTATGCATTCTAGAGTGGCTTCTGAGAACAACATATAGTCAATCACGCTAGCACCGTTGTGCTTTCTACATGTAAAGTCATTGGTGCCTTGCCATAGAGATACACCATTTGCAATGAGCACTCCGGTACTATTGCACATATGTAGAAGTGACTTTCCATAGTGTTCCACTTCTTTTGCATCATTAGAACTTCGATTATACATGTATGAGTCATCCATTCTTCTTGAGACATGCGGCATGTCTACTTGTTGTGTGTCGTGTTGTAACATATTTGTGCGAGCATTCATGTCTCCAAAAACAATGACTTCACCTTGATCCTTGTAATGAGCAATGTCTTCCTCTAGTTCAACAAAGGGCTGATCTCTATCCATATTCAAGCAAGCATAAAAGTTGGAGTCATAGTGAGGAATGTAGCAACCGGCCACAAACATGACTTGACCATTTGGTGGGCTGATTTTCAGCCATAAGTAGCGTTTATACTTATCTTCTTTGACAATGGAAACATCTTTCAAACCCTTTTTGGTCATACATGCTACGCCTCCTTGGCCTCTTCGTTGCTTTGCATTTTTGGCCCACATCAAAGAATGCACATCGTATTTGTCAAATCCAAGAATTCGTTGCGCATCATGCTCCCATGTTTCGACAAGAAGTATCACATCGGAGTCATTGGTAAGCTCATCAATGCCAATTCCTGCATTCCATGGATACCCGTTACAATTCCAAAAGCTTATTCGCAAGCGTGAGTTGGTCTCATAGATCATGTGTCCCTATTTGTTGGGTGGACTTGCATCCTCCTTAAGTGGCTTTTCTTCTTGAGGTGATACCTTAACCTTCTTGCTTCTTTCCTCATATGCTTTGCGACGTACATTTTGTTGCATAAGAGTGCGATCCTCATATACATTACAACCCGTTCCTCTGAGGTAGATCCAACCATTGTCAAGGATGATCTTTCTCTTTTCCTCATCAGCCATGGTACATACAATAGGTCTTTCTCCCGAGCGAGGGACTCCTTGTTTTCCAACTCGATGTGCACCATAAGCCATGATTCTTGACATGCCAAAGTGTGTAGCAAAAAACTCTTCAATAGCAACTGCAAGAGATTGGGGTGTTTTCATGCTTTCCTCTTTGATTCCACGAATGACGATGTTCTTTGAGCGTTTTTGTCGTTCGTGCAATTCTTGAGTGTCCACATTCTCTACATTCTTTGCTTGGACAACGGCTTGCGTGATAGGAGATGTAGAAACCACATTATCCTTACATATATCAGCCCATGATTTGGATGCATTTCTCATCTCACATACATCATGTCGTATTGTATCTATTGTTTCCTCTTACAATACATGATCACTCTCAACTTTGCTCAAGCGCTCTTTCAATACATTCATGTCAACAAGAGAGCGTTTACATTCTTGAACTTCATTCTCAAGATGCATCAAGCGTGTTGTTTGCATTTCAAGAACCTTCTTGAGGTGCTCATTCTCCACAACGAGAACTCTTAAAGTACCATTCTCCATTGCAAGTGCGCGCATCTCTTCACCTTGTTTGTTGACGGTTTCTTGTAACGAGATCAAGTAAGCCATGATCATTGCTTCCGTTGTTGTAGATGATGTGGTTGGATTAGCATCCAAATTCCTTGGAGATTTTGCATCATTCTCCATGGCGAGTGTGGCTTTTCCACCCTTGCGAGTTTTGTCTGACATTGCCTTCAAGTCGGCAACAAAAACGCAAAGTTTTGACAGTTTTTTTAGTTCTGAGACGCTGTTACAGCAAAGCCTTCCATTACACAAAAAAATTCTGTCTTTACATCAATGCGTAGAGGGCTTCATGCTCTTCGATTGAGGCTATAGATAACCTAAATTGGAGTTCGGATGAGCAAGTTATGGTCAAAAGAGTGAACTGCTGTCTACTAGGTCAAAAAACGGCTGAGAGATAGATAGATAGATTGAATTATCGTCCACGGAGGTGAGAGAGAGAGAGAGAGAGAGAGAGAGAGAGAGAGAGAGAGAGAGAGAGAGAGAGAGAGAGAGAGAGAGAGAGAGAGAGAGGGATTTAATATTTACATAATTACCACAAATTTTGTGTGATCACAAGGTCTTATTGACACATTAACATAATCACACTTAACATGATCACAAAGAAGCTGGTTTAGGGTAACGTAGAAACCCATCAAAAGCCGTCGAGATTCTTGGTTTTCCCTGTCGGCCCATCGGATTTTTTAGTTTTCCCTACGAGCTTGTCAGGAAAACCAAGAAGCCCGACGAGGCCGCAAAATTATATATATATGGCCCCGATCGGGCCCACTGGGTGTTTTCTCTTGAGCCATCTTTAGAGAGAGAGAGAGAGAGAGAGAGAGAGAGAGAGAGAGGGAGGGAGAGAGGGGGTCCTGTTGGAGTGTGCTCTGCATCGTAGTGCACGACAGTAGAGAAGGACCTGACCACACGACCTGGGTACGTGTTGTGTGTATGTGTATGCGTTGTGTGGTAGCATGCCTTTTATCGTATTGCACGGTAGTCATAAGGCACCTTACCACACAATGGGAGTGTGTGTGTGTGTGTAAGCTGTTCTACGGAACAATGCTTACCACGGAGGCATCACCTCGGTGACGCGGGGAAGATGGTGTCCTTGTGATAAGTGTTGGCTTGCTGTCTGGGTACTATGTCGGTAATGCGGTGAATCTAATATCCTTATGGTGAATCAGCTTCCCTTCCTCTTTCCAAAAAAACATATGGGCATCGATCGATAACGCGACTATATGATGTTCGTATGTAAACCATTATTTCTTCTTAGATTCGGGCGGCACTCAATCAGTAATAAGGTTAATTGAGTGTCGTTTGTTAGAAGCATCCCCTTTTGCATAAATGTGGCGTTCATGTCATTAACTCGGCCGTATGAACGCCATGTAATTTGTATCTGCATGTGCAGTTCATTCTTTTAAGTATTAAGTATATGAAATACTTGGTCTGTAACGCGGCCGTGAAGAGTATTTCATATGCAAATGTTTGAATTGTTTGATATTGTTTTTTTTTATTCTTATGAAAATATATACTAGCTAATCATATTCAAAAGAATGCTTTATTCATCAATCATCATCGCTATTTTAAATGCTACAGTTACATAAATTCTATGTAAGAAACTATATGCACACAATTTGCATGGTAAATATTCATTTTTATCTTTTTAAAGAGCAAGATGTATTGGCAATTTCCTAGCCCAATTTATATACTTTCAATGTTTTAAATGAGATAAAATAAAAGTGACAATATGTACATCACGATGCGTGTATCTTCCAAGAGGCTTTATTTTTTAAGTGAATCGGAAAATTTTAAATTGTTTTGGATTTTTAACATGTTCTGTTAGATCTCAACAATTTTATTAGGAGTGACTTATTTTTATTGCATTTTACACAAGTAAACATACCATTTTAAAGTCAAAATGATTATTAATCTGAATAAATATAATCTTGCACAATTTTTTAATGTCTTTAAGTCAGTGTATGCTATGTTTGAACTAGTGTAAGAGTGAACGATGAAAAATACAAGTTAAAAATTCTTAGATTAAATGTAAAATGCTATAATGCGTTAGATTTTTAACATGTATTGTTTGATCTGGATAAAGTTCTTATAAACTACTTGTTTGCTCTGTATTTTACACGTGTAAACATTGCATTTTAAAGTGAAAAATATTTCCAATGTTTATCAATATATTCGTGCACATTTCTTAAAGTCTTCAAGTCATGGTTATGGTTTTTCTGATCGAGTGTGAGAGTGTTAGAGCAGTGTGCAACCATGAATTTGTATTTGATATGTCATTTTTTATTGTTTAGAGCTAACATGACACTAGATCAAAAGAAAATTATTATGCGTACCATTCAAAAAAAATGTATTTTGGCAATATCATCATGTGCAGATGGTCGCATACATCAGATTAGTGACACAGTCTTCATTCTACTCCCAAGCTATATTGAATCTGTGAAGTTGTTATCTGGTTCTAAGTTTGAGTGTTGTGGGTCTCCTTGTAAGTATATTTCCATATCGATTACCAGGTTCTCTTCTATTTTGTCTATAGTGCACGTGGCCCTTGACTACTTGAATGACATGTTCATCACCAATTTCTTTAATTACATTAATCAAGACCTCAAAAATGTATTTGCCACTTTTAATTGCACCAAAACTATCAATCGCCTTTATGAACGTTTCTCCCCTTGGACAAACTAGCATTACATTGATTAGTGGTATTCTTTGAACATTTGACCAACCATCACTCACAATTGTGCATCCTGAAAGCGAAATTTTTCCAAGTATTATTTTGTCAACACGCTCTTTGACTTCGATGTAACATTTGTCCAAGAGAACATTTCGTATCGTGTGATAAGAGGGAGCTCATAATCCTTGGGCCAAATTCACCGATTTTCTTCCAAGCAGCCTTTCAATGATTGTTGCCTACCATGACAAGAGCACTTCCAGTGAAGAATATTGCTTTGGCGAGTGCACTTTGTGCTTCTTCTAGAGACTGCATCTGAAAGCTTTGATGCAATGATTTTTGATGCATTTGACCACCTTCATTGTGAGGCTTAAAAGGAATACTGCTTGATTTCCTCTCCTTGCGAAGGTTGTTCTCCAAGGTTAGTTGGTGTCACCACAGGATCATAGTTAATATTTGGCTCTGACTGCTCTTGACTTGCATCCATAACAAAGCTATACATATGATGTCTCTTGCCACCTATTTTGGCGAGATCTTCTCTCAATTGTAGGTGCTTGAGGATGTTCACATTTCTTACAACTCTTTTTTATGCTATCCAGAAAATGATCCCTGGTACGAGGTGCACCGCCTGATTTTGTTGTGAGACAAAATTTACATTGCCACTCCATATATCAACTGCATATGTTATGAGCATAATCCCACTCTTTTTACAAGGAGATTTTTTATTCTTTGGCTTCTTCGTACCACTTGTGCCGACATTTTGCTCCATTTCTTCAATTAAAAGTGAAGACAAAAAAACTAGATGTTCAATTTTTAATACAATTTTCTTCTTTTCAATATACATTAAATTTTTCATTCACTAGAAAAGTAATCAAATCTACATGAGATGAGATTTGCAATGCATGCTAGTCAATCCACATATCGATCACTTATGTTGTGAGAAAACGTACACATTGCAATGCACTCTCTACAAGGCATAATAAATACAACAATGCTATGAATTTCTCAATGCAATTATTATTATGATGATTATTTATACGTCCTCTTTGATTTGCAAACAATAAGAAACATCCAATGTCAAATGCTACAAAGAATAATCAACTTCTAAACTGAACGATGTTAGTTGTTTGCAAAACACACACGAAAGCAATAAATTCTATGATTGGTCATGTCATACACTAATAATTTTTCATAATACATAATGCACTCTCTGTATAAACCAATGCATGATATAACATAACGCAAAGAAATATTCAATATAATCACACAATTGAGGACCACTTGTACCCAATCAAGGATTGTAGCCCCCTTATGCAACCAATTCAATATATAAAAGCTATTTTCACCCAATTAAGGATTATAGCTCTTATATTGTGGAGTGACAATGTATATTAACTCAAATCTATAATGGTGAAAAATGCAAGACTTCAAGGATATGTATATGCCCAGTACACTAGTACAGGACATCCAACCCTTGATTATCGCCTCAACATTTGCATATGCTCATCTTCTAAAACCAATTATAACCCTCATTTGGACCAATGGCTTCGTTGCAATGAGCATGTCTTTTCAAATTTTCAATTGTTTTGGTTTCGTACCTTTATGTTTGGTAAAGGAATTAAATATTTTTAGAAGTGGTTATCGAATTAAGAATCATGTTCAGCCCAAAAAAAAGGGACTTGTGACTCTGTAACCTTAGGTCAATTCACAAGGAGATGACAATAACCGGCACTCAGATACACTCCCCAGGGATTTGCCTAGTCAAAGCACAATGATAAGCACAATGTTTACTATATATAATTATGTCCGCTGGTTTTTTTACTTTTCTAGTGGGCCCGCCGAGAAAAAAACCATGGCGAGTTTCGCAAGGAATATTCTTTTACTCGGCGGGCTAACTGGCTCTATGGGTTTTTGCAGGTCATCATCAAAGTCACGTTAACAATTAACGTAATCACATGTTTTTTTGTGTAATTACTAGAGTTATTAATGTAATCACATGATTGTGATCACGTCAATGAAATCCCAGAGAGAGAGAGAGAGAGAGGGAGAGAGGGTGGGAGGGATAGCATGAAAAAGTAGATCTTAATATTAACAAAAAATACAAGAGATCAAAATTTTAAATTTAAATATCTCTCCCTCTCTCTCTCTCTCTAGCGCTCACTGAGAGAGAGAGAGAGAGAGAGAGAGAGAGAGAGAGAGAGAGAGAGGAGAGAAGAGAGAGATAGAAGACTCAACTCAGATAGAGCAATTATTAATTGACCATGCAATAGAAAATACAATGGGATTCTAATATAGTGCTTCTTAAAAAAACAAGTCATATTTTGCTTTTTTTATAGCTTTTAATCATATCAAAATGTCATCCTACTAGAACAATCTACCTCCATCCCACTCTCACTTTCTTTTTTTGAGGCTCTCTCTCTCTCTCTAAGTCTCTCTCTCTTTATAGAGAGAGAGAGAGAGAGCAGTAGAGCTCTGTGTGTGTGTGTGTGGAAAGATAGAGCGTTAGAGAAAAAGAGCATAGAGAGGGAGAAGGGTGGGAAATAGAGCCGTAGAGAGAGAGAGAGAGGGTTTTGCGCTCAACAAAAAACAATATAATAAAACTTTTGTCAATAAGTTTGGTTTCGTAGACTCTTGCTTTAATAATATTATATCTCTCTTCCTCCCACTCTCCCACTCCTTCTCTTTCCCCTTCTCTCCTTCTATCCATAACTCTCCCCTAACCTCTCTCTTCCCTCTTGTGTTTGTAAAGTGGGGGCCCACTTCACAAACACGAGAACGAGAGAGAGAGAGAGAGAGAGAGAGAGAGAGAGAGAGAGAGAGAGAGAGAGAGAGAGTTCTATTATCATCCTCGGAGGTCAAATATGACCTATGGAACCAAATGAACATGTCACGTGGTGTGAGTGGAGGTCATAAGTGACTTTTGATGCTCAAAGTGGCCGAAATGAGCATCCCAATAGAGAGTTCACATCGTGGTTGGGAGAGGAAGGTATGTAGGGAGAGCTCATGACTGAATATATGGAAAAAAGAGGACCTAATGTGGTCAAAAGCTGAGCACTCAAGTAGTATGTGGTACTCACTCTCTCGCACTTGACGAGGGCATAAGGTGCAAAGTCGACGATACTCCTCGCAAGTGCCCCAACGTCCTATCTTGCAGCGTAGAGAATGGGAGCTAAGACAAATGGAAGCAATGGTGCGGATTGCACTCAACGGGATGGGCTCAAGGATGTAGGGATGGGTTCGGTTACCTCGTTTGGAGAAGAAGAGAGATTTGTAGTTTGGGGCAATGTGTGTGGTGTAATGGCTGAAGTGAGAACCTCCGGATTTCTCCAAAGCCGTGATACATTGGCGTTGTAAGAAGGCCTCATTAAGTTAGGAGTCAATCGATACATCCTTGACCAAGTGACATGCATCCCAACTTCCAAACCATTTCTTGATGTCAAGCATTCACCCCGAACTTAGTATTTTGCTCTTGCATGTATTTTTGGACCTTTTGACTTGCTTCATATGCAATTCTAGGAAGTTGATACAAAGGGCTACGTTGTGTCTTAAGCATGTACTCCACAACCCTTTGCATGCCCAAGACCTCAATGCGAAGCAATCTGGACTCAAGAAGTAAAATCATGTAGGGTGTTTGTGTCTTGACTTGGAGAAAGTTGGTAAGAAAACGCTTTTGGACATTCTCAAACTCTTTCCAAGTAGACTTCCCGATGCTACCACCCCACACCTCCACTCCATAAAGAAGCACCGGTGTCACCAATGTGTCAAAGAGGTACTTTTTGAGAGCCCAACACTTGATCTCTCCAGCATTGCACATGTTCTCAAATGCATAATAATCCCTGTTTCCGGCTTCCAAGCGACACATTGAGCAATCCTTCCATTTACGATTGAATGGAACCTGAAGGCCAAGGTACTTGAAGCTATCTACCACTTCAAGTTGCTCATTGTTGTATACAATGCATGGATGTTCTTCATTGAGGGTCTTTACAAGCATAACCTTGGATTTGGAACCATTCACAATCACCCCTCTATGTAGGCAAAAGCGTTCCAAGATACTCGTAAGCTTTTCTGCATCTTCTAAGGTATGTGCCAAGAGCACTACATCATCGGCATAAAGCAAAAGCTTGATCACCGCATTTCCGATCTTAACCTCTTCTATGCCTTGTTGTTGCATAAAATCAAGGACCATGCATTCCAATTCATCAATGAGTAGCCCAAAGAGGGTTGGGGAAAGTGGGCATCCTTGTTTGACACCAATGGTGCTTGCAAAAAATTCTAAAATTCCATCTCCCATACGTAGTCGACATATCACTTTTTGGTAGATGCGAAAGACTGCATGCATGAATTCTCTCAGCACTTGAAGGCTTTGCATATGTATCCAAAGATTTCCTCGCGGTACCATGTCAAAAGCTTTCTTGAAATCCACAAGGCAACAATACAGCTTTTTTCCTTTCAATCGAGACGCTCCATAAGAACTCGAAGAGTGACAAGGTGATCAATAGTGGTATGATGCTTTTGAAAACCTGCTTGGCCAAGCGCACATTTGATGTTCTTTTCAGCCCATTCACTTATCTTCATCTCCATGATACATCCAAATAACTTTGCCATCAAAGAGCCAACCATTATAGTGCGATAGTTGTTCACATTGTTTACATCTCCTCCTTTGTGCAAAGGTTTGATCCAATTTGCACTCCAATCATGAGGCATGCCATGCTAAAGTGCAAGGTTAAACATATTGCGTATCCAATATCGTGTTTTCTTGCTTGTCCATTTAATCATTTTAGCCTTGACACCTTGAAGGTGCCTTGCCTTGCGAGTAGCAAGTTTCTCAAGCGCGTGGCATACATCTTCAATGGTAAAGAAGGCAGGCATAAACAAAAGGGAGCTACAACACTCCATCTTATCAACATTGGGTTGCTCATGTAGGTTCTTGCAATGCGTATATATATCCTCAAGAGTCAAGTCACCAAAGCTCTCAACACGCTTGACTTTTAGATTTTGCCAAAACTTGCCACATGCATGTGCTTTCTCTTGCGCTAAACGAAGTTGTTTTTTGACTTCCCACCTTCTCCTCTTTTTTTGAACAAGTGCTTTGTATGTGTGTGAACGTTCCAAGTAAACTTCCTTGTCTTTGCTTGCATCCAACCTTAGCAAGTTTTTTCGGGCTTTTGGTGCCACCCTTCTTAGACCTTTTGCAAGACATGTGTTTCACCGAAAAGCATTCCTTCGCACAAGAGAAAATTACTTCTTTGAAAACTTTCCACTTGCATTCTAATGTTGGGCTCTCTTGATGCTCTGTCATGCTTGACATTTGGTCTACTATATTAGCATATATAAGTGATCGTTTGAAGTCTAGACGTAGGTACAAATGATTCACATCATGATGGAGGCTACATGCTCGGTTCTTTTACCACACTTGAGTTCAATACATAACATCCTATGATCCGATTTTGGATTCCATTCACCAAGTGTAAAGCTTTGTATGCATTCTACAGTGGCTTTCGAAAACAACATATAGTCAATCATGCTATCACCATTGTGCATTCTACATGTAAAGTCATTAGCGCCTTGCCATAGAGATACACCATTTGCAATGAGAATTATGGTACTATTTCACATATGTAGAAGTGAATTTCCATAGTGATTTAGTTCTTTTGTGTCATTAGAACTTTGATTATATATGTGAGTCATCCATTCTTCTTGAGACATGCGGCATGTCGACTTGTTGTGTGTCGTGTTGTAACATATTTGTGCGAACATTCATGTCTCCAAAGGCAATGACTTCACCATGGTCCTTGTAATGAGCAATGTATTTCTCTAGTTCAACAAAGGGCTGATCTCTATCCATAACCAAGCGAGCATAAAAGTTGGAGTCATAGTGAGGAATGTAGCAACCAGCCACAAACATGACGACCATTTGGTGGGCAGATTTTCAGCCATAAGTAGTGTTTATACTTATCTTATTTGACAATGGAAACATCATTCAAACCCTTTTTGGTCATACATGCTATGACTCCTTGGCCTCTACATTGCTTTGCATTTTTGGCCCACATCAAAGAATGCAAAGCAACGTAGTGGCCAAGGAGCATCATGTTTGTCAAATCCAAGAATTCATTGCGCATCATGCTTCCATGTTTCGATAAGAAGTATCACATCGGAGTCATTGGTAAGCCCATCAATGCCAATTCCCACATTCCATGGATACCCGTTACAATTCCAAAATCTTATTCGCAAGCGTGAGTTGGTCTCATAGATCATGTGTCCCTATATTTTGGGTGGACTTGCATCCTCCTCAAGTGTTTTTTCTTCTTGAGATGACACCTTAACCTTCTTGATTCTTTCCTCATATGCTTTGCGACGTATATTTTGTTGCATAAGAGTGCGATCCTCATATACATTACAACCCGTTCCTTTGAGGTAGATCCAACTATTGTCAAGGATGATCTTTCTCTTTACCTCATCAGCTATGGTACATACAATAGGTCTTTCTCCCAAGCGAGGGACTCCTTGTTTTCCAGCACAATGTGCACCATAAGCCATGATTCCAGACATGCCAAAGTATGTAGCAAAAAACTCTTTTATAGCAACCGCAAGAGATTGGGGTGTTTCCATGCTTTCCTCCTTGATTCCACAAATGACGATGTTCTTTGAGCATTTTTGCCGTTCTTGCAATTCTTGAGTGTCCACATTCTCTACATTCTTTGCTTGGACAACGCTTGCGTGATACGATATGTAGAAACCACATTATCCTTACATATATTAGCCCATGATTTGGATGCATTTCTCATCTCACATACATGATGTCGTATTGTATCTATCATTTCCTCTTTCAATACATGATCACTCTCACTTTTGCTCAAGTGCTCTTTCAATACATTCATGTCCACAAGAGAGGGCTTACATTCTTGAACTTCATTCTCAAGATGCATCAAGCGTGTTGTTTGCATTTCAAGGACCTTCTTGAGGTACTCATTTTCCACAACGAGAACTCTTAAAGTGCCATTCTCCATTACAAGTGTGCGCAGCTCTTTACCTTGCTTGTTGATGGTTTCTTGTAATGAGACCAAGTAAGCCATGATCATTGCTTTCATTGTTGTAGATGATGTGGTTGAATTAGCATCCAAATTCCTTGGAGATTTTGCATCATTCTCCATGGTGAGTGTGGATTTTCCACCCTTGCGAGTTCTGTCCGAGATTGCCTTCAAGTCGACAACAAAATGTAAATTTTTGATAGTTTTTTCAATTTTGAGATGTTGTTACAATAGAGCCTTCCATTGCTCAAAAAAATTATGTCTTTACATCAATGCATAGAGGGCTTCGTGCTCTTCGATTGAGAGAGAGAGAGAGAGAGAGAGAGAGAGAGAGAGAGTATGGGAGTGATGGATAGAGGGAGAGAAGTGGGAAAGAGATGGAGTGGGAGGTAGAGAGCTAGAGAGAGAGAGAGAGAGAGAGAGAGAGAGAGAGAGTATGGGAGAGTGTGGGATGGGTGTCTAACTTCACTCCTATCTTATTGCGGACATAGCGAGAACCACCAATAAATTGTCAATCCATGGGACGAAGCTGACTCGACTAGTGCATAGAGGTTACAAGAGATTGTCAATATCTTGGAAAATAACAAACAACTCGCATCTAACTCAAGCTACACTCAAATGACTGAAATCACCAAAAGCCAAAGCCAATCGCTCATCGACAAACAAATCACATCCGTTATAATATCAAATGACATCCAAACGTAACGAAACTTCTAGGACATGTTTATAAGACCTAAGGACACATGCTTATTGTCTCAAATCTTACTTTAGGTCAAGTGCAAAAATTGTGATTATTAACAGTAGTGGATTTTTGACCTAGTCATTTTTGACCCAGAATGCATCTAAATGCTTAGCAATGATGCCCCAATACCCCACCTATACTTAGTTTTTGATTTAGAAGCTTAAATTCCTACTTATGATGAAATTAGGCCGTGGGTCGGTGATGCCAAAAGCTACAAAATACTGTGAAATGCTTACGTCCATGCATAGAGCTCTTATCTGCGGTTGCAACGCAACAGACGTGACTGCAATGTGACAACCGGGAAGGAAGTAGGAAGCGCGAGAAGGAGAGAAGTGAGCACTATTAGCTCAGGTTGTATTTCATTATCCAAAAACCTGTATAAAACTTACAAAAATTGGCGTTTATACCTTAGCCAAGGTTTTAGGTGGTCAAAACTAATAATCTGGGAGCTCTAACTAATGATAGGTTGATACAATCTGGAAGCTTGTAGCCCCAACTCATCAATTACAAAGTTTATCCAGAAAATAGGAGTTACAATATTCCCGATTCATCAAAATAATAAATGTTTTTACAATGAAAGCTCCAAAAAATTGTATCCGAGTTAGCTTGCTGCTAACATTCCCCCCCTCCTTGCCTGTGTCGTCCCTTGACACAGCTTTATGGGATGAAGTAATATTCGGATTGACGGTTGGCGAGGTGGTCTTTAAGTGCATGTAAAGCTTTCTCATATCTGATCTTTCTTTCTTTGTCTAGAACCTGCAAGAATTGCATGGTGACCCTGTTTTTGAGCTCGATGATTGAGTAGCCAACAAATCTGGAGGTTAGGTTGCTTATCACTGGCCTGAAACTCTTCATTCGCCAAGTGAAGAACCCTGTATAAAATGCTTCCTCAAATGCCAACATATTGCTAGATGGCAAGAACATGCATCGGGCGTAGAAGGCATAAAGGACTTCTTCGGAAGGCTGGCTGCTGAGGTCGTAGCAAAGACCCTTATTGCCCTCGAGGAATGACATTCACGGTGCTGGTGCTTGCTCTGGCTTGTGAAAAGCTTCAATGCATGTGAGAAGCATTCAGAAAATTTTGTAGAGCATAGCACATGAGAGATCAGGGAGACTTTTAAAGAATGTCATGGGGCCCGTTAGGGTTTTCACCATGTATTCCTCTGTCGGTGTTCCCTATTGTGGAGCTGGCAATCTTGGATAATTCAACCATGTAGGCCGCTTCTTTGTCATTGCTTCATGTGCTTGCCATGTCCTTACCCTTGGTACAGGACAAAAGGTCGGGTCTTTCTGAAGTGCTGCAGGTGCTCTTGTGACCAGAATCAAGTATCGTGGATTCTTGTTCAGTCATCTCTTTCTCCACTTGGGGTGGACTTCCTCTGCGCCTTCTGCCTGCATGTATAATCTTTCTTTGACTTGTAAAAGGTCTACCTTGATCAAAGGATATGGCAATGATTGTTGATGCCATTGTGCATTGATTTGTGTGGGAGTGAGTTGACTAACGTTGACTGAATGAAAAACTCTCAACTCCCAATCCATGGTGGCTTTCCATTCTTCATCTGTCTTCTGAGCAACCTGCTCCTTAAGTGCATCTTCTTCAGCTTTAGACAGGTTGACCATTGGCACTTGCTCCGCATCTATTAGTGGTACCTGGAAATCTTCTTCTTGTCCCAGCCCTTCTGACGGCTGTGTTTCCATCTCAGCGAAAGAGACTTAGGGAATTTCAATACTTGGTTGCTCTGAGGTACCAGCTTCTTCTTGTGTCTCGACCTGTCCCTCTCGCAGCATCTGATTAACTCGCTTGAGCTCTGCTATCTCCTTGAACAGTTGTTCTTCTCTTCGTACCCGCATCAATGCAAGGTCTCTTTGTTGTGACCGCTCTAGCTTTAGCTCGAGTTCAAGATATTTATTCTTCTTTTACAATGCTTTATGTACTTCATTGTTACCTTTGATCGAGGCAACTGCGGGAGTTTCCCTTATCTGTCTCAAGAAGGTTGCCTGATCATTGAACCTTTGCTCTGAACATTGCAGAGATGCGTTTGCTATGTTGAGCTGCACTTGGATGTTTTGTACTGACAGAGTTGTATTTAAGAGTTCATTGGTAATCTCTGTCAGTTTTTCGTCTTTGGTCTTGCACGCATCTGATAACTTGGTGATAAGTTCACCCAATTCTTCCATTTCCTTTTGTTGCTTCTCTTTGTCCAATTGGTGTTGTTCAGCTTTAGCTCTCAGCTCTTGGATTTGTCTCTGTAGATCTTTCATGACAGTCATTCTATCTTCTAGCTCTCCTTGGAGAGCGTCTATAACCATCTCCAGCTCTCTAGCCTTAGTACTACGGCTAAGTGCTTCTATTCGCAATTTCTTAGTCATCTCTTGCATCTCCTTGGCATGTTCATCAACTTTCAGGATGACTTCGTCATTTGTCTGCCACTCTTCAAGCTCTGTAGGCTGCCTGGATGTTTCAACAGTCTCTGTGTGTGGCTCCTTGTGAGGGATTGTGGTTGCATGTGGTTGTGGCAGGGGTTCTACCTCTCCTTGAGTCTGTGTGGTTGCCTCGGCTATTTTGTCTTCGTGAGGCTTTGTGGATGCCTCAGCCGATTCTTGTTGGGTGGTTGTAGAAGGAGTGGTTTCAATTTCTGTTGACTTGGGTTGCTCAAACTTTGTTGCCTCCTCTGGGTCAGGTTCAGGCTCCTTTTCTTTGGCTTACTTGCCCTCTGTGGGTTGAACTATCGGTGAAGATGGAGGGCTAGGCATGGGGTGGTTTTCCTGTTCTGTATATGGTGATGATGGTCCGGGAGACATCTCACCCTGTTTGTGATGGGCTTTATTTTGTTGGGCCACTTCAGCTTATCTCTACTGCTCCACCGAAGCTTCCCTTGCTTTCCTTTTTGCTTCATGAGCTTCTTTTTGCTTTAAGGCTTCTACTTCCTCGTACATGTGTTCAAGAGAATCCTTGGGATCTTCTAGTTCTTTCTTGGCAAGATTCTGGGTTTGGGGGCTTTTTATATCTCTTGGAACCTACCATGTCGGGTCCTCACCTGCAGCTTGGCGCCTTCTTTCGTAGGGTTTGTTTTTCCCTTTCAAACCTTGCCTTCTTCTGTTGAGGTTCCTCTTGGTGTGCAGCCACTACTTTTTTCTTCATCTCTTCTCTTCTGACTCTCTTCTCTTCAGTGTCTGAGTTTTTGCTGCTATGTGCTTCATGAGAGCGTTCTGCAAACTCTTCATCAGATTTGTAAACTTTCTTTGACGAGCGGGTGGTTCTTGGAGATGGTTGTGCCAACACAATCCATGTGTTCTGATTTGGGGCAGGCGGCAAATTGTCTGCCATGCCAATAGCATGATATGCTATTCTTTTCAATACCTCAGGTGCACCCAGATACGTGATCTTACCCTCTTTCTTGGTACCTTTCAACGTTGATAGCACATACTATGCGTGATCAATGGGTTGCCTGGTTGTCGACTTCAACACCTGGGTGCATGTAGTCGCAACTGCATGATTTGGTGTTGTGTACCTTGGCGGTCTCTTTGCTAGAAAGTGGAAGTGTTGATGATATAACCGTGCTGGTTCTTCCACTTGCTTCTGGATGAGATCAACAAAGGTTGCCACAACAGTCTCCTTGGTGAAGGTGCCTGCTGTCTTTCTATCTCGAGCCCTCATTGTCATCCCTTCTATTGGCAACTTCAAATCCTCGGTCACAATCTCTTTTATGATGACTACTTCGACTTTCTGCCTTTGCTGGTTAGTAATTTGGGCTGATCCATTTTCCTTAATTGTAGATAAGAGCTCATAGGCTTTTTAGAAGTCTACACCACATGGTTCTTGGTCATAGAATTCTCTGAAGCCGAGCCTTCTGTTGGCCTCCTTTGTGTCAGGATTTGTCGTGACATCATAGATCTGCAGCTTTACTTGATGTCCTTCTTTACTTTTAAACCTGCCTGTGAAAACTCTGGTGTTGTTTTCTTCAAGCTGTTCTCTCTACAGATATGTTGCTTTTGCCGTCTTTACTGACAGTTGGTATGGTGGCAGCTCTTGCAGCTTCTCTTTTTGAGAGACCCTCTTCTTGGCCTTCTCAGCAGCTTACATTGCTCCTGTTAAGTGAATAGAGTGCCAATTAGAAATTTTTAACAATTTCTGCCCTAAAATGTCCTTTAGTCTGAATTGCTGACAAATTGAGTCCAAGTTGCTTCAAATATATTTTTGAACATGCATAGATGCACAAAAACATGTAATGATCAAAATCACAAAGTCCAAGCAAAAAAGCAAAATTGTGCAATAAAAGTAAATAATCGCGATTATTTACAGCTGATGAATTTTTTCAATTTTTTGCGATTTTGGTATCATAGGCTTGAAATATATATCAATTAGATACTCTGAGTGAAATATGGGCTCATTTGAGTGCACAGGGTGAAAACGGTGCCACAGTTAGGCGTTCAGTCTCTGAAACGATAGATATAAAGGAATTTTGAGATTTTGAGCTCCAAATTTGGTCAAACTTGGTTAGTGGACTTAGGACATCATGTGCTTTGGTCCCATGAAGTCAAAGTTGCAATTTCCCCTCATCTTGGTAAAAAAGTAAATAATTGCGATCATTAACTTTTTCATCAAAATGAACATTTTTTTGTGCAACTTGGTTCTAAGCATGATGTAGACTTTGTATGAGATATGAGGTGATTTGGATCAAAAAATGTGACTGATAACTCAGAAATTGGTTTGAAAGGACTTCTTTGCGTTTTTTAATAATTTTTCAAGTTTTCAATGATCATTTTGGCTCATACTTGAAATGTGGCATGTAATAGGTGTGTACAAATGATAGGCAATGTGAAAGTACCATTTTCAAGCCAAAATTTTGCAAAAGTAAATAATCGTGATTATTTACAGCAGTCAATTTTTTTTGCTAAACTTGACAAATTTTGACCTAAACATATTCAAGACACCTAAAACAAGTCCTAAATTGAATTCGGTAAAGTTTTGTATTGTAGGCGTCATTTCATGCTTTGTCGACTCTGAATTGACCGATATTTGTGACTACATGGCCTGTGGAGTTGGTTAGTCACTTTTAAAGCTATGGACTTGTCCGCTACAGAGCCCTGAAGCTACTCATCCAGTTTTGGCCCATTTGGAGTCAGTTTGACTTCATATGTCAAATTTGACGCTTTGTAGCCTTCGAGCTATTTTCTGCTTTTGGAGAGCTTGCCTTGATTGTTTTTATGAAACCAACCATATACATTGTGTATAGACCCAGTCTATAAGCCGTCTGTGAAGTCAGAGAATCCAATTCTGGTATCTGCCAAAAACCTAGCTTTTCTACTTAGGACCCCCTCGACCCCTACCGAATGGTCAGCTGTTGTTATAGAAGTGTTCTATTATGTAGGGGCATGCTACAGTTCAAGTTTTGTCCGATTTGGTTGAGTTGACAGGCCGCTATGGTCAATTTTTGGTCGTAGGACTTCGTGCACTCCTCGGATTCTAGGGTTTTTTCCTGGGGTTTAGACTAGATATCGGCCATACAGAATGGATCATTGATAAGTATAAAATTTACCCCTTGTTGGAATTAGGGTTGCAGAGAAACGCACACACCTTGGAGAAGACAAAGGAAGCTCAAGGCACAAAATAGAGAGTGTATTACTTAGTGTGCAATGGAAAGATAGATAGCCCTAGAGTGATGGGTGTATATACAATGCTCGGGGAAAAAAACCTCCTAAAGAGGGAAAAAATGCCCCGGCGGTCCTAGTGTGTTCACACGCATCACTACCACATGTATATGGTAACAAATCCCCCCTGGAGTGATGCGGTGAACGAGAGGTGGCACATGAGTAAAGGAAAGTGCCATGCACTGAGGACATGATCAGTCCACAAAGGTGAGTAAGCCCAAAGCTTTGCGGAAAGCTTCAAGCTTCTCACGAGACAATGCCTTTGTGAAAAGATCTGCAAGGTTGTCCTGTGTTGGCACATAAGCCAAGCTGATCTCTCCTGCTGAGAGCCTCTCCTTGACATAGTGGTAATGCACCTCAATGTGCTTTAATCGGAAATACCCATGCATTCCTGGAGTAATCATCAATGAAAGTCACGAAGTAAAGGTAATTGCCCAAGGACGGAGTTTGCATGGGCCCACAAACATCACTATGTACAAGCTACAACCTGCATGTGGCCCGAACTGAACCATCCTTTGGAAACTTAGAACGCTGCATCTTACCCAAAATATAGCCTTCACAAACATGTTTGACAGGTGCTTCAAGAGGTGGCAAAGAAGCAACCATATCAGATTTCTGCAAACGCAGCAAACTGGAAAAATTCAGATGACCAAAACGTGCATGCCAAAGTTTTCAATCTAAAATCACCCTTGAATCTGCAACAGCATTTGCAAAATTTTGTCCACACTTGTCATACAAAGTGAGCTTATACATCCCATGGAACAAAAGGCTAGATGTAACAATTTCATCACAAAAACTGAGATCATGAACTCTACATCTGTCATCCACAAATTTGACTACAAGTCCAAGTCTAGCAAGTGCGGATACATACAAGAGATTCTTCTTGATCCCAGGTACATAAAGTGCAGCAACAATTGTGAAGGAACTGCCATTTGCAGCAGTAAGCACAATGTGCATGCCAAAGTTTTCAATCTAAAATCACCCTTGAATCTGCAACAGCATTTGCAAAATTTTGTCCACACTTGTCATACAAAGTGAGCTTATACATCCCATGGAACAAAAGGCTAGATGTAACAATTTCATCACAAAAACTGAGATCATGAACTGTACATCTGTCATCCACAAATTTGACTACAAGTCCAAGTCTAGCAAGTGCGGATACATACAAGAGATTCTTCTTGATCCCAGGTACATAAAGTGCAGCAACAATTGTGAAGGAACTGCCATTTGCAGCAGTAAGCACAATGTTTCCAACTCCCTAAACCAAATAAGAGGCATTGTTGGCACAAGTGACTGAATTCCCATGAGGGACAGACTCGAGAGAGGTAAATAATTCACGATGTGAGGTAATGTGATTTGTAGCACCACTGTCGAAATACCACACATGTGAATCTGCAGCAACTGACAAGCATGCATCATGGACAGCAGGATTGTAAGTGCACTCTGCGCTAAAAGCCCATTCTGCATCAACATCAGCAACACAGTCTCCTTTCACAGAAGACTCAACAATGGCTGCACTTGTAGTGGAACCAGCATTTGCAGTGGAACCACCCTCTTTCTTCTTAGCCTCTTTAGCCTTCAACTTAGGACAAGACTTGATCAAGTGATCATTAGCTTTACAATATTGGCAACGCATCTTCTTTTTGTCCTTTTCCAGACGAATTGTTCCAGCAGAAGCATTAGGAACAGAATTTTTGCAACTCGCAGCAAAACCATAAGAAGTGGCCGCATTGCTGTTACCACCCTTTCTTTGAGAAGCAATAAAAGCCCGTTCAACTGCACGCTGCCTAGTTCCATTTTTTCTAGAAAGTGACTCTTGCAACAGCAATGTGCATAATGCATCAAACTTAACAACTTCAGAATTTCATTGGGTCATCAATCTCCAAGTACTAGCAAAAGTCTGGTAGGAATCTGGTAAGGCATCAAGAACAGTCTGCACAAGGGAACTGTCTGAAATAACTTCACGTGCAGAAATAATTTGCTCATTGATATCCTTGACACCAGCAAGGAAAGTGTCCATATCATCTTCCTCATGCATAATCTTCGACTCCAGCTCTTTACGCAGCAAAGAAATTTTAGCCTCATTACGGCTTGCATAAAGACCTGCTAGAATATCCCAAGCCTATTTTGCAGATTTTGTGTTTGCGGGTCGCCGCGACGGACGTCCATAGCATAGCTCTCAAGCATCAACATAAAATTATCGATACAGGGGAAGCGACTCGGATGAGGCATGGAAACTCACTAGGGTGTCAATCCTAATGAAGTGAACTCGAAGAGATGCAACTATTAACTCTACAAGCAAATCAAACGCACTAAAGCCAAGTAATCTGCCTATGTCCTTCTACACAGCTCTACAGTCATCACGTCCGTTTACCGTGAAAATCATATCGGAATCGCACGAAACTTGAAGGGAAGCTACAGGGGACTATCAGGAACATACCCTATCACTATCACAGCATTCTGGAGAGGTACAACGATCGCGATCGCGATCGTTCGTCCCACAGTATGCAAAAACAGTAAACGGATGATCCTAAAGGGTCATTTTTGGGTCCCTAAAGCCTCTCCTAGGGTCAAAACAACATAAAATACGCATATAAACACTCAAAACATCAATTTAAGGCCTAAACGGATGCGTTGGAAACCTTCACTGAATCTTGAATGCTTACACTTGAATGAAAGAGCAGAGTAAGAGGAACGCAATGCAAGAAACAAAACTGAATTTGGATTACCGTAGCCACAGAAGCGATGATTACAAGTTGGAGCAAAGAGGCAGCTCTCTGTACGTAACGCAGTAGTCCCTTATCTTCAAAAAATAATCTCCCCTTTCCTTTGGCCGGCTGACCCAACGGGCGCCTTGGCTAGGTGGGCACTTGTATGTTGTTATCACCTCCAAACACTCCCCCCTTCCTAGCTCGTGTCGTCCCTTGACACGACCATTTGTAGTCTGGTCTTCTTGTTGATGAGACTCCCCCCTTCCTTGATGGAGTTATGTCTGGCATGTTTTGCTTTTTCAAATGGGGTGCCCATTTGCCTTTGAATGATAAACATGAGCTCTTTGTGATTTGGATGTTGTGGGCGAGGCATTTGTGCATGTTGTTGCACATCCTGCTTTACCTTTCCATTTGTGCAGTTGGTCGATGATATCTGCCTCTTTGGATACTTTGCCTCCTGGGGTAGTTGACTTTTTATTGGAGCTCGTATCTCAAAATGTTTGAGACTTTAACATGTGTGCACTGGCATCTCCAATTTGATTTTCTTTGCCACTTTGTCAATAGAGCTTTGTCGGTATCTTTGAAGATAAGAGCTGCTCTTGTCGAAGCGTAGTTGAGAACAGTGTGGCCCCACTTTATCTCTTTGAAGATCGTGTAACAAATTCTTTATTGGTTTCATTTGATGGAAGGAATATATACAATAGAATGGTGATGGGTGTTTCTAAATTAGGGTCTAGAACCTGAATGACCAAAGGGAAAAACCCAGCATGAGCGACACAACATAAATATGCTCAACTCCTCCACCTTGAGCAGTACCTAGAATAGCTAAGACTCTTAGACCACAGAGAATATTACTTGAATCTTTGAGACTAATACCTTACTCGTTTAGTGGCTCAGCTGCCCAACTCTTGACTTTTATGCGATGTATTTTTAATGGCGACTTGGACTTACCTGTTGATGGCCTGAAATCCAATGCTATAAGTTCTTGAGATTAAGGCCTCTATCATTGCTTTGGTCTTTGGATGCCACCATTTTGTCGAGTAGGTTGGCATACTTTGACTCCTCTAGCTTCTTTTGTTGCATGGGATGTTCTGTAAGGAGGCCGCATTGTTGGACCTTTACTTTTTCTTCTTTGTGAGGAGCCTGAGTTTTCAACAGTGGTTTTGGGACCCACTTTGTTCTTGCTTCATGAGTTGCTCCCTTGACTTGATGGACACTAGGCTTTTGTATCCATACTTGGTTGTTACCATTGTAAAAGCCTTGCTTTGGAGTAGAAGACGAGGGATCCATTTTCAGGTTGTTTCTCCCTTGGTTGTGCTTGATCTCCATTGGCTCTTTGTTGTTGTTGATTGTCTTTGTGTGGGGTCCTTTGCTACTTGGTTGGTCTTAGTGGCTCTAGGTTGAGCAACTACTTTGGGTAACCATATTTGGGTGTTACCTTCATAGAATCCTTGTGCTTCAAGTAGCTTAACTGGAATCATCCGCTGCTGCATCTGTTTGTGTTGGGTAGCTTCGTTGAAGTTTGACTTTGATACCCATAATTGTTGTGTTGCTTTCTTGGAAGGTCTTTTCTTCTGTCCTTTTTTGTTTTTCTTTCTCCTGCTTTAGTATTTTGTATTACGTTGATAGCGCGTCTTGTTCCTTGTAGAACTCTTTGATTGAGGTGAGTACATCCAGGCTGTTACTTTAGGCTTTTTGGCCCAAACATTAATGTTTCCTTCAAAGTAGCCTTGAGCAATGATTGACTCATTTGATGCTACCCATCCTATCACCTTTTGTTGTTGTGGTTGAACCCGTGTTTCATGTATCCAAACTGGGTCTTTGACTTGGATGTGCTCTTTGGATACCAACACTTGGTTGACATTCTTCGGCTTCTTCTGGATGCTTTTTTGTGATGGAAACTTTGGTTGATAGACTTTTTGCTTTGGTTTCCATTGCATTGTTGATGGTGTGGCTCTTGATGTAGAGGCTTCGTGGGAAATTTGATGGAATCTCGTTGAAGGTAAAGTCGTCTAGCGAGGTTGATATACCTCAATGTTTACCTTTTCTTTACCTTTTTCCATGATGGTTGGCGATTTCTTCTTTGCATGGATTTGAGAAGCTTCATGGAGTCTTACCGTTGTTGTTGTTGAAGCTTTTGATTGTTGTCGAAAGAAGATGTTCCTCCAGCTTTCTGTCAGGACCAGACTCTCTTTGATATGATGGGAGTTGATTATGTGGAAAGTATCTTTATACTCCCCGGTACTCAATTTGAGTACAGCTTTTGCCCCTCCAAAGGTAGGAATCGGCATTTTTGAACTTGTGTAAACTGTTTCTTCTAGCTCATTGATTGGTGGCTTTCCCATCATGATCCACGTTCCATAAGTCATTAGATTCTTTGTTGCTTCTGGATCTATTGCGGCCAAACATGTAACCTTGAGCCCTGTTTGTCCGCATAAATTGAATTTGATCATCGTAGGAGATAGTCCATCTTCTTCCTTGTCCCTGTTCTTCTTTTGATCTTGCGTTTGTTGAATATTTTCCGTTGAACTTGGAAGCTTTTCTCCTTCATCTACTTTCATTTGCACTTTTTCTGGAGTCGGCTTCTTTGTTTCTTCAGGCATATCAATAATGACATATTCTTGTGGTTTCTCTGCTTTCTTCGTGTGCACTTTGGCATCATGCTCCATGACATAGCTATCTGTTTCACCTTTTTTTCCTTCACACTCACAAATCTCGTTAGCTTCCTTCAACACCTTTATCGTAAATACGAGAGTTATTTCATACCCTTCCTCATCACAAAATTTAGTCGGAGTCACCTCATTCACACACACATCAAGAGTCATCAGTATTTGATCCCATCCAAAGGGTTCAAATAATTGCTCTGGAAAGGGTTCCGGTATGTAAGCTTCATCATTCTTGATCTTTCTAGGATGCAATCCTCCTTCACTGAGCTTCCACACTTCGAAGCACCACACATCCAAAGTTCTTGTTTGGTTTGTAGCCACATAGGTATCTCTTTCCCATTGGCTATAGTAGAGTCAATCTCTTCTAAAGGAGTTCTATTCACATCTCTATAGTTATGGTCTTTTATGCTTATTTTTGTGGTGATCTTTTTATGTCTCAAGTAGATATAGTCATAGCCCCAATCTTGAACCATCTTAAGTTGACACATGAAAGGTCTTCCTAAAATGATATCAAAATTGTTCCCTTTTCCAAAATCTACTATTGCAAATGTATGTTCATATTCAATTCCACAAGAAGTCACAATAATTTGCTCTAAGATACCCAGAGGTTTTTCCTTGTATCCATCTGCAAGTTGCAGCTTCATTCTAGTTTTCCTAAGTGCTGGTCTACCCCATTTTTCCCAAATGTCTTTTGTGGCTATGGCTACTCCAGCCCCACTATCAAGTATAGCCAATGTTTTAACTCCTTTGTATTCCACAGGTAAGGTGGTGTTTCCTTCTTCTCCTTCGCAATATTCCCCCACCTTGTTTATTGGCACAGGCTTAGCGTTTTCACTTTCTTGTTGAGTTTTGTTTGATTGTTCATTTGAGGGTAGATCTTGAAGAGGTATCTTTAATCCCATCTTCCCCAAATTGTTGCCTACTTCATCCCATACATGTGGTCTATTCTTAAGCAGCTCAGATAGAGTAATGGTGCACTGTATTGGAGCTGACATCAACTCTTGCATACTCTTTGTATCCATCATCTTGGATATGGCTTTTCTCTGAGATGGCACCACTCTAGTCTCTGAGTCTGCCTCATGTTCTCCTATGTATGAGGGTAAGGTCTTCAAGGACTCCGGTTTCCTTTCAATTGAAACTTCCGTCCCTGCATCTCCATTTAGAGATTGAATGTCTCCCTGATAGACTTCTGCCCTATATTGACCTCAGTTATGGGTGCAGATTGGAAAGTTGCACTTCTAATTGCTTCCCACAATTCATTTGGCCATGGCTCATCTATCTCAGGGATAGGTGCCATAAATTGTGATCTTGACCTTGCATCATTAGTGGTGTCGGCCACTACTTGATCATCTAGTTGAATTTCTAGGTTGTTGGTTTCTTGTGTTGCAGTCTTTGCTTGCACATCCTTTTGTGATTCTAGCTCAATGTTTCTTTGAGTTAATGTTTCAACAACCTTTGCCTTAGGCATTTCAAATCCAACACTTTTTGGTTTTGTTTCTGGAGGTGGAATTGGTGCTTCAGGCTCCATCATTGCCTGTGCAGTTTTTACCAATTCCTTACACATTTTCAACCTCTCAGTCTTTACCTCAGCATGAGGATATTTCATCCCTTGTTGCTCTAGGGTTTGGTTGGGTTTCAATCTAGCCTCATATGCTTCTAGTGCAACATCTAATGGCTCTAGGACTTTGTCTACCAACACAGATCCTCCCGAAGACGCCTTCCTTGGCTTCTTATCGCTCATCACGGTTTTGTTTTCCCGTTCTTGTTTTAACTGCTCCTTTGTCTCTTGTAATTCTGTTTGTAGTGCAGTTTGATTTGTAATTGTTTTTGCTTTAATTCTATCTCTTTTGGCTTTCCAAGATTTTCTCCCAGTCCTCACTGACACACTAGTTGTTTCCCCTTGTTTGGGTTGTTGATCTTTCTCCTCATTAGCTTGGTCCTTAGCATTTTCTTTTGCTTGGGCTCTAGTGACCTTCACAAGAATTTTGGGTTTTGCCTCTGATCCACTTGGAGAAGGTAACACTCCCACAACATTCATTGTCGTTTTCCTCTGTTTGTTTGGGTGTTTCAAGGACAATTTGGAAACGTGTGTAATGGCACACTCTAAACAATATCCAATTATCTCAACACGAGAACAATTCTTGGCCCAATGATTACCTCTACACTTGTAGCATGGTCCATCTTGTTGAGTCACTAGTGGCACAATTGATGGTTGTTCTTGCTTAGCCAGAATGGTCTCTGGTCTACGCTCTTGATTGGCTATGAACATCAGAGTGTCCTCATTCAATGAATAGAGTTTTCTCATAGGTTCTTGCCCTAGCCTAGGTTGTGATACCTCAGCTCTTTGTAAAGCCCTTGATACAACCCTATTTTGAAATAATGGATGATTTGGTAATGGCATTTGTTTTTCTATTTGATGTCCAAATAGTATCCCCCTCGTGTAGGTTTGATTATACTAGCACTCACTCATCTCATGATTGGTCCATTTTTTCTCAATGGAACACCATTTTATTTGTTGTGCTACTTGCACTGCTAGCTCATCTAGGTTGGTCATTAATTTAGACATAACCACTTGCCTTGTGTTGGTTTCACTAGATGCTAAAGTAGCATTATCCATAGTGATCTTTGTATCACCAATTTCCTCGCCATAGGCTTTACAATTGTCAACTAGGTATAACGCTTCTCTCGTGACTTGTTCAAAGGAAGTACATCCTTTTAAGTGCAAATCTTTCTTGAGAGTTTCATTTTTCAAATCCTCTATGAAGAGAATTGATAATCTTTCATCCTGTGGTAACTCGCGTTCCGGACACCTCTCTATATATTGTTTGAAGCGTAGCGATGCTTCCTTCACTCTCTCATCTTCTTTCTGCTTGAGTGCATAGATTTGGGACACTGTGTTATGCTTGATTCCCCTTTTAGAGAACTCCACAACAAATTCTTGCAACAGTTGTTCAACATTTGAGAAGGCATTTTTGTCCAACGGTTGGAACCAATTCAATGCTATCCCTTCCAAGGTTAAGCCAAATCCCTCATACTGTGTATGAAAATCAGAAACTTGTTCGGCTCTTAACACTTGTTTGAACAAGGATGCATGTACGTATGGATCCCTTAATCCATCATACTTCTTCTTGACACATTTGGCCAATTGATATGGTCTCATTGGTTCTGGTTCAACCATGTATCTTAGAGTGTTGGGGTCTCTCACAAAGACATCCCTCGTTCCTTCTTCTCGTCTTGGAGCAAATCCTGGTGGAATCCCCTTTGAGACATGTTTTGGAAATGTTGATGGATTTGTAAGTCTAATTGGTGGTCTCTTGGTTCCACTCAATGAGGTAGGAACTACACTCCCGTGAATAGCTTTTTTGGATGTTTGAGGTCCATTTGATCCCATAGTTTCAATGTTAGCTTCTTGCAAATCAGTCTCAAAAAACCCCGGTACACTTACACTCGGTTGAAAGTAGTAAGCAGAGATTGGAGTACCCATGTATGTATATCTTTTTAGCTCAATTGGGCTGATAAGTTTGTACTCTCGTCCATACTTATCTACCATTAGAACTTGCACTCCCTGGTCATCTGTGTATGTGAAGGCATAGAGGTTCTCGTAGTCTGTCAACTCTTCAATGATGGAAGTTAAACATCTATAGAAGTTGTTTTGATCCCCAATAGGTAACCTATAAAGGCCATCATAAGTGTAATCCGTTAGAACTCTCGTGGCTTCATTGGTTTTGATGAACCTCACGTTGGGTTTGTTGATTAGAGAATGCTTCTCCTCTAAGTCTCCAGAAATTTCCACTTTTTCCCTTTCAAACTCCCGCATTTTAGTTGATTGGTTTGGCTTCCAGTGAGCTACATGATCACTTGACAAATATCCATGAGCCATGCCTTGGGGTTTGGCTTGATATGATTGATAAGCCTCATGGTCTTGTCTCAACCCTCTTGTTCTAGGTGTTGCAGTATTTCTGGCTGTTTGTGTAGGTGGCATAGCTCTAATTTGAGTGGGAAACCCTAATGATGGATGAGTTGTCATGTTTAAGCCTCACTCGATACTCTCAAGATGGTCCTTGATAAGAACACCTTGGCTTAGTGCACACAATCCCTTTTTGCCCTGGTCAAGTCTCTAAAAAGTCAGGAATTTGTGACTTTTTTGGTCTCTGAAAACTGGTCTTGGGTACCCTAAAAGTTTGGATTTAGGAAACCTAGAAAAATTCAGCTCTAAAAGTCTAGGTGTGTGCTATTGCCCGCAAGCTTTCTTCCTAGCTATACCTAACTCAATTTGGAGTTGTCTATCAAAAGTTAGAGCACTTTTGGTGAACTGCACTTGAAACAACACTCAAAACAATCTCAGGACCAGAACACAGGAACTTTGGCTTGTATCTTGGCTTCCAGAGGGTATTTTTCACTCAAACTTGAGATTTGGGATGTACTCAAGTAGATCTACAAACTTATGAAGTCAGATACCCCCACTATGTAGAGGTACACCGATCGCGATCGTTGACCCCCTGTCACAGATTTGGAAGATTTTTGCACAGTAGCTAGCCCTTGATGTCTTGATACCAAGTGTCTTTGTATTTTTGAATTTGGAGATGTTTTGACTAATGAAAACCCAAATCCCAGGTGGTTCTGCGGTTATTGGCCTGATTGTGTAACTGGGACTTTTGACCACTTTCTTTTGCTTTTTTGACCTTGCTCCTTTTGGAAAATATGTTGCACTAGATGTCAGCTACCTACTCAAAAAATTCAATCCAAAATGTCACTGGGATACACCGATCACGATCGTAGTTCCAGCTCCTTTTTGCATGAAATTTTAGGAGTTGATAGACATGGGTATGTTTAGTCTATTCCCAAACCCACTTTGCATTTGGATCACAAAAACTTGAATTTTCTCAAAATTTTGGTATGAAGGATCAGTGATCAGTGTTTGTCCTATTTGACGACTGTCTTTTGGTTTTTTGACCCTGGTTCTTTTGAGAAAGTTATTTGTCTAGTCATCAGCTACCTACTCACCAAGTCTCAACTCAAAATGTCAGTATGGTACACCGATCGCGATCGTACTTTTGAGCCCAAATTGGATGAAACTTATAGATATGGTAGACAATGATGTTTACATTCTACTCCCAAAATCCTTTTGAATTTGGACAAGAAAAAGTCATGTTTTCATCAGATCTTGGTCTGCTGCAGTGGTTTCCCGACTGTCTGCTGTTTTTGGCTATTTTGGTGATTTTTTTTGAATTTTGAAAACTCCTGGTATCTTATATAACCTAGGTGTATGTGTGGGTAAAGTCTGGTCAAAATCTGGCACTGAGGTACACCGATCGCGATCGTAGTTTGGAGCCCAAATTGGATGAAACTTCACCAGCTTGTTCACTAGGCTATTATAAGACTACCTGCCATACACTTTTGTATTTGGACTCAAAAAAGTCAAGAATTTGCAGTTTCTTGGTCTGAAGTGCCTGATTTTCCTGCATCTGTCAATTTGACTTGATTTTGGTATTTGTTTTGGGATTTGAAAGCTATCTGGGGTTGTCCTGTGTACAGGCTATCCCTGTGTATGCTTTCTTCTCAGTTTTGATGTGTTTTGGTCTACTGAAAGTCAATTTCTATGCCAGTTTAGCAGTTTTTGACTTGGATCTGTATTCAGTGGTTTTTGACCTTAGGTCCTTTAGACTTTTATGTTTGTATACACCTGAGGATCCCACATATGAAATATGGTCAAAATCTGGCACTTAGGTACACCGATCGCGATCGTAGTTCTGAGCCCAAATTAGACCAAATTTGGCATGCTTGTAGACACTGATGTTTTAAGGCGATCTCCCAAGTCTTTTTGCATTTGGATCACCAAAAGTCAAGATTTTGCACTTTCTGGGTTTGTCAAGCTAGTTTTACCCAAGTGGCCTGATTTCCTTGATTTTTGATGTTTTTGGGTGTGGTTGCTTTAGACAAACTTGTTTAGAATCTTATCAGGAAGGCACATGTCAAATCTTGTATAATTCTGACACTGAGGTACACCGATCGCGATCGTAGTACCTGGGCCAAATCTGATGAAATTTTGTCTGCTCCCTCTGACAAGAGTTTCCCAGTGTTTGGTGCTACCACTTTGTGATTTGAATCAATTTCAGCTCTGTTTGGTCAGATTTTCAAAATTTCAGAGTCTTATGGCCTTTTTGCCAAAGTTATGATTTTCTGGTTTCTCGACTCTAACTTTTACCCCAAATCTGACTGGAATGTGATTTACTTATCCTACTCCTAAGTACAGAAATGAAAGAACATAAGAAAATGAATCAAACAAAACAAACAGGATAAAAAACGGATGATGGATCAGTACTCTATCAATACAAAGAAATTTGAAGAGAAAAATGCTTAAAGCAACCTCACTCACAACTCCCTATATCTCTCAAGAGTAGATCTAGCCAGTCCACCGACCCTAGACTCCACTAAGCACTAAACCCCTGTCTAAATGCTTCACTGAAATGTAAATGGAATGGAAATTATCTTTTGGAACAATAAGAAAACTCTGAATACGCACTCGGTCACTCATCACCTAAGATTCATTCCCCGACAACGGCGCCAATGTTTGCGGGTCGCCGCGACGGACGTCCATAGCATAGCTCTCAAGCATCAACATAAAATTATCGATACAGTGGAAGCGACTCGGATGAGGCATGGAAACTCACTAGGGTGTCAATCCTAATGAAGTGAACTCGAAGAGATGCAACTACTAACTCTACAAGCAAATCAAACGCACTAAAGCCAAGTAATCTGCCTATGTCCTTCTACACAGCTCTACAGTCATCACGTCCGTTTACCGTGCAAATCATATCGGAATCGCACGAAACTTGAAGGGAAGCTACAGGGGACTATCAGGAACATACCCTATCACTATCACAGCATTCTGGAGAGGTACAACGATCGCGATCGCGATCTTTCGTCCCACAGTACGCAAAAACAGTAAACGGATGATCCTAAAGGGTCGTTTTTGGGTCCCTAAAGCCTCTCCTAGGGTCAAAACAACATAAAATACGCATATAAACACTCAAAACATCAATTTAAGGCCTAAACGGATGCATTGGAAACCTTCACTGAATCTTGAATGCTTACACTTGAATGAAAGAGCAGAGTAAGAGGAACGCAATGCAAGAAACAAAACTGAATTTAGATTACCGTAGCCACAGAAGCGATGATTACAAGTTGGAGCAAAGAGGCAGCTCTCTTTACGTAACGCAGTAGTCCCTTATCTTCAAAAAATAATCTCCCCTTTCCCACTAACCTTAGTGTATTATATACCTAGGGCTTTCTAAAGTGGCTGGTGGCCAACTTCTCATGGACCTTTACATACATCACTGGAAAAATTACATCTTTCACTCAGACTTGACATAGACGATTGACATTAGGCTTTTATAGGGTTTGATGTATTAAACATCGGAAAAATAATGTGACCACATCAAAACTTTGGTCGGCTGACCCAACGGGCGCCTTGGCTAGGTGGGCACTTGTATGTTGTTATCACCTCCAAACATTTTGCTGAACGAATGTGAGGAACAATGGCGCGCTTCACAGACAATGCAATCAATGCATGAGCCTGTGCATCCTTTACATCCCAACGAGCTTGTTCTGCCCCATAGGCAAAACAACTCTAATAGCAGCAATCCTTGCAGCAAGACCTGCAACATCCTCAGCATCGCCTACATCCTCAGAACCAGGACGTACATCAATGCCCTGCACAATATTCCATACGCCCTTTGACACAAGAACGTGTTGCATCGTATAAGCCCACATAGGGTAATTATCCCCATCCAACCTGTCCTCAACAGCAAACATCTTGAACACATCTGTGTTGTTGTCAGCCATGGTAAATGTTGCACCTGATGTGGAAACTACCCGAAAATAGGAGAAACGGAGCAGGAACAACACGTGCTATACAGCATAAACCGTAGATGACTATAAGGCACCTGTTATGCAAAAAACGACACTGACAGAATTTCTGCACAAAATGACAAAATTACTTGTGCAGACCTGCCTGTAGTGGAAACGAAGGCCGAAATGAGCCCGAATCAAAAATCTGAGCAGACTGAGCTCTACGAGTATAGCCAAAATATTTGTCGACCTGCGAACGCTCGCCAAAGCTCACTGAAATCGGAGAAAGTGAGCAAGCGTGTATTGGAGCTGCTGACAACTGAGTTCGGGAGGACGCAACCTGCTCTGATACCAATTGTTGGAATTAGGATTGTAGAGAAACGCACACAGCTTGGAGAAGACGAAGGAAGCTCAAGGCACATAATAGAGAGTGTATTACTTAGTGTGCAATGGAAAGATAGATAGCCCTAGAGTGATGGGCGTACATACAATGCTCGGGGGAAAAAACCTCCTAAAGAGGGAAAAAATGCCCCGGCGGTCCTAGTGTGTTCACACACATCACTACCACATGTATATGGTAACACCCCTCATGTCTCGTGTGAGACGGCACTGTAAACGGGTGACTGTGGACTCCGAAAATCTCGCAAAGAAGGTCAAAAGCTCTCTCTCCAAGGGTGACAAGTGCAAATGAGGTGATTTTAGACTACCTTAGATATCTATACTCGAACTATTTTTCCCCAAATTCCCCTGTTAGTCCTACTAGACCGTGAAATCTATGTTAAACTCAAAAATTTCCCCAATCGGATTCCTGTAGCTCATTCTGCAAAAATTTTGCAAAAGTAGGCCTTGGCCGCCTAATTTAGGCTTCCCGCTTCCATCTGCCGATTTGATTGAAATTTTTTATGCTTGTCCACCTTGTCCTTTTGATTATCAACGTATCTTTAGTTTTTCCATCTGAGCTCATTTGCTATTTATTATTAATTTTTGACATGTTTATTAAAAGAATCAAAGAAAATAACAAAATACGCTAAAAAAGCAAAGTAAAAATCCAATAATTAATAAAATCCATTGAAAAACACAGCTTTTGTTGTTTTTTGTTGGATTTCTCCATTTTTAAGTCCCAATATCAAGAAAAATGATGAAAAATAACCAAAAAAGACTATTTTTTGATGATTTTCTCATAGTATATACACTATTTACACTCATTGGGGAGATGTTATCAGTGAAATTTCCCTTGTTGATGACTTGTAAGGGCATTATTAGGTAATTTTGTAAAAATTCACACGTTAACATCAAACTTTTTCCTCCCACTTCAAACATTTCCCTTAATTACTTAGTTCCCTTCCACCCCTCCTAGATGGCGTACTCCGAGACGACTGTGTGCATGGGTTGAACAATCGTGTCTATGCATAGCCTTGATTTTCTCTACCATGCTTTGAAGATCAATGCAGTTCAAACAATTATATTGTGCAAGAGTTGGGTCTTCAGTAATTAAATCAAGGGTTTCTGATGTCGAGGTTTTCTTTTGTTGTCTTCCAAAGAGCAAATCTTGTAGCTTGTTTTCTTTCTTTTGTTGTCTTCCAAAGAGCAAATCTTGTATCTTGTGTTCTCTTTGTTTTATTGTACCGTCAGGATGCTTTGGTATACTGGTTTCCTGAGCTATCAATATCAATATTGATTGTTGCTAAGTTTTAACTCACCATTGGTATCTTGGTTTGCTTGGGTCGGAATGATGTGGTTGAGTCTTCTGAGACTTAACTCTCCATTGCTTGAGTGGTTTTACAGTTTGCGGAGAAGATAAGTTTTTCTTTTTCTTCCAAATCTATTTTGTGTTAGGTTCCGTGCTCGGAAATGCTCTTCTTTGTGTTTTGAACCTTGGAACTGTCTTCAGTATTGTAGACGTTGTTTTGGGCACTCAGATTTGAATCGGCTTGTCCTTAAGCTGTGCTTTTGGTACCCAAATTTGCATGACTCCTTGCAAGCTACTTGTAGCATTTGCTTGTCGATAGGATGGAGAAGATTGATTGTGGTTTGCTCTGCCGGTAACCTGCTTTCCATTCCTCCTCGCTTTGTGAAATTGGAACAATGAGTTGTCCCCCTTTAGGTGATAGCTTGAGCTGATTGGTATCCCAATCTGGTACTGCCTTGTACGTCCGCATCCATGAGATTCCAAGAATCGTTGTTTCATTCATGTGTTCATTTGGTAAGCATACAAACTGATGAGGGCATGAACCTCCATGTACTATCACATTTAAGTTGACTACTCCCAATGTTGGTGTTGGGTTCTTGTTGCATCCTTTAATAGTTGCTATTCCGGCTGTCAAATACTAACTTGTTTCTTTCTTGTACGTGGAATAACTGACTGCATTTACTCGAGCTCCTGTGTCGACCAATGCATTTGTGCTATGATTGTTCAGTTGTACGTTGATGCGAAGGTCCATTCCATCTAACCATTCATCATCTGTTGACACTGCATCTTTCTGTAATTCCCATTGTCGGTCATCTAGTTCCAGAGTGTTGATGGGAATAGATATTTGTTGATGTTTAAGAGCAGCTTTTTATTTGAGTACTCGAAGCCGAGCTTCTTCTTGGGCTTCCTCAATAACCTACTATCGTTTTATCTTTTTTTGCTTTGCTGCATGCATCCTTTCTAGAAATTCATTGGTTAGTGGCAAATTGTACTTCTTTAAACGACATTCACTAATCCAATTAGCCATTGGTTCACCATCTAGGGTGGATAACTTAACTACTCCACTTGGAGATATATCTTTAATGATAAACGGTCCGTTTTCCTTTTTCTTGAACTTACGAATGTGCTGCTTAAGGGAATAAACTAAAACTAAGTCCCCTTTTTTGAAAATTTTTGTAATTAGATGGGAATCAAAAAATTGTTTTTGTTTTCGCTTTTGTGTATAGATGTAAGCTACAGCAGTTAGCCTTTGCTCATCAAGATTTTCTAAATCTTCAAGTCTCTATGACAATTCATGTCCAGTCCACTCAAGATCCTTAGCTACCCTTAGTGTCGACAATAGGAATTCTATCAGTAGTATGGCATCAAGACCATAAACAAGGTTAAAGGGTGTAGTATTTAAAGCTGTTTTGAATGAAACTCTATAAGCCCATAGAGCTGCATGGAGATTCATTTCCCAATCTGTCCGTTCTGAACTAAGCACTTTAGTCAATACCGAGCAAAGAATTTTATTTGTATGCTCAGCTTGTCCATTTGCTTATGGGTAATAGGGAGCCGATTTGTTATGGATGACCATAAACTCATTAAGCAGATACTCAATTACCTCATTGAGAAAATGAGTTCCCCTATCACTGATAATTTCTATTCGCAGTCCATATCTTGTGAGCACGTACTCGTATAAGAATGTGGTAGTGGTTATAGCATCATTTTTTTGGGTTGCTTTAGCCTCAATCCACTTGGTCAAATAGTCCGTAGCTACAATGATATATTGAGCTTGGATTCTATAAGTAGGTGGTTGTATTGGCCCAACAAAATCTATACCCCATTTTGAAAAAGCTCTTGCCCCCATCATTGGTCTTAAGGGCATGCTATCTACACGGGTTGGCATTTTTGCTCGTTGACATGCATCACACCTTCGAACATATTCCTTGGCATCCGCAAAAAGTGTTGGCCACCATATGCCTGCCATTAAGATTGCTCTTGTGGTGGTCTCACTAGAAAAGTGACCTCCAACTAATCTAGCATGTGCTTGTTCTATAATAAGAATGTATCGATTTCATTTGCACAAAGACGCAAGTGTTGATCCTTACCTCTCCGATACAATTGCTTTCTAATAAGAGCATAGTCTCTTGCTTCCGTTTCAATTACTCTTTGACGGCATTTACTCATATCCTCACGAAATGTTCGGCTTGATAAGTAAGTAACTAGATAGTTACTCCACTTAGGCACAAGTGATATTTGGAACAATGTGACATGAGGTATGGGTGCTTGTTTTTGACATTGAGGACAATTTTTCACAAAAGAATGAACATCACGCCTCATAGGTGGCCAAAATACTCCAAGTCTCAAGATCCGTCGCATAGTTTGGTCTTCCGCAAAGTGAAGTCCTACTATGGTAATATGTGTTTGACTTAGGTATTGGTTTTTTCTCCTCGGGATTAATGCATAAAAGAAATATTCCATCTCGATTTATTTTGTATAGCATGCCAGCTAGTAATTGATACATAGCCGATTGCTCAATTAATCCGATTGTAATGGAAAGTGGTATTTGCAAATCCACTTGAGCTATGGTCATCAAGGATACCATGTTTACCGACCATCGAGGTATCATTTCCACGGAGAACAGATATGCATCTGATAGATCATCATCTACTCCTTTAGGTGGTTCTCCTGAAATAATCCTTGACAAATGATCTGCCCTTTGATGAGTGGTGCCCTTTTTCACGACTATAGTGAAATCAAATTCCAGAAGAATGATGAACCATCTCACTATTCTTCCTGTGTTGCATGGCTTGTTGACCAAGTACAATAATGCTTGGTGGTCCACGAAGAACACAAATTTGTTTGCTAATAGGTAATGTCTATACTTTTTTACGGCATAGATCATTCCTAGTCCTTCCCTCTCCGTGATTGTATAGTTTTTCTCTGCCATATTCAACTGTCGGCTAGCATAAGAAATAGGAAAATCAATTTTCCCGTCTCCTGGTTGAGCTAGTATACACCCAATGGCAAAATTGGAAGCACCTACATGTATGTGGATTATCTTATCCCAATCTGGTGCTTTCAATATTGGAGCTGAAGTGAGAGCTTGCTTAAGCTTCATGAAGGATTCTTCACACTCATCAGTTCGTTCAAAGTGTGTAATCAAACTATACATGGGTTTTGTAATTATAGCGTACATGTAAATGAATCGTCTATAATATCCACAATGTCCCATGAAGGCTTGAACCCCCTTGACTGTTGTCGGTCTAGGCAAATCAGCAATAACATGAATTTATCCATATCAGTAGCTATGCCATTTTTAGATACTATATGTCCAAGAATTTTTCCTTGTCTCCCCATAAATGTGCACTTTTCAGGATTTAAGCAAATCTTATAAAGTCTATATTTTTTTAATACCTTTTTGAGCTGTTCAAAATAATCAGCCCGGATTGATGAATGTACACATAGATCATCCATATATACTTCCAAGAAATTTCAAAGATATTATTTAAAAGCATGGCTCATCAATCTTTGAAAGGTGGCACGAGCATTAGTTAACCCAAAAGGCATAACCCGATAGGCAAAAATATCCCATTCAGTTGCAAACGCAATTTTATGTTCGTCTTTGGGGTCAACCAAAAGTTGATTGTATCCCGAAAATCCATCTAAAATATTTGTTGACCGCTGGGTCAACAACACAACATAACTCAAGTTTCGTACCAAAGTCTTATCTTTTGCGAGTTATGAAATGCTGCGGATTATGGATATAAACGTCATTTGTAATGAGTAGTTATTCTAGTTTCAGAAGCCGGGGTGCAATGGCACTTCCAGATTGTAAATACAAAGCCATTTGACCCTTTCAACCCCATTTTTGGTTAAACCTAAGGTAGCCTTAGTATATAAGGTACCTAGGTCATTTTGTAAAGAAGACTTTTATCATAATCAAGTTTTAGCGCTGCCGTCTACTGTGTGTGAGAGAGAAAGAGAGTGAGCGTGAGCTTCATCCTCTCGCTACGCCCGGCTCGCTCAACACATTGGAGATCCGACTGCACCATTGCGGTAGGCTCGAGGAGAGCTACGCGACAACCCTAAGCATTCCCCGCGAGACGAAGCGCACACGCCGACGCATCTACGAGCTAATTGTGGTCATAAGTGTATCAAACGATGTCTGTTTTCTGCGTGCTAGTAGTCTATAGAATCGTGGCGACATAAGCTACGCATAGGTACTCATAAATTTCAGTTTCGGGCACTTTCAAAATTTGGCTCTGTCATCCTACGCGTTTTCCGCAGATGGGTTGTGAGTGAGGGTTTTGAGTGTAGAAGCTTAGGGACAGGTGTATCCTAGTGAGGGGATGGTGTTCCTTAAGTTTCGTACGAATCTGGCATGATTAGGTGAGTTACCTTCCGCATGTGTGTATGTGGCTAGGTGGTGTAGTTGAGAGCAATGAGGTTCTTGATTGTGGTTTAGTTGGCCTTCTTGAGTGTTGTATGTGTAGGATGGTCTCAGCCTGACAAGCTTAAGAGATTTCCTCCGTGTGCCTATCGTGTCATCCGTGTCCTCGATTGACATTATGTTGATCTAGGTAGTGTTTGCATGCACTTCATGGGTGTGTGAGTCGCTTCCCGTCCAACATTGGCGCCGCTGCCGGGGACACAAGGACCTAAGTAGGTTTCCTACTAACACTCGTGTGATGGTTGCTTGATTTAGTTTCAGCTAAAGAAAGCGTTTTTCTTAAGTGGATCCGGAAGAGGATATTCCGTGATCAAGTGGATAGCCAGGAAGCGTGTGTCTTACCGAGGGTCTACGACAGATAGGTTTAGTTAGGATATGTGGATTAGAGTAGTTGTTGGTGGTCGAGTGATTTGTGAGGTGATAAAAGCGTTTACTAGTCCGTGTGTGACAATGAAGCGTTTTTCTACTCATAGATGCAAAACCCCATATGATTTGTAGGAGTAGCTTTAGGTAAGTGATCCGATTCTGATCTAGAGCTATTCATCACTGAATTATTTGCTAAAGTACTTGATTGCATTTGAAATCACGGAAAAGTGTGCTTTTGAGGGTAAAAATGCAATAAACAAGCTTTTGTGGATATTTTTGTATGACTCACTGATGCTGTGCATATAAAAGGGCATTTGCAAGGGTTCTCTGAAGAAAACCTACAATTCTGTAAACATAGACATCCTACGTGTAGGATGTCTCAAGAGGGTTCTGGAGACCAAATTTTGAAATTCTGAGTTGACCAGTGGATTCAGAGGGTAGATTTTACCCTATTTTCACCTGGAAAGTGGAAATTTGACCAAATTTTGACAGATCAAAGCCAAAAGACGAGAATTGCCAGACATCCTACCCAAATTGTGTCCAAGGCCTAATTTTGAGACCAAACCATAGGATGACTCCATAGGCATGTTCTAAATGTTTTATTGAGTGACTGAAAGGGGTTTCACCTCATTTGGGTGATAAAATTGGGTTCAAAGCGGACTTTAACACTTTTGACTGAAAAAGGCAAGAACAGCTAAAATTTGGGTCTTTTGAGATCCAAACTCAAATCTAAGCATACCACTGGGTTACTGACATCAAGGGGAAGCTGTGGGACAAGTCTGGGGTCAAACAGGCCAAAGAGACATCCTACGTGTAGGATGTCATATGTGTGATTTTGCACTCCAAACTTAATTTTGAGCATACCACTGTGATCAGCACCATAAGGAGAGTCTGTGGTTCAAATTTGGGGCAATTATGAGGAGTTAGACATCCTACGCGTAGTATGTCTAAGGCATAATTCTGAAACCAAAGTTCTACTGTGACCATAGCAGGGTGTTGTATAGCCTTAGGCAAGTCTCCTAGTCAAATTTGGTCCAATTTGGAGTTGATTTGACTTAGGAATTCATCAGAACAGACATCAGGCTTTTGGAACAGATTCTTGATCATTTGACCAACCTATAGGTGTCAGAATCAAAAAGTAAAAATAGCTGTGAGTTTAGCACATCAAGGGAAAGCTACAGTGCAAGTTTGAGCTGAAACAGAGCAAAAAGACATCCTACGCGTAGGATGTCTCTAGCTTGATTTATGACTCCAAACCAACTTATGAGCACACCACTGTGATCAGCACACCAAGGAGAAGCTGGAGTGAAAATTTCAAGTCATTCTGAGCAAAAAGACATCCTACGCATAGGATGTCTCAAGGCCATTTTTATGTCCAAATGAAATTCTGAGCATACCATTGTGTTGCTGGACTTAAGGGGAGTCTCTGGACCAAATTTAGTTAAATTCTGAGCATATAGACATACTACGCGTAGGATGTCTGTAGACCAGTTTTAGGGTCCAACTGTACTTTTGACCATGCAGAAGTGTTCACAGTGTCACAGAGATCCCAAATATTTTTTCAAAATTGAATTTGGACTCATTTTGACCAGTCCAAACTGCATTTCACTGTTTTGGCCATAACTTTCACAAACGGTATCGGATCGGAAAAGTTTTTATATCAAAACGTAGCCTGAGAGCGGCCCTACAGATCTTAGAACAAAACTTGAACTAAATGTATGCCGACGGCAACCATTTAGTTCAACTTTGAAAAAAAACATCGTTTGAGGCCTCAAAATTTTCGTAGTTTCCTGCGAGGTTGTCCGACTATGATTTTTTGGTCTTGAAGAGTATATTTCTAGTAATGGTATGGAACACTCATTATATCTTTACCATCCTCCTCAGTGGTTTTCCATTTCCGTTGTATATATCTCCTTTAGAGCTTTTTTCAACTCTTGATATTTCTTTTTTCATTCAACTCGTATCATGGTTGAACCCTTGTCCTGGTTTTTAGGTTTTGCTTGATTTTTTTGGTCATTTTTCTCGATGTTTTTGATATTTCCTGTTTTTAATTTGAAGGATATCTACCAGTAATTTTATCCTTGACACAATCTATCTGTATTAGGAACTGTATTCTGCTGGAGACTCATGGCATAGGTATAGTTTTCAAGTTTGTGGTGTCTCTTTTTCTTCTATACCATTTCTGTCTTCTCGGTCTCTGGTTTGGAAAGTCAAAAAAAATTTCCTCCCCTCCTTTCATGAGTAGCTTAGCTCTCACATGTTCTTTTTCTGACCCTGAATCATCTGAGGTAGCAGAATGTTCTTCTAACTCATCTGTTGCATCATAGTAGAGGTTTGAAAAGACTTGTTGAGCTTTCATCAACTCCTTGGATTCTTGAATTTCTTCTTCGATGTGAAGGGTTGAGATCATGTGTATGGGAATTATGTCATAGCCATCCTCATTGCAAAATTGAGTAGGCATAGACGTATTTACACATACATCCATTGTTGCTAAAATTTGAGTCCACTCAAATAGCTCAAACAAATGCTTTGGAAAGGATTCAGGTACATAGGCTTCGTCTGTGCAATTCCTTTTTAAAATACATTCTTCTCATTTTAAGCTCGCCTTTTTTGAGGCTCCGCACATCCAAAGAGGTGTTTCCTTGTTCAACCAAGATGGAAGCTTAGTTTCAACCGAAGAGACTAAATCAAATTCGTGTATGGGTGTTTTCATGACATCTCTATAAGTGTGATCTTTTAGATTGACCCTTGTTATTGATCCCACTTGTTGCATGAAGGGTCTTCCCAAGATGATTTTGTAATTTAGTTTCTTTCCAAAGTCTACTATGGCAAAAGTGTGTTGATATTCAATCCCACAGGAATTAACTATCACTTTTTCAAGCAGTCCTAAGGGTCTTTTGATGTGTCCATCAGCCAATTGCAATTTCATTCGAGTTTTTCTAATGGCAGGTTGTCCCTAGGATTCCCATGTTGCTTTTGTGGCTATGCTATGCCTGCTCCACTATCCAGTATTGCCATGGTTTCTATGTCATTATATTTCACTGGAAGGGTTGTGTTTCCTTCTTCCCCTTCGTAGTATTCTCTGACTTTGTTCATTGGGACAAATCGAATCTCTCTGTTATCCAATTCGTGTTTCAATTTTCCTTATTTTTTTGCGAGTAGCCCTATTATCCCCACCTTCTCCAGAGTTTTCTATAGATCATTCCATAAATATGGTTTGATTTTTAACAGTTCTCCTAAAGTAAGAGTGCATTGGGTGGGTGTACACATGATTGAATGGATGTTGTCTACCTCTAGGGTTTGTTCCACTCTCTTTACCTGAGTGGTTTTACACACTATGGATTCATCTTCGTTATCTCCCAAGTAAGAGGGTAATGTTTTCAAAGTCAATGGTTTAGACACTCCTAAAGCTTCAGATCTGCAATCCTCATACAAGGATTGTACATCCATGTTCATATCAGGAGGCAGATTGTCTAACCAAACTTCCTCTATAGGAGCTGACTTCAGAGTTAGGCTCCCATCGTTAATCTCTCTAACTTTTTTTCATAAGTGTCATGGCCAGTCTTTCTCTACGAATGGAATTCCGTCTACGGCATCTTCACTGTCCGGCACTATAAGTTCTGGCTCTTTTGTTTCACAGTGGGGTTCTACCACCACTTCGGATTTTTCTTTACTGGTTCCTACCACAAGCTCCTCTAGTTTTGCCATACTCTCAAGATTGGGTTTTTGTTTTTCCAGCATCTCCTGCGTGATTCTTACCAAATTTTGATAAGCTTCAAGCTTAGCTGCTTCCATGTCTAGAGAAGCATAGTTTTTCCATTTGTTTTTCATGTTTTGGCCTGCTTTAAGTCTCGCTTGGTACGCTTCCAAAGCTGCATTAATAGGCTCAAAAATTTTGTCTACCAAAATTGATCCTCCAGATTTCATGGTGGTTTTCTTGATTTTCCTTCCAGTTTCTTTCACCTTTTCTTGGAATAGTTTCTTTGCTTTTTCTTTGATTTCAGCCCTTTGTTTCTATTTTCTCATCTCATACATTTTGATTCTGCTTCTTTTGGTTTTCTAAGAGAAAATTTTTGTATTCTCCAAGTCATTAGAGGAGTTATGTTTCTTTTTCTTAGCTTAGGCTCTGGTGATTACCTTGATTGGAACAATTGGTTCACTCTCAGATGAGCTACTATGTATCACTTGGACTACGTTCACTATTGTTTTACCCTTATTTAAAGGGATTTTTGGACAATCTTCAAGGAAGTGTCCTCCATTTTTGCAACATTGTATACAATAAGCTTCAACTGGCTTAATGTTCTTGTCAGGCTCTGGGCATTCATTTTTTCAATGATCATCTGCACCACACTTATGATAGTTTCCAGTTCTTGGCTTAATCATGGGTCTTACCATAGGAGGTCTAACACCTTGATTAGCTATATAGTACATTGGTGCAAGCTCTGGTGTAGTATAAGTCACAAGTTCTTCCATTGGTGGTGGATGTGAATTATATCAATCTCCTTCTATCATTATTGTAGATGGACTAGGCTCAAGATAGGGTGTAACAGGCACTAGTGCTTGTTCATCTATGACCCCCTCGAAATGAATGTACTTTACAGGCACTGCATTATGTCCTGGATATGGAGGTTGTTGACCCAACACAGGCTGAGGTCTTTCTATACCCATCGGTGGTCTTTGAGCTGGGGCCATATTAGGCTAATATCTATACATGGGTTGCCCTTGTGGCCTCATAGGCACATATTGAACATTCCCATCATACTTTGGTCGGTAATAGTACTCATTGGTCTCATGGTTGGTTCATTTACCCTCAATTTTTCACACCATTTTTGCGGCCTAATTAGTTATCCTTGTTGAGGTATCCTTTGCCCTGGTCCCCTCATAGGTGCTTTTTGCATGTTATTCATCATGTCATTCATCCTTTTGAGCATGTCTTTTAGGGCCGAAAACGGTGTTGCAGCAGCCGTTCCCACTTGTGTTGGTTTGGTGGATGTTGTTTTCTTGCTTTGGTTATCCTTAGGGACATCTTCTTCGTTGAAAATATCACAATTGTCTCCTAAGTATATAGCATCTGACACACACTCTTCTAGGATCGTATGCTTCTTGCTATACAATATAGCATGAAGCTCTTTGTTTGGCAGTCCCTCTAGAAACAATGATACTAGTCTTTCTTCTGCAAGTATCTCTAGGTCTGGGCATCTTGCAATGTATTGCTTCATTCTAGTTGAAAAATCCCTAACAGACTCTCCTTGTTTTTGTTTGAAACTATAGATTTGAGCTATCGTATTATGTTTGATCCCCGTTTTGGAGCATGCAACTACAAATCCTTGAGATAATGTATTCAAGTCCATGATTGACCTTGTTGGAATGTTTTGGAACCATGTAAATGCTTTTCCTTCTAATGTCATTCCAAACCCCTCGAATTGAGTATGGAAATCAAATATGCTCTTAGCACTTCCTTAAAGCTTGCTAAGTGGTCATATGGATCCCCAGATCCACTGTATTTTTTGACCCATTTTTGAAAATCAGTTGTCTAATACGTCTATTTAGTTCAACTCCAGGTCTCCTGACAGTTGGTCCTGTTCCGAGTCCTTCAAACCAGCCTGTTGAAAATAGTGACTCATGTAGCCCTGGACTGGCTTTAGTGTCACCCGGTTTTCTTCGTGATGAGGTGGTTTTTGGTTTCTTAACATTACTCTCAAAAGATCTCTCACGGTGTTCATCTCTTGGAATAGTTTCTAGTCCTTGGCCCAATATCCAATCCCTTATGGAGTACCCTTGGTATTTGGTTTGTTCCACCTCCTCATGGGTCATCATAACAAAGTTATTGTTATAGCAATCCTTAAGCAGGTAGTTTGGTAGATCTGCTGAACACTTATCTTTGATTTTGAAGATATAGATAATCTTCATGGGTGTTAGTTGTCCTGATTTGGCATGAGAAGTCCATAGAAGATCTTTAACGTTTCTATCCTCCCAACAATAGACTCCGATCCCGGGATAATACGTACTAAGCCGTTTCAAAGGCTTCAAATCAATTGATCGTATCCCTTGTTAACCCTCACGGCTCATGGACACCCCATCACCTGCGACGGACGTGTATTATATATTTGGTAGTGTGCGCTCCTTGCCGCACTGTCGAAGCAAGGGACTTGCCGATACACCGTGTGCGAGCCACAAATGGCTCCAAGCACACAACAAGACAAATCTAGCAAGTTCAAGAGAGCAAAGGGTGTGTCACTCACCGCTCTACGCTCGCCTTCGTGGTGGATTCCTCGCCGCGATGAAGAAGAAGCTGCAGTCGTGCCGCGCTCAACCGCTTTGCCGCCGCCGTGCCTTCGTAGCAATGCTCGATCACTCTCTCTCTCTCTCTCTCTCTCTCTCTCTCTCTCTCTCTCTCTCTCTCTCTCACACACACACACACACACACACTCACACACACACACACATACACACGCACACAAGGAGGTGAAGAAGAAGAAGATGGAGATGGAGATGGAGCAAGAGCACTCTTCTATTGCACAAATGAGAGAATGAGTGAATTTTAGGTTTAGTTGGCTTTTATATGAGCTCACCCCATTCACACTTGGGCGCCCAGGCTTAGCAAACTAATCCTTTGAATGTCCCAGTTAAAGTGCGCCTCTCATCGGCGATCACTCTTACCCTTTTCCTATTGGTCCGACAAGCCCGGTACCTGACTCTACCAAATACATAATACATGTCCGTCGTAGGTGATGGGGTGTCCGTGAGCCGTGAGGGTTAACATGTCCCCCTTCTTGATGTAGATTCCGTCCTCGGAAGCTATTGAGTTGAAGTTCGTTCGTCGAGGTGGAAGAGCATTTGAGATGAATGTCCTTAGCCTTCTTCAGTCACTGCAAAATCAAACAACATTGGCACAGTAATTGCATTCTCATAAGTGATTAAAAATCATATGCAGTTTTAGGTAGACAAATTGATTGGTAAAAGAATTTCAAACAATTTGTTAGCAATGAACATTAAATTGCAATGTAATCAAATGCATAAACAGATGTAAAGGTAAAAAATTAAACAAGTCGGGGGTCGCTAATTTGACGGTCGAAAGGCACTAGTGATCGAATATTAATACTATGGGTAAGCTTCTTAATTTTCTGTGGTCAATTAAGTTGTTTAATCGCAAGAGCCAAGTATTCATGTTCGAGGGCTGACTAGAGGCTATATCTAGAAGACCTTGTAGTTAAGCTACCATAAAAGGAATTTCTCATGAAATCATCGCCTGACTGATTACTTTTTCTTTGACCCCCCAAATTCTTTTCACAGTGATTCAATTTTGATGTGTATGCTTATTTTGTATGCCTTGGGTTTTTTGCTTTTCAAGAAAAAGCGCCCATACTGGGAACCTCTAGGGCTCTAGTACCATAGGCAATACATGTGAGTGAAGTACCAAATCAAGCTGAGATTTCTCTTCCAACTTAAGATTTTACAGTGTGGCACTTTGATTTTTTGTTTGTTCATTTTTCAGCATTTTAATTTTGTAACTTTGGGGGGTCATATAACACTGGTACACCTCCCCAGGCTCATCACACTAGTAAACTCCCTTTATAATACTTAAGCTAAAGGTCAATAGGGTCAAGCCCACTAGAAATCCCTAGTACATTTCACACAATGCTGCCTAAATTGGATTAAGAACCTAAGTAACCATTGATTATTAGGAAGGCATTCCCCATGGTATTAAGAGGAGATCTCTAACACCTAACTTGGTCAATTTAGCTTAGTCGGCCTGCTTGAGTTTTAAACCTAGACAACTGATTATGACAAAAGATTACATTGAATTAATTGTTTGATACTAAGCAAATGCATTGAATATTAGGCTACCAATCACAATTAAAGCAGACAATCATAGATGCAAAAAAGATAAGGGGCAATGCTAATGGACAAGAAACACTTGTTTGTGTCGATGGTCGCGCTTGATTTGAAGAGTGAGTCGAGATAAAGATTCCATGAAGGTCCAAATCCTATCAATAGCAACACGCTCCTGTACACACTAGGAAACAAAAGGAATACCTCCAGGAGGCACATTAGTGGGAAAAGAGAACTTTGTTGATCACTCAACTCTAAAACAGAAAGACTCCTATCGTACTAATCTTACCTATCCTCCATCACTCAAGTGATGAGGATCAAAGGTGTTTCATGACATAGGTTTCTGTTTCAGTGTACCGGATGTAAATGTGTAGGTCTGGGTCAATGTTTGGACTTTTATTGTGCATACTAGTTTGCTAATTGCTCTTGCTCTTTATTTTTTTGTTTTTTGTGAGTATAAAGCTTTATATGTACATTCCCTAAGATTGGTGATTGAGAGGTCAGGGAAAAAGGTTGAGAGGCAAACAAATGAATGATGACTGTCAGCAAACACTCCCCCCTTCCTTGGGTAGATCATACCGTTTGAAATGAGCTTGTCACCCTTTGAAACCAATTTTTCTAGTTGGTAATAGGTGGAGATTTTTGCCAGTAGTTTTCTATTACCTTAGGCGCCTCGTCGAGTTGCAAGGGTGGTAAGGTACTCTCCCAAGATCGAACTTGAAGTAGTTCATTAGGTGATTCTTGAACACTGGGAGGTGTGGATTCCTTTGTAGCTTTATGGAGGTCCACTATTGTAGGTGGAGGCTGTGGAGAAGCTTTTACCTCTACAGATGCATTACATGAGGAGCTAGAAGCTTCATGGGACTCCCCCCTTCCTGAGCTAGGTGGAACAAATCGTTCTTTCTTTGGTACCCAAACTAGCTCGAGAGCGGGTGTGTAGCATTCTGTGATTTTTTTCTTTCCACGATCATTGATTCATTTTGGAGCTACGGGATTGGGCTCACATGGGTCAAGTGATAGGTAAGAGCACAATCTACGTTTTGGCACCCAGATTTGATCATTTCCTTGATAGTAGCCTTGGGCTTCCAATAGTCGTTTAGGGATCCATCGCAACATTTTCTTACTTTTCTTGGAGCGAGTGGTACGTTTCTTACAAGGCTTCTGTTTTTTAGCACTACCTATGGTCACTAAAGAAGCTTTAGGGACCCACTTGTATGTTTTCTTCGTTACATTAGGATGAGTCTTGTCAGAAGCGATATGCATTGCTTGTAGCATATTTAAGGGTACAGGCATTTCATCCCCCTCATGTGTTACCCAGGTCGTCCCCCTATTTCCCCAAGTGTCTATGGTTGCTGCTAGGTGGACCCAATCCACATCGTCCGACTCAATCATCCCAGGTAGGATATCCATATAAGGAGAGTTCTCCCCAATATCCGTGTCTTCGTTACATGTGTAACAATACTGTAATGGAGCTGAGTGAATTGTTGTGTCTGATCGATTATCAATGATGAATTTATTTCCTAGAGGATGCGTTCGACCACTTAAAAGATCAACTCGAATGACAGAGTCTTGGAACTGTAAGTAGATGTGGTTTTTGGACCAGTCATGCACCATTTTTGCTTACCTCATGAATGGATGCCCTAAGATCATCTCAAATGACATAGGATGCTTGGAAAAATCCATAACAATGAAAGTCTGCCTTACCTTGTGTCCCAAGACTTTGATTCTGAGATCCTTTAGCATTCCAATAGGCGTAACAATAGATCCATTAGCCATTTTTACCACTACGCTTGTGGCTTCAAGGTGAGGTCGCCCCATAGACTCCCAACAACTCTTTGTCACCATGCTAACTCCCGCACCACCGTCAAGGACCCCCTTTACAGTTAATCCTTTAGTAGTCATTGGTAGAGTAGCATTAGATTCATCACCTTCAAAGTATTGCCCCAACTTGTTAACGGGTACTTCAATTACAGATTCATGTCCCGCTAGGTCAGATGGTGGTGCTAAAAGTTACTCATCATTCATTACCGAGTCAGGTTTGTTCATATGTGCAAACTGTGGTAATCCGGCCTGTAATTCTCCATTGAGGAAGGCTCGAAGAGCTGAGACTAGCTCGGGGTCTTTATATAGTTTGGACATGATGGTGGTTCTAACTGAGACTGTTCTTAAAAGAATACATACGAGAGGGAGTACTTTGGGGTGTAGCCTCTCAGCTCCAGAAAGCCCAACGAGAAGAAGGTGAATCCGTGAGAGACTTCATTAGTCGCCTAAAGAATTTGAATTCTCGATGCAATCCAAACGAGCGATTCAACAACAACCAATTGCTCGATAGATTCATTAGGGGACTACGACATGAAAGTATCTATAATGGCCTAGTCATTAGAGGTATCACTACTTGGGAAGCAGTCACCATGAATGCAATCCAATTGGAGGATAATTTAATGATTGCAAGAGAAAGAGTGTCCGCCGAGCCGAAGTCTAGTAGCTCGCAAGCGTCAGGGCATGAGCCAATGAAGATAAAGCCAATCATGAAAGAGCAAACGATATCTGAGATGACTTTGGCATATCTCACCAAGGCCATCCAAGAAAGCCTTAGGGGTAATCGTGCTCCACAAAACACTCATATGTATCCAAGAAGGGAGCAACAATGGTGCTCAATTTGCTTGGGCCCACATACTACGAGTGAATGCCCTACTTTGAGAGTAAAGTTTAACGGGACTTGTAACGTGTGTGGTAGGTATGGCCATCAAGCGAAGGATTTCCTAATGCTTAAACGCATCATGGAAAATAGACCGCCTATAGCTTGGGCAGACTCACCTCGAGTTCCTGCATTGATGCCTACCCCACCCATGGAGCAACAGTTGCCATTACAGCACATGGTCCCTAGAACCCAAAATGTGGTCCAAACCACACCGTTGCCACCTCCAGTGCTAGGACCGCAACCCCCTCATCCAAGAGTTACACCTATGAACCAAATAGGTTGCGATTCATCTAGTACTTATGTAGATTGCGAAGAGGACATAGACCCTAGTATCACCTATGGAGTCGACATGCTTGAGGAGTGTCCCATGTACTATATGGAAGACCATTGGGGACAAATCAAACCGGTATATCAAGCTACTGCGCTAGCAGCAAGAGGCCAAAACATTAATAGTTTTGCCAGGAGACCACCTCTTCAGTGCTACGAATGTGGTGGACCACATCGAGTAGCTGACTGCCCCATTAGAATGCAAAAGAATGCTGCACTAATGCAAACAACTCAAGGGAATGCATTGGCAATGCCAATACTCACTTGTAATCGTTGTGGCATAGATCATTTGATTGCACAGTGTCCTAACAATCCAAACGCACCAAAAATCACACCATTTAACATAATAGAGATTGTTGATGGGACACCACCAACTATAAACATAGCACCAATGAATGCACTCAAACGGTTGATGCTCCAAAAGCAAAATTACATCCTCGAAGAGAGAGATGTTGCATCCATTGGCCGAGCGAGAAAGAAGAAAACACAAAGAAAGAAATCCCTTAATGCTTCTAGCTCAAAACCTAGTTCCAAGACTAATATAGGGACAGGAGAGGATCCCGTGTATATGAATGACCCTGAGGATGACTCAGATTCGATAGAGACCACGGAGACCAAAACTATTACTACAAAGGAAAAAGCCAGTGAGAAGGATCACGAGAGGGAATTACGACGAACACCAAAAGAGTATTCAAAGTTAAACCACCCAGTTGCGAACCCCCAAGATAAGCCACGAGAGAAAAAAAATGAGGATTGCAAGAGAAATATTGGAACCTATCCAAACCCAACAGTGGAAATTGAACGAGTCCAACAACTGAGCGGTTTGGTGGAAGAAACTCAACGAACATTAGAACCTGAACCCAAACATATTCAGATGTCTGACACAGTGTTTCCCACACAAGTTCAACCTCACAAGAACTACAGGCCGTTAGCTATACCTAGTATCATTCGGGAAGAGAGTGAGGGTAGGACATCTGAAAGTGGATACACACCTTTCCTACTAGAGAGAATGTTTGGTGAGGGAATGCCCGACCCCCTTGAGGAAGTGGAGATTCCATCTTCACCATTCTCTTTTCAGGGTCCTACGTCCCACAAGATGCCATTAAATGTTGCCAAATTGATGGATTTGATGTCTTCAGAAGTTAGAACCACCATCATGTCCAAACTATATAAAGACCCCGAGCTAGTCTCAGCTCTTCGAGCCTTCCTCAATGGAGAATTACAGGCCGGATTACCACAGTTTGCACATATGAACAAACCTGACTCGGTAATGAATGATGAGGAACATTTAGCACCACCATCTGACCTAGCGGGACATGAATCTGTAATTGAAGTACCCGTTAACAAGTTGGGGCAATACTTTGAAGGTGATGAATCTAATGCTACTCTACCAATGACTACTAAAGGATTAACTGTAAAGGGGGTCCTTGACGGTGGTGCGGGAGTCAGCATGGTGACAAAGAGTTGTGGGGAGTCTATGGGGCGACCTCACCTTGAAGCCACAAGCGTAGTGGTAAAAATGGCTAATGGATCTATCGTTACACCTATTGGAATGCTAAAGGATCTCGGAATCAAGGTCCTCGGACTCAAGGTAAGGCAGACTTTCATTGTTATGGATTTTTCCAAGCATCCTATGTCATTTGAGATGATCTTAGGGCGTCCATTCATGAGGGAAGAAAAAATGGTGCATGACTGGTCCAAAAACCACGTCCACTTACAGTTCCAAGACTCTGTCATTCGAGTTGATCTTTTAAGTGGTCGAACACATCCTCTAGGAAATAAATTCATCATTGATAATCGATCAGACACAAAAATTCACTCAGCTCCATTACAGTATTGTTACACATGTAACGAAGACACGGATATTGTGGAGAACTCTCCTTATATGGATATCCTACCCGGAATGGCTGAGTCAGACAATGTCAATTGGGTACACCTAGCGGCAACTATAGATACATGGGGAGCTAGAGGAACAACCTGGGTAACACCAGATGGGGAAGAGACACCACACACTACACCAGTAAACATGTTAGGTGTAGCGCATGTAACATCCGATGATAAGAAAGAGGCACACCTACCTGAGAGTGAAACCGATGACTCCTCAAAGGCTTCAGGCCAATACACATCGGAAACAGAATCTCGAAAAGAAATGGATTCAGAACCTGAGGAAACATCGAGTGAACCAAGTATAGAAACTGAACACTCAAGGCCTAGTACGACCATCTATGGTAATTCATATGAGAGTGAAGAAGATACAAGCGAAGACCTATCAGGCGAGTCGAGTTCAAACATTTACCAAAATCAAAACCTTAACAAGAAACAAAGGTCATATAAGAGACGACGATATCGAGCAAATGTGAGAGCTAGGATAAACAAGGAAAGATCTACTGCAGAATGGCTTAGCTATTTAGGGGCATGTGATGCTCATCAAAAGCTAGTAAACAATTGGGGTGAACATCTCCAGAGTGTCATGTGGTGCAGCCCGCGACCCATTGACCTCGCTCAATTGGAGGTTACAGAGCCGAAATTGAGTCGAACTATAAGAAGACGTCAAAACCGAGAGTTAGCTCAACAACAAAAGGAGGAAAAACTAAAAGAAAGGTCTCTATCAGGACAAGAGCCTGCTGACTTACATACGGCTCATGAACATTTTAAATCTTATACCACGGGGGAGCAAAAGGTTGTGTATGCCAAAGCCCAACGAATACCTAAGAATGGAAGCAGTGGAGTCTATGATGGTCCAGCGGTTGTTAAAGAGATAGAATTAGCAGAACCAGGTGAGGAGTCTAAACCAGTCTTTATTGCTCAAGACCTTACCGAAACTGAAGAGGCTGTACTTAAGGAGCTCCTCAAGAAATACAAGGATATCTTTGCTTGGACATATCATGACATGAAGGGCGTTCCACTTTCTGTGGTGCAACATACAATTCCCATGATCAACACTCCTAAACCCGTCCAGCAACGACCCTATCCAATGAATCCTAAGTACGCCAAAATTGTACAAGAGGAGATTGAAAACCTTATCCAATGTGGATTCATATACCCTATTGAGCACTCAGAATGGGTTTCTCCAATAGTCATTGTGCCAAAAAAGAATGGGAAACTAAGAGTGTGCGTGGACCTCAAGAAAGTTAATGCAGCCACTAGGAGAGATCATTATCCCTTGCCATATTCAGAACATGTGCTTGAAAGAGTTGCGGGCAAGGAAGCTTATAGCTTTTTAGATGGGTACTCTGGTTACAATCAAATCACAATTGCATTAGAGGACCAAGCTAAAACTGCTTTTATCACAGAGTTTGGAGTGTTTGCATTTCGTGTTATGGCTTTTGGCTTAACGAATGCCCCTGCTACATTCCAACGGTTAATAAACACTGCGTTTAAAGAATTTCTAAGGGCGTTTTGTGAAGCTTTCCTAGACGACCTTTGTGTTTATTCTTCTTGGGTTACTTATCGAAGAATGTCATCGATCTTATGAGTTACTAAAGAAGGCCCTAATAGGTGCTCCAATCCTACGACCACCTGATTGGAATGTACCTTTTCATGTGCATATTGAAGAATGTCATCGATCTTATGAGTTACTAAAGAAGGCCCTAATAGGTGCTCCAATCCTACGACCACCTGATTGGAATGTACCTTTTCATGTGCATATTGATGCATCAAATTTTGCTATTGGGTGTATTCTAACTCAACCAGGAGAACATAAATCGGACTACCCTATTAGCTTTGCAAGTCGCCAATTAAATGATGCCGAGATGAACTACACTACTATAGAGCGCGAAGGTCTAGCTATGATTTACGCAGTAAAGAAATTTTGCTATTACCTTCTTGCTACCAAGTTTGTGTTTTATGTTGATCATCAAGCATTGCTATATTTGGTAAACAAGCCGTGTTCCACAGGTCGAATTACACGATGGTTGTTAATTCTTCTTGAGTTTGACTTCACCGTTGTTGTGAGGCCTGGGAGAAAACATGTCATGGCGGATCATTTATCTCGTATCCCTAATGGCGAAGCTCCTACGGGGGTTGATGATGAATTGCCTGATACTCCTTTGTTCATTCTTGAGACAATGCCTGAATGGAGTGAAAAGATTGTTAACTTCTTAGTTAATGGTTTTCCACCCAAAGAGCTGCGAAAAGATATAGCTCGAAAATTAATCAAGGAATGCGAACCCTATTGCTTACTGGTTGGAACTCTGTATAAGAGAGGAAAAGATGATGTTCTTAGACGCTGTGCCCGCGAGGATGAGTATTTATATATTCTATAAGAGGCACACATGGGCGTAGCTGGTGGTCACTTTTCAGGAAAGTTGACTGCCCGAAAGATCTTACAGTCAGGCTATTGGTGGCCCACTCTGTTTAAGGATGCATCACTTTTTGCAAAGGGATGTGATGAATGCCAACGCTTCAAGAAGCCACAAAGAAGTGATAGGATGCCTCTACATCCGATCAAGGTAACCCAACCATTTGAAAAGTGGGGCTTAGACTTTGTAGGACCGATTAGTCCGGCTGCACGTAACACGCAATCACGATATATCATTGTGGCTACCGACTATGTAACCAAATGGGTTGAAGCAAAAGCAACACGAAAGGCGGATGCAAAAACAACTGCTAAGTTCCTCTTTGAGAACATTCTCACAGGTTTTGGATGCCCCTTTGAACTTGTGAGTGACAATGGAACTCATTTTATAAATGAAGTAATAAAAGAACTCACATCAAACTTCATGATATCTCACCACAAGTCTACACCCTATTATCCCCAAGCAAATGGCCAAGCTGAGAGTACCAACAAAACTCTCATCTCCATTTTGACAAAGACAGTTGAGGCTCATCGCACTGATTGGGACCTAAAGCTTACATCAGCTTTATGGGCTTATTGTACTGCGTATAAAGTTGCTATTAATTGCACACCGTTTAAGATGGTGTATGGCCAAGAAGCAGTTATGCCATGGGAGTTTGTCATTCCTAGTCTTCGAGTAGCTTCTCAAGAAGGTTGGGATGGTAACCCCTTAGTGGAGCGATTATATATCCTGGAAAGGCTAGATGAAGAAAGGCAATTAGCTGTGCGAAATGCTCTAGTGGAGAAGGATAGGAGAAAGAAGTGGTTTGATAGCCATTTAAAGGATAAAGACATCAAGGTTGGTGATAAAGTTCTTATGTACGGGGTACGTAATGAAAAGAAGAAATTGAAATACGCTGGTAAGGGAGCATATCGAGTGTGTGAAATTACCCCGCAAGGGACCATTCGTGTGGAGACTCTAGATGGAGTTGAAACCATTGGATTCCTTAATGGGAGTAAATTCAAAAGATATTATGATCCTCTAAGCCAGGAAGAGTTGCAAGCCATCCATCAAAAGAAGGCTGCCAAGGAACAAGCAGAGCTTTAAAAAATCCAAGCAAGAGTTGAGGCTCGAGAACGACAACAACCTCTTAGACGCCAACAAGAGGCTAATCTGGGAATCACGCAAGCATTTTTCGAGGACACAGATGACGACTCATTAGAATCTGAGCCACCCCTACGATACCCAATTGAGCTAAATAGCCCCTATGGGAAAGTACTATACAATGCCTTATTAGATACGGGAGCTAAACACAATTTGTTATCCTATGGAGTTTGGTGTCAATTAGGGAAACCGACCCTATCCCCGAGTACGATGCAAGTCAAGGGCATTAATAAAAAGAAAACTGCTATTCTTGGAGTCCTTCAGACCCCTGTTGTCTATGACAATGGAAGCATAGTGCAGAGGTTTCTAGTCATGCCCGCGGGAGCTATGGAAGGCAACGTAAACCAAGGACGCACGTGGATATTGGCAACCAAATGCACTATTGAATTGGATACTGGTAGTGTCACGACGCGACCACCGACTCTTACCCCTATCATTCAAGCAAAGTCACCCACGTTGCAAACTCTAGCAAAGTTGAAGGATAGCCAACATTCACAAGCCAAGGTGGTTAACTCGTCTTTGCCAGCTACCCATGAACCTAGCACTTCAACACTTGTAGTTGCAGCAAGCAATAATATTGCAAGTACTCAACCTGCATGACCTAAGAGTACATATCAATGGGTCCCCAAGGCCTTACTTCCAACTACCTCAACCCTCCCATCCATTCCAAGAAAAAATTTCCCCGGAAAACCAAGAGCGCGCCCTAGGAGAGTCAAGACCAAATCACGATGGATTCCAAAACAACTATTAGAAGCCCAAGGCTACTATGATGGAAATGAGCAAATTTGGGTACCTAAACGTAAAATGTGTCCTTTCCTATCGACAACAAACCCATATGAGTCAAACAGTGTAACGCTAAAGCCAATGGCAGACCGTGGGAAGGGAAAGATCACAGAATGCTACACCCCTAGTCCATAGCTAGTTTGGGCTCCAAGGAAAAACCAATTTATTCCACCTAGCTCAGGAAGGGGGGAGTTCCTTGAAGCTTCTAGCTCCTCATGTAATTCATCCATAGAGGTAAAAGCTTCTACACAGCCTCCATCTATAGTAGTGGACCTCCATGAAGCTACAAAAGAATCCACACCTCCCAGTGTTCAAGAATCACCTGATGAACCACTTGAAGTTCGATCCTGGGAGAGTACCTCACCACCCTTGCAACTTGACGAGGCACCTAGGGTAATAGAAAACTACTGGCAAAAATCCTCACCTATTACCAACTGGAACAATTGGTTTCAAAGGGTGACGACATCATTTCAAACGGTATGATCTACCCAAGGAAGGGGGGAGTGTTTGTGGACATCCATCATTCACTTGCTTCCCTCTCAACCTTTCTCCCTGACCTCTTAATCTCCAATCTTAGGGAATGTATATATAAAGCCTTATACTCACAAAAACAAGATAAAAAAGTAAAAGAGCAAGAGCCATAACACAAATCATAAAAACAAATTATGCACAAGAACACGACCCTTGTAATATTTGCACTCTAACCATCATCTATTTGCGTGTACAGATATGGCTAGACACTACAGTCATCCACACCTGCCTTGGGTGAGAGGTACCCTCGTTACTTTTCACAAATATTTCACATGGTCTTTCCAGTGCTTGCATGTGAATGGGATTTGATAGGTACGCTAGCATGTGAGAGGAATTTTGAGGAGTTAGAATGGCTGATACGTCTCTTGACCACGTCTGATCCATACTTAGTACAGAGCGTTTCTCCCATTGCACAAGCCTACCCTTTTGACCAAGATGACTATAGGCGTCTAGTGACCTTCTTAGTAAACATGGGCACCTATGATGAAGAAGAAAATTTACAGGACTACACGGATGGCACATATGGTCTCATGGATGATGACTTTGTTTATCTCGACGACGAGGATAGGGGTTTATCCTTAGGGTTTCCCCCCAACCTCTACAATATCCTATTCCCTTGACTCTCTAGGGGGAGTGCAAATAATTAGGTTAGGGTTCCTTATGTTTTTTGTTGTGTTCAATAAGTGTTGGTACCTTTTTCCACTAATGTGCCTCCTGGAGGTATTCCTTTTATTTCCTAGTGTGTACAGGAGCGTGTTGCGATTGATAGGATTTGGACCTTCATGGAATCTTTATCTCGACTCACTCTTCAAATCAAGCACGACCATCGACACAAACAGGTGTTTCTTGTCCATTAGCATTGCCCCTTATCTTTTTTGCATCTATGATTGTCTGCTTTAATTGTGATTGGTAGGATAATATCCAGCACATTTGCTTAGTAACAAACATTTAATTCAATGTAATTTTTTGTCATAATCACTTGTCTAGGTTTAAAAATCAAGCAGTCCAACTAAGCTAGTTTGACCAAGTTAGGTGTTAGAGATCTTCTCTTAATACCATGGCGAATGCCTTCCTAATAATCAATGGTTACTTAGGTTCTTAATCCGATTTAGGCAGCATTGTGTGAAATGTACTAGGGCTTTCTAGTGGGCTTGACCCTATTGACCTTTAGCTTAAGTATTATAAAGGGAGTTTACTAGTGTGATGAGCCTGGGGAGGTGTATCAGTGTTATATGACCCCCCAAAGTTACAAAATTAAAATGCTGAAAATGAACAAACAAAAAATCAAAGTGCCACACTGTAAAATCTTAAGCTGGAAGAGAAATCTCAGCTTGATTTGGTACTTCACTCACATGTATTGCCTATGGTACTAGAGCCCTAGAGGTTCCCAGTGTGGGCGCTTTTCCTTGAAAAGCAAAAAACCCAAGGCATACAAAATAAGCACACACATCAAATTGAATCACTGTGAAAAGACTTTGGGGGGTCAAAGAAAAAGTAATCAGTCAGGCGATGATTTCATGAGAAATTCCTTTTATGGTAGCTTAACTATAAGGTCTTCTAGCTTTAGCCTCTAGTCAGCCCTCGAACATGAATACTTGGCTCTCGCGATTAAACAACTTAATTGACCACAGAAAATTAAGAAGCTTACCCATGGTATTAATATTCGATCTCTAGTGCCTTTCGACCGTCAAATTAGCGACCCCAGACTTGTTTAATTTTTTACCTTTACATTTGTTTATGCATTTGATTACATTGCAATTTAATGTTCATTGCTGAAAAATTGTTTGAAATTATTTTACCAATCAATTTGTCTACCTAAAACTGCATATGCTTTTTACTCACTTATGAGAATGCAATTACTGTGCCAATGTTGTTTGATTTTGCAGTGACTGAAGAAGGCTAAGGACATTCATCTCAAATGCTCTTCCACCTCGACGAACGAGCTTCAACTCAATAGCTTCCAAGGATGGAATCTACATCAGGAAGGGGGGCATGTTAACCCTCGCGGCTCACGGACACCCCATCAGCTACGACAGACGTGTATTATGTATTTGGTAGAGTCAGGTACCGGGCTTGTCGGACCAATAGGAAAAGGGTAAGAGTGATCGCCGATGAGAGGCGCACTCTAACCGGGACATTCAAGGGATTGGTTGGCTAAGAATGGGCGCCCAAGTGTGAATGGGGTGAGCTCATATAAAAGCCAACTAAACCTAAAATTCACTCATTCTCTCATTTGTGCAATAGAAGAGTACTCTTGCTCATCCTCCATCTTCTTCTTCTTCACCTCCTTGTGTGTGTGTGTGTATGTGAGAGAGAGAGAGAGGGAGAGTGTGTGTGCGATCGAGCATTACGAAGGCACGACGGCGGCGAAGCGGTTGAGCACGGCACGACTCCAGCTTCTTCTTCTTCGCGGCGAGGAATCCACCACGAAGGCGAGTGTAGACCGGTGAGTGACACACCCTTTGCTCTCTTGAGCTTGCTAGTTTAGTCTTGTTGTGTGCTTAGAGCCATTTGTGGCTGGCACACGGTGTATCGGCAGGTCCTTCTTTTGCTGCCATATCTGGAATTATGGAATTTACTTCTAACCCCCATTTACCTATCACGTCAGGGTTTTTAACTTGTAAATACTGAGTTCTATTTCTATCAATTTACATTTTTCCTTGTTTGTTTGCCCTGATTTTCTCCTCAAACTCAATACCATAGTCATTAATTCGAATAGCATACTCTTCATTAGGATCCAAGTAAACCTGAGCTCCATGGCGATTAGTCTTATAAAAAGAGAGTATATGCTTATAACGCACTGCCGTTTCGGTTTTTGAATGAGTCGAATAGGAAGACATTTCAGATGTTGAATCTGAACAGGTGTCTGAGACTTCTTCAAAGACAGTGTGCAAGTGATCTCCTTGATTAACACTCTCTTTGGTGGAGACTCTACTAGCAGTCTCTCCAAACATGACTTGATTCGCTAGTATACGACGAGATCTAAGGTTCATATAGACTTGTGAAGCCCTGGATAGAGTACTTACAGTCGGATCGAGTAGTTGTCAACTTCTTCCACTTGATTTGATTGCACCTTCTGTCAAGATTTCAATTCCTTGTCTGCACCCTAATTCATGTATCAATTTTAATCAAGTTAGCTATTCTTTCATAAAGAATGTACAATTCTTGCTAACTATTGTGACTGGTCTATGTGTATCTCTTCAAATTGAGCTAAGTGAGTCAGCAGTTGAGACTTTTAGATTCCACTTTTGCATAAAGTTAAAGGACTAATTTGCAACCTGAAAACTGAGTAAATATGTACCAATTTGGATCCAACTGAACCCAATAATACACAGCAGCAAAATAAACTCCTTCTTCTCAACATACACACCTTCCTTCTCTACCTTTCCTACAATTGAAATTGCACCACAAAGAAGCACAGAGTGCCATTCAAGCTTAGTGTATGGCATTTCCTGGGAAACGGCGCCAAAAAATGTGTGCGTCTGTTGCACGTGTCAATGCAAGAAACTTGTCGATACACTGTGTGCGAGCCACAAATGGCTCCAAGCATGCAACTAGCTTAAACTAGTACGCTCAAAGATGACGATGGTGTGTCACTCATCGCTCTACGCTTGCTGTCGTGGAGGATTCCTCGCCGCAAGAAGAGGGAGACGCCGCTACACCACACTCAATCACCTCGCCGCCATCATGCCATCGTCGCAATGCTCGATAGCACTCTCTCTCTCTCTCTCTCTCTCTCTCTCTCTCTCTCTCTCTCTCTCTCTCTCTCTCTCTCTCTCTCTCTCTCTCTCTCTCTCTCTCTCTCTCTCTCGCGTACACACACACAAGGAGATGAAGAAGAAGAAGATGGAGATGGAGCAAGAGCACTCTTCAATTGCACAAATGAGAGAATGAATGAATTTTAGGTTTAGTTGACTTTTATATGAGCTCGCCCCATTCACACTTGGGCGCCCATGCTTAGCCAACTAATCCCTTGAATGTTCCAGTTAGAGTGCGCCTCTCATCGACGATCACTCTTACCCTTTTCCTATTCGACCGACAAGCGCGGTACCTGACTCTACCAAATAAATAATACAGTGTCCGTCTTAGGTGATAGGAATGTGAGTGAGGGTTAACACGTGGTCAACCCTGGAAATTAGGGGGGGGGGGGGGGGGGGGGGGGTAAGTAATAGCAAGATGTTTGCCATCATTTCCTCCTATCATGGTGACAGTCAGACTCAGGTGAAAGATGGTGTGACATTATGGGATTAGTTTTAATTTATATTGGATTCAACCTTGTTTGCAAGATTTCTATTGGTTACAAACATGGGTGCAAAACTCAATCTAGATGTGGATATGTTCTCAAGATCAAATGTGGCCATGGTAGAGTTATCTGACAGCTCCTCTGATGAAAAAGAAGGTTTTTTTGCTCAAACCTCAAACATAAACCTTCAAGATTCCTTTTTTGTGTGCCAAGAATTGGTACAAGATGTTTGGATAGAAGATGAGAAGAAATACAAAAGCATATCTCTGGGTTCAAGCCAGGTAAAGAAAACACAGAGTACATTGGAGTGGATTTTGCTAAATAGCCACAAGTACCCCAAGTTGAGCCGAATGATTTCTAGGTGTTTGGTTAAGGAAAAGGTTGTTGAAGTTCCCCAGGTGTACAGTGGAGATTGTGTTTATGAGATGGACCCTATGCCAGATGGTGTTCCCAAAATGTTGGGGATACATCAAAAGTATGATGGCCATGATTGGGTTAAGCTTGTTCATTCTAGAATGAAGTATCCGGTTGTGTTAAAGAGAAGTAAATGTGACGGACATCTTATTTGCAAAAATGATTTGTGCTCACTCAGAGCGATAAACAGATGATCAAACGAGACTTCTTGGACTGGGAAGTTGAATACATCAATTATGTTTGTTGGTATGTTGAGCTTTGAAAACAGACCTCTAAGGTGTTTCCAATGTGGTCAAAGTCCACTTCTGCTTCGAGTGTTCTTCCATTGTCTATTACTTGCTCGCTGAGAACAATTGGAGCCGGTTGTTCATCCACATCAGAAGCCATAACCACCCTGTCGCAAAGGGAGTTTTGCGATTGGCAATATAGCGAACGAGAGAATTGTGTCTTGGGTGGTGTCGAATTACTGACAACTGGACCTAGGTATTTGCAATTGAATCTTGCAAAGCAGATGGTATTGGGAGCAGTTGTTCGAGAAAATGGGGAACAATTGAATAGCAATGAGCTTCTCTCTATACGAGAGGAAATGCGGCCATTGATCCATACGATTTTAGCTTCTTATCTCCGACTGTGTTACGAAATCTTTTGGCTGACATCCTTGTTTCTTCTATTCATCTCAAGGTTAAACACTTGATGAGAGAAGAAACTACTACACGAATTGGAGTCGGTATTGAATCTCAATTGCTTAGGCCAAAGAATAGTTGCGGGTATAAGTTTTTCCATGGCATTTTGTTTTCGAGACAATCCAGAGACCCTAATAAATGGTGTAACGTATTCAAAATGTCGATCAACGGACCCGGATCTGGAGTCAAGCTGGTAAATAGAATGCGACAAGACGAGAATGGGAACTTCTAGAGAAGATGGGTTTGCTTCGATCACGTGCGTAGAGTAGTGGGGCGGACAACAATTGTAGCACATATCTACGATCTTACGTAAGCCCTACAAAGACATCATCTAACTCCCTCTTTGATCCTTTGTGGCATTGATTAATCGTTCATCTTTGCAGGATTCAAGAGATGCAAACAATTTCCATCTGCAAGATGAAAGAAGAAGACATGCAAGCACAAATCATGTTCTGGGGATTAATGAATGCGGTGTTGTTGGACAACGGACACCTTCCATTTGATTTTAGAGTATTCATGGAAGATGAGACAAGAGAAAATTGGAAATCTATTTGAACTTTATTCAACGGAGGTCCTGAGGATGCCCATACATGTCGACCGCATAATGTCAAGCAAGACATGGTTGTACAATAGCCCCCGATTAGCAAGCTAGTCTTGAATTCTCTCACCTATGCCAACGTCTTGCACAATGCCACAAACCTTCAAGGTGCATGCAAGGTGATTGCATTTGAGAGATCTTCACTTAGCATCTGTTGAAAAAATCCTAGAGCTTCCTTGACACAACCATGTATATCTTGCAATCATCTATGCCAACATCTTGCACAATGCCATAGACCTGTGAGGTGCATGCAAGGTGATTGCATTTGAGAGGTCTTCACTTAGCATCTAGTGAAAAAATCCTAGAGCTTCCTTGACACAACCATGTTGGGTATATCCTATGATTGTCACTCTCCAAGAGAAGACTTCCTAGATACGGGTTTGATCAAGTAGTACGTACTTAAGGGTGCCACATTTGGCATACATGTTGACCAAAGCATCACCAAGCAGCTAGATTTTTCACTATTTTGTGCATGCCAAATGCATGCAAAGTGAAGGAAAGGCTTCACTTACAGTCTACTGGAAAACATGCAAGAACTTCCTTGTCGCAACCCTATTTGGACAAATGCCGCAATCAATGTCCTCCAAGAGACAATAATCTAGATAGGAATTTGATCAAGAAATTTTTGAAATTTCAAAAGGTCACCCTATACATACTACTGGCCAAAGCACAACCTGCAAGAAAAAAGAATTCTCTCACCCATGCTAGCATCTTGCACAATGGGACGTGCCTCCAAGGCACGATCATGTGCGATTGCATATGGAAATGTGCCTTCACTTTGCCTCTATTGATAGCCACACAAAGCATCTTTGCCATAGCCATGTTGGGAATATATCACGCTTTCAAGAGAGGACACTCCATTTGGAAATCTCATATGTAACTTTTTGTGCTCTCATGAGGATCCCACATATGGCATGCATGCAAACCAAAGCAGTTCCAAGCAAGATGTGTATTTGCAATAGCCCCTAACTAGAAAAATCATCACTTATTCTCTCACCAATGTCTTGCAAAATTCCCCAGACCTTGAAGGCGGAAGCAAAGAGAATTGCATACGAAAACATGCCTTCACTTTGCACCTGTAAAGTGCATTCATCTTCATCTAGTGCAATGACTTTCATGAAGCCCATCAAAAAGAACTTTTCATGCTTTTGCAATATTTAGGATAGAATCAAGGTTTCCATGCCTTTCACAAATTTCACATTTGACATACACATCGAAGAAAATGTAGGTGTTGTAAGTGCTCCATTTTCAATAGGTTTGGCATTCCAAGCTTGCAATTTGGAGTTGGTCCTTGAAAAAAACTGGCCATTGTTGGAATTAGGGTTGCAAGAAAACACACACAGCTTGGAGAAGACAAATGAAGCTCAAGGCACACAATAGAGAGTGTATTACTTAGTGTGCAATGAAAAGATAGATAGCCCTAGAATGATGGGCGTATACACAATGCACGGGGGAAAAAACCTCCTAATGAGGGAAAAAATGCCCCGGCGTTCCTAAGTGTGTTCACACACATCACTACCACATGTATATGGTAACAAATCCCCCCTGGAGGGTTGCGGTGAACGAGAGCTGGCACTTGAGTAAAGGGAAGTGCCATGCCTTGAGGACATGATCAGTCCACAAAGGGGAGTAAGCCCAAAGCTTTGCGGAAAGCCTCAAACTTCTCACGAGACAGTGCCTTTGTGAAAAGATCTGCAAGGTTGTCCTGTGTTTGCACATAAGCCAAGCTGATCTCTCCTACTGAGAGCCTCTCCCTGACATAGGGGTAATGCACCTCAATGTGCTTTGTGCGAGCATGAAAACCTGGGTTCCTTGCAATTGCCAATGCGCTCTGATTGTTAGTGTAGATAGTGTTGGCAATGTCCTATCCAACACCCAAATCAACCATAAGGTGTCTGACTGTCAATGTAGATAGTGTTGGCAGTGTCCTGTCCAACACCCAAATCAGCCATAAGGCGTCTGACTGTCAATGTAGATAGTGTTGGTAGTGTCCTGTCCAACACCCAAATCAGCCATAATGCGTCTGAGCCATACACACACAATGTAGCTGTGAAGACTGCCATGTACTCAGTCTCACAACTAGAAGTGGCCACAATAGGTTGCTTCTTGCTCAACCATGATATACATGAACTACCAAGCATGAAACAAAAACCACTTGTGGACACTCGTGTGTCAAAAGAACCAGCCCAATCTGAGATGTAAGTCTGGTGGAAATGATCCCCCCTTGGGATAAAATAAGTCAAGATGTAAAGTGCCACTCAAGTAGCAAAAAATCCTCTTGACAGCCTGCCAATGCTTAGACCTTGGGCTACGCATAAATCTGCTGACCTGTGAGACTGCAAACTGAATATCTGGCCTCGTGTTGCATACATAAATGAAGCATCCAATAGCAGTTTGGTAAAGGGTGACATCTGCAAATCACCAGCGTCATGAGTGAAGACTCAATTTCAAACCTGTTTCCATGGGATTGGCAATAGGTTTGCAATCCTCAAGTCCAAACTTACATTGCAATGTCTCTATGTAACGTTTTTGACACAAGAGAATGCCCCAAATCTTTCATCTTGAAATCAGGATTTAAATCAGCCTTAAATTCAGCAATATGTCTCTCATCAGCAAACCATCTACATAAAGAACCATAATGAGAAGTACATCACCCTCACACTTTACATACAATGTGATTTTTGTTGGACTGTTACGAAAGCTTCGTTTGACCAAATGACTGTCAACCTTCTCATACCAAGCATGAGGAGATTGCTTCAACCCATACAAAGCTTTGATACATTTGCACACCTTATCCTCTTGTCCTTTCTTGACAAAATCACGAGGCTGCGTTACATAAACTTCCTCAAATATGTCACCATTCAAGAAAGCAGTAACAATGTCTGACTGATGTACATCCCATCCAAAATGATATGCCAATGCACATAGAAAATGCATAGCAGTCATATGAAAAGTGGGAGCAAAAGTTTCTTCATAATCTATGCCTTTTCGTTGTGCATAACCCTTTGCAACAAGTCGATCCTTATAGCGATCAATCTCACCATCCGGCTTGCGTTTCAACTTGTAAACCCACTTCATACCAATGGCCTTTTTGCCAGGAGGCACATCACATAAAGTCCATGTGTCATTGGAATGGGAGTTGGTCTCTTCAGACAACTTATTCCAATCTTAGAGTTCTGAGCTATTGATTATCTTGGCAGTTCAGTAAGTGAGAACTTAAACAGAGTACTGGACTGAAATCGAGAACTGAACTGGAATGTTATACTGAAATGAAAGACACAACTGGAAGACTAGAATGGCATTTGTATATTCACATCATTAGCTCAAGGATAACCAGTATAGTGTACAACAGGCTTAAGCTCAGATGATCACAGGGGTGAATCTAGAAACTAAGAGCTTGTAAACCAAAAGTTTTAGAAAGCCAAAAGCCAAAAAGCCAAGAAGCCCGGTTATAGTGTAGCGAGTCCTATTTATAGCTCTCAAGAGTTAATACAGTAACTACCTGCGGTAATTACTGCCAGTGTAGCTATTCTCGCTTCCCGTTGGTCGGCTTCTAAGAGGCAGTTCCCGCCTGTTAGGACTATCCTCGCCTTCTACATCCTTCCCATCGTCTGATTCTGAGATGGAACTACCCAGTATCTCCACTGAACCCGCTTCCTCTTGCCCTTCTTCTGTGTTGGTGCCTCAGAAGTCCCAGTACGCCAGCATTGTCCTTCTGGATAAGTTTGTAAATGGCCTCTTGCTCAAGTTGATCCCACCTTTTAGTGGACATCTCAGATTCCTAAGGTGTGAGGGATGTTGTAGGTTTTGGTGTCGGGATCATATAAACTAAATTTGCCCTTTGTCAGACGGGTTCTGGCCAATTTATGACAATGAAAGGCTGTGTGGATCCATCCCTACGGAAGAGGCTGATTCGTCTTAAATCTGGCTTCAAAGAGAATCTCAACCATTTCTCTGTCCAGTCCTAGTTTGGCAGTAATATCCTTTTCAAGAATCTTGGAAGACTCCACAGTCAGTTGAAGTAACTGATTTGTGATCTTCGTTAATCTGTGGAGCTGGATCTTCCACTGTCCCATACAGAGTTTGACCTTTTGCATTTCTCCCTGCATATCCATGACAATATCCATTTTGAGGGCGTCATTGACCAATGATTGCCAGGCTTTCCATTCCATAGTGGCTCGCTCATACTAGTCCTGGAGTTCATTAGTGATGCTAAAGTAGGTGAGTCGATCCACTGGTTTTGGATGATGAGGATACAAGGTAGGGAAAAATCTAGGTAGTTCAGCCTCTTTAGCAGGTAATACAGATAGGAGAATTGGAGAATCAGGCACAAACTCCAAAAAAGTCAGAACAGCTTGGTTCTCCTACTGCATCATCTTCCTAGTAATTTGAACCACCTGAAACAGGTTTCGGAGAGCAGTTGCATGTTCTCGTACTGTCATTTTGGTTCAGGGTCCTTGACTGCTAGAAGATTGATCTTCAATTATGGCATGCACCCTCTCATCCAAAACTCTTCTGGCAATTTGCATATGAAGCAAGACTTCTTTCAGTTGAGTCCTGGTCTCCTTCATACATTTGTATGTAGGTCTGTTTCCTAGCAGTAGATCCAGTTCAAAGGCTATAGAGTGGCAATGTGCAGTGGACTGTCTCTGCCAATGTGGATTGACTGTCATATCATTAGAAGTCAGCGTTCACTCAGGTACCCTCTGGTGGGATGCACAAGTAACACAGCTCTTGATCATGAAAGGCAACTGGCTTCCAATACTGAATCATTTCCCTGGCTCCTATATATAGCCTTTGGAAGCGTTCCAGATTAGAGATAAGAGTGTCATCCTCCAAATACTTTCTAGTAATAGAAGCTTGATGATGTCTTAATCTCTTGTTTAGTGTGATGAGTTGTAAGGAGTGTTGCTCAACATCCTTAAAGGATACATCACAGCTTTGGATTTTCCTTAGCTATCTGGAATGTGTCGTGACTGGTGTACTGGAGAATCTCCAGTGTTGCCCTTAATGTGATGGCTACCACTGCCTTGTTGCTGGTCATCCATCTACTAGTCTGGCTGATCTTTGTTGGGTTCACTGCCCCCTGTGGTAGTTGATCCTCTAGCTTCCAGAACCTGAGGGTGGAGAAGGAGGAAAATCATCATCATCATCAGGTTTGTCCATTGGCTTGTGCTCCCGTTCCTCATCCTGCTCTTCTTCTCGCTCAGACTCCTTGTCACGATCATTTTGCTTACTGATATAATCCATGATGAACTGATCTTGCTAAGGCTGTGTTGTATTCAGAGAGCTTTTCTTATAGATCACTCTGCATAGTCTCCATGAGTGCCTTCAAATTGTCCATATTCATAGTTACATTGCCTTGGGGATTCAGAATACCAGCAAGGTTATTATAGATGTATCTCTCTCTAAGGGAAGCCTTTAATGCAGTGTGGGTTGTCAGGAGTTTGTTGAAGACTACACGCTTCATTCGTAGTAGAGTTTGACATCTGTCAGCATCTCTTAAGGCTGCTACCTTGTCTTCATTTAATTTCCGATTTTTTGTTTCTACCTTGAACATCTTTGTTTGCAGCTCCTTAATTGTTCTTGCTGACTAATTTTTAGTAATACTATGCATGAGAGATTGTGCGGCCATATCCTTTTGAAGTTTTTGAATCTGCCTGCTGGCTGCTTCCCAGTTCTTCTTTCAGCTTAGCCACTTCTTCATTAGAAGATGATGCATCCATCATCTCTCCTAAGGAATTGACAATTGTGTTCCATGATGCTTGGATAAGTGTCAAGCAGCCATCAGCTATTGTAGCTGAGTAGAATTGAACTGGCTCTAAACCACGATGGGAGCTATGTATGGCAATGCTGCCAAATCTGGTTTTTGAAGAATCAAACGGCCTTTAAGAAGGTTATGTTGTAATTGCTGCAATTGATCCTTCTTGGTTATGGATAAATCCATTTCGCTGAAAAGGATTTTGGTGGGCAGCGGGCTGGCAGGTGGTGGGCCCTTTCCTTTGTCAATTTCCGTTTCTGGTTGGCCTTTTCCAATGCTGATTTCCGTTGGAGTCTGCTCTTCATGTATTACTGAAGTCTGGCATGCTGAGGATTTTCAATTGGTAGGGGCTTGACCTGATTCTCCAGTTGCTTCAGTAGAGTAGTACTCTTTGTCAACATAATTCTTGGTTTCTTTGAACCACCAGCCTCCACCTGTGTGGCCTTCCTCTTTTGTCCAGTTATGGCCAATTGATTGCTTGGAGCCTCTTCATATGAAGATAGCTCTACATTGTTACCGATTGGAATGGGCTTCGGACTTCAAGCCATCTTTACCTAGAAAGAGGCTTCTGGAGCAGTAGCCCAGTACAAAAATTGCCAGACATACCAAGCTTTGAATACACTTTGAGATTTCAGCTTGGTAGTCTGCTGTAAAACATTGTGAGACAAGATCTAGCACAAATTGATTTTAGCTTTAGCATTTAGCCTTTTTGCGAGAAGCATGGCAAACACCTTCTCTGACACATATGTGGGATTGTTCTTCAAACTGACAGCCTCAGCAACAAACCTGTAGGCTGAGGGTACATCCAATCTTGCTACTGGAACCCCTTGTGCACCAGCCTTCCTTCTCTTTTTGGCTGCTTCATCCTCCTTCAGAGCCAAACTTATCTGCTCTGCAGACGTTGTGGTTGGCTTTGTCTTGTTGGGCATTTTGAAAGCGTAGGCAATGTTGTTAGGTGTTGCCGTGATTTTTACTCCATTAAAAGAATCAAGAACCTGTTCGATAATGGTTGTGTCAAAATCTAACCTTGTAGCCTGTACGACCACATGCAAATCCCATAGCTGCAGCAATGATTCTACCTGCTCAATAAACACATATCTGTGTATCTTGCTATGTGGGATAAGTGGTAGAGAGGCTTGAAGAGAGTTGATGACTGTTGTGTTTTCATCCATTGTATCCTGCATCTTCTTTCACGCTTTTCTTCTACCCATACACTGCGAGGACAACAAGTCTATAGAGGAAGAATACTTACTTGTATATTCAAAGTTGCAGCAAGGTGTGTCGATTAGAGGCAGATAGGGACCAACAGAGTCTTTGGACGAGGAAATTTTTGGTTGTAGTGAAGAGTCTTCAGAGCTTGGCGATGGTGAGTGTGTAATAGCAAGTAGTCGTCGCGTAGGAGACTTGTGAGGAAGAATGCCCACATGCCTTACTGTTATACGTGTACGTGCCATAAAAGCTCCACTACTTGTCGTTCCTAGAGTTTTGTGCATCGTTGGCAACATGGCACACATGCATTGGCCAATTTGTCCCATAATCCCTTTAATGATTATCACATTCATTCCCGCTGGCCCTTTTTTCATAGGAACTAGTACTGACTCTAAACTCTCTTGGCTCTGTCACTGGCACTGTTTTGTCACTCTGAGACTTTACTGGCACTGTCACTAGTTCTGGTATTGGTTGTACATGAAAAAGATTCAGAATGGCTGGGCCTGAAAGTTCCTGGTCATTAGTACCCAGAATACCAGTATCTTCTCCTCTAGAGGTCTCTTTCTCATTAGAATAATACAACTTGATCTTGGCCCCATTATAAACACCTGGCAGCATTAATCCAGATAACTCCTTCAACTTTACTATGCCATTGGAAAATACCCAATCGACTTCATATGGACCAGCCCAAGCTATCTTTAAATTTGGTTTCTTAGGGCCTAGTTTGGATTGATAAAGCAAAACTAAGCCTCCCTTTTGGAACTCCCTAACCTTGAGTCTTCTATCATGCCAGTGCTTCCTGCGTTGTTGAACAATCTCCTGTTTCAGCATGGCTCTTTGTCGTAACTCATCCAACTGCACCAATTCCTCCAGTCTATGTTTAAGATTATGTTTAAAATCTAATCCATATTCCACCGCCATTATGAGACTGGGAATCACGAATTCAATAGGCACTACAGCTTCAATACCATACACCATTCTGAAAGGTGTCATTCCAGTGGTGACTTTATAAGCTGTTCTGTAGGCCCATAGAGCAGTCTGGAGTTTAAGATCCCACTAGTGTGGCTCCTTTTCAACAATCTTGGTGAGAATATTCTTGATGGTTTTGTTACTGCTCTCTGCTTGACCATTGCACCTGGGATAATACGGAGTTGATTTTTTGTGCTTAACTGAGAGCATTTTTATCAGAATTTCCATGGTATCATTAATAAAATGTGTCCCTTGATCAAACACGATCTTGATGGGGCATCCATAGCGAAAGATAATGTTTTTAAATAGCAAAACATCAGTGGACTTCAAAGTATTATTTGGAAGAGCCTTGGCCTCCACCCATTTAGTGACATAACAAGTAGCCATCAAGATATACCGGTTCTTCCTTCGAGTGACCTTCTTGAATGGTCCCATAAAGTCCATACCTCCCTTCCTTTTGGTTGACTCCTCAGCATAATCGCAGGACGAACCACCTATTAGTTCTAGACTTTCATTATGAACTCCAGTAACTTCTTCAGAGTGCACCTCTTTAGTGTGTGCGAGTGTACTCGAATATGAGCATTCTTCTTTGGAGTCGGCTGGTTTCTCTGGCCGTCCAGTCAACTAAACTGGTCTTTCTCTTGGATTCAGTTCAGTGAAGTTCAATGAACTGATCTGGAAATTGATTCCTCTGTTTTTTAGCTTGATCCTTGTCGAATAACAATGCATTTAAGTCTATTTAAGCCAATGGAAAAATATTCATTGCTGTCAGCATCCTTTCAATTATCTTAACCCCATACTTCTGGCAAATCTCTTCTGGTTGAAGTTCCTTCTTCCAGCTTTTGGTGTTATTTGTTTGGATCTAGATTCTCCTATTGGCTCCCTGTATTGTTAGGGTCTGATTAGCATAATCATGAACAACCTGCACCGTCCGCCACCACAGCCATGGGCATCCCATATGCTCCTTGAACCAAAAATGTACGCTCCTTGCCGCACTGTCGAAGCAAGGGCCTTGCCTAACAGTGTGTACGAGCCACAGACGGCTCCAAGCACACAAGTAGCTTAACTAGTAAGCTCAAAAGAGGGCAATGGTGTGTCACTCACCGCTCTATGCTCCTACCGTGGAGGATTCCTCGCTGCGAAGAAGAAGGAGACGCCGCTGCGTCGCGCTCAACCGCTTCACCGCCATCATGCCGCCGTAGTGCTCGATCGCACTCTCTCTCTCTCTCTCTCTCTCTCTCTCTCTCTCTCTCTCTCTCTCTCTCTCTCTCTCTCTCTCTCTCTCTCTCTCTCTCTCTCTCACACACACACACACACACACACACACACACACACACACACACACAAGGAGGTGAAGAAGCAGGAGATGGAGATGGAGATGGAGCAAGAGCACTCTTCTATTGCACAAATGAGAGAATCCCTGAATTTTAGGTTTAGTTGGCTTTTATATGAGCTCACCCCATTCACACTTGGGCGCCCATGCTTAGCCAACTAATCCCTTGAATGTCCCAGTTAGAGTGCGCCTCTCATCGGCAATCACTCTTACCCTTTTCCTATTGGTCTGACAAGCCCGGTACCTGACTCTACCAAATACATAATACACGTCCGTCGTAGGTGATGGGGTGTCCGTGAGCCGGGAGGGTTAACATACCCCCCTTCCTGATGTAGATTCCGTCCTCGGAAGCTATTGAGTTGAAGGTCGTTCGTCGAGGTGGAAGAGCATTTGAGATGAATGTCCTTAGCCTTCTTCAGTCACTGCAAAATCACACAACATTGGCACAGTAATTGCATTCTCATAAGTGATTAAAAAGAATATGCAGTTTTAGGTAGACAAATTGATTGGTAAAAGAATTTCAAACAATTTGTCAGCAATGAAAATTAAATTGCAATGTAATCAAATGCATAAACAGATGTAAAGATAAAAAATAAAACAAGTCTTGGGTCGCTAATTTGACGGTCGAAAGGCACTAGAGATCGAATATTAATACCATGGGTAAGCTTCTTAATTTTCTGTGGTCAATTAAGTTGTTTAATTGCGAGAGCCAAGTATTCATCTTCGAGGGCTGACTAGAGGCTATACCTAGAGGACCTTGTAGTTAAGCTACGATAAAAGGAATTTCTCATGAAATCATCGCCTGACTGATTACCTTTTCTTTGACCCCCCAAAGTGTTTTCACAGTGATTCAATTTGATGTGTGTGCTTATTTTGTATGCCTTGGGTTTTTTGCTTTTCAAGGAAAAGCGCCCACACTGGGAACCTCTAGGGCTCTAGTACCATAGGCAATACATGTGAGTGAAGTACCAAATCAAGCTGAGATTTCTCTTCCAGCTTAAGATTTTACATTGTGGCACTTTGATTTTTTGTTTGTTCATTTTCAGCATTTTAATTTTGTAACTTTGGGGGGTCATATAACACTGATACACCTCCCCAGGCTCATTACACTAGTAGACTCCCTTTATAATACTTAAGCTAAAGGTCAATAGGGTCAAGCCCACTAGAAAGCCCTAGTACATTTCACACAATGCTGCCTAAATCGGATTAAGAACCTAAGTAACCATTGATTATTAGGAAGGCATTCCCCATGGTATTAAGAGAAGATCTCTAACACCTAACTTGGTCAAACTAGCTTAGCCGGACTACTTGATTTTTAAACCTAGACAAGTGATTATGACAAAAAATTACATTGAATTAAATGTTTGATACTAAGCAAATGCGGTGAATATTAGTCTACCAATCACAATTATAGCAGACAATCATAGATGCAAAAAATATAAGGGGCAATGCTAATGGAAAAGAAACACCTGTTTGTGTCAATGGTCGTGCTTGATTTGAAGAGTGAGTCGAGATAAAGATTCCATGAAGGTCCAAATCCTATCAATAGCAACACGCTCCTGTACACACTAGGAAACAGAAGGAATACCTCCAGGAGGCACATTAGTGGGAAAAGGTACCAACACTTATTGAACACAACAAAAAACATAAGGAACCCTAACCTAATTATTTGCACTCCCCCTAGAGAGTCAAGGGAATAGGATATTGTAGAGGTTGGGGGGAAACCCTAAGGCTAAACCCCTATCCTCGTCGTCGAGATAAACAAAGTCATCATCCATGAGACCATATGTGCCATCTGTGTAGTCCTGTATATTTTCTTCTTCATCATAGGTGCCCATGTTTACTAAGAAGGTCACTAGACACCTATAGTCATCTTGGTCAAAAGGGTAGGCTTGTGCAATGGGAGAAACGCTCTCTACTAAGTATGGATCAGACGTGGTCAAGAGACGTATCAGCCATTCTAACTCCTCAAAATTCCTCTCACATGCTAGCGTACCTATCAAATCCCATTCACATGCCAGCACTGGAAAGACCATGTGAAATATTTGTGAAAAGTAACGAGGGTACCTCTCGCCCAAGGCAGGAGTGGATGACTAGCGGGTTGCAGGATGCTTTGCATGGAGTGCAGAGTAGTGAGCTCGTTGTGCACACAGTTGGGGCACGACTTGAGCAGTCACACAGAGAGGTGACAGAGTCAGACATGCATGCTTTGCTAGTGACTGAGCAAAGCAGAGAGTCAGTTGTGCGAGATACTTCTATGCAGGATAGACAGGTAGAGCGGTCTTGCTCTAGTGAGTCACGACAGGAGGACGTTGTGCAAGAGTCTATGCATACGGAGTTAGAGCATGAGAGCTCTAGTGAGTCACAGTAGATTGAGTGGTCATGTTTGCAGTGGATGATTGCAGAGGAGACTGAGATGTCAGCGATTATGCAGTCATTCCTTTCTATGCTCGACAGTGAGCATGGGGATATAGTTGTGCAGGATATGTCTTCCAGCAGCCACCTAGAGCTGCTGGTTTGCTCTGAGGTTGCACGACAGGTTGATGCGTCTTTTGCGGACAGTCAGGAGATGCATGTGGCTGACACGCCTTGTCAGTCAGAGATGCCTATTGCCAGGGATATATATGTTGATGCATGCTCCGTAGAGCTAGCATGGCCCGCTAGCATTGCATCGACATTCGGTGGTCTCATGTATGAGATGCTGATCTTGAGACCGGATATCGCAGCTGCAGTGGGAGCATTTGCAGCTGGGGTTGTCAGTCGTTTGTTGACTGATGATGGCATAGTGCACGAGGGAGATATGCAGCTATTGCGTACATACTTGCAGTACGTGTGCGGTACGTCTAGTGGTGTATGGACATACATGGGAGCAAGACAGCCGGATGCACACGATCACAGCCAGCAAGTGGGCATCGGTTGAGAGCGGTTTTCTCTCGCCTTTTGTAGTCTTTAGACTAGGTTCTCTTGCTTAAAGGCACAGTCGCCTTTAAGTGGGAGGTTGTTGGGGTATAGGCGTTTGTGCCTTGCCCGGCCGCCCACAGTCTGGGCGCCCACTGACTTGTATACCTTATACATAGCATAAGTGTATAGGGGGCTGCTCACTCTTTGAGTCTCCCCACCCACATCGTGTTGTGTGTCTCCTTCTCTCTCTCTCACTCTCCCTCTGTAGTGCTCCCCGATCCCCTTCACCATGCTGACTCCCGCACCACCGTCAAGGACCCCCTTTACAGTTAATCCTTTAGTAGTGATTGGTAGAGTAGCATTAGATTCATCACCTTCAAAGTATTGCCCCAACTTGTTAACGGGTACTTCAATTATAGATTCATGTCCCGCTAGGTCAGATGGTGGTGCTAAATGTTCCTGATCATTCATTACCGAGTCGGGTTTGTTCATATGTGCAAACTGTGGTAATCCGGCCTGTAATTCTCCATTGAGGAAGGCTCGAAGAGCTGAGACTAGCTCGGGTCTTTATATAGTTTGGACATGATGGTGGTTCTAACTTCTGAAGACATGAAATCCATCATTTTGGAAACATTTAAGGGCATCTTGTGGGACGTAAGACCCTGACAAGAGAATGGTGAAGATGGAATCTCCACTTCCTCAAGGGGGTCGGGCATTCCCTCACCAAACATTCTCTCTAGTAGGAAAGGTGTGTGTCCACTTTCAGATGTCCTACCCTCACTCTCTTCCCGAATGATACTGGGTATAGCTAACGGCCTGTAGTTCTTGTGAGGTTGAACTTGTGTGGGAAACACTGTGTCCGACATCTGGATATGTTTGGGTTCAGGTTCTAATGTTCGTTGAGTTTCTTCCACCAAACCCCTCAGTTGTTGGACTCGTTCAATTTCCACTGTTGGGTTTGGATAGGTTCCAATCTTTCTCTTGCAATTCTCATTTTTTGTCTCTCGTGGCTTATCTTGGGGGTTCGCAACTGGGTGGTTTAAATTTGAATACTCTTTTGGTGTTCGTCGTAATTCCCTCTCGTGATCCTCCTCACTGGCTTTTTCCTTTGTAGTAACAGTTTTGGTCTCCGTGGTCTCTATCGAATCTGAGTCATCCTCAGGGTCATTCATATACACGGGATCCTCAATTGTCCCTATGTTAGTCTTTGAACTAGGTTTTGAGCTAGAAGCATTAAGGGATTTCATTCTTCGTGTTTTCTTCTTTCTCGCTCGGCCAATGGATGCAGCATCTCTCTCTTCGAGGATGTAATTTTGCTTTTGGAGCATCGACCGTGTGAGTGCATTCACTGGTGCTATGTTTATAGTTGGTGGTGTCCCATCAACAATCTCTATTATGTTCAATGGTGTGATTTTCGGTGCGTTTGGATTGTTAGGACACTGTGCAATCAAATGATCTATGCCACAACGATTACAAGTGAGTATTGGCATTGCCAATGCACTCCCTTGACTTGTTTGCATTAGTGCAGCATTCTTTTGCATTCTAATGGGGCACTCAGCTACTCAATGTGGTCCACCACATTCGTAGCACTGAAGAGGTGGTCTCCTGGCAAAACTATTAATGTTTTGGCCTCTTGCTGCTAGCGCAGTAGCTTGATATACCGGTTTGATTTGTCCCCAATGGTCTTCCATATAGTACATGGGACACTCCTCAAGCATGTCGACTCCATAGGTGATACTAGAGTCTATGTCCTCTTCGCAATCTACATAAGTACTAGATGACTCGCAACCTATTTGGTTCATAGGTGTAACTCTTGGATGAGGGGGTTGCGGTCCTAGCACTGGAGGTGGCAACGGTGTGGTTTGGACCACATTTTGGGTTCTAGGGACCATGTGCTCTAATGGCAATTGTTGCTCCATGGGTGGGGTAGGCATCAATGCAGGAACTCGAGGTGAGTCTGCCCAAGCTATAGGACGTCTATTTTCCATGATGCGTTTAAGCATTAGGCAATCCTTCGCTTGATGGCCATACCTACCACACGCGTTACAAGTCCCGTTAAACTTTAATCTGAAAGTAGGGCATTCACTCGTAGTATGTGGGCCCAAGCAAATTGAGCACCATTGTTGCTCCCTTTTTGGATACATATGAGTGTTTAGTGGAGCACGATTACCCCTAAGTCTTTCCTGGATGGCCTTGGTGAGATCTGCCAAAGTCATCTCAGATATCGTTTGCTCTTTCACGATTGGCTTTATCTTCATTGGCTCATGCCCTGACGCTTGCAAGCTACTAGACTTCAGCTCGACAGACACTCTTTCTCCTCCAATCCTTAATTATCCTCCAATTGGATTGCATTCATGGTGACTGCTTCCCAAGTAGTGATACCTCTAATGACTAGACCATTATAGATACTTTCATGTCGTAGTCCCCTAATGAATCTATCGAGAAATTGGTTGTTGTTGAATCGCTCGTTTGGATTGCATCGACAATTCAAATTCTTTAGGCGACTAATGAAGTCTCTCACGGATTCACCTTCTTCTCGTTGGGCTTTCTGGAGCTGAGAGGCTACACCCCAAAGTACTCCCTCTCGTATGTATTCTTTTAAGAATAGTCTCCTAAGAGTAGAGTAGATCGTTTACTCTTCTACTCTTAAGGTTCTATACCAATCTCCAGCCTTTCCGCTTAGGGTCAAACTCAAAGCTTTACACTTATGTAGCTCATTGTGCTCTTCCAAGGAATCGCACACATGTTCAAAGACTTCCATATGATTTCTAGCATCTCCGTCTCCACTGAATTTCTGTGTGAGCTTAGCTACTTGAACTGCCTTTCTCCTAACCTCTCTATCAGGTGCACTACGCATGTTTTCTGCAATAGAGCGACCGATAGTTTGAGCAAATGCTATCAAATCTCCTATTTGAGCAGGTATAATGGGTGTATGTGCTCCTGGAACCACATGTGAGATGGGAGTTGGCCTTGGCCTTGGCATACGCGTGGCTCTTGGGTCCCATATTTCGTATGGTGGTGTACCAGACGGTGGTCCAAAGTTTACAGGCGTGGCCCTAGGCATAGGGGGTGCCTGATATGGCATGTTATTATTAAATGGTATGGCTCCACTTGTATAAGAGCTTGGATAATGCCATTGTGGATTGTAAGCTCTTGGGATAATCGGAGGTGTAGGAGCTACATGAGGCTGAGGTACAACAGGTGCACATGATTGATACATACATGTAGGTATAGTTGGGGGCAGTGTGCTACTAGGCATCGGCGCAGTGTTAACAAATGAACTCCATGGTGTACTTCTTGTCATGCTCACCACTGGGATATGCATGGTAGCCGTAGTGTCATTAAGAGAAAGATGAGCTAGATCTGGGAAGGTAAAGCTGCCACTTGTGGGCTCAGATTGTACTGAGGCTCCTGGCGAAACAACATATGGAGGATCAATGGGGCTCACTGAGGGAGTCTCCATTTGTGATAGGGTTGGTTGGTTGGCCTTTCCCGTATCCAAGAATCTCATTAGGCCTGTTGAAGGCATGTTGATCCCTGTGTTCTGTCTTTCTAACTCGACAATCCTATGGAGGACATCAAAGACTTTCTGTTGTTGCTCATCTATGCTAGTAGCACTCGATGTGGATTGTAGAACATCTAACCAACCCACATGATAGGTGTGTCCTATGTACCGATCAGTTAAAGCTTCCGCTTGTAGGTCATACTCCCAATTTTCGTTTAGGAATATCCCATCTAGGACTGGCGTGCTGGAGGTTTCCCTCAAGGTGGAAGCATTATTGCTCCCCATCGCTTGCCCCTCCGTGACTGCTACCTTGGGAGCACTCGGTTGCTTGGCTGGCATGATTGTTGTCATAGGAGCCTTTGCTTTCAGGGCTCAACTTTGTTCTAGCCTTCGTAGGTTCTCAATTTCCCTCTCCCTTGTTGCTTGCATATAGCGTTCGATCTCTTGTACTTCGGCAAGACTCCTACCATCGGGTAGTAGAACCTCAGAGGGAGATAGTCCTAAAGGATCAGGAGGTGCAGTGGATGGAACATTCACATGCACACTCTCAAGAAGCATAGGGTCTATTTTAGGCATGAATGACGAATTTACTTCCCCACTCCCTTCATTATTTCATTAACCGCATGTTCGGAGCGAGTAGCTCTACTAAGGGTCTCTTTTAAGTGGCTAAACACGCTGGACCCGGGCCGTGGGCCCATGGCATGCATGTTTTGACTTGAACTATCAGGGTTTGGTGTAGGATACCCCTCCATGACTTCGTAGTCAGAGGAAGAATCACTAGACGCGATATGAGGATCTTGGGTCGCGCTACCTTGAGTCCCGACCGAAGGTCCAGAACCTAGGGTGGAGGAATAATGGGTGCCCGCGTAAATGGAGGCACTACCAATATGCTCGTGCTCTAACACTCGTCCAGAGCGTAGGTTCATATGACTCGGATCCCCTAGGAGTGTCAATGAGTGCCCGTGAAAACTGCTCACCTAGTATTTTTGGGTGTTTTGCAACCCAAGTCTTTTCTTTTTCTTTTTTTCTTTTTTGATTTTTTGGTCCTTTTTTTTTGACCTAGCTATAGAATAGAACGTATGATAGCTCAAAACGAGCGTCTCGGTCAGAGGGACGTGCCGTGCTTTACAGCCCTCCGTTTGGTCACTTTATGCCCTCGGAATCCCTAAAACCGTCAATTTCTAGTAGGGAACTAGGCCCAAATTAGAAAGTCTAAGGGTGCAAGTGGGAAGAGAAGGGAGGAGAGTGGAGGACTTGCCCCACATGCTCTCATTCCCTCTTGAGGGGGTAGGTTATATATATAAGAGTGAGTATAGTATATATCATAAGACTGAGGACTGAGGCTTGGGCTTGGGCTTGGGGAAATGATCCCGATCCCGATCAAAATTTTAGTGTAGCCCCCCAGTCACTCACGCTTAAATATTTTCGGTTTTTTTTTAAATTATTTTTTATCTTTTTTTTCTTTTAAGGCGACGACCGCGTGCGGTTTAGGTGACCCTTTCTTGGCCACACACATTGTCAACACCTACCTAACCTCTCTGTCAACAGCTCACTACCTTATCTACTTACTAACAGTGCTGCTAACCACTAACTAATCTACCTGCTTACTGACAGTGGGCTAACTGTCCACCTACTTCCTCTCTCACTACCTTCCTGTGCAAAGACTGTGTGCAGGCAAACCTTGACAGAAAACTGTGTACAGACTGTGTGCAAACAGAAATTGCTAACTGCCTACCTACTTATTCATTCACTGCGAACAAGCTAACGAGTACTAATTGTGCAAAGACTGTGTGCAAACAGAAAACACAACATTATGCAGAAATCACAGAACTTGCAGACAATACAGAAATTAACAACTTGCAGAAAAATAACTCATTCCTCTTCCTCTTCCTCTTCTTTCCTACTACAAACAACTCATAGGAGAAGCACAAAGTGCCTCTTGGGCTTAGTGCAGGGCGATTCCCCGACAGCGGCGCCAAAAATGTGCGCTCCTTGCCGCACTGTCGAAGCTAGGGCCTTGCCTAACACTGTGTGCGAGCCACAGACGGCTCCAAGCACACAACTAGCTTAACTAGTAAGCTCAAAAGAGGGCAATGGTGTGTCACTCACCGCTCTATGCTCCTGCCGTGGAGGATTCCTCGCCGTGAAGAAGAAGGAGATGCCGCTACGTCACACTCAACCGCTTCACCGCCGTCGTGCTGCCGCAATTCTCGATTGCACTCTCTCTCTCTCTCTCTCTCTCTCTCTCTCTCTCTCTCTCTCTCTCTCTCTCTCTCTCTCTCTCTCTCTCTCTCTCTCTCACACACACACACACACACACACACACACACACACACACACACACAAGTGAAGGAGTACGAGCGGAAGTGCGATGCGAGAGAGAGTGCGAGAAGAAGAGCACGACGATATGGTGAACTCGCTCTACTGTAATGAGTAGAGCATAGTGAGTTCTTATTAGGTTTTTACAAAAGAATATGTGTACATACCTGGCGGCCCGCCCACTTACCTGGGTGACCACATTGGGCTTTATACCCCAACAACCTCCCACTTAAAGTCCAATGTGGTACTTTAAGTGTGAGAGAAGCTACTATACAAGCTAATATACAAGAGATGTAGAGAAGTGATGTACTACCCTACACCTAACTGCTTGCGAAAATGCGCAAAGCTCTCTGAGGGAAGTCCTTTTGTAAGTAGATCAGCAGGATTTTCTGTGGTGTGAACTTTGACAAGCTGAAGTTGCTTATCCTCGAGCATTTCCCTAATGAAATGATACTTCACATCCACATGCTTTGTCTTTGAGTGATAAACTGGATTGCGAGTCAATTGTATAGCACTTTGACTATCACAATATAACACAGGCATCTCTTCTTTGATTCCCAAATCTGTTACTAGTCGATTAAGCCAAATTGATTCTTTGCATGCCTCTGATGCTGCAACATATTCAGCCTCTGTAGTAGACTGAGTAACACAATCTTGTAATCTAGAACGCCATGATACTGCTCCACCAGCCAATGTAAAGACATACCCTGACGTAGACCTTCGGTTGTCTAAGTCACCTGCATAATCTGAGTCTGTAAAACCCTTTACACTTAGCTCCTGACTCCCATAGCATATACGCATACTCCCATATTCCTTTCACTATCTCCCAATGTTTCTTGCCTGGGTTTGACATGTATCGACTTACTACTCCCACTGCAAATGCAATGTCTGGGCGAGTAGCAATCATTGCATACATTAAACTACCCACTGCAGACGCATATGGAATCTTATCCATTTCAGCCTTTTCTTCCTCAGACACAGGACAATCTTGTTTGCTAAGTTTCACATATGGTGGCAATGGAACACTCAATGCCTTTCCCTTCTCCATATTGAAACGTTGCAAAACCTTGTTAATATACTCTGTTTGAGATGACCAAATCAACTTCTTTGATCTGTCTCTCTCAATGCGCATACCAAGTATATGACTTGCCTCACCCATGTCTTTCATGTCAAACGATTTTGCCATCTTTGACTTCAAAGCTGAAATTTCTTCCAAGTGCTTGCCAGCAATCAACATGTCATCCACATACAAAATAAGGATCAGCCAACTACCATCCTTAGCCTTCTTTGTATATAGACAGTGATCAAACTCACTACGTTTGTAGCCTTGAGAAAGCATGAACTTGTGGAATTTATGGTACCATGCCCTCGGTGATTGTTTTAAGCCATAAAGACTCTTGAACAGCTGGCATACCCAATCTTCCTTGCCTTTCTCAACAAACCCTTCTGGCTGCTGCATGTAAATTTCCACATCTAAATCACCATGCAAGAACGTTGTCTTGACATCCATTTGATGCAACACCAAATCTAATATGGCAACCAATGCAAGAAAGCATCTCAATGTAGTCATCTTGACCACCGGAGAGAAGACTTCATCAAAGTCAATGCCTTGTTCTTGCTTAAAGCCCTTGGCAACAAGCCTTGCTTTGTACTTTGTCTGACTATCATGAGCGGTGATCTTATACCTGTAAACCCATTTACAAGGTAGAGCCTTTTTGCCCCGTGGTAATTTAACTAGCTTCCATGTCTGGTTTTTATGCAGAGCTGTCATCTCTGACTGCATGGCCAATTGCCAATTCCCAGAGTCCTTCATTTGCACTGCTTCCTTGTAACATGAAGGCTCATTGCAATCAGTCAACATGACATAGTTCATAGATGGAACAAACCTATCAGGACGTCGCGTGACACGTCCAAATCTATGCACAATAGGTGGCTCAGGATCAGCCACAACCTGTGGTTCCACTCTATCCTGTCCTTGCTCCTCTTGAGCCCTGACATTTTGTCTTGCACGTGCAGGTCCATCTTCTTGGAAGACAACTCTTCTAATCTCCTCAACCCTCTCTGACACTGTAAGCTGCAGGTAAACCTGTCCTGCACCTGTACTGTCTCTCACTGTCCTGTCACTGTCCTGTAAGCATAGACTGTGACAATGCCTCAATGGCAGTAAAGCAAAGATGCAATCCCAACTATCTAACTCACAGTCAATACATCCTAGCTACCTATCTAAGGGTGCTCGAGGGATCGCTCCAAGACCTGTATCACCGAAAGCATCTCAACATTCGAGAATCCCCCAGCTCAATAAAACCTCACTCGACCCTCAACAAAGGCTGCAGTAAATCTAACAGTACATAGACTTCCCACAAAGTCATACATCCACAAATTTCCCACTGTATGCTGTAACCGCTGCGGCGGTTGTTTGTTGCGTGACTCACAGCCAGCAAACCCTCAACAGACATACATCATCTCTGACAATACATCCCATGTGGAAGTACCTGCAATGTCAGGATGAAATCTGGAATATCAAGCATCAAACACAAGCTACCTGATGAACTAGTGGATGTCGCCTACAGTCTGTGTGTAGATGCGTCCGTGTCGTATGTGACACGCCTCCAAGAACTGTGAGCTGTCCTTCGATGTGTAGACAGCCACAAATCAACACTCTGGGAGTGTCGATATCCTCAGCACCTGCAGTCGTAGGCCGAAAACCCCAAATTTGCAGAGTCGGATCTGCACCCGCCGAGACCACGTAGTCGAAAATGGCCTGCGCAGACCTTTGTCGAAGCTGAACGGTGGCCGAGATGACCTCAGAATGAAATTCTGACAACACCAAGCCCTCGGACTTTCCAACCAGATTTGGGGCCGTGTCTTCGCCTGTCGAATTTCACCCCAATCTGAGCTGGTGACTCTAGCCTCCTGCAGTGCTGCCCCGAGCCTCGATCTGAGCTCTGATACCAGTTGAAGGAGTACGAGCGGAAGTGCGACGCGAGAGAGAGTGCGAGAAGAAGAGCACGACGATATGGTGAACTCGCTCTACTGTAATGTGTAGAGCATAGTGAGTTCTTATTAGGTTTTTACAAAAGAATATGTGTACATACCTGGTGGCCCGCCCACTTACTTGGGCGACCACATTGGGCTTTATACCCCAACAACAAGGAGGTGAAGAAGAAGAAGATGGAGATGGAGCAAGATCACTCTTCTATTGCAAAAATGAGAGAATCCCTGAATTTTAGGTTTAGTTGGCTTTTATATGAGCTCACCCCATTCACACTTGGGCGCCCATGCTTAGCCAACTAATCCCTTGAATGTCCCACTTAGAGTGCGCCTCTCATCAGCGATCACTCTTACCCTTTTCCTATTGGTCCGACAAGCCCGGTACCTGACTCTACCAAATACATAATACACGTCCGTCGTAGGTGATGGGGTGTCCGTGAGCCGTGAGGGTTAACAACATCTAGTACCAGAAAAGCTTGTTTTGAATTTTTCTTTACCCACCCTTATCTGCATATTTTCAATCATACCAATTGCTTGAACGACTCTATGATCATCCATTCGAACCTTAAAGGGTGCTGGTTTCAAGTTTGTGATACCTAGCCTTTACTGAAGATGTGTCCCCAGGATATTCACAGTTGCCCCTCCATCTAGTATAACACCTGATAGCCGCTCCCATTGTTTCATAGTCCACCTGGATTACCGGCACTTGATCATCTCTGACAGTAGCCAAATCGATTGCTCTGGTGTCTGCTTCGGTCTTTCTGCACTGTCTGATGAATTTTGCTGCTTCAGGCAAAGTCTTTCAGATATCCTCTAATTCAAGTGTCAGTTTCTGAATTCAGTCACAGATTTTGACATGGATTTCTTCTCTTCTTGATCAGAATTATTATCAGAACTTGAGGAATCAGGACTATCTTTATAGTGCCAATCCTCTGTTCTAGTGTCTGCTTTGCCTAATTCATTGTTTCCCTTTTTAATCAAATCTTATTTGATGTTTCCTAGGTCTTCCACCAATCCTTGCACTGCAACAAACATAGTCTCAAAGATTCCAGATCTTGACTGATATGGCTGCCTTTTCTCAGAAGACTGGGCTGGTATCTTTTGAATAACTCGAGCATCAAAATTATCAGGCTACTCTGGTAGCTTCTTAGCTAGATCTTCTATGATCTTAGCTGCCAGTTCTTGCTGCTCTTGCCATTCATCGACTACCTTCTCCTTGCCCTTAGCCTTCCAAACTTCTCTATGTTGAGTCCATTTTCTAGTTTCAGGACTGACTGGTTTCACAGGCTCATTTGGGATTTCTTCAATAACCACCCCTTTACTACAAGTGACTGCCCATACTGGAACTGGTTATGGGGCTTTCGCCTCAATAGCTGCAGTACTGGGTTCTTCTGGACACTGAGCCGCAAAGCGCCCATATTTTCGACAAGTATAGCAGTTAAGACTTTGGTTTTGAAAATTATCACGACCTCGGCCTCAGCCAGTACCCCCTTGGTATCTGTTGTGCCCAATACTAGTGCCACTGGTACCTGATTTTTCCTCTTGAGGTACACTGGTCGTCTCTACCTTAGCTGACTCAACATTGGTAAATGCCACTAGAGATAGATCCTTTCCCTTCTTAAAATGATGAATTTGAATGCCATAGTTGTTCCATAAATGGTCATACGCTTTGCAGTAGGTGCACTGTGGGCATTCATTGGAAACAAGATCTTTAGATTTGCATTTGGAACACCAGGTTTTCATTCTCCTAACTGGTTATTTGGTCTGGCTAATTTCAGCAATCTGCCTGGCCATTTCATCGAGTTTCTTGGACCAAGACCCTTTCTTAGCCTTGTCCTTGCTCTTTTCGTTTGAACTGCTATCAGAGCTGATGAGGTCTCACTAGAATTGGAATTCCCAGTAGAAGAACTACTACTGCTAGACCTCCACTTCTTGTGGCTTCTCTCCTTCTTAGCTCGTTGTTCAAGCTTCAGAGCTCTCTGCACCAAGTCATTAAACTTATTTGTTGGTGTAGGTACCTCTTGCTCTCTCAGCTTCTTGCTGCGGAACCCATTCAGAAACCATGCACGCAGTCTTTTTTCTGAAGGTGGCTCCTGCAAAACTGCTTGGTTAACTCCTTGATCTTTTCAACATAGCTTCTCACAGACAATTTCCCTTGTCTGATCTTTTCCAGCTCACAGAGGATGTCTTCATCACCTCTGTTGTCTGAGTACTCAAGTCTGAAAGCCTTGAGCAGTTTATTGTAAGACCTGAGCTGGTAGGCTGGATAATGGTAATACCATTTCTTTGCCACATCCTTTAGTGTTTGAGGAAAATATTCTCCCCAGTCATTTCATCAATATTCTTTAACTCAACATATTTCTCAAAAGATTGAATGTGAACATCAGGATCATCTTTCTTTCCACCTTTGAACACAGGAAAAGAAATCTTTAATGAAGAAGTATAATCATGCTGGTCGGCATGGTCTCTGCTTCTTCTGGCCTTGGGAGCGTGACTGCATCTTGAGGACTTTCTGTAGTGATTAGTGTTAGCATCCCAGTTACCTTCCTCTTCAGTTTTAGTCTTTGTCCCTTCTTTGGCTTTTCCTGTTGGAAATGTGACGACTGCCCTTGCTACCCTTGGCCTCAGCTGCCTTGTGTGTGGACCGAGAACTCTTAGTTTTGCGCTCCTCACGCTCAGCCCTTCTCCTCCTTGAGTGATTCGAATGTTGAGAGTCTCTGGCCTCTTCAGCATTATTGTGCTCCTCCTGAGCCTCGGTCTCACTCTCAGGGTCCTTCTTAGTATCAGACTCTCTTTCTGACAATTCAAGAATAGGGTCGACACGGATGGAATCAATGCCCAACCGGGTTGATGGTTTGCAACCATGACTAACTTTGGGCGGCATGTTTGTAGTTGAGAATTCTAACTGGGAGATAGAGCTCTCTGGTCTAAGAGCAATCAGCTCGTCCCTCCGTGATCGCCAAAATGGAATAGGAGTTGGTCTCTTCACACAGCTTATTCCAGTGTTAGAGTTCAGAGCTACTGATTATCTCGGCAGTTCAGTTAGTGAGAACTGAAACAGAGTGCTGGACTGAAATAGAGAACTGAACTGGAATGTTATATTGAAATAAAAGACATAACTAGAAGACTGGAATGGTATTTGTAGATTCAGATCATTAGCTCAAGGATAATTAGTACAGTGTACAACAGGCTTAAGCTCAGATGATTACAGGAGTAAATGATTACAGGGGTGAATCTAGAAGCTAAGAGCTCGCAAACCAAAAGTGTTTAGAAAGCTAAAAGCCAAAAAGCCAAGAAGCCCGGTTACAGTGTAGCGGGTCCTACTTGTAGCTCTCAAGAGTTACTACAGTAATTGCCTATGATAATTACTGCTAGTGTAATTGTTCTCGCTTCCCATTGGTCGGGGCCTTCTAAGGGGCAGTTCCCGCCTGTTGGGACTGTCCTCGCCTTCTACAGTCATTTTCTATAAGTGCACCATATTTTGATTGCATGGCAATCATCCAATTTTTTGAATTATGTGCATCATCAAAAGACAGAGGTTTCTCAACATCATGTAAGCTAGACACAACCAAAGCATAACAATCTGATGCATAAGATGCATGACGAGAACTTGAATGAGCATGACTAGACAAACGTGCATCCAATTTACTGTCATGCAAAGTATGCACTAGCCATTTATGCATGCCTCTAGCCTACATCTACATCACTAATAGGCCGATCTATAACATTTTCAAAAACCCCCATATGATGTACATTTGCCTCATTGGAATTTACATTCAAACTTCCACCACTGAAAAGATGCAACAAAGTGTCATAAATGTCCTGTGAGCTTACATTACTCTCTCTAGTACATGACATCAAGGACTAAACGGAATCTTCCAAAAACACAACATCCCGTGAAACCAGAATACACTTTTTTTGTGGATGATACAACCTATAACCTTTGCTTTCAGCACTATAACCAACAAAAACACATTTGACAGCCTTATCCTCCAATTTTTTTGCACTGTGTTTGTGGCATTAAAGCATATGCCAAATAGCCAAAAACACGCATGTGCTCAATAGAAGGCTTTCTATCATGCCATGCTTCATATGGAGTAATAGATTGCAAATCTTTTGTATGACACCTGTTTAGTAAATAAGTGGCACACATGATGGCCTCAAGCCAAAAAGAAATCGGCAAAGCTTGACTTTTGACCATACATCGTGCCATTTCTGTAAGTGACCTGTTTTTGTTACCGTATACTCGGACTGTCGAGGCATTTTTTCCCTCTTAGGAGGTTTTTTCCCTCGTGCATTGTATATACGCCAATCACTCTAGTGTGCGCTCCTTGCCGCACTGTCGAAGCAAAGGACTTGCCGATACACCGTGTGCGAGCCACAAATGGCTCCAAGCACACAACAAGTCTAAACTAGCAAGCTCAAGAGAGCAAAGGGTGTGTCACTCACCGCTCTACGCTCGCCTTCATGGTGGATTCCTCGCCGCGATGAAGAAGAAGCTGCAGTCATGCCGCGCTCAACCGCTTCGCCGCCATCGTGCCTTCGTAATGCTCGATCGCACACACACTCTCCCTCTCTCTCTCTCTCACATACATACACACACAAGGAGGTGAAAAAGAAGAAGGTGGAGATGGAGATGGAGCAAGAGCACTCTTCTATTGCACAAATGAGAGAATGACTGAATTTTAGGTTTAGTTGGCTTTTATATGAGCTCACCCCATTCACACTTGGGCGCCCATGCTTAGCCAACTAATCCCTTGAATGTCCCAGTTAGAGTGCGCCTCTCATCGGCGATCACTCTTACCCTTTTCCTATTGGTCCGACAAGCCCGGTACCTGACTCTACCAAATACATAATACACGTCCGTCGTAGGTGATGGGGTGTCCGTGAGCCGTGAGGGTTAACATGCCCCCCTTCCTGATGTAGATTCCGTCCTCGGAAGCTATTGAGTTGAAGCTCGTTCGTCGAGGTGGAAGAGCATTTGAGATGAATGTCCTTAGCCTTCTTCAGTCACTGCAAAATTAAACAACACTGGCACAGTAATTGCATTTTCATAAGTGATTAAAAAGCATATGCAGTTTTAGGTAGACACATTGATTGGTAAAAGAATTTCAAACAATTTGTCAGCAATGAACATTAAATTGCAATGTAATCAAATGCATAAACAGATGTAAAGGTAAAAAATTAAACAAGTCTGGGGTCGCTAATTTGACGGTCGAAAGGCACTAGAGATCGAATATTAATACCATAGGTAAGCTTCTTAATTTTCAGTGGTCAATTAAGTTGTTTAATCGCGAGAGCCAAGTATTCATGTTCGAGGGCTGACTAGAGGCTATATCTAGAAGACCTTGTAGTTAAGCTACCATAAAAGGAATTTCTCATGAAATCATCGCCTGACTGATTACTTTTTCTTTGACCCCCCAAAGTCTTTTCACAGTGATTCAATTTGATGTGTGTGCTTATTTTGTATGCCTTGGGTTTTTTGCTTTTCAAGGAAAAGCGCCCACACTAGGAACCTCTAGGGCTCTAGTACCATAGGCAATACATGTGAGTGAAGTACCAAATCAAGCTGAGATTTCTCTTCCAGCTTAAGATTTTACAGTGTGGCACTTTGATTTTTTGTTTGTTCATTTTCAACATTTTAATTTTGTAACTTTGGGGGGTCATATAACACTGATACACCTCCCCAGGCTCATCACACTAGTAAACTCCCTTTATAATACTTAAGCTAAAGGTCAATAGGGTCAAGCCCACTAGAAAGCCCTAGTACATTTCACACAATGCTACCTAAATCGGATTAATAACCTAAGTAACCGTTGATTATTAGGAAGGCATTCCCCATGGTATTAAGAGAAGATCTCTAACACCTAACTTGGTCAAACTAGCTTAGTCGGACTGCTTGAGTTTTAAACCTAGACAACTGATTATGAAAAAAGATTACATTGAATTAAATGTTTGATACTAAGCAAATGCATTGAATATTAGGCTACCAATCACAATTAAATCAGACAATCATAGATGCAAAAAAGATAAGGGGCAATGCTAATGGACAAGAAACACCTGTTTGTGTCGATGGTCGCGCTTGATTTGAAGAGTGAGTCAAGATAAAGATTCCATGAAGGTCCAAATCCTAACCACAGCAACACGTTCCTGTACACACTATGAAACACAAACAATACCTCTAGGAGGCACATCAGTGGGAAAAGAGAACTTTGCTAATCACTCAACTCTAAAACAGTCATGACATAGGTTTCTATTTCAGTGTACCGGATGTAAATGTGTAGGTCTGAGTCAATGTTTTGACTTTTATTGTGCATACTCGTTTGCTAATTGCTCTTGCTCTTTATTTTTTTGTTTTTTGTGAGTATAAAGCTTTATATGTACATTCCCTAAGATTGGTGATTGAGAGGTCAGGGAAAAAGGTTGAGAGGGAAACAAATGAATGATGACTGTCAGCCAACACTCCCCCCTTCCTTCGGTAGATCATACCGTTTGAAATGAGCTTGTCACCCTTTGAAACCAATTGTTCCAGTTGGTAGTAGGTGGAGATTTTTGCCAATAGTTTTCTATTACCTTAGGCGCCTCGTCGAGTTGCAAGGGTGGTAAGGTACTCTCCCAAGATCGAACTTGAAGTAGTTCCTCAGGTGATTCTTGATCACTAGGAGGTGTGGATTCCTTTGTAGCTTTATGGAGGTCCACTATTGTAGATGGAGGCTGTGGAGAAGTTTTTACCTCTACGGATGCATTACATGAGGAGCTAGAAGCTTCATGGGACTCCCCCCTTCCTGAGCTAGGTGGAACAAATCGTTCTTTCTTTGGTACCCAAACTAGCTCGGGACGGGTGTGTAGCATTTTGTGATTTTTTTCTTTCCACGATCATTGATTCGTTTTGGAGCTACGGGATTGGGCTCACATGGGTCAGGTGATAGGTAAGAGCACAATCTATGTTTTGGGACCCAGATTTGATCATTTCCTTGATAGTAGCCTTGGGCTTCCAATAGTCGTTTAGGGATCCATCGCAACATTTTTTTACTTTTCTTGGAGCGAGTGGTACGTTTCTTACAAGGCTTCTGTTTTTTAGCACTAGCTATGGTCACTAAGGAAGCTTTAGGGACCCACTTGTATGTTTTCTTCGTTACATTAGCATGAGTCTTGTCAGAAGCGATATGCATTGCTTGTAGCATATTTAAGGGTACAAGCATTTCATCCCCCTCAGCTGTTACCCAGGTTGTTCCTCTAGCTCCCCATGTATCCATAGTTGCCGCTAGGTGTACCCAATCGACATTGTCTGACTCAGCCATTCCGGGTAGGATATCCATATAAGGAGAGTTCTTCCCAATATCCGTGTCTTCGTTACACGTGTAACAATACTGTAATGGATCTGAGTGAATTGTTGTGTCTGATCGATTATCAATGATGACTTTATTTCCTAGAGGATGCGTTCGACCACTTAAAAGATCAACTCGAATGATAGAGTCTTGGAACTGTAAGTAGACGTGGTTTTTGGACCAGTCATGCACCATTTTTGCTTCCCTCATGAATGGACGCCCTAAGATCATCTCAAATGACATAGGATGCTTGGAAAAATCCATAACAATGAAAGTCTGCCTTACCTTGTGTCCCAAGACCTTGATCCTCTCTCTTCGAGGATGTAATTTTGCTTTTGGAGCATCGACCGTGTGAGTGCATTCACTGGTGCTATGTTTATAGTTGGTGGTGTCCCATCAACAATCTCTATTATGTTCAATGGTGTGATTTTCGGTGCGTTTGGATTGTTAGGACACTGTGCGATCAAATGATCTATGCCACAACGATTACAAGTGAGTATTGGCATTGCCAATGCACTCTCTTGACTGGTTTGCATTAGTGCGGCATCCTTTTGTATTCTAATGGGGCACTCAGCTACTCGATGTGGTCCACCACATTCGTAGCACTGAAGAGGTGGTCTCCTGGCAAAACTATTAATGTTTTGGCCTCTTGCTGCTAGCGCAGTAGCTTGATATACCGGTTTGATTTGTCCCCAATGGTCTTCCATATAGTACATGGGACACTCCTCAAGCATGTCGACTCCATAGGTGATACTAGAGTCTATGTCTTCTTCGCAATCTACATAAGTACTAGATGACTCGCAACCTATTTGGTTCATAGGTGTAACTCTTGGATGAGGGGGTTGCGGTCCTAGCACTGGAGGTGGCAACGGTGTGGTTTGGACCACATTTTGGGTTCTAGGGACCATGTGTTGTAATGGCAACTATTGCTCCATGGGTGGGGTAGGCATCAATGCAGGAACTCGAGGTGAGTCTGCCCAAGCTATAGGCCGTCTATTTTCCATGATGCGTTTAAGCATTAGGCAATCCTTCGCTTGATGGCCATACCTACCACACGCGTTACAAGTCCCGTTAAACTTTACTCTGAAAGTAGGGCATTCACTCGTAGTATGTGGGCCCAAGCAAATTGAGCACCATTGTTGCTCCCTTCTTGGATACATATGAGTGTTTTGTGGAGCACGATTACCCCTAAGGCTTTCTTGGATGGCCTTTGTGAGATCTGCCAAAGTCATCTCAGATATCGTTTGCTCTTTCACGATTGGCGTTATCTTCATTGGCTCATGCCCTGATGCTTGGGAGCTACTTGACTTCGGCTCGGCAGACACTCTTTCTCCTGCAATCATTAAATTATCCTCCAATTGGATTGCATTCATGGTGACTGCTTCCCAAGTAGTGATACCTCTAATGACTAGGCCATTATAGATACTTTCATGTCGTAGTCCCCTAATGAATCTATCGAGCAATTGGTTGTTGTTGAATCGCTCGTTTGGATTGCATCGAGAATTCAAATTCTTTAGGCGACTAATGAAGTCTCTCACGGATTCACCTTCTTCTCGTTGGGCTTTCTGGAGCTGAGAGGCTACACCCCAAAGTACTCCCTCTCGTATGTATTCTTTTAAGAATAGTCTCCTAAGAGTAGAGTAGATCGTTTTTTCTTCTACTCTTAAGGTTCTATACCAATCTCCAGCCTTTCCGCTTAGGGTCAAACTCAAAGCCTTACACTTATGTAGCTCATTGTGCTCTTCCAAGGAATCGCACACATGTTCAAAGACTTCCATACGCTTTCTAGCATCTCCGTCTCCATTGAATTTCTGTGTGAGCTTAGCTACTTGAAATGCCTTGCTCCTAGGCTCTCTATCAGGTGCACCACGCATGTTTTCCGCAATAGAGCGACCGATAGTTTGAGCAAATGCTGCCAAATCTCCTATTTGAGCAGGTATAATGGGTGTATGTGCTCCTGGAACCACATCTGAGATGGGTGTTGGCCTTGGCCTTGGCATACGCGCGGCTCTTGGGTCCCATATTTCGTATGGTGGTGTACCAGACGGTGGTCCAAAGTTTACAGGCGTGGCCCTAGGCATAGGGGGTGCTTGATATGGCATGTTATTATTAAATGGCATGGCTCCACTTGTATAAGAGCTTGGATAATTCCATTGTGTATTGTAAGCTCTTGGAATAATCGAAGGTGTAGGAGCTACATGAGGCTGAGGTACAACAGGTGCACATGATTGATACATACATGTAGATATAGTTGGGGGCACTGTGCTACTAGGCATCGGCGCAGTGTTAACAAATGAACTCCATGGTGTACTTCTTGTCATGCTCACCATTGGGATATGCATGGTAGCCGTAGTGTCATTAAGAGAAAGATGAGCTAGATCTGGGAAGGTAAAGCTGCCACTTGTGGGCTCAGATTGTACCGAGGCTCCTGGCGAAACAACATATGGAGGATCAATGGGGCTCACTGAGGGGGTCTCCATTTGTGACACGGTTGGTTGGTTGGCCTTTCCCGTATCCAAGAATCTCATTAGGCCTGTTGAAGGCATGTTGATCCCTGTGTTCTGTCTTTCTAACTCGACAATCCTATGGAGGACATCAAAGACTTTCTGTTGTTGCTCATCTATGCTAGTAGCACCCGATGTGGATTGTAGAACATCTAACCAACCCACATGATAGGTGTTACCTGTGTACCGATCAGTTAAAGCTTCTGCTTGTAGATCATACTCCCAATTTTCGTTTAGGAATATCCCATCTAAGCCTGGCGTGCTGGAGGTTTCCCTTGAAGTGGAAGCATTATGGCTCCCCATAGCTTGCCCCTCCGTGACTGCTACCTTGGGAGCACTCGGTTGCTCGGCTGGCATGATTGTTGTCATAGGAGCCTTTGCTTTCAGGGCTCGACTTTGTTCTAGCCCTCATAGGTTCTCAATTTCCCTCTCCCTTGTTGCTTGCATATAGCGTTCGATCTCTTGTACTTCGGCAAGACTCCTACCATCGGGTAGTAAAACCTCAGAGGGAGATAGTCCTAAAGGATCAGGAGGTGCAGTGGATGGAACATTCACATGCACACTCTCAAGAAGCATAGAGTCTATTTTAGGCATGAATGACGAATTTACTTCCCCACTCCCTTCATTTATTTCATTAACCGCATGTTCGGAGCGAGTAGCTCTACTAAGGGTCTCTTTTAAGCGGCTAAACACGCTGGACCCGGGCCATGGGCCCATGGCATGCATGTCTTGACTTGAACTATCAGGGTTTGGTGTAGGATACCCCTCCATGACTTCGTAGTCAGAGGAAGAATCACTAGACGCGATATGAGGATCTTGGGTCGTGCTACCTTGAGTCCCGGCCGAAGGTCCAGAACCTAGGGTGGAGGAATAATGGGTGCCCACGTAAATGGAGGCACTACCAATATGCTCGTGCTCTAACACTCGTCCAGAGCGTAGGTTCATATGACTTCCACACTCTAAGCGCGTTGGTGAGTGCCCGTGAAGGCCGCTCACTTAGTTTTTTTTTTTTTTTAGTTGTTTATAACCCAAGTTTTTCGTTATTTTTGGTTATTTTTTGTAACCGAGCCACAAAATATGGCGTGTAATAGCTCAAGACGAGCGTTTTAGCTAAAGGAACGTGCCGTGCTTTACAGCTCTCTATTTGGCTACGTGAAGCCCTCGAAATCCTAAAAATAGTTTTTAAATATAAAAAGGTGTATAAACTATTTTTTAAAATTGAGGACTAAGGTCTGGGTTCGGGCTTGAGCTTGGGGAATGATCCCCAACCCGGAAATAATTTTTTTTATTTTTTTTATTTTTTTTTAAATTATAAAGTCGCCGCGGCCGCGCCGCGCGCGCGCGCACACACACACACTTAACCTACACCTAACTTATCTACTTACAGCTAATGGAGATACTGCCACACACACTCTAACACTGTTTACACAGTACTACAGTAGCTAACAGATCTACAAAACTAACCTTACAGAACTAACATTCCATAGCTAATACCTTAATTCTAACAGTACATTGCAAAAAAATGTAACTCCTTCTTTAACAGAAAACAAGAAAGACAGTACAGTGTAACAAAAAACCTTCTCCACACAAACACACACCTTCCTTCTTCACAAATCCTTCTCCACACAACTACACACACTCATTCCCTACCTTTCCTATGATAGAAATTGCACCACAAGATAGCATAAAGTGCTTAACCGAGCTTAGCGTAGGGCATTTCCCCGGCAGCGGCGCCAAAAATGTGCGCTCCTTGCCGCACTGTCGAAGCAAAGGACTTGTCGATACACCGTGTGCGAGCCACAAATGGCTCCAAGCACACAACAAGTCTAAACTAGTAAGCTCAAGAGAGCAAAGGGTGTGTCACTCACCGCTCTACGCTCGCCTTCGTGGTGGATTCCTCGCCGCGATGAAGAAGAAGCTGCAGTCGTGCCGCGCTCAACCGCTTCGCCGCTGTCGTGCCTTCATAATGCTCGATCGCACACACACACTCCCTCTCTCTCTCTCTCTCACATACATACACACACAAGGAGGTGAAGAAGAAGAAGAAGGTGGAGATGGAGATGGAGAAAGAGCACTCTTCTATTGCACAAATGAGAGAATGAGTGAATTTTAGGTTTAGTTGGCTTTTATATGAGCTCACCCCATTCACACTTGGGCGCCCATGCTTAGCCAACTAATCCCTTGAATGTCCCAGTTAGAGTGCGCCTCTCATCGGCGATCACTCTTACCCTTTTCCTATTGGTCCGACAAGCCCGGTACCTGACTCTACCAAATACATAATACACGTCAGCAAAAATTGCTATGAGATTGCACTTCTCAAGGGATGCCTTAAGCAAGCAATTTTCCATGAAGGATTTGGGTGATGCACATCATTTTCTTGGTATGCGTAACAAGAGAGATCGTAAGCGTGCAATACATGAACTATCACAAGAAGAGTATATTCGCAAGGTCTTGCAACGACTTAACATGCAAGGGGGGAAAGCATTGAGTACCCCAATGGCTACATATGTAAAACTTAGCAAGAATGATTGCCCTAAATCGGATGTTGAAAAGGCAGAGATGGAAAAGGTGCCATATTCTTTGGTAGTTGGCAGTCACATGTTCGCCATGGTCAGTATGTGACCAAATATTGCATTTGCAGTGGGAGTGGCCAGCATGTATATGGAAAATCCGGGTAGAAAGCATTGGGAAGTAGTGAACAATATCTTGAGATACATCAAAGGTTCAACTAGCAAGTGCTTATGATTTGGGAACAGTGATGTATCCATAGTTGGATACACTGATTCTGATTATGCGGGTTGTGTACACACTAGAAGATCCACATATGGCTACGTTTTCTTGTTTTCAGGAGTGGCAGTCTTTTGGAGATCATGTCTCCAAAATTTCATTTTGTCTTCCACTATTGAGGCTGAGTATGTTACAATATCCAGTGCCAGCAAGGAAGCCGGGTGTCTATCTCGTCTAGTGGGAGACCTTGGTATACACCAGACTCCTTTGTTACATTGTGATAGCTAGAGTGCGATTGCCTTAGCAAAGAACCCCGTGTTTCATTCCAAATTGAAACACGTCAAGGTCATGTATCATGTGATACGGGATATTTTGGCTAGCAAATGCATTGAGTTAGCCAAAGTTCACACGGATAACAACCCTGCAGATGCTCTTACGAAAAGCTTAGCCAGAAAGCGGTTCACACATTGCATTGAGATGATGGGCGTAGGGTGAAGCCTCATGATGCTTCACATTTGTATAGGTTTGTATTAACATAGACCAATTGGGCCACTATGGCCTTCAAGTGGGGAAATTGTAAGGGTGCAGGCTATATTGGCCGAGCGTCGCCCATTACTAACATCCTTATTCATCACATAATATAAAGAATAAGGGGTTGTGGATTATTATCCACTCTAAGCTCCACCCACACAGCAACGCTCCCGCTTCTGCACTCGCACTCACGCTCCCGCTGTCTTGGCATTGCCTTGCACCTTCATCTCCCACCACTCTATATTGAAACTCTCATAGTGCTATTGCTTTACCACATAATCCTATTGTTTGTGGTCGGACTAAACAAATTGATATTCATTACCACTTTGTTCAAGATTACATTAAGGATCGTTGCATTAGCTTAGAGTATTGTGTGATTGTTTAGTAATCTAGAAGATCTTCTTAGGATTTATCTGGCTCGACCTCGACTGGATTAACTTCTTTAGCAATTTCAAGTTGGACCACCCATATGACTTTGAAGAGGAGGTGTTGGAGATATGTCAATACCAGATGGTGGCATCCTAGTTTGCATGGCATGGTTGTATGGCTAGATTGGCCCTGCATATACATTTTTGTTTCTCTTTCTGTTGTCATGGACTTCTATTGGTTAGTTGATCCAGATCTGGTTTGATTGTCCCATTTTTTGGGCGCCCCCGTTTTTGTACACTTCTAGGGCACCTTTTGGTATAAAGGCGACCCCTTGCTCTCATTTTCATTCATCTAGTTGTTTGAGTATCTATTTGAGATAATTACTCTTGGATCATTTTTGTGCTCTCATTGGCTCTATTGTGTTTGTCTTGTCTATCTAGCACTTTACACACACACACACATTTCATTATCATTCTCGAAGGTCAAAGATGACATATGGGATAGAAAAAAACATATCATGTGGGGTGTTTGGAGCTAATAAGTGACGTTGGAGCTCAAGTATTGTGGAAATGATTGTCTCATGGCTGAAAAAGCAACGTCTAATGGGATCAAAAGCTGAGCACTCAAGTATAGTGTGATACTTAGACTTGTGAACTTTTTTGTAGCATAGATTGTATAGTCGATGAGATTCCTCGCTGACGCCCAACACCCCCTCACATCACAAGGAATGAGAGCTAAGCCAAATTGAGGCTAACGTGTGGATCGCACTCAAGGGTATGGGGCATGAGCATTTAAGGGTGGGAGTGGTTCCTATGTTCGAAGAAGAAGATGGTATTGTAGTTGGGGGCAACATATGTGATGTAATGTATGAAACTTGAACCCTTGGATTTCTCCCAAGCTATGATACGTTGGCACTATAAAACGGTTTGGGTATACAAAATCATCTATATCTTGTGTGGCCAAAGGGTATTAAAACAAGGTGAAAGCTCACTATGGCCTACATAATGTATTGAGAGGAATTCAATAATAATCCGGAAGCTTGATCCAATGGTCTAGAGATGCACCCAAAGTCCAACCCTTTAGCAACGACTACTTATGTAGTCCAACAAGAGGGTTTTTTGCAAGAGGAAAAAAAAAAGAAAAAAAAAGAAAGTGACACTAGCATTTTACTTTTTTTTTGGGACAATACAGTTTTCCAATTTTTTAAACAAGTGTAACAATGACTTATTTAGATTACAATATATTTCAAAAGCATAAAAAATAATGACTTAACCAATAATCAGTGGTCCTCTTTCAAGAGAGAGTACACAAATGTCAACACCTCTAACAAAGACCTAGAAGAAACATTAAATAAGGAAGTTTTTGCCATATGGCACTAATCCGCAAGCTTTATCTAACGTCGACAATTGCACCAAAAATCCAACGCTTTACTAAGGGTTCACAACAAGCGATGGAAGGAAATTGTAGTGCACCTGCAACCAATCCTTGCTCGCCAACTAGGAGAGCGTGTTCACATCGGACGGAAGCAAGTAGCACACGAACATGCCAACGCATGGAAGAAAACAACCATGTTTCTTCCCCTCCTCTCCCCCCCCCGTGAGCATGATTTGCAGGAAAAGATCATTTTCAAAAAAATTTAAAAAAAAGATGGTTAACTCTTTTTTGTCTCTTCCGCCCATCCTCTATGTTCACATCAGGCGGTGTCCAACAATCACCATTCCCTCTTCCACCCTATCTTGTGTGAACAATTAGGTGATGAAAGAGTGCAGAAAGCATCTCCTCCACCCGGAAGATGGGATTTTAATGTGAACCCAGCTTAAAGACTCCTTATGTAGTCCAAAAATCCCTATACTTACATGCTATGAGTTGAATAGCCTGAGAGAGAGAGAGAGAGAGAGAGAGAGAGAGAGAGCTCTAGCACAACGTGCCAGACGACAACTCGACAGCCAAGATTTAATGCTGGGAAATCTTTCCTTGCTCGGTGCCAATATTGAGCACAACGTCTCCAGTCGCGGCTCGATTAGGGAGTAGAAGAGCAAAGCACATTGTTGATTGGATCACAGTTGTTGGGGGAGGTGGGGCGTAGGCTACAACGACCAACCAATTACTTGTCGGTCAAAAAGGGCATGGGACACGTAGGCTCTTGTCCTTGCAAGATTCGCTTCGGCTGGCCGGCTGCACTCGTTGTGCTCGTGCTAAGAGAGAGAGAGAGAGAGAGAGAGAGAGAGACGGGGGGGAGAGAGAGAGAGAGAGAGAGAGAGAGAGAGCGTGTGGGCTAATTTGCAAATGAGCGCATTTGTGAGTGCATGGCCACATCGAGACCAGTTTGCGAGTGATGAGTGAGGCAGTCATCGCCCATTTTCAAGTCGAGGATGCGAGGGAAATGTTGGCCCGTGGAATGCACAGGCCGAAAGTTCCGAAAGGCCAAAAGCAAAAAGTAGCAATGGCGACTGCGGAAGCAGAAGCGTCGTCTCCCCCTGCAAAAATGACTAACGATATCTACTTGACAAGACCGCTACGTGGGTCCTGCTCTCTACACTAGGCTTGATCTGCTTTGCCTTTTCGAAAATACAGGGAAATTGCTTCTTGCTTGAGCTCTTCCGCGTGGGTCTCACATGAGCCTGGCAGGCATCCTGCTGCGGGTGTACGACCCTTCTCTACTTAGATTCTGTGATTCTGCGGGTGATCTGCGTTTCTGCTCTCCCTAAGCTTAAGTGGTCATCCCAACAAAGAGCAGATATGTCAGATGCATCAAAAGGACTCTTGTGTTTATGCATGGCCAGATTCCATCGTCTCTGATGTGGAGGGATTTGGATTGCTTGAAGCCAGCCTTAGGGTAGCTCCTGTGCTTTTGTTTCTCCCTATCCATCTCGGAGCATGAGTCATTGCGTGCCAAATTTAGATGTGCGTTCAGCAGAGATTGATGATGTGCGCCCATGTCCTTTGCCTTCTGAAAAAGGCGAAGTTGCTTCACTTTTCTTCTGCGATGGAGGAGGATTGGAATATTCAAGTGCTAGGAAGAGTGCAGGCACATGCATGTAAGTGCCTGTTCTTTCAATGAAAGAGTTCTTTGGATTTGTTTGTGCAAGATAGTTAGTGTTATGAATTTTGATGTGTTTTTCTAACCTCAGTGGCTTTTATGCGTAGCGTGACAATCTAATCCTGATTTTAGTCCCGATGGTGTGGTCAGCCATGCGCCCTGGATGGAGACAGAGAATGAGGAGAAAAGGGCAAATGTGTTTGAAATGAGTCGGGAGCTAGGGTCGGCGTTAGATGTTACACTTAGCCACACCCCTTTTCAGGAGGATGAGATGCTTTCTTGGCTTCAGTACCCTTTGGATGATACCTTCAGCAAGAATTACTGTACAGAACAGCAGTGTCAGCAAGTTTTTCCTTCATTTCCCTCTCAAAGTCTGCTTCAAAAAGCACCTGGTGAGAGGCTTTCAGCTTCAAGCCTTTCGACAAAGCTCAGTGAGAATACTGATCATAACATTGTGGGCCAATCTGTTACAACGGATGCAGCTTTAGTTTTGGGTTCTCAACGAGCTGCAGGCCTGGTGCCACAAGCTGGAGCACAGGTCTTTGACAGAGTTCATACAATCAAGCAATCTTGTGATGATGCAAAAGCCACTGGCACTCTCCATATTCCCAACGTCAACCCTTCCGCATCAGAAAATGCAGGGAACCACAACAAGATGAATTTTCCCTTCTTTTCACAGAAGGTTGCTGCCATTAAATCCAGCGTCCAAATTGTTGGCACTTCTAATGGCCCATCAATGAAGGACCGACTATGTCAATGCGCAATTAGACGATCAAATGAAAGAATGTCGTCAATTGAGAAATCAGCACCGGCTGCATCTTTGACCAGCTTCAATTCGCTTGGAGAGTCGGAATTGAATGAGCCAAAGCAAGGAACTGATATCACTCAGGAGCCCCTTCACAATTTGAGATGTGATGATGATAAAGCAAGGCAAGCAGAAGTGGATCTTACCGCATATACTCCAACAATAGGTACTGAATTTTTTGAGTCTGCAGATGTGACGTTAACATCTCTCTCAGGAGAATCAGATTACAGCACAGGAAAAAGTGCAAAGGATGCCGGTGGCAAGAGACCTGCTGAAGAAACTGAGTGTGAGAGTAAGGTTGGTTGCTTTTGACTCTAGATCTGTAAGGTGCATAATTTGTGCTTACAATGATGGTAGCCTTCTGTATGGGATGTATGTAGGACACTAGGGGATTAGAAACTGGGCCAACTATGGCTAGGACAATCTCAGCAAAGAGGACAAGGGCTGCAGAGGTCCACAATCAATCTGAAAGAGTGAGCAATATTTTATACCTTTCATGTCCCCCACCCTTCCTCTCATTTTATATTTTTGTTTTTAGTTTGCAGCTGTTTTTAGAAAGTAATTCTACTCTACTTGAGTGAGAATGCAGAGACGGCGAAACAAAATCAATGAAAAGATGAAAGCTCTGCAAGAACTGATTCCTAATGCAAATAAGGTGCAATAACACAGCCGAATTCCCTTTAAATAAGAGTGATTCGAATTTTGCGTACTTTGTAAGCTCACGTATGAATATGCAGACAGACAAGGCCTCCATGCTGGATGAAGCCATAGAGTATGTCAAGATGTTACAAGCACAACTTCAGGTTGGAGTAAGATGTTTATCTGGTTAGCTCTTGTTTCTTGCCTTTAGGCTTATTGACGAAGCTTTTTGGTTTGCTTTTGGTGAAGTTAATGTCAACGAGAACAGGGATGATTGTCCCTCCGATCATGATGCCACCAGGAATGCAATATCTCTCACTCCAACAAAGACCAAGCACAACTGGGTTGAATATGGGACTTGGCTCAAGGGTGATGGATGCATCCACTACTGGTGTAAGTGCGTCAGCAAGGGCGGTTTTTCTTGGACAACCTTCACCGGGACAAGTTTACCAGCCTATGGCTGGATACCCAGTCATGCCCGAAGTGCAAAGTCATCTCCACCTCAATGCCATGCGCAATGCACAGGCCTTCCCTCATTTTCAGGTATGACAACATTTGCAAGCTGGTCAAGAAATGACTTTTTTGTTTTGGGATGGTACAATTGAAATTTGAAGTAGAATTGATTGTAGCTTCATTTTTTATAAAATTGAACCTGGCAGGTGTCATGATTTGGACCATTAGTTGTGTCGTTCTCCTATCTCCTTCTCTAGCCTATTCTTTGTGTGCATTCTCGTCGCCACCTCCTTCGCTTACACCTCTTACATCTTTCTACGTCAACATCTACATGTATGTAGAAAGTAGATGTAACAATCTTTGACTGTTCGTGTTTTGAGAGAGAGATGAGGAAAGGTGAGAGGAACATGTGTAATTTGACCTGTTTTTCCACTCTTCTGGCTTAATATCTTTTAATAGCCTTCTCTCATTTTCTTTTATTGAGCTTAGCCTGCGTAGTAGAAGAAGCTTAAAATCAAGTAAACTGGTAAACATTAAAAAGCAATTCAGCCTACGTAGATTGTTGTGGTAGTTTGAAAGGCATACAATTTGATCATGGGTCTTGTTTTGTGCTGACTGTTGACAGCCAGGTCATTTACAACGGATTAATGACATTTATAAAGCCAACGAAGAGTTGGGAAAGCGGCAGCAGGGATGAACCGCAGTGGTACTGTGCATCTATCCTTGTCAGGGCCTTAAGCTAATATCTGAATTTCCGAGTCGCCCCTTTGTGCACCTTGTTGCTGGAGAGCTCTACATGAGAAGTCTAACGAGAGGCATACGACACCAATGTATTTGTGATCAACGGTTCTTGAAATACCAATTCTTTAGCTGCGATGTTCACCTTCTTGCAGCAGTAAGGTGGGTTCCAAGACAGAGGTTTCTTTTTTAGCTCCGTGGGGGAGCCCACCATCATGGCTTTGAGTGGTTGTAAGGCCGCAGGTTTGTAGGATTCATAAGATATTCCCATTTCGACTCTTATGATGGACAGAAGGAAAGGGTGAGAAAGGTTCTTGCTTGTACATAACATAGCTTGTCATGCTTCATTGCTTGACTAACAATGCAAGGGGAAGAGAAGCTTGTGCTTGGCTCTAGCCCTGCAACAGCAGTCATCTGTTCCTTTTGGTAGTTTTTGCAGAGAATATCATTCGGCACTTCTTTCTGTTGTACACGTGTAGACCTAGTAAGGCCCAAGGGTGACATTTTTTTGCACGGTAGCCTTTGACTGTCTCGTTGCTTCTAATAAAAGATTCATGCTAAGAAAACCTCTCTATCTCTCTTTTACAACGATGTACAAGCTACTCCTTGGGACTTTGAGAGCAACTATAACATGGGTTTGTGAAGTTTTTCAAGTAAACACAAAACATGTTTTGCATTGGATTAAATTAATCCAGGCACATGGACATGCACACGCACGGACAAACATCGGAGATTTGGATATGAGTTGATTCTAAACAACAAAGAGCATGATGACCTTGTTCTTGTTCTTGTTCTTTCTTGAGAGCTTAGATTTGATGTTCTTGTGCTATCAGCCTTCTAAGGTGTTAGTATCTGCTTTCTTTTGTATAAATGAATGCTTAGTTGTTTATACCATTCCTGCTCATTATGCTATCATTAAAATTTTCTTCTAGCGTAGTCCAAAGCGCACTTGATAAAGACATAAGTTCTTAATAGTTTAATTTTTATTTCTTTCTATAATGTCTTTTCTTTGTTGTCCTGGTTAACAAAAAGTGTTGTGAGAGTGTATTTAAATGTATGTATATATCTTTAGATACATACATATAGAAGGGCAACACAAGTGCTCATTTTAGGCATGCTTAAGGGTCATAGTCATGTAAATGTATGCCCTTCTTAGCCTAACATTCAATTTTTTTTTTTTAAAGCAAGGCAATGAGCTGCTTTTAGGCTTGAGCCCTTGTAATTGTAAATTATTAGTGTCCAAAATTCTTGAGTATATATTCAAAAGTTGGAAGCGACCTTTGAAGGAAGACCAATGGACGACAAAGTGGGAAAATTGTAGCCAATATTTTTGGACATACATTTTTACTCAAAAAGTTCATTGTTTGAAATTTTTATCCTCAAGCAAATATTCCATGTATACCAAAAAATAACATTACTCCGTGAGAAATCCTTATCCTTAAGACAATATATCTATGCTCCTTTCATATAACAAAACATGCTTTCTTTGAACTTTGTCTTCTGGAAAAAAAATTGTGCAAAAATTCATCTATCTATTAATAATTCATTGCTATTTTCTTCCATAAACTTCTATGCATGGTTATGTGGCAACATTGGGTAGACATGCATTTTTGAGATGGCTAGCCATGTGGCATTGGAGATATTGTGATTGCTATTTTGGCATGTCAAATTGGTGACATGGCATGTACGGTCCGATGAGTCTGTGATGGGTGATGCATTGTGTACATCATTGGCATGAAGGATAACAAGAAGACTCCAAGAGAAATTACTCTTTTGGCCTCCCACTTTGCATCTTCATTTTGCACCCCTTATTGCCGTGTACAATCTAAAAATGAGAAGCTCATGCAGGATATCTCCACTTTTTATTTGTGGTTTCCTCAAGTTGTGTGCATTGTATGCTCAATCTTTGTGTGTGTGTGTGAGAGATCTTGTGAGATAGAATGATTTATATGTGTTTTATGAGTATCCACAAAGAAGGACAAAAGTGTTGATATAAACTTGCTAAAAAACAAAATAAATGATTGACATGGGGTCTTTGTGCATGTATATGAGGGATGCAGAGGATGGTGCTTTAACTCTAATGGATGTGGAAGTATATGCATAGGGGAGTACAACCTTGATATACAAAGGATTACCTAGCTTCATTAAGTACCAAATTGGGAGTGTGGTATGTCATGCATATGTGGGATGCATATGTGGGTAGGGAGTGAAGAGTCCCCATAGATAACACCAGGGTTTGAAAAGGCATGCACTATCTCCCTATGTCTTGTTTGCTAATAGTGACGTTAATGTATCTCCCAAATGGCATTGTGATGTACTCTCTAGGCTTGGTATCCATGTGCTCTAAGGCCTCTAGGGCTCGAACAATCTTTGTTGATTATAGTGTGACCCCTCTTTGAATGTCGGTGGGTGGAATTGGACAACTCTTTTGAAGAAGTCCATGAGTTTTGTCGCCCTCCATTGTTGTTTGTGGGTGATTAAAGGAGAGTCTCCCTATGTCTCTAAATGTTCAACTGTCTCTAGTTTCTGAAGTCCAATAGCACTCCTAGGTGTGGGTTGTTCCATTCAAAGGACTATCTATTAGCCCCATATGCTTTCATATGTTGGACGTCTGCATACATAGTGCTCCTCAGTATCCACCTCCACATCTCTTGCATGTCCGCACTCTCTGTCGCTCGGTGTTGCTCACCCAACCACAATCGCTAGTCTGTGAGAGAGCTATGCAATCGCCATTCGAGCACAATGGGGCTTATATGCGTCTGTATATCTTGGATGCTAGATGAAACCATCCACTCAAATAGTCATGAAGTTCAATGGCGAAGGTGGGTGGGTGCAATCTCTCTCTCTCGATGTGTGACTGTGAGAGATGTTAAACGACGATTATATTAGTTACAAATGGTGAGTCATGGTCGGGCCGCTCTATAACCATACCATGCGTGTTGAACCAATGTATCATTTGTGCAAAACAATGATCTAACTCTCAGCAGACCAGAGCCAACTGCCTAGGTGCCTCCATCTTAAAGTCTGTGACGTAGCTCATCAATATCTAAATAAACATAGTGCATGAGAGAGATTCGAAAGGCCAAAATGACCTGTGAGACCAAAAAGTTACAATTGGTGAATCTGATACCATGTCTGAGTACAGAGTACAAAGAACTAACACTAAAACAGTAAGGGAATGAATCTGAAGCTGATTTGGAATTGAAACGAGATAGGTAGGGGGGGGGGGGGGGGGGGGGGGGGGGGGAGGTTTGGTGGGTTCAAATGAAATCTCTCATCGGTCGCTGTCGAATTTCATCAACATCCTCCATGGTCAGTACTCTAGTTGGGCGTCTTGCATGTCGAGCTAGAGTGATCTGTATAGTCCTCAAATAGCTCAGCCTAAGGCTAAATACATAGGTGGGTACAATGCTACAACCACGATAAAAAATTTATAAAAACTAACAAGACCTAGTGTCTCTTTCACAAAGTGATTCATAGGTTTGGTTACCAATCCTTTGGATCAAGCAAAAATATGGTAACTTCTATGGTTGGGGGTTTTTCATGGCCAAATAAGAAGTAATGTCTCTCCGACCGTGGATCATATTCTGCATCATGTTGTCGCAAATTGGCCATAGGACTTGCAGCCTTTGTCGATGGTGGGAGACCCCTCGAGGTCGTGGGCGTCTGGATCTGCCTACCTCAATGGCTCGGTCAATCAATGTACCTCTAGTGTGGGTGGGCTCTGAGATCTGATGTAATGACTGCTCCTCTGGCTCTCCCCTCGCTGGTGTAAAGAAATCTGTGATTCATCTCTGAGCTTGTCTCTCCCTTGATGTCCTCAGCAAGCTCTCCCAAGTCTGTGCAGCTCTAGCAGGAACAATCCGAGACTCTTTGATCCTCGTATCTCATGACTCTAGAAAATGGTCTGAAACCCTCTCTAAATAGACAGTGGAAGCGGCCGCGTATCTCATAGTACGCTAGGCAATGACATGTGTAGTGCAGCTCTGTCTCTAGCTCTAAGTGACATAGGTGACATATCCTGGCCCATGCGGTACACCCTCAAAATTGGCCAGTCTCAATCTGGAGCTAATGTGAGGATGTGTGTATCTGCCCAATAGCGCATCGTATCCCATGGGATAAGTGCGTATCCATGTATGCAGGCCTAGTCACAAAACCGTTCTTCGTAAGTTGGAGAAGAAGCTCTCTGTAGAAGGCTATCTTCGTGCCCAAATCCTGTGTCAGTTGTATCCATGTGTTCCTGGTATCTAGCTGAATGAGATCCTGGCGTAAGAGTCTGGTGATCTCTATTCGTGTGAGAGACAGGGAGGGTGCATCCATGGAGTATTGAAACGAGCGCAATCTATCCATGCTGAAACCATGTTGTCATCTGCCCATACCAACATGTTGTATCGCCTTGTAGCGCTAGTTGTCGAGATGACTCCAAGGCAAGCCGAGCATATCTGTCCTTGGGGAGATCCCATAAACTGTGTATAAAGGATACTAATCTAGTCAATGCCTCAACCACGAAAGGGGGGGGGGGGGGGGGGGGGGGCTAGCTCGGCTCGGATAATCTCATGTGGCATTGAGGCCTTAGCTCGAATCATCCAAGCGATCATAGAGACCACCTTGGGAGGACTGGAGAGGATGTGTTCGTAGGTTCAATTTCAGGAACCGCGAACAAAGCTCTGGCTTTTTGATAGTCTAGTGACTTCATCTGAGTTCAAGTATGGGGACCCTTAGTAGACCATCATGGGAGATTTGGCAACACAGATGGATGGAGATATATGGAGAGGCCTTTTGCATGTGCTCTTGTCAGTCTAGTTTCTGATGCTCTCCTCACTGAAAACACAGGTTCACTGAAAACTACCTCAAGATAGGTATATGCATCTGTGTACTCCACAGTCTCCTGGCCATACGTAAATGTGGGTGTTGACCTCCTGACCCACTGTGGTGAGGTGTTGAACACCATAACCTTGGTTTTCCCAAACTGTCACGAGCAAATGTATGCAAAGCATCTAAATGACGTTGCATCCCCTCTAGAAAGTCAGAAATCAACACAATATCATCTCAGCATATAGTAACAACGGAATCCATGTCCCTATTAGCTGAGCCCCTCTGTCTCCCTGACGTTCTACATAGTCTGAAAACTCATCTACATACATCCAAAGAGAGTCGGAGATAGGGGATATCCTTGCTTCACCCCAATAGTGGAGTGGACCATGTCAGACATTCCCTCAGTAGTGCGTACCTGCCTTATCACTATCCTGTATAAAGCCAGAATACCCCATATTAGCTCTATAGGCACACCCATGTCCTGTAGTCTGCGTATAAGTCTGGCTCTCGGCACTGTGTCAAAAGCTTTGCAGAAATCCACAAAGCTACAATAGATCCTCCTGCCATGGTGTCTACCCTTCTCAATAATAGCTCTGAGTGTCAGAATTTGGTCAAGAGTCAGAATTTGGTCAAGAGTGGAGAAACCTCTCCTGGATCCTGCTTGCCCTAATGCTCATATGCCCTCTCGCTTTGCCCATCTACTCAGCTCCTGCTCAAGAACGGATGCATATAGCCTAGCCAATGTGTGACCAACCATGATGGTGCGATAATTCCCAGGAATCATGGGATCTCTCAACTTGAAAATAGGCACAATTGTAGACAAACTCCAAGTCTCAGGAAAGCTTTCATATATGGCTTGATTAAACATCATAGCAAGAAGCTCTACAAGCATATCTCTGGCATGGATGAAGTGCTCTGCTACCAGACCATCATGATCATGTGCTCTCCTTGTCTTAATCATGTCAATGGCTTTCCTTACCCTCTCGGCAATAAAGAAAGTACATGTCTCAGGGCATGTCTCTAGTGGGTCCGACAAAGGTGGTTGCCCTGATGCTGTGTAAAGAGATATGGCATATTTCCCCATGTCTCTGTGGAGGTGATCGCTAGTGGTGGTGAATGCTCGTGGAATAGCCTCCATGCTTCGCCTGAGTCTTGACTCATAAATAGCTGATACAAATCCCGCTCTAATTGAGATAGATAAGCCCTTTTCTTTCGTCGCACTAGGCGGCGAAAGATAATCGGTGACTGTCTATGTGTGGTAATGTTGAGATGTCGAGCTCTACACCTTGAGCTGGCATCCACTACGGGTCTTGGCCGCTTACGGCATTTACTCACTGGCGCGTTAGGTGACCGACACGGAGGATCTCTGCCAGTGATTCTACAGCTGGACTACACTTATAGTGCCAGCCTAGTACGCTTCTAGCGAGTTCACACTTAGTGACCGCATGTACATATGTGCTACTTTTCAGCTTTAGCACTTAGTCATTTTGTACTCTCTTTTCGGAGAAGAAGAAGAAGAATCTTTCCATCTCTGTGTGCTTTGTGCTTGTCTCGTGTAGCTCTCTTGCATCCTCATTCTTTACATGGTATCAGAGCCTGGTGCAGGCAAGAGAGGCTAAGAGAGCAAGAGCATCACAATCCCTTCGTTCGCAATCCACGACAGGTCTCCAAAGTGCAGTATACAGAGATTTATTGTACAAGTACAGTGGTTGTATGTACGTTTGATTGTGGACACTCGTTGAGTGTAGGAAGCGTTACAAGTACCACGATAGCAAGTTCAGCAGATTTGCAGGTTTTTGCAGATTGCAGCTATTTTGTCTTAGTGCTTCAAGATGTCTGACGGTTTCAGTCAGATTGTTACTGAGAAGCTTGAGAAAAATAACTACCCTGCATGGAAGTTCAGAATAACAAATTTCCTAAAAGGAAAAGGTTATTGGGACTATGTAGAAGGAGACAATGAAAAAGAACCAGAGATTCCCGAGGCAAATGCTACAGCAGAACAAAGGAAAGGTTTGAGGGACTGGCAACAAGGCCAAAGCAAAGTGATGTATTGGCTTTCTATGAGCATCACAGATAGCATGATGGGCTATCTACAGGATGCTGAAACCCCCGCCATTGCATGGAGAAACTTAGGCAGAGTGTTCGAGGTGAACACCAAAGCCAGGAAGCTTCAACTAAAGTCGGAGCTAAATCAGGTTAAGAGGAACAACCTCTCCATCAATGATTATGCTTTGAAGATCAAGAGTATCATTGAGGCTCTTGGATCTATTAAAGTCTCAGTGGAAGATGATGACATTGTCCGTGCATGCTTGGATGGTCTAGGAGATGAGTATGTACATTTCAGGTCTTCCATGAATACAAGAGACGACATCCCGTGTTCCAAGATTTGATTTCTATGCTTATTCTGGAGGAGAAGAACCTTGACACATCTTCTTCTCATGGCAGAAATAATTCTGAACAGGCCTTCTATTCTAACTCCAATAGAGGTAGAGGTAGAGGTCGTGGTCGAGGCCCAAGGGGTTGCAGGGGCCAATTTCTGGAAGGCCAATCAAATCAAAACAATACAAGTGGCAGGGGAAACCAGTCTCAAGGCAGGGGGAGTCAAAGAGGTCGTGGTGCAGGATCAAGCAGGCAGCAACATACTCCAGATAGCAGAGAATGTTGGACTTGTGGCGAAAGAGGTCACATGTCACGTGACTGTCCAAAGGGAAAATCAAGTGGAAAGAGAGAGCAGGGCAACTATGCATCTACTAGCAGAGATGCAGATGACAGCAAAAATGAGCGCATGTTTGTTATGCAGCATGTAATGAATACAATGACTGCAGAGAATTCCACCCAAGATGATGTTTGGTATGTGGATTCAGGTGCCTCTAATCACATGACGTCTCGTGGAGAGTTGTTTAGAGATATGCGCAAACCATATGTGTCAGGCTATGTGTAGACAGGAGATGACACAGCTCACCCCATTGCTCATGTAGGGGACATACCTCTAAATACAAAGAGTGGGAAATCAAAGTACTTAGTTGATGTACTTCATGTCCCAAACATTACAAAGAATCTTGTTTCTGTTGGACAAATGGTTGAGCAGGGTTTGCAGGTTCGCTTCAATCCAAATGGTTGTTATGTAGAAGATTTCCAGAATGGCTGTAAGCTGATCACAGAGGGCAAATGTGTGGGCAGAATGTTTACGCTGAATGTAGACATGCCTGAGGTAAAAGCTGCATTATTTGCACAGGGCACAGGTCTTGTGGTTGATGTTGACATTTGGCACAAACGCATTGGCCATGTCAATGAGCAGAGATTGCGCAGCATGCAATCAAAACAGATTGTAAAAGGTTTGCCCAAATTCAAGGTGGATGGTATGCATAAAGTGTGTGCAGCATGCCAGTTTGGAAAACAGTCAAAGGGCTCATTTCCACATGAGCGCAATGTATGTAAAAAGCCACTTGAGGTGGTGCACACAGATGTTTGGGGTCCAACCGATACTGCAAGTATACATGGTTGCAGGTATTATGTCTCTTTCATTGATGACCATACAAGGAAAGTATGGGTCTACTTCATGCGTAACAAAAGTGAAGTGTTTGGTCACTTTCAAGACTTCAAAGTCATGATTGAGAAGGAGACAGATATGCAAATCAAGACATTGAGATCAGATGGAGGGGGAGAGTACTTCTTCAATGATTTTTCAGATTTTCTACGAATGCATGGTATACGCAGGCAGTTTACATGCAGATATACTCCACAACAAAATGGGGTCGCAGAAAGGAAAAACAGACACATTGCAGAGGTTGCACGTGCATTGATGAATGAGAATAACATGCCTCATCATTTCTGGGCTGAAGCCGTAAATACAGCTGTGTACATTATGAACAGGACACCTACAGCTGCGGTGCATGATGTAACACCTGAGGAAAAGTTTACAGGTACAAAGCCTAATTTGGCACACTTGAAAGTGTTTGGCTGCATAGCTTACGTGCATGTACCAGATGAGTTGCGTAGGAAATTGGATCCTAAAGCAGAGAAATGTATTCTTGTGGCATATTCCCTTGAACAAAAGGGGTACAGGTGCTACAATCCTACTACACGAGAATTACGAGTGAGCAGAGATGTAGTCTTTAATGAGATGAGCAGCTGGTACAGTAATGCACATGGCACTATTGGGGCTGATGTAAAAGATGATGTGGTTGTACAAAAATGTGAGGCCACAGTCACAGGTTTTGAGTGGACCACAAGAGTCCTCTTCTCGTGGCTCTGTTGAGAAACCATGGAATGGTAGACTACGTACGCAAGTTACTCCACCAACAGGTACAGGGAATGTATCATGAAAAGGAAAGGAAAAGGTTGATGAACCTCCCTTTATGGCTGATGCATCATCAGGTTTTTCACATGTAGACATGGATTCAGATGGTTCTGAACAAAGTCTTGATGAGGAATTTGGCAAGAGAAGGGTGATGTTGTTGAGGATGTCAACATGTACAGGAAGATTGTGGGTAGTCTAATCTACTTGACTATCACGAGGCCAGACTTGAGCTACACAGTAGGCTTGGAGAGTCAGTTCATGCAGCTTTCGAGGAAGCCACATTTGGATGGAGTACGACGTACACTTAGGTATGTGCAAGGAACTCTTGACTACGCATTGTTCTATGCAGCAGATGCACCATTAGCATTGTATGGGTATACAGATGCAGATTGGGCAGGTAGCATTGTTGATAGGAGATCTACGAGTGGCTTCATGTTCTCTTTTGGGAGTGCTGCTGTTACTTGGAGCAGCAAAAAGCAGCCTACGGTTGCTTTATCGAGCACAGAGGCCGAGTACAGAGGTGCAGCAGTTGTGGCGTGCGAGGTAGCTTGGCTACGCACATTACTTGAGGACTTGGGAGTGCAAGTGGACCAGCAGATTGTCATTCATTGTGACAACCTCAGCAGCATGCGGTTGGCTAGGAACCCAGTGTTCCATGCTAGGACCAAACACATAGAGGTCCATTACCACTACGTTCGAGAGCGAGTGTTGGCGGGCGACATCGACTTGGTCTACGTCAGCACAGAGGAGCAGATAGCGGATATCTTTACCAAGGCCCTCGGAGCTGAGAAGCTTCAATGTTTCCGGACTATGCTTGGACTCTACGACATGCAGAGCTCGAGGGGGAGTGTTGAGATGTCGAGCTCTACACCTTGAGCTGGCATCCACTACGGGTCTTGGCCGCTTACGGCATTTACTCATTGGCGCGTTAGGTGACCGACACGGAGGATCTCTGCCAGTGATTCTACAGCTGGACTACACTTACAGTGCCAGCCTAGTACGTTTCTAGCGATTTCACACTTAGTGACCGCATGTACATATGTGCTACTTTTCAGCTTTAGCACTTAGTCATTTTGTACTCTCTTTTCTAAGAAGAAGAAAAAGAAGCTTTCCATCTCTGTGTGCTTTGTGCTTGTCTTGTGTAGCTCTCTTGCATCCTCATTCTTTACAGGTAATACCCATGAGCACTTCCCTGTGTAATTTAATCCTCGTCTCTCTACACTCCTCATCATACCAATCGTTCTAGGGCATGCTCCCAGATCGTCTCCGTGTCGGCTGGCTGTGGGGGTATGCCTCTGATGTTGCATCATGAAGCGTCTTTGTCAATATCTGAGTGAGTTCATCTAGTGGCCATCCAGGCTCGAGAGTGCATAGCTACCTGTATATCTCATCTATACACACAGAATCCATCTCCCTCATGAAGGTATACCGAGTGTGCGTGGGGACCTCTCCTAATGGAGCTGTGCTGAACTAAAATGTAAGAGTGAAAGACAAGATAGCATGATCAACTACTACTCCAATTGGCCTAGTGCCCACCATGAAATCCTGAAAGAATGGAATGAGACATGGCTGGGCCATAACATAATCCACTGTACTAGCACTATATCGATGTGGAAAGCATGTAAAACCTCCAGCTGTCGAAAATCTTTGTAGGCCATTCAAAATGGCCAATCTATGTGCAGTTCCCATATCTATACAGTATTTGCCATACTTAGTGTACTCCTCATCTTATGATAGTCTGGATAGGCCCATCTCTGTAACGTCCAGCTTCCTAAGCATCTCCTCAGAAGTGTCATAAAATATTGTTTGGTGATGGGCAGACCTAGCATTGAAGTCCCCTAGTATGATAATGTCACCATCCTTGGAGAACTCCCATATGTCATTATCCAAAATAGCAAAGGGGGATTGTCCTCTGGGTGATGTATATACTGACGTATTAGAAGGAAAGTAACAAATAGCAATGTAGAGGTATCTGCATGTCTTTGCCCTTAGCCTCACCCACATGTACCTAGCCTGCTCATCCTTACCCGCTATATATATCAATGGTTGCAACTCCTCCCTGAATATAACTGCCGCTCCCCGTGAGCCCCATCCTCGATGCTTCGATGTGGTCTCCTGTCTGCAGGCTGTCTCCCATCTATATCCGCTCACCTGTGGCATGGATTGTCTAGGGGCTTGATGTGTCTCAGGATAGAAAATGATGTCTCTCCTACTGAAACTATCCTCAAAGGCACCCACATCAACACGGAGTGACCCATTACAATTCCATGCTGCCATCTTTAGTGTGGTCCATAGGCCTCGCATCGTCATGCGGAGCGTCGTTTCAATATCACCACCCTTCCATCCCTGTAAAAAGCAATCTTCCCTTTCTCCCTTGCTGCTCTAATTTCCAGCATTACCTCTTACATATGAGCAATTTGCGAGAGGGTGAGGTCATCTCCAAGAAAGATGCCTATCTTCTTTAGAGTCGGTCTCTTCTTCAAGAAGTCCTTCGCTTCCATGGAGGGGAAAAGGAGGATGAATGCCCTTTCCTTTGAGGTTTCCCCATTGCTCCCACTTTTCTTACTGCCCACTCTCCAAGCCCTCGTATGTGTTTGCTCATTAACCCTCACTAGAGTCATGAGTTCTTTCACCTCTTCATCCACATTATCTTGGTCTCTGAGGCCACACATCCTTACATGTAAGACCTGCACACGTCTCCTTTGCTTCTCTTCTAGTGTCAGGTTAATGATGGTTGGTGTGGGGGTGGGGGTTATTTCCTTGCCCTTTCCTTTCTTGACAATCTCGATCCATTTCTCGGTCTCTTCTGCTTTTTGTTGGGTCTTTGTGATGACATCTACCCACGAGGTCATCATTTCTTTTTGTTGCTCCTCACCTTCTTTGATGGTCCGCACTTGTTCTTTAATCGTGTTTAGCTCTTCAATTACTGAGGGTTGAAGCTCTCCCTCTTCAAGGACATTTTTGCGATCGCACCTCTGCAAGCTCTTTCTTGAGTAGTGCGATTTCTTCATCTTGGGCCTTCACACAATCCTCAAGTGTATGTATCATGCTTTCCTGTGCCAACACGCGCTCGTCAAGTGTCTTAATAGTACCTAGGAGGTTAATCTTGTTGATGGACTCACTCATTTCTTCTTCGCACTTTTTAATGACATCCTCCATAGGGTCATCCTTGCCATTTTATTTCCTCATGATTTAAGGCCGCAAAAGGAGAGGGAGAGTGAGAAAGATATAGAATGAAGTGAAGAAAAGGATAAAGTGGGGAAGAGGAAGAGAGGGAAAGATCTCCTGGGTGGATAGAGGGGGAGAGATATTATGAAGTGAAGAAGAGGATATGGGGAAAGGGGGAAAAATCACTTGGGTGGATACTCACAGAATTGAGATGAGGAAAAATCGGCTTTTTTTTCTCTACGCATGCAGGTTCTCTCCCTACGTGCGAATTTCTCTCTACGCTCTCTATGTTTTCTCTCTACGCTGTAATATTCTCAACTTCCTCTCTCTACACACGGGGCAGCAAAAAAGGGGGGGAGCGTGGTTTGGGGGGGGGGGGGGAGCGCGAGGGAGCAAGGCAGCGGGGGGTGCAAAGGTAAAGAGTGCGAGGCTACGAGGGTGCAAAGGAGGGGGGGAGCGCGCAAGAGAGAGAGAGAGAGAGAGAGAGAGAGAGAGAGAGAGCTTCAATGTTGTTCAAGAGATAAAGATCTATCGGACATGTTTTGAACTGAAGAATCGTTAGTTGAGAGAGAAATGGGATAGTCAATCAACCACGCTACATAGAGAGATGCTTGAAATAAGCTTTTGTGCCAAAACCTAACACTCTTTTCTTGTTTGGAGAACATGAAATCATTAACAAGTTCTACACGACAGCCTCTTCGGTGTAGGTGGCTCCCTCGTTATTTTTAATTTTGGAGAAACTAGTTGATTCAATGAGTATCGTCCCAAAAAGTGTCGTTAGAAAAAGGATAATGGCTGCCAGGCTGACTCACCATATTTTGATATATTTTTAGGTGGAATTTGTTCTCAAGAAGTTACATGCATGTACAGCTATTCCCAAGACATTATATAGGAATTTACTTCAATTGATGGGGAACTTCGATTGAGTGAGATTTAGACGTGCGCTAACATGATGACACGTTAACCATTAAGTATTTGATAGAAAGGCTGTATTTGCATTTAAATTCATTGTTATGAATGCTTACATAACTTCAGCAGGGAGGAACTTTCTGAGTTTTAAAACATTGAATCCTTTTTCTCTGATTAGCTAACCCACCTTGACTTCCTATTATATAATCTGACCGTAAAAGAGGAAGCCTTCGTGAGCTTTCCTTGATGCTTCATTGCATAGCTTTAATTGTGTTGATGCTGTTAGCAGATGTTCCATATGCCTATAGCTTGATAGGCAATGCTGACGTTGAAGAGATTGTTTTTCCTGAACGTGTATCATTAAACATATATACAACTTTACAATAAATCAGACCTCAGTATTAGAAAATGTGGCAGTTCATATGCCAAAAACCGATCTCATCATAACAAGTGTAAAACATTTTCCTCTCCAGTAAAGCACTATGGTTGCTGAATGATTTGTCATATTGACCATCAGGTATGGTTTCACACATGCTTGTGGTATGATTTCAAACTACCTATAAAGACGCCCTCTTAGGCTTTTTCTAATAAAGCCTTTTAGTTGTAACTAACTATCCAAGGCTGATTTTTGACTTGCACACCGTTTTTCTTGCACAATTTTAGCAGGTGACTGTAAATTACAGGAAAAAAAGATTACTCAAAACACATTCACTAGTATTATTGATATGAAGGGGAAGGGTACCCTTCAAAGACTGACCACCACATACAACCACCCCTCTTACACTTCTGTGAGACTCAAGTAGAGCAGTAGAACATAACAGGGCGGATGATAAAAGTCACCCAGACCAAAAACCGCTCTTCTCTGGAGCAATGATCTACAATCACATCCTTAAGAAACCATTGACTCAACTATACACAAAGCTGTTGTACCTACTACTACAATAATTCATAATTCACTTGCCACCAAAAAATTGCACACAATTAAACCAATCAATGTAGTAACGTCAAGTGCCATCACAAGCAGGAATCACCAGTCTCTTCTGCTGCACATGGTGCGTCATTCGGTGGAAAAGGGACCACATTAGCAAGACCCACCACCGCCCTGCACTGAGAAAAACGGCTTGCGAACATTGCTACTGCAATGAAGTGGCCGCTGTCATGTGTGCAAGGCAACAGCCGGTCTGAGCACGTTCATGGTGCCAATGGTCGCAACAAAAATGACTCGTGTGCACATTACATCTCTCCTCTACCGTCTATGAACAGCCCAAAGAGTAAGTCACAAGCAAAGGACAAATCGTATGTTATCCTGCTACACAAGCAAAAAGCTATGGGCTGAAATACACATAAGCACAGTGTAAAGCAGACAAAAATGTGAGAGGAACTATAGCAATGCACATCATCAGAAATTGAACCACTCTGAAAGGAAACTTCTCACCCCTTTTCTGAAAAGCTGGGACATGAGAACACATCTCAAAACAAAAACACAAAAGAGACTTCATCGTGAATAATACCACTTTCTTCCACCACAATTGGGTGCAGTTCCAAAAGAAGTTCAGAAGTGGGGATGTTAAGCAGAACAGCCACCGATACTACATTCGAAAAGACCAAAAACCTCAGGCTGGCTACTGAATGATACTCTCTGCGGGATGTGGCATTGGCCAAATGAGCCAAATATAACAACTGCTATCAAGTATATGTAAACCATAACCAGAAAGCACAGAAGACAAAGAGTAAGTCACTTCACATTTGGGCAATGATGATAGATTCACAAGCAAAGGACAAATCGTATGTTGTCCTGCTACACAAGCAAAAAGCTATGGGCTGAAATACACATAAGCACAGAGTGTAAAGCAGACCAAAATGTGAGAAACTATAGCAATGCACATCATCAAAAATTGAGCCACTCTGAAAGGAAACTTCTCACTCCTTTTCTGAAAAGCTGGGACACGAGAACACATCTCAAAACAAAAACACAAAGAGACTTCATCGTGAATAATACCACTTTCTTCCACCACAATTGGGTGCAGTTCCAAAAGAAGTTCAGACGTGGGGATGTTAAGCAGAACAGCCACCGATACTACATTCGAAAAGACCAAAAACCTCAGGCTGGCTACTGAATGATACTCTCTGCGGGATGTGGCATTGGCCAAATGAGCCAAATATAACAACTGCTATCAAGTATATGTAAACCATAACCAGAAAGAACAGAAGACATATTGAGACAGCCGAAGCACTAAGCAAAAGTATTCTCAATCCCAATACATTTTTAGTCATCATGAGCAAAACCCGCCAGGAGGTACAAGTTGAAACATTACCCCCTAGGACAGATTCCCCCACTTAAACAAAGCAATTACTACATTTGTCAAAAATGTGACTTAGCTCGCAGCATTTCTACAAACCAAGCTTGGTCCTTCTCCAGTGCCTTCGCTTGGCATTGTACCTGACCAAGAAGAAAACGAAATAATTGAGTTTACGATGCACAATCCGATCTCGCATGAGAAGGAAATCACCTGCATACTATTGTGCATGCAATAGCAAAAGAGGTACTGTGCACAAAACAAGCTTTGCGAAGCTGCTGTACTGCGACAACCTAGGGTTCAAGCCCAACCTAGACATTGAGAGAAGCAGAAGCTTTTGAAATGGGGAGATCTGTCAAGTACCTGATGGTGTTGTCGGTGCGCATGCGGATCCAATGCGGGATGGGACGGTTTTGCCTCTGCTTCTTCGCGAGCTTCTTCTTGATGATGAAGGTCTTATGGGAAGGCTGCGCAACAGATCAAACAGAAATCAACGAGCTTAAGACCAAGCAATTCGCAGGCCATCAACACAATAACATAGCCAGGAGCTCCTCTACTCCGAAAACTCACCATCGTGCCGCAGGAGCGCAGTCGAACGATGAAGAGAGAAAACAGAAGGTTTCACCCTAGGAAGCTTTCACACGAAAAAGTCCGACTCAATATGGGGTCCGGGCACTTAAACCACCCATACCTGTCGACTCTAGTGAGAGTCCGGTAGAGGGTGGCATGCAAACCCGTCGAGCGGCGATTCTTATTGTAGCAGCAGGCTCCACACCTTTTCGCGTGTTTGCAAACTATGCAGACCATCTAGAGTGCTTCGTTAGCTGCATTGTAGTGTGCAGTACATAGGAGCAGATACGAAGATGACAGTATAAAGCAGATTAATACTTCTAGTTCTGTCTTAACACATTTATTGCTCGGGGAGAGAGAGAGAGTGTGTGCGTTCCAAGAGATGACATTTTGGACAGGAAGCTCATCGAGCACTTTTCTGAGCTTCGTAAGTATTTGGCATACATGTCAATCAAGCCATTTCCAAGCACAACGTCTTTTTTCAATAGCCTTTTTCCATATCAACGTCTGCATAATGCCACATGCCTTCAAGATGCAAGTGTAGGTGATTGCACTTGGTGAGATGCCATCTCTTTACATCTGCCGAAAACAGCCCCGAGCTTCCTGGTATTGAGCATATTCTGCAACAATCAATGCACTCCAAAGTGCAGCGTTCTTGTTTTATTTAACTTCGGCATTGTGCAGACCTTCAAAACGAAAAGCCACGTGGACGAACGTGGAGCCAGAATTGAGATGTTGCCTTCTACGTGAACGAAGTAACAAAACAAAAAGCCACGTGGACGAACGTGGAGCCAGAATTGAGATTTTGCCTTCTACACTAACAAAGTAACTAGAATGCTACGTTAGCTATGTTCCATCGAATTGAGATCGAACAAAATATTGGAAACTGAGAGAGAGAGAGAGAGAGAGAGAGAGAGAGAGAGAGAGAGAGATTTCATGAAAGAGTGTTATAGTTTTTACTTGAGAGTGTTTGGGATACCGATCGTCGTGGTTCAGTGGTGTACCTTCACAAAATTTGTTTACTGATCGTAATGCTTCAAAGGGATACCTAGCCAAAAACCACAAGGAGTGTTAAGAGTTTTGTCAAGCTCAATGTTCATGATCATACAAGATGTCAATGTTATTGTTTGTTGTTCCATTATTATGTTTCAAAAAAAAAGGAAACATGCAAGTCTCCTTGCATAGGGGAGTTTGCACAATCTTCCCCAATTTTTATAATACGAGGGAACGTGCCATTGCCATGGCAGCGTGCAATTTTCAATGCGTTCATTAACTGCGCTCTCAGTGTCAAAAATCAAAAAATGATAATGCTTACTCACCGCGTGATTGAATGTCCATCGCCAATGGACTTCCTTGCATCAACAATGTTGGGCATCTCCTGCACTTAACACGCTACAAAAGATGACACCCCAGGGAGGATACCCTTTAAGAAGTTTTTGTGCTATTGTGAGAACACCACATTTTGTATACATATCGATCAAACCACCACCAAGCATGAAATTGTACTCCCAACAAACGTTGACTATGTAGACATGTAGTAGTGTTAGTGTGTATACGCGCTTCACCATGGGCACTTTTCTCCCACTGGGTTTTTCCCCCTGGACATCTGGTGTGAAAGGACACCTTATTTCTTAGGGTCTCATATAAGCTTTGTAGCTCTGAGTTTGTACATACTCTATTATTCTAATACAGAGAGATAGACTACAGAGATCTAGTACACAAGCTCTGTGTCTTCTCCTTCTCCATCTTCTTCCTACTCTGAGTTGTTGTCTTCCTTCTGTTTCCTGTTTCATCATCTTCAACAATTGGTATCAGAGCAAGGTGATTTCCAGAGCCTCTACTTGCGTTTTCGCATCCACGCACGCAATCGCAGTTTTGATGCAGTTTTCGGAAAATTTGCTCGTGGGAGCATCCTCGACATTCCGGGAGTATTCTCAGCAGGTGACGTGCGGTTTTACCTCCCTTTTGAAGCCGTTCGAGCCCTCAGAATTTTGTTCTAAGCAGCGTAGCAGAAGTTACTTTTCGGAGGCGTTTAGATCAAGAGGGTGTGCTTTTTGACAGATTTTCTTAAGGTAAACAGTTCTTTTGGGAAGCAGCTTGTCTTAGCTTTGTGCTGAGATTTTGTGTAGAGTTTTGCTTGCATTGGAGAGGAGATTTGTGAATCTCTTGGAGGTTCTTTTGCTCTCTTGTGTGCATCCACAGTATGGCTCAATCTACGGAGAAAGAGATTTTTGGTGCGTTTACATCCGAAGACAAATTGGATGGTACCAACTATTCTCTTTGGTCTTTTATGGCCAAAAATGTTTTGGTTGGTAAACGATTGTGGGATTATGTATCTGGAGATGAAGTTCGTCCAGGTAGCATTGCACCTGCCACGCCTGGTCGTGGTGCAGCTGTTGGTGCAGGACCCTCACAAGTCACTCAAGAGCAAAAGAAATGGGATACTAAAGATGCTCAAGCTATGGCTGTGATTGCCTTAACCATAAAGAGGAAAATCACACCACATATCAGATCTTGCAGAACTTTTGAGGATGCTTGGAACACTCTGCAAGCTATGTTTGGAGGAAGAAACGCTGCCAGAATAGAGTTTTTGAAGAAACAACTTGACAAAATATAGATGGACGAAGGTGACGATATCGTCGAGCATCTTACAAAAATCAGGGATCTTAAAGAGCAATTGCTTAGCATTGATGAAGTGATTCCAAAGAAGGACTTGGTTTCCAAAACACTCAATTCACTACCACCATCTTATTTGACTTTTCAGACTTCTTTGACTCTGTCTTTGCGAGCTAATCCTGAGCCTCTTCATTTTGAAGAGTTAGTGGCTTTGCTATTGCAGGAGGATCAATCACGTAAGAACAAGTCTTTACAGGTGGATGGTATGGATCATGCTCTTGTTGTACATAACAAAAACAAGGGTAAAGAGAGTGCTCATCACTCCAAGTCTGGTGCAGGACAGTCTTCAGAGAAGTCTAAAGGTGATTCCGACAAGTCCAAGAAGAAAGGTAAATGTCACTACTGCAAGAAACCTGGTCACTACATTAGTGAGTGTAGAAAGCGAATTGCTAAAGAAAAGAAGAAAGAGTCAAGTTTGGTTGTTTCAGCTTCTGGTGATTCTTCTACAGCTAAAGAAGAGTCTGCAAACTTTGTGCAGGATTCTTATGCTTTCGTAGTATGTTCAGATTTTTCTGCTTATAGTGTTGACGAGACACAAATGATTTGGTACTTTGATAGTGGTGCATCCAGGCATATTACTTCAAGGAAGGATTTGTTTTGTTCATTGGATGCAGCTCCAGCAGGAAAGAAGGTGACATGTGCAAATAATGCTTCTTATCCAATCAAAGGCGTTGGTAAGATTTTGATTACCATTTTAGATGGTTCATATTTATGCTTGCCAAATGTCTTATATGTTCCAGGGATCAAGAAGAATTTGTTGTCTGTATCCTCTCTTGCAAAAAATGGTCTTCGGGTCATTTTTGAGGATGACAGATGTGTTGTACGAGATCGAGAGAATGGTTATTCTTTTATCACTACAGGTACGCTGGAAAATGGACTATTTGTGCTAGATCGTTATGAAAAGCAGATTCAGGTATGTATTGCAAAAACAAAGACTCAGGCCATGCAGGATGCTGAGTTGTGGCATGCTAGATTTGGGCATGTTGGTTATGGCAGTTTGATGACTTTACAACGTCATAATATGCTGCATGATTTGTCTTTATTGGAGATGCCACCAAGACATGTATGTGAAGGTTGTGTTCTTGGAAAGATGCACAGATTTGCATTTTCGTAGGATGTTTCAGTTAGAGGGACACGAAAGTTGCAGCTTGTACACAGTGATGTATGTGGTCCTATGAGGACGCCATCTATAGGAAACAGTCTTTATTTTGTGACCTTCATTGATGAATTTTCCAGGTTTTGTTGGGTGTATCCACTCAAAGCAAAGTCAGATGTGTTTGCAATTTTTCAACATTATGTCGCCATGGTTGAAAATGAAACAGGTTGCAAAGTACAGACTCTTCGTACCGATCGAGGAGGTGAATACATGTCAGGTGCATTTAAGGATTTTTTGGGAATGAAAGGCATTAAACACCAATGCACTATGCCATACACACCACAACATAATGGTGTTGCATAAAGGAAGAACAGGTCTTTAATGGAGACGGCTAGATGTATGCTCAAGGCTAAGAGTTTGCCTCATAAGCTATGGATGGAGGCAGTTGCTTGTGCAGCACATGTTTTGAACAGGTGTCCTACTCGTGCCTTGAAGACCATTACTCCATATGAAGCTTGGTATGACAGAAAACCTTCAGTCAGTTATCTTCGTGTTTTTGGTTGTCTTGCTTATGCTCACATCCCTCAGCAGTTACGTGGGAAGCTTGATGATAAGGCAATCAAATGTATATTTGTGGGGTACAGTAGTGGAAGTAAAGGTTATAGACTTTACAATCCTGCTACAAACAAGATTTTTGAAATTCGTGATGTAATTTTTGCAAAAACTACTGCTCAACCTATGGTTGCTTTTGATATACCTCATATGCAGACACATGATGTATTTGAAGGTTTGCTTCCTTCTTTTGTGGAGAATCAAGAATCACAACAGGTTGATAATCTTGATCAATCTTTTGATCAGCATGTGACACCTCATGATGTAGAGGAAATTGTGTGTGAAGAGCAAGAAGTTCTCAGGGAAGAAAGAACCTTACCTAAATGGGTTCAAAAAACTTTGCAGGATAGCAAGTTGGATGCACCGTTGCCACGAAAAACACGTGCTGGTACTACTTTTGACAGAGAGCAAGTAGATTTGGCTTGCTTTAGCACTCTTTGTGATGCAGATGAGCCTGATTCATTTGAACAAGCTTTAGAGTGTGTTCAGCGGAAAGATGCTATGCAGCAAGAAATTGATTCTATTCATAAGAATCATACATGGGATCTAATGGACTTGCCTACATGTAAAAAGCCTATTGGTACAAAGTGGGTTTTTAAGGTAAAAAGGAAAAAAGCAAGGCTTGTGGCAAAAGGCTATGCGCAACAGAAATGCATAGATTATGATGAAACCTTTGCTCCTACTTCTCATGCGTCCACAGTTAGATCACTAGTTGCAATTGCTGCTCATCATGGTTGGAAAGTGCATCAGTTGGATATCAAAACTGCTTTTTTGAATGGTGATTTGCAGGAAGAAGTTTATGTAAGTCAACCAAGTGGTTTTGTTGTAAAAGGTCAAGAGAAAAAGGTATGTAGATTGCGTAAAGCTTTGTACGGTCTCAAACAGGCTCCAAGAGCATGGTATGAGAAGATACATACTTATTTGATTGGCCAGGGATTTCAGAATAGTCCAACAGAAAGTACTTTGTATGTCAAAAAGAGAGATGGAGTTCTCATTATGCTAACACTTTATGTGGATGATATGCTTCTTACAGGCAATACTGCAGATGAAATTGAAGCGTTTAAAAATGCTTTGAGAAAAACCTTTGAGATGTCTGATCTTGGTTTGCTACATTATTACTTGGGTATTCAGTTTGTGCAATCAGAGGATGGCGTATACATGTTGCAGGCAAAATATTTTCATAAAATTTTGGACAAGTTTGGTATGCAAAATTGTAAACCAATCTCTACACCCGTAGAAAGTGGATCAAAGTTGAACATGCACGATGTTGGAGAACCTTTTGATGTACATACTTATGCAACAGCGGTTGGTTGCTTGATATATTTGGCAGGCAACACTCATCCAAACATTCAATTCAGGGTTTCACAAGCAAGCAAATTTATGCACAGCCCAGGTATGCATCATTGGTAGGCTGTGAAGCGCATACTTGATTACCTTTTAGGTACCCCTAATCTTTCCATGTTCTTTCCAAGGGGGGATATATATGGAAAGCACAGTTCTATGCAGCTTCTTGGTTACAGCGATTCAGATTGGGCTGGTGATTTTGACACACGACATTCCACAAGTGAGAATTGTTTTTTCTTGGGAAATGCATGTATATCTTGGCTAAGCAAGAAGCAACCCACAGTGGCTACATCAACTTGTGAAGCTGAGTACAGGGTAGCTTTCACGGCAACAGTTGATTGTGTATGGATACGCAGGTTATTGGCAGATCTTTGTAAGTGTCAACAGGCATGCACTACCATTTTCACTGACAGTCAAAGTGCTATGGCAGTTGCAAGGAATCCAGTATTTCATGCAAGAACAAAGTACATAGAGGTTCACTACCACTATGTCAGGGAAAGGCTACATGCAGGGGAGATCACACTAACTTACTGTCCTACACAGGATAACAGTGCAGATCTATTTACGAAGGCGTTATCACGAGAAAAGTTTGAAGCTTTCCGAAAAGCTTTGGGCTTACTCTCATACACATGATGATCTGCTACCTTGTACGGATTCACACTATCACTACAGGGGGGATTTGTAGACATGTAGTAGTGTTAGTGTGTATACGCGCTTCACCAGGGGCACTTTTCTCCCACTGGGTTTTTCCCCCTGGACATCTGGTGTGAAAGGACACCTTATCTCTTAGGGTCTCATATAAGCTTTGTAGCTCTAAGTGTGTACATACTCTATTATTCTAATACAGAGAGATAGACTGCAGAGATCTCATACACTAGCTCAATGTCTTCTCCTTCTCCATCTTCTTCCTACTCTAATTTCCTGTTTCATCATCTTCAACAGACTAGCGATCATATCATGAATTCTAATATCTATGGGTGCGTATGTGATTCCATCTGCTGACCCACATGCCTTCCACATTCTTGTGTAGGCGTAGTTGATTGCATCTTGATAGAGACCCTTCTTGCGATCTTGTGGCGGTGTTCCGCACAACAAGCTTCTCGGGCGCTTTTCAAGTGTTCTGAAGAGCACCGTATGTGACGTACACATAGTCCCAGGCAAAGCCAAGCACAACTTCTTTCCTGTATCGCCCATTGGCCTTGCTCTTGTTGCGCACATCCCACAGTGAGTGCATTCAAGGAGTCCACACTGCAGATAGAAAGATGAAAATAGCCTAGAGCTTTCTGGGCTTGCTCCTGCTGTGCGTATCCCGCTACCAATGCATTGAAAGAGACGCCATTCTCATCATTTAATGCATTTGACAAGCAACATTTCGGGCAAAATGGTCATGAAGAACATGCTCATGTCATATTGCATCTTAGAAATTAATTTCAAAGCTTCCTCACCTGCCCTTGCTTGACATAACTGGATATAAAAGCACTCCCAAGAGAGTTCGGTTGGTGAGAAACCGTCACTTTTCTGAAGTGCAACACATGTGTCATACTTATCGACCAAGATTGTGCCAAGCGCGTCATCTTTTATCAACAACCTCTGAACAGCAATAAAAAGCTGATTTTTTGTGCCCATATTAGCCTCTTGCATAGAGACACGTGCCTACAATGTGGACACATAGGTGATCCCGTATGGGGAGAGGCCCCCATTGGCATCTTGTCTACAAACATATGCCTTCAAGATGTACGCGTATGTGATTGCATTTGGAAAGAGGCCCTCACTTCAGATCCACTAGAAATAGCCGAGAGCTTTCTATTCGTGCTCCTGTTGTGTATATCTTGCAATCGATGCACTCCAAGAGATGGCATCAGGGATATGAAGCTCCTCAGGCAGGTTTTGTGCTTTTTGAAGTGCATTTCCAAGCACGAGATTTTTTTGCAACAGCCCTTGACTAACAATATCAAAGCGAATTTTAAAGCCCATATTGGCATCTTGCGACAACCACATGCCTTCTAGATGCACGCGTGTGTGATTGCATCTGGAGAGAGGCCCTCGGTTTGCATCCGCTGAAAATAGCCGAGAGCTTTTTGTCCATGCGCCCCCGCTTTGCATCCGCTGAAAACAGTCGAGAGCTTTCTGTCCTTGCTCTTGTTGTGCGTATCCCGCAATCAATGTACTCAAAGAGACGCCATTCCGGACATGAAGCTCCTCAGGCACGTTTTGTGCTTTTTGAAGTGCACCACATTTAGCATACATATCGACCAATGCATTGCCAAGCACGACAATGTCTTGTAGCAGCCGTCGACTTACAATATGAGAGTGAATTTTCAAGCCCATGTCAACAGCGCACAGCTTTCGATGCAGCCCACGTCGGGCATATGCTGCAGTCATAATGTTCCAAGAGAAAACATCCCGCACCACATTTGCATACATATCAATCAAGGCATTGCCAAGCACGGCAATTTTTTGCAACAGCCACTATTAAAGAGAATTTTCAAGCCCATATCGACATCTTGCGTACAGCCACATGCCGTCAAGATGCATGCGTGTGTGATTGCATCTGGAGAGAGGTCCCCTCTTTGCATCCACTGAAAACAAACGAGAGCTTTCTGGCCATGTTCCTGTTGCATGTATCCTGCAATCAATGCACTCCAAGAGACGGCATTCGGGAGAGAGACCCTCCCTACGATTGCATCTGTTGTCCCACATGCCTTCGAGATGCCTGCATAGGTGTAGGTGATTGCATATAGAGAGACCCTGCCTGCCATTGAGATAGGAAGCTCCTCAGGCACGTTTTGTGAGGCCCTCTCTTTGCATCCAACAGCCTCTCACTAACAATATAATTGTGAATTTTTGTGCCAATACAAGCTTGTGTAGAGCTACGTGGCTTCATGCATGCATTCATGATTGCATCTGGAGAGAGGCCCTTGCTTCGCATCTGCTAAAAACAAAATAGAGCTTTCTGGCCCTGCCCTTGTGGAGCAAATCATGCAATCAATGCATTCCAAGAGTCCACACTCATGACATGAAGCTCCTCGAGCACTTGCATAGAGCCACATGCCTTGAAGACAAAAATATAGGTGACTGAATTTGGAGAGATATACTTGCTTTGCATCCACTGAACAACCTAGAGCTTTCTTGCCCTTCTCTTGTTGCGCACATCCCGTAATCAGTGCATTCCAAGGGGAGACATTCTGGACAGATAACTTCTCTAGCACTTTTTGTGCTCTCTCAAGCACACCATATTTGGCATACATATTGACCAAGACAGTCCCAAGCATGGCATCTTCTTTCAACAACCATGTTCTTGTTGTGTACATCCCATAATCAATGGGCATTTCAAGAGGCAACATTTCGGACATGCCTTCATGCATGCATACATGATTGCATGTGGAGAGAGGCCCTTGCTTCGCATCTGCTAAAAACACAATAGAGCTTTCTGGCCCTACCCTTGTGGAGCAAATCATTCGATCAATGCATTCCAAGAGTCCACACTCATGACATGAAGCTCCTCGAACACTTGCGTAGAGCCACATGCCTTGAAGACAAAAGTATAGGTGACTGAATTTGGAGAGATATACTTGCTTTGCATTCGCTGAAAACAACCTAGAGATTTCTTGCCCTGCTCTTGTTGCGCACTTCCCGCAATCAATGCATTCCAAGGGGCAACATTTTGGACAAAAAACTGCTCTAGCACTTTTTGTGCTCTCTCAAGCTCACCATATTTGGCATACATATCGACCAAGACATTCCCAAGCATGGCATCTTATTTCAACAGCCATGTTCTAGTTGTGCACATCCCGTAATCAATGGGCATTTCAAGAGGCAACATTCCGGACATGCCTTCATGCATGCATACATGATTGCATCAAGAGAGAGGCCCTCGCTTCGCATCTACTAAAAACAGAATAGAGCTTGCTGGCCCTACCCTTGTGGAGCAAATCATTCGATCAGCGCATTCCAAGAGTCCACACTCAGGACACGAAGTTCCTTGAACACTTAGCGTAGAGCCACATGCCCTGACTAAATTTGGAGAGATATACTTGCTTTGCATCCGCCAAAAACAACCTAGAGCTTTCTTGCCCTATTCTTGTTGGGCACATCCCGTAATCAATGCATTTCAAGAGGCAACATTCTGGACATGCCTTCATGCATGCATACATGATTGCATCTAGAGAGACACCCTCGCTTCGCATCTTCTAAAAACAAAATAGAGGCACTTTTTGTGCTCTCTCAAACACACCACATTTGGCATACATATTGACGAAGACAGTCCCATGCATGGCATCTTCATTCAAAAGCCATGTTCTTGTTGTGCACATTCCGCGATCAATGCATTTCAAGAGGCGACATTCCGGACAAGAAGCTGCTCAAGCACTTTCTGTGCCCATAACAGCTTCTTCAGTAGAGCTACATGCCTTCATGTATGCGTACGTGATTGCATATGGAGAGAGACCCTCGCTTCGCATCTGCTAAAAATAGAATAGAGCTTGTTGGCGCTGCCCTTGTGGAGCAAATCATCCAATCAGCGCATTGTAAGAGTCCACACTCAGGACACGAAGCTCCTTGAGCACTTGCGTAGAGCCACATGCCTTGATTGAATTTGGAGAGATATACTTTCTTTACATCTGCTAAAAACAACATAGCGCTTTCTGCCTCAAACACTTTTTGTGGTTTCTCAAGTGCACCACATTTGGCATACATATCAACCAAGACACCGACATATTTTTTCAACAATCTTTGACTAAGAATGTAATAGTGAATTTTCATGCGTAGAGCTACATGCCTTCAAGATGCATGCCTAGGTGATTGCATCTGGAGAGAGGCCCTCGCTTCGCAGATGACATTCCGAACAGAGGGAGCTTGACAATTTTGAAAGTCGACCAAGGCAGTGCTAAGCAGGACATCTTTTTTGAAGAGCCTCTAACTAAAAATGTAATAGTGACTTTTCTTGCGTAGAGCCACATGCCTTCAAGATGCATGCCTAGGTGATTGCATATGGAGAGAGGCCATATGTGAAGCATCTGTGAAAACTGATGACATTTCGAACAAAGAGAGGGAGCTTGACAATTCTGAAAGTCGTGAGCGCTGCCTGTCATGATGAGTGTGATCTCCCTACGACGATTAAAAAAGTGCGACATGTTTGACGGCGTAGTTTTTTTTAGAGCTTTTCAGCATTGGTTTAAAAAAAAAAAAAGAGGAGCCACGTGGGCTAACGACAGGCCAAGGATTTGAAATTGCCCACTACGCTAACGAAGTAATCAAACCTCTTCCCGCCATGCAAATGGCTTTCCACAGTCGTGAATGATAGAATTGGTATAGTGACTTTGTGGTGACGGCGGTGAAGGAGGCGATGGTTGTGTACAAGGCTATGGTGGGTTTGCGAATGTGGGCTCAATGCACTTTTGCATCGGAAATGCTCACCCGGCTTGCATGTGCGTAGCCTGTGTGTGTGTGTGTGTGTGTGTGTGTGTGAGAGAGAGAGAGAGAGAGAGAGAGAGAGAGAGAGAGAGAGAGAGAGAGAGAGAGAGAGAGAGAGAGAGAGAGAGAGAGAGAGAAGAAGAAGAAGAAGAAGAGAAGTAAAAACCTCTCAAAGTTTGACCCAAAGCAAGAACTAAAACCCATGTTGGACCAGCCACCATCACACTCTAAAGATTTCCGGCTTGGTATATTGATAGGACTATTCCTTTCTTGAATAATACAATTAATAACGGGGAATACCAGATAGGTGACCTTTGCCAGAATTCCCCCTATGATTCCCACATCCATTGAAGGGCTCGAACGTATCTACTTTTGGACTGGGGAGACTTAGCAAAGCCTTAAACTAAAGGGAACTGCTGTTATGCTCAAGCGACATTCACCCTTGGAATTCTTACAACAGCTAATACATTTTACACATTGCATTATTTCCAAACGAATTTGCTCTTTTGTTCACTAAAAACTAAAATACCTTACTTCTTTCCCCTTGGAAGTTGGGAAGTATGCCTCCCCTTCTTCCCCTCCACCTTGGCATTTGCCACTAGTCTATGTCTTGTTAAGTGGCCCAATTCCCCCTTTTCGTTTTAATTTACCTCCCATATCTTTTGTTTACAGCTCAACGGCCATACTGAAAACACAATGAAAAACTTCATGAATATGCACCAGGTGAGACGGCGAGCCTCGATCTTGCTTGTGCGTCGGTCGGATGTTATCCCCTCTGAAAGGGAGAGCACTTCTACAGGAGATCCCCATCGACATATGCAGTGCAACGAGCTAATTGTGGCTATTGGCGCTCACGTAAATCTCATCAACGGCACCATCCCTCCCTCCCTCGCTAACTGCAAACAGCTTAGGGTGGCTATCGCTCTCAAACAACCGCCTCACATGCAACATTCCACCGGAGCTGGGTCTCATGGCCATAATCAAGTTTCTGCATCTCAACAACAATTCATTGTCGGGCACAATACTGCCTACACTTGGGAACTCCAGGTATCTATCGTGGGTTGATCTTAGCGGCAACGAGATAGATGGTGTCGGTGAGGTGGTTATGCGACACCGAAAGCTTTTTGTGGTAAGGAAAATATTTCATTATACTTTCTTTGGATTGAAGGGAGCTTTGAACTGAAATAAACTTTGGACTGAAGGGAACTCTTTCTCCTTGGACAGGAGAGAACTACCCTAGGCTAGGAAGCCACCTCACCTTAAATTGAAGGGAGCCAAGCTTAAGTATCCTTTGGACTAAAGGAAGCTACTTTTCTTTGGAATGAAGGGAAATCTTTCTCCTTGGATGGGAGAGAACTACCCTGGGCTAAGAAGCCACCTTACCTTGAATTGAAGGGAGCTAAGCTATTTAGTATCCTTTGGACTAAAGGAAGCTGGCAAGAAATATTTCCTTTGGGAGCTACTTTTCTTTGGATTGAAGGAAGCTCTTGATGTCTTATCATGTTACTTCGGACTGAATGGAGCTCTTTCATTGATGTCTTATACTGTTAATTTGGACTTAAGGGAGCTCTTTCATTGATGCCGTCTTATCATGCTAATTTGGGTTGAAGGGATCTCTTTCATTACTTCGTTAGCGTAGGAGCCAATATCAAATCCTTGCCCTCTCGTTAACCCACATGGCGTGGCTGCTCTCTTCTCTACGACGTCAAAAGCGTTGCTCTCAGCAGCAATTCGATCTTCTCCACAAGCAGTTCGCAGGTTCCCAGAAGCAGCTCTCGTTAATCCACATGGCGTGGCTGCTCTCTTCTAAAAAAACCACTCTGATGAAAACCTCTAAAAAAAACTACGACGTCAAAAGCGTTGCTCTTAGCAGCAATTCGATCTTCTCCACCAGCAGTTCGCACGTTCCGAGAAGCAACTCTCGTTAACCCACGTGGCGTGGCTGCTCCCTTCTCTACGACGTCAAAAGCGTTGCTCTCAACAGCAATTCAATCTTCTCCACAAGCAGTTCGTAGGTTCCCAGAAGCAGCTCTCGTTAACCCACGTGGCGTGGCTGCTCTCTTATGTACTACATCAAAAGCGTTGCTCTCAGTAGCAATTCAATCTTCTCCACAAGCAGTCCGCAGGTTTCCAGAAGTACCTCTCGTTAACCCACATGGCGTGGCTGCTCTCTTCTAAAAAAAACCAGTCCGATGAAAACCTCTAAAAAAACCTATGACGTCAAAAGCATTGCTCTCAGCAACAATTTGATCTTCTCCACAAGCAGTTTGTAGGTTCCCAGAAGCAGCTCGGAGCTTTGTCTACAGGTTTGTCTCTGGCCACTGGTGAGAGAGAGAGAGAGAGAGAGAGAGAGAGAGAGAGAGAGAGAGAGAGAGAGAGAGAGAAGGCTCTCAGGAGCAACAAGATCTTCTCCACAAGCAGTTCGCAAGTTCCCAACAAGGGCCGGCGAGCCAGAAAGCTATGGGCTATTTTCAACAGGTGTAAAGCAAGGGCCTTTCTCTAGACGCTATCACCTATGTGTGTAGCTCACGAGCATGTGGCTCTATGCAAGATACCCTTGAAAAGAGATGGCGTGCTTGGTACTGCCTTAGTCTATATGTATGCCAAATGTGGGACACTTGAGCAAGCACAAAATGTGCTTGAGAAGCTTACTGTTTGGAACAACGTCAATTGATTGCGGGATACACACAACAGGAGTAGGGACAGAAAGCTCTAGGCTTTTTTCAGCGGATACAAAGTGAGGGCCTCGGTCCAGATGCAATCACCTATGCGTGCATCTTGAAGGCATGTGCCTCTACACAAGATGCTGATATGAGTTTAAAAATTCACTTTGATATTGTTAGTGAAGGGCTATTGCAAAAAAAAATCGTGTTTGGCAATGCCTTGGTTGATATGTATGCTAGATGTGGTGCACTTCAAAAAGCACAAAACGTTCTTGAGGAGCTTCTTGTCCCGAATGCCATCTCTTGGGGTGCATTGATTGTGGGATAGGCGCAACAGGAGCAGGGCCAGAAAGCTCTTGGTTGTTTTCAGCAGATGCAACAAGAGGGGCTCTCTCCAGATGCAATCACATATGCGTGCTTGAGTCTTCATCATGGTCTTCATGTATTTGAACTAGAAGTAGGTGCTCAAAAGAAGGATTTGTACCAAGTCAACACTGATATATGTTGCTTTGCATTATAGAGTCGCATATTTAGGATCATAATGGTGAGTGTGTACGTTGGTCGATATGTATACCAATTGTGGTGCCAACAAATATCCATAGAGAGGCAAAAAATCCGCCAACAACTCTAGGGAAGAAGCAATACTCGCAACACAAATCAATTCCAATTGCATTCACCCATGCTTGCACCTTGAAAGTTGGTCATCTTATGCAAGACCTTCACATGGGTTTGAGAAATCATGATGTAATTGCTAGTCACGGCCGTTGGAGGGGAATTTCATGCTTAACGGTGATTTGATCAATATGTATGTTGAATGTGGTGCCCTCACACAACTACAAAAAGTTCTAGATGAGCTTCTTTTACGAATTGTCGCCTTTTGGAGCATGTTGATTGACATGGTTGTGGCAAGGCAGATCTTGACTATTTTAACCACATGAAAATTGAGGGTTTCTCAACATACCAAGTCTCTTGGAGTGCTTCTATACTACCCTGGGATGTTCTTGATGACCATCTTACCGGTAATGTTGCATGTCAGATACATCGAATGATGGGAATGGCATCTCTAGGAATCCACTTGTTGCGAGATATGCACCACAGGAGAACGGCCAAAAATCTCTAGGCTGTTTTCAGCTTCCTATCTAGAGTGTGGACTCTTGGAATGCATTATTGCAGGATTTGCCCTATTGGAGAAAGCGCCTCTCTCTAGATGAAATGACCTACGCATGCATCTTGAAGGCATGTGGCTCTACGCAATATGCTGATATGGGCACAAAAATTCACAATTATATTGTTAGTCAAAGGATGTTGTAAAAAGATATTGTGCTTGGCACTATCTTGGATGTATGCCAAATGTGGTGCGTTTGAGAAAGAACAAAAAGTGCTTGAGGAGCTTCCTGTCCAGAACGTCGTTTCTTGAAATGCACTGATTGCGGGCTCAAAATCTCTAAGATGTTTTCAGTGGATGCAAAGCAATTGTATCTCTCCAAATTTAGTCAGTTATACTTTGGTCTTGAAGGCTATGCTTACATTTTGAAGGCGTGTGGCTCTACGCAAGTGCTCGAAGAGCTTCCTGTCTGGAGTGTCAACTCTTGGAATGCATTGATTGCAAGATTTGACCCATAAGGGCAGGGCCAAAATGCTCAAGCAGATGCGAACCGGGGGCCTCTCTCCAAATGCAATCACGTACGCATGCATCTTGAAGGCATGTGGCTCTATGCGAGATGCTAATATGGGTTCCCAAAAGCAGCTCGGAGCTTTGTCTGCAGGTTTGTCTCTGGCCATTGTTTGAGAGAGAGAGAGAGAGAGAGAGAGAGAGAGAGAGAGAGAGAGAGAGAGAGAGAGAGAGAGAGAGAGAGAGAGAGAGAGAAGGCTCTCAGTAGCAACTTGATCTTCTCCACAAGCAGTTCGCAGGTTCCCAACAAGGGCCGACGGGCCAGAAAGCTGTGGGTTGTTTTTAGTAGGTGTGAAGCAAGGGCCTTTCTCCAGACGCTATCACCTATGTGTGTAGCTTGCAAGCATGTGGCTCTATGCAAGATGCCCTTGAAAAGAGATGGCGTGCTTGGCACTGCCTTAGTCGATCTGTATGCCAAATGTGGGACACTTGAGCAAGCACAAAATGTGCTTGAGGAGCTTACTGTTTGGAACAACGTCAATTGATTGCGGGATACACACAACAAGAGTAGGGACAGAAAGCTCTAGGATTTTTTCAACGGATACAAAGTGAGGGCCTCTGTCTAGATGCAATCACCTATGCGTGCCTCTTGAAGGCATGTGGCTCTACACAAGATGCTAATATGAGTTTAAAAATTCACATTGATATTGTTAGTGAAGGGCTATTGCAAAAAAAAATCGTGTTTGGCAATGCCTTGGTTGATATGTATGCTAGATGTGGTGCACTTCAAAAAGCACAAAACGTTCTTGAGGAGCTTCTTGTCCTGATGCCACCTCTTGGGGTGCATTGATTGCGGGATAGGCGCAACAAGAGTAGGGCCAGAAAGCTCTTGGCTGTTTTCAGCGGATGCAACGAGAGGGGCTCTCTCCAGATGCAATCACATACGCGTGCTTGAGTCCTCATCATGGTCTTCATGCATTTGAACTAGAAGCACGTGCTCAAAAGAATGATTTGTACCAAGTCAACAATGAGATATGTTGCTTCGCATTATAAAGTCGCATATTTAGGATCATACTGGTGAGTGTGTACGTTGGTCGATATGTATACCAATTGTGGTGCCAACAAATATCCATAGAGAGGCAAAAATCCCACTAACAACTCTAGGGAAGAAGCAATACTCGCAACAAGAATCAATTCCAACTGCATTCACCCATGCTTGCACCTTGAAAGTTGGTCACCTTATGCAAGACCTTCACATGGGTTTGAGAATCCATGATGTAATTGCTAGTCACGGCCATTGGAGGGGAATTTCATGCTTAAGATCATTTGATCAATATGTATGCTGAATGTGGTGCCCTCACGCAACTACAAAAAGTTCTAGATGAGCTTCTTCTTTGAATTGTCGCCTTTTGGAGCATGTTGATTGACATGGTTGTGGCAAGGCAGATCTCGGCTATTTTAACCACATGAAAAGTGAGGGTTTCTCAACATACCAAGTCTCTTGGAGTGCTTCTATACTACCCTGGGATGTTCTTGATGACCATCTTACCTGTAATGTTGCATGTCAGATACATCGAATGATGGGAATGGCATCTCTAGGATTCCATTGTTTGCGAGATATGCACCACAGGAGAATGGCCAAAAATCTCTAGGCTGTTTTCAGCTTCCTATCTAGAGTGTGGACTCTTGGAATGCATTATTGCAGGATTTTCCCTATTGGAGAAAGCGCCTCTCTCTAGATGCAATGACCTACGCATGCATCTTGAAGGCATGTGTCTCTACGCAATATGCTAATATGGGCACGAAAATTCACAATTATATTGTTATTCAAAGGATGTTGTAAAAAGATATTGTGCTTGGCACTATCTTGGATGTATGCCAAATGTGGTGCGTTTGAGAAAGAACAAAAAGTGCTTGAAAGGCTTCCTGTCCAGAATGTCGTTTCTTGGAATGCAATGATTGCGGGATGTGCACAACAAGAGCAGGGCTCGAAAGCTCTTGGATGTTTTCAGTGGATACAAAGCAATTGTATCTCTCCAAATTTAGTCAGTTATACTTTGGTCTTGAAGACTATGCTTACATTTTGAAGGCATGTGGCTCTACGCAAGTCGAAGAGCTTCCCGTCTGGAGTGTGGACTCTTGGAATGCATTGATTGCAAGATTTGACCCATAGAGGCAGGGCCAAAATGCTCTAGCAGATGCGAAGTTGGGGCCTCTCCAAATGCAATCACCTACGCATGCATCTTGAAGGCATGTAGCTCTATGCAAGATGCTAATATGGGTTCCCAAAAGCAGCTCGAAGCTTTGTCTGCTGCAGGTTTATCTCTGGCCACTATTTGAGAAAGAGAGAGAGATAGATAGATAGATTTTATTATCGTCCTCGGAGGTCAAATATGACCTATGGGACCAAAGTTACATGTGATGTAGTATGTGTATGGCTGATGAGTGACTCTCGATGCTCCAAATTTGTAGTGATGAGAGTCGCAATGGAGAGCCCACACTTTGGCTGGGAGAGGAAAGTGTGTAGGTCTAAGTTATGGCTGAAAATGTGAGAGAAGCAAGTTCGGATGTGATCAAAAGCTGAGTACTCTAGTAGTGTGTGGTACTCAGACTCTCGAACTTGCAGTGAGCATATTGTGCACAATCGATTTGACTCTTCTCCATTGCCCCAACGCCCTATCTCGCATCGAAGGAGATGGGAGCTAAGCCGAATTGCTGCGATAGTGCGTATCGCAGACAAGGGAATAGGCTCAAGCATGTAAGTGTGAGTACGGTTTCCTCTCTCAGCGAAGAACATGGTTTTGTAGTTGGGGGCAATATAGGTGGTGTAATGTATGAAGCGTGACCCACCGGATTTCTCCCAAGCCGTAATACATTGGCGTTGTAGAAAAGCTTCATTCACTTGAGAGTCAATTGAAGCATCATGTAGCAAGTGTAATGCATCCCATCTCCCAAACCACTTCTTTATGTTTTGCATCCATCCCGTGCTCAAGATCTTGCTTTTATGCGTCTTTTGAACTTTTTTGCTTGCTTCCCATGCAATTGTAGGAAGTCGATGTGAGGGGTTTTGACGCATCTTTATCATGTACTCCACAACCCTTTCCATGCCCATAACCTCAATTGGAAGAGATCCCGACTCAAGAAGTAGGAGCATATATGGTGTTTGTGTCTTAACTTGGAGAAAGTTTGTAAGAAAACGCTTTTGGACATTCTCAAACTCTTTCCAAGTAGACTTTGAGATGCTCCTGCCCCACACTTCAACTCCATAAAGAAGAACCGGTGTCACCAATGCATCAAAAAGATACTACTTGAGAACCCAACACTTGATGTTTCCCGCATTACACATGTTCTCAAATGCATAATATGCTCTCTTTCCCGCTTCCAAACGACGCATAGCACATTCATGCCACTTGTGATTGGATGGAACCTCAAGGCCAAGGTACTTAAAGCTCTCAACAACTTCAAGTGTCTCGTTGTTGTACACAATGCATGGCTTCTCATTATGGTTGGTTTTCACAAGCATAACCTTTGTTTTGGATTCATTTACAATCAGCCCACTATGCAAGCAAAAGTTCTCAAGGACAACCATAAGCTTTTGTGCATCTTCTAAAGTGTGTGCTAGAAGCACTACATCATCCGCATACAACAAACGCAAGATTACTGCATTGCAAATAGTGACCTCTTCAATGCCTTCTTCTTGCATAAAGTCAAGTACCATTTGTTCCAATTGATCGATGCATAGACCAAAGAGAGTTGGTGACAATGGACATCCTTGTTTAACCCCAATAGTGCTTACAATTTTTTTTGAAATTTCTCTTCCCATGCGCAATTGACAAATCACCTTCTCATAGATTCGAGAAACCGCAAGCATAAACTCACTTGGCACTTGGAGTTATTCCATCCTTCTCCACAAATTGTTACGTGGAATCATATCAAAGGCTTTCTTAAAGTCCACAAAACAACAATACAATCGCTTGCCTTTCAACCGACTTTCCTCCATGAGAACACGAAGAGTGACAAGATGATCAATGGTGCTATGGCATCGACGAAAACCCGCTTGTCCCTTTGCACGCTTGTCATTCTCTTCAGCCCAATCACTCAATTTCATCTCCATTATGCACCCAAACAACTTTGCCATAAGAGACCCAATCATTATAGTCCGGTAGTTGCTTACATTCTTTACATCCCCTCCTTTATGTAAAGGCTTAACCCAATTAGTACTCCAATCATAAGGCATACCATGTTGAAGTGCAAGGTTGAACATATCACACATCCACTCATGGGTAAAATCTCCCGTCCATTTGATCATCTCTGGCTTGATACCTTGAAGATCTCCCGCTTTGCGAGTGGCCAGCTTTTCAAGCCCACCGCATACATCCTCAATAGTAAAAAAGATGGCATACATGGGAGTGAACCATAAAATGGCATTTTTTTAGTATTTTCTTGCTCATATAATTGCCTACAATGTGTGTACATATCCACTAGACTCAAGTTACCAAAATTCTCAACCCGCTTGCCTCTCAAGTTTCTCCAAAATCTTCCACATGCATGTGCCTTTTCTTGGACTTGAAATTCTTGTTGCTTTACTTCCCATCTTCTTCTCTTCTTTTGAATCAATGCCTTGTATGTATGCAAATGACTTTGATAGTTGTCTTTGTCCATAGTTGCATCAAGCTTTATCAAGGACTTTCGAGCATCTTGACATTCTTTATCAAACCACCTTTTGCGTGATCTATCTTTGTTGATACCATGGAGATGCTTTATGGCAAAGCATTCTTCCGCACAAGAACAAATAGCTTTCTTGAAAGCTTCCCATTTAGTTTCCAATGGTGCATCACATTGAAGCTTTGTCATCCATAATTTTTGCTCAACCATTTCAATGTACATTGGTGCCAGTTTGAAATCCATACATAGTGATAACTTCTCTTTCCTTTGGATGATATTATCATGCTTAGTTGCTTCTCCACATGAAAGGTCAATACATAAGGTGCGATGGTCGGATTCCGGGGTCCATTGACCAAACATAAAACTCTTTATGCAATACATGATGGCTTCAGAGAGTAGCATATAGTCAATCACACTATCCCCATTATGTCTTCTACATGTAAATCCATTGGTTCCACTCCACAAAGATACACCATTGGCAATGAGCATACCCGTGCTATTACACATGTGTAAAAGTAACTTTCCATAGTGATCCGGCTCTTTCTCATCCATTGAAGTACGATCATACAAGTGAACTTCCTCCAACTCCCTTGAAATGTATGGCATATCAAATTGTTGAGTATCATGTTGCAATGTTTTTGTGCGAGCATTCATATCCCCAAATACAATAACATCACCTTCACCTTTGAAATAAGCAATGTCCTCTTCCAAATCAGAAAATGGTTGATCTCTATCCATGCAAGCATAAAAGGGAGAATCATGATGAGGAATGTAGCAACCGGCTACAAAAATGGGTGCTCTTTTTGGTGTCATAATTTTCAGCCATACATAACGTTTGTACTTGTCATCTTTCACAATTGATACAAAATCTTCCAATCCTTTCTTAACCATACATGCTAACCCTCCTTGTCCTCTTCGTTGCTTGAGATTCTTTGACCACATCAATGAATGTACATTGTAATCCTCCAAGCCGTTAATCCTTTGTGTATCATGCTCCCAAGTTTCAACAAGAAGTACAACATCGGCTTTGCTTGTTAGTTCATCAATGCCAACCCCCGCATTCCATGGGTATCCATTACAATTCCAAAAGAATATTTTCAATTGTAACTCGGTCTCATAGGTCATGCATCCCTATTTGCTTGAGAGACTTGCCTCCTCCTTGGGCACATTTTCTTCATGAGAGATCTCCTTGTTTTTATTATTCTTTTCCTCATATGCCTTGCGACGCATATTTTGTTGCTTAATAGTGCGATCTTCACATACAAAACATTTTGTATCCCTCAAATAGATCCAACTATTATCAAGGATAATCTTTCGCTTGGTCTCATCCGGCATGGTGCATACAATTGGCCGTTCTCCCGAGCGAGGAGCTCCTTGCTTCCCCACTCTATGTGCTCCATAGACCATAACTCCGGACATGCCAAAGTGGGTTTTGAAGAAATCTTCAATAACAATGGCAAGAGAAGGAGGTGTCTCTAACTTCTCTTCGGGAATTCCACGAATAACAATGTTCTTGGAATGTCGCTCCCGTTCCTTCAACTCCTCCACATCCACATTCTCAACATTCTTTGTTTGAACCATAGCTTGCATGAGTGAGGAATTAGAAACCACATTGCTACCACATACATCAGCCCAAGACTTGTTTGTGCATACATTTTTCATGTCGCATACATCCCGGCTCATAGTGTCAAATTTCTCCTCTTTCAATACATGGTCATGCTCTACTTTTCTCATCCGCTCCTTCAAAGCATTCAAGTCCACAAGAGAGCGTTTACATTCCTTGACTTCCTCTTCAAGTTGCATCAAACGTGTTGTTTGCATCTCAAGTGTCCTCTTGAGATTCTCATTCTCAACCACAAGTATCCTTAGTGTGCCATTCTCCATTGCAAGTGCTCGTAAGTCTTCGCCTTGTTTGTTTACGGTCTCTTGCAATGATACCAAGTACGCCATGATCATGGTTTCCGATGTCGTTGGTTGGGTGGTTGTGTTGCTATCTCCACACTTAGGAGATTTTGGATCATTTTCCACAATGGTTGTGGACCTTGTTGAAGAAGAAGAACCCTTGCGAGTGCCAGAAGACATTGTATGTAAAATAGGAGATGAGAATCAATTTTGTTGAACCTGTTCACTTCGGAAATGCTGCTACAGAAACGCCTTCCATAGAGAGAGAGAGAGAGAGAGAGAGAGAGAGAGAGAGAGAGAGAGAGAGAGAGAGAGAGAGAGCTCTCAGCAGCAACTCGGTCTTCTCCACAAGTAGTTCGCAGGTTCCCAACAAGGGCCGACGGGCGAGAAAGCTGTGGGTTGTTTTTAGTAGGTGTGAAGCAAGGGCCTTTCTCCATACACTATCACCTTTGTGTGTAGCTTGTGAGCATGTGGCTCTATGCAAGATGCCCTTGAAAAGAGATGGCGTGCTTGGCACTACCTTAGTCGATATGTATGCCAAATGTGGGACACTTGAGCAAGCTCAAAATGTGCTTGAGGAGCTTACTATTTGGAACAACGTCAACTGATTGCGGGATACACACAACAGGAGTAGGGATAGAAAGCTCTAGGCTTTTTTCAACGGATACAAAGTGAGGGCCTCTGTCCAGATGCAATCACCTATGCGTGCATCTTGAAGGCATGTGGCTCTACACAAGATGCTGATATGAGTTTAAAAATTCATTGTTAGTGAAGGGCTATTGCAAAAAAAAAAAACCGTGTTTGGCAATGCCTTGGTTGATATGTATGCTAGATGTGGTGCACTTCAAAAAGCACAAAACGTTCTTGAGGAGCTTCTTGTCCCGAATGCCGTCTCTTGGGGTGCATTGATTGCGGGATAGGCGCAACAAGAGCAGGGCCAGAAAGCTCTTGGCTGTTTTTAGTGGATGCAACGAGAGGGGATCTCTCCAGATGCAATCACATACGCGTGCTTGAGTCCTCATCATGGTCTTCATCCATTTGAACTAGAAGCAGGTGCTCAAAAGAATGATTTGTACCAAGTCAACAGTGAGTTATGCTGCTTCGCATTATAAAGTCGCATATTTAGGATCATACTGGTGAGTGTGTACGTTGGTCGATATGTATACCAATTGTGGTGCCAACAGATATCCATAGAGAGGCAAAAAATCCACTAACAACTCTAGGGAAGAAGCAATACTCGCAACACAAATCAATTCCAATTGCATTCACCCATGCTTGCACCTTGAAAGTTGGTCACCTTATGCAAGACCTTCATATGGGTTTGAGAATCCATGATGTAATTGCTAGTCACGGCCGTTGGAGGGGAATTTCATGTTTAACGGTCATTTGATCAATATGTATGTTGAATGTGGTGCCCTCACACAACTACAAAATGTTGTAGATGAGCTGCTTATACGAATTGTCACCTTTTGGATCATGTTGATGACATGGTTGTGGCAAGGCAGATCTCGGGTATTTTAACCACATGAAAAGTGAGGGTTTCTCAACATACCAAGTCTCTTGGAGTGCTTCTATACGACCTTGGCATGTTCTTGATGACCATTTTACCCATAATGTTGCATGTCAGATACATTGAATGATGGGAATGGCATCTCTAGGAATCCAATGGGTGCGCGATATGCACCACAGGAGCATGGCCAAAAATCTCTAGGCTGTTTTCAGCTTCCTATCTAGAGTGTGGACTCTTGGAATGCATTATTGCAGGATTTACCCTACTGGAGAAAGCACTTCTCTCTAGATGCAATGACCTACGCATGCATCTTGAAGGCATGTGGCTGTACGCAAGATGCTGATATGGGCACAAAAATTCACAATTATATTGTTAGTCAAATGATGTTGTAAAAAGATATTGTGCTGGGCACTATCTTGGATGTATGCCAAATGTGGTGCGTTTGAGAAAGAACAAAAAGTGCTTGAGGAGCTTTGTGCGCGTATGTCGCACGTGTCAATGCAAGGAACTTGCCAATACACTGTGTGCGAGCCACAAATGGCTCCAATCACACAACAAGCCTAAACTAGTAAGCTCAAAGAAAGCGATGGTGTGTCACTCACCGCTCTACGCTTGCTGTCGTGGAGGATTCCTCGCCGCGAAGAAGAGGGAGACGCTGCTACGCCGCGCTCAACCACCTCGCTGCCGTCGTGCCACCGCAATGCTCGATCGCACACTCTCTCTCTCTCTCACGCATACACACACACACAAGGAGATGAAGAAGAAGAAGATGGAGATGGAGCAAGAGCACTCTTCAATTGCACAAATGAGAGAATGAGTGAATTTTAGGTTTATTTGACTTTTATATGAGCTCGCTCCATTCACACTTGGGCGCCCATGCTTAGCCAACTAATCCCTTGAATGTTCCAGTTAGAGTGCACCTCTCATCGGCGATCACTCTTACCCTTTTCCTATTGGACCGACAAGCCCGGTACCTGACTCTACCAAATAAATAATACAGCGTCCGTTGTAGGTGATAGTAATGTGCAGGAGGGTAACATGCCCCCCTTCCTGATGTAGATTCCGTCCTCGGAAGCTATTGAGTTGAAGCTTGTTCGTTGAGGTGGAAGAGCATTTGAGATGAATGTCCTTAGCCTTCTTCATTCACTGCAAAATCAAACAACATTGGCACAATAATTGCATTCTCATATACAATTAAAAATCATATGCAGTTGTAGACAGACAAATTGATTGGTAACAAAAATTTAAACCATTTGTCAGCAATAAACATTAAATTGCAATATAATCCAACGCATAAACAGTTATGAAGGTCAAAAACTAAACAAGTATGGGGTCACTAATTTAATGGTCGAAAGGCACTAAAGATTGACTATTAATACCATGGGTAAGCTTCTTAATTTTCTCTGGTCAATTAAGTTGTTTAATCGCGAGAGCCAAGTATTTCATGTTCGAGGGCTGACTAGAGGCTATACCTAGAAGACCTTGTAGTTAAGCTACGATAAAAGGAATTTCTCATGAAATCATTGCATGACTGATTACCTTTTCTTTGACCCCCCAAAGTTTTTTCACATTGTTTCAATTTTGATGTGTGTGCTTATTTTGTATGCCTTGGGTTTTTTGCTTTTCAAGGAAAAGCGTCCACACTGGGAACCTCTAGGGCTCTAGTACCATAGGCGATACATGTGAGTGAAGTACCAAATCAAGCTGAGGTTTCTCTTCCAGCTTAAGATTTTACATTGTGGTACTTTGATTTTTTGTTTGTTTGTTTTCAACATTTCAATTTTGTAACTTTGGGGGGTCATATAACACTGTTACCCTCCCCAAGCTCAGCACACTAGTAAACTCCCTTTATAATACTTAAGCTAAAGGTCAATAGGGACTAAATCCACTAGAAAGCCCTAGTACATTTCACACAATGCTGCCTAAATCGGATTAAGAACCTAAGTAACCATTGATAATTAGGAAGGCATTCCCCATGGTATTAAGAGAAGATCTCTAACACCTAGCTTGGTCAAACTAGCTTAGTCATACTGCTTGATTTTTAAAACCTAGACAAGTGATTATGACAAAAAATCACATTGAATTTAATGTTTAGTACTAAGAAAATGCATTGAATATTATGCTACCAATCAAAATTAAAGCAGACAAACATGGATGCAAAATGATAAGGGGCAATGCTAATGGACAAGAAACACCTGTTTGTGTTGATGGTCGCGCTTGATTTGAAGTGTGAACGAGAGAAAGATTCCATGAAGGTCCAAATCCTAACAACAACAACACGTTCCTGTACACACTAGGAAACACAAAGAATACCTCTAGGAGGCACATCATTGGGAAGAAAGAACTTTGCTAATCACTAAACTCTAAAACAAAAACACTCCTATCGTACTAATCTTACCTATCCTCCATCACTTGAGTGATGAGGATCAAAGGTGTTTTATGGCATAGATTTCTGTTTCAGTGTACCGGATGCGAATGTGTAGGTCTGAGTCAATGTTTTGACTTTTATTGTGAATACACATTTGCTAATTGCTCTTGCTCTTTTTTTTTGTTTGTTTTTTGTGAGTATAATGCTTTATATGTACATTCCCTAAGATTGGGAGATTGAGAGGTCAGGGAGGAAGGTTGAGAGGGGAGTGAGTGAATGATGAATATCAGCAAACACTCCCCCCTTCCTTGGGTAGATCATATCTTTGGAATGATGTCGTCACCCTTTGAAACCAGTTGTTCCAAGTTGTTATAGGTGAAGGCTTTAACCAATAGTTTTCGATTGCCCTATGCGTTTCATCTAGTTGCAAGGGTGGTAAGGTACTCTCCCATGATTTTATTTGCAACATTGTAGTAGGTGGTGAACTTACAACGGGAGGTGCAAACTCTTTCTTGCTTGTATGGATATGTACAATGGTAGGTGGAGGTTGTGTTGAAGCTTCTATTTCCGTATAGGAACTACACGAAGAGCAAGAAGCTTCATTTGATTTCGATGTCCCTGAGCTAGGCGGAACAAATCGTTCTTTCTTTGGTACCTAAACTAGCTCTAGAGCAGGTGTGTAGCATTCCGTGATTTTTTCCTTTCCGCGATCTTCGTTTTGTTTTGGAGCCACAGGATTGAGCTCACATGGGCCCGGTGACAAGTAAGAGCACAATTTACGTTTTGGCACCCAGATTTGATCATTTCCTTCATAGTAGCCTTGGGCTTCCAATAGTTTTTTAGGAATCCAACGCAACGTTTCTTTACATTTCTTGGTACGAATGGGACGTCTCTTACCAGGCGCCTGTCTTTTAGCACTGGCTATGGTCGCTAAAGAAGCTTTAGGGACCCACTTGTATTTTTTCTTTGTTGGGTCTTGTGTCTCTCAAGCTTTATTTCAACTACATCAGTTGAAGCTCTAGAGAGTTGGGCTATGGGGACATATGGTTCAACCTCTTGGACATGCAATGTTTTGGGTTTTATTTCCTTAAAAGGCAATATCTCAGGGAATATGGCTTGAGTGGCAAGGCTAAGAGTTGGTTTCTGTGTTGTGACACCTCCTATCCCCCAATCAATAGTGCATTTGGTCGCTATCATCCACGTGCATCCTAGGTTTATATTACCCTCCATAGTTCCAACATGCATGACCAAAAAGTCTTGAGATACAACCCCATTGTCATAATTGACAGAAGTATGCCATATTCCAAAAACCGAAGTTTTTTTCTTGTTGACACCCTTGACTTGGATAATACTCTCAGATAGAGGTGGCTTCCCTAACTGACACCACACCCCATATGATAGAAAATTATATTTAGCACTCGTGTCCAATAAGGCGTTATATAGCACTTTTCCATAGGTATTGTTTAGCTCAATAGAATATCGTAGAGGTGTGTCAGAGTCCAACCAATCCTCGTCGATTTCAACGTAGAATGCATGTGTGACTCCAAGGTTCGCCTCTCGTTTTTGTCTTATGCGTTGTTGTTGCTCCTTAGCCTCAGCTTGAGCTTGTATCTTCTTCAATTCTATTTTTGCCTTGGATGCCTTTTTTGTATGGATGGCACGTAGCTCCTCTTGGCTTAAAGGATCATAGTATCTTTTAAATTTGCTCCCATTGAGGAATCCAATGGTTTCAACTCCATCAAGAGTCTCCACATGAATGGTTCCTTGTGGGGTGATCTCACATACTCTATATGTTCCTTTTCCCGCATATTTCAACTTTTTCTTTTCGTTACGTACTCCATACATAAGGACTTTATCACCAACATTGATATCTTTGTTCTTTAGATGACGGTCAAACCATTTCTTCCTCCTATCTTTCTCCACAAGTGCATTTTGCACAGCTAATTGCCTCTCTTCATCTAGCCTTTCAAGGAAATATAATCGCTCAACTAAGGGGTTGCCATCCTACTCGAAGACTAGGAACGACAAACTCCCATGGCATAATCGCTTCTTGGCCATACACCATCTTAAATGGTGTGCAGTTAATCGCAACTTTGTACGCAGTACGATAAGCCCATAGAGCTGATGTAAGCTTTAAATCCCAATCTGTGCGATGAGCTTCCACTGTTCCGGTCAAGATAGAGATTAAGGTCTTGTTGGTGCTCTCAGCTTGGCCATTTGCTTGTGGATAATAAGGTGTGGACTTATGATGAGCTATCATAAAGTTGGTAGTGAGTTCTTTTATTACTCCATTTATAAAATGAGTACCATTGTCACTCACAATCTCAAAGGGACAACCAATTCTTGTAATAATGTTCTCAAAGAGAAACTTGGCAGTTGATTTCGCATCGGCCTTATGTGTCGCCCTGGCTTCCGCCCACTTTGTCACATAGTCAGTGGCAACGATAATATATCGAGATTGAGTGCTACGAGCTGCCGGACTAATTGGGCCTACAAAGTCCAAACCTCATTTTTCAAATGGTTGAGTCACTTTAACAGGATGTAAGGGCATCCTATCCTTTTGTTGTGTGATCTTGTAACGTTGGCATTCATCACATCCTTTTGCAAAAAGTGATGTATCCTTGAATAAGGTAGGCCACCAATAGCCTGATTGCAACACCTTTCTAGTTGTTAGTTCCCCTGAGAAATGTCCTCCGGCTATACCCATGTGGGCTTCTTGCAGTATGTATAAATACTCATCCTCACGGGCACAACGTCTAAGAATATCATCCTTCCCTAGCCTGTAGAGAGTTCCTGCAATGAGAGAGTAAGGTTCACATTCTTTTAGCAGTTTTTGAGCTATGTCTTTACGAAGCTCTTTGGGTGAAAAACCATTAACTAGAAAGTTCACAATCTTCTCACTCCATTCAGGTATGGTTTCGACTAGGAATAGAGAAGTATCGGTCAACTCATCATCGACTCCAGTAGGGGCTTCACCATTGGGTATGCGAGAAAAATGATCCGCCATGACATGTCTTTACCCAGGTCTCACCACAACGGTAAAATCAAACTCAAGGAGAATTAACAACCATTGTGTAATTCTTCCCGTGGAACAAGGTTTATTTACTAGATACAACAAGGCTTGATGATCAACATAGAACACAAACTTGTTGGCCAGAAAGTAGTAGCAAAATTTCTTCACTGCATAAATCATATCTAAACCTTCTCGCTCTGTAGTGGTGTAGTTTCTCTCGGTATCATTCAACTGACAACTTGCAAAGCTAATGGGGTAGTCCATTTTATGTTCTCCTGGTTCAGCTAGAACACACCCAATAGCAAAGTTCGATGCATCAATATGCACATGGAAAATTACATTCCAATTGGGCACTCGTAGAATAGGAGCGCTAGTCAAGTATTTTTCAATGACTCATAAGCATGGTCACACTCCGTAGTCCATTGGAACTCAATAAGAAGCAAGGACGAGCTATCTCTGCAAAGTTTAAAATAAACCGTCGGTAATAACCAACATGGCCCATGAACCTTTGAACTCCTTTATAGTTTGTAGGTGGTGGCAATTCAACAATGGCTTTAATTTTGCTCTCATTTGTGGAAATCCCATTTTTGGATACTATATGCCCTAAAATGACTCCATGTTTAACCCAAAATTGGCATTTGAAAGGTTTTAAGGAGATGCGATACAATCTACACTTCTCAAACACTTTTCGTAAGCATGATAGATGTTCTTTCCAAGAGGAATAAATACAAAGGTCATCTAAGAAAGCTTCACAAAATTCCCTCAAATATTCTCTAAAAGCAGTGTTTGTTAATCTTTGAAAGGTAGCAGGGGCATTGGTTAAGCCAAAAGCCATAACACGAAATGCGAACACTCCAAATTCGGTTATAAAGGCTATTTTAGCTTGGTCCTCTAGTGGAATTGTGATTTGATTGTAGCCAAAGTACCCATCTAAAAAGCTATAAGCTTCCTTCCCTGCAACTCTTTCAAGTACATGTTTTGAATATGGCAAGGGGTAATGGTCCCTCCTAGTGGTGGCATTGACCTTCTTGAGATCCACGCACACTCTGAGTTTCCCATTCTTTTTTGGCACAATCACTATTGGAGACACCCATTATGAGTGCTCAATAGGGTATATGAATCCGCATTCCACAAGCTTTTCAATCTCTTCTTGAACAATTTTTGCATATTTACGATTCATTGGGTAGGGTCGTTGCTGAACTGGTTTAGCCATGCTATTCATGGGGATTGTGTGTTGCACCACGGAAGGTGGAACACCTTTCATATCATGATATGTCCATGCAAATATATCCTTGAATTCCTTGAGAAGTTCTTTAAGTACATGCTTCTCAGTCTCTGTCAGATCTTGAGCAATGAAAACAGGTTTAGACTCTTCTCCTCTGGGTTTGCTAACTCTATTTCCTTGCCTATCATTGGACCATCATAGACTCCATTGCTCCCATCGATAGGTTTTCTTTGAGCCTTTGTATACACAACCTTACGTTCCTCTGTGATATACGATTTGGGTCCTGTTGTTCTGTGGACAGTGATTCACTTCCAATCCTTTTGTTGTTGAGCTAGCTCTTGATTTTTTCGTCTCCTTATGGTACGGCTCTACTTTGGCTTCTCTGTAGCCTCTAGTTGTGCGATGTCAATGGGTTGTGGACTACACCACATAACGCTTTGAAGGTATTCACCCCAGTTATCTACCAACTTCTGATGAGCATCACATGCCCCTATATAATTAAGCCATTCTGCGGTAGATTTCTTTTCATTTATTCTAGCACGCACATTTGCTCGACATAGTTGCCTCTTATATCTCTTACAGTTCTTCTTGTTTAATTTTTGATTACGACCGATCTCTAGTGAAGAGTCACTAGACTACTTGTGTCTTCTGCTCCCTTGGATAGGTTGTCATCCAGGTTACCAATGGGCCCTGAATGGTTTGTGTAACATTTAATGGCCTAAAAACTTGTGTGTAGCGGAAATTAGCATGAACATAGTGGGCATTTCATTAGAATAGATTTCAATGAGAATTACAAGAGTGCTTGGGTGGAGAGAGCAACAAAAAGCATAACACCTAGTTAGATAGCATGAACAATACTTTCAAAAGAGAGAGAAATTAAGCTATTGACAACAGTTGAGGACCGGATTTGCATGGAGCCGGTCCCCCCTCCAAAAGGGTTTGTATTATGGTTTCTCCCATCAAGAGAGACATTGTACAATACAATTCTTTGTGTTCCTTCAAGACTAGCTAGTGCAATGAAGATGAAAGCTTCATGCACTAAGCAAAACATTTAGCAAACACAACATCAATTATCCCCGGTCTCAAACCCAAGACCTCACACACCTTCGAAGATGGTGAGAGCTAGCAGGGTATGAGAGTAGATTGAGAGGAAGAAGGAGTATCTTACGAGAAAGATGTACATCTCCTCACATAATCACTCATATTAGCATAGCTTAGCTTAGTAATTAGCATGGCAGAGGAGATGAGCATGCATTGAAGCTTGGCTCTTGGTTGGATTTGCATCCACATGCCAAGAGTGTGTCGATGTAGGCTTCTATCTCACAAGCTTGGAGTAGGTGATGAGCTCTCCATTAAAGCTTGGGAAGAGATAGTCTTCTTTACTTCTCACATAGACTGTGTGAGAGTGTGTGTGTGATAATGCCTTGCAAAAATCAGCCCCCTCTCTCTCTTGGGCGAGCCCTCTTGCTATTTGCTCTTGCTCTACCCTCATTGGACCTCCCTAGGTCAAGCCAATGACTATTAAGCAGCATAAGTGATAGCCTTCTAACATGTGTCCCCCTTTCCCCTTTTGTGAGAGCTTTAGGTAATTTAATAATTCAACTAAACTCTCATTGGACCCCTTTGCCTCCTGGCCAATAGGAATCAGGCAAGCCATTGGGCCGCTGAATGCTCATTGGACCCCTTGGGAGACTGTCCAATAGTCTTCTACAGGACTTCATTTTCATTGGTTCTTTTATTAAGTGTTTTTAAATTAATTAAACTAGATTTACTATAGCCTAATTCTCATTGGTCCACCTCCAAGGCCATCCAATAGGAATTGGGTACACCTTGTGGGCATTTGGCCTAGGGAGCTGACATGTGTCCCTCATTCCCTTTGTGTAAAGGGAGCTTGTGTGTGTGTGTGGCTTTCTCTCTCATCCCCTACATGCAAGGCTCACCCCCTCCCAAGTAGGGATTGCAAAGACTTTTTTGTACACACACAAAGCATCCAATTCCCTTAAGGTTGACCTTTGGACACACCCTTTGAATTTTGGAACCTTAGCATTTTGGAAGTCTTAATGGGCTGAACCTTAGGGTCTTTTTAGCCCATTGTCGTACATGGCTCTTTTGCAGATGGCCCCCCCTTTGGATCCCTATTTTCCCTCCTTTGGATCCCTACTGTGGCCGGTCTGCTAGCTTAACCAATATTCTAGCTTTTTCTACCCTGGCATTTCCCCATATTAAATGATCAATTTAACATGAGAAAATCATTTAGGAGAATTAGATATTGATTGTTATGACAGTTTGTCCCCACATTTGCACTAAGATTTAACTCAGATTCTTCGTCCTCAGAGTCAATTTCAATTGATGATTCTGACCCCAAATCGTGTGGGCTATAGTCTTGTGAGGCGCTATTGGTTCCAATGCCAGTCAAACTTTCATCTTGTAGGTCATCAGAAGCTATATGCATTGCTTCTAGCATATTTAAGGGTACGAGTGGTGGCATTTCATCCCCCTCAGGTGTTACCCAGGTTGTCCCCCTATTTCCCCAAGTGTCTATGGTTGCTGCTAGGTGGACCCAATCCACATTGTCTGACTCAGTCATCCCATGTAGTACATCCATATAAGGAGAATCTTCCCCAACATCGGTGTCCACTTTACACGTGTAACAATAGTGCAATGGGGCCGAGTGAACTGTGGTGTCAGATCTATGATCAATTATAAACCTGTTTCCTAGAGGATGTGCTCAACTAGTCACAAGATCCACTCGAATGACAGAATCTTGGAACTGCAAGTAGACGTGGTTTTTAGACTAGTCATGCACCATTTTTGCTTCCCTCATGAAAGGACATCCTAAGATCATCTTCGATGACATAGTGTGCTTGGAGAAATCCATAACAATGAAGGTAATCCTTATTTTATGTCCAAAGACCTTGATCTTGAGATCTTCTAGCATCCCAATAGGTTTAACAATAGACCCATTGGCCATCTTCACTACTATGGTTGTGGTCGCAAGGTGAGGTCTTTCCATAGTTTTCCATCAATTTTTAGTCACAATGCTAACCCCAGCGCCACCATCAAGGATTCCCTTCACAGTTAATCCCTTATTAGTGATTGGTATGGTCGCATTGGATTCATCACCCTCAAAGTATTGTCCCAACTTGTTAACATATAACAAGGTTCTCATCTAGGTATCTAACTGTTCCTCCTCTATTGGCATCTCCCCAGCTCCATCCATCTGTGAAAATTGTGGTAGCCCAAACTTTAGTTCTCCATTGAGGAAGGCTCGAAGAGCTGAGACTAGCTCAGGGTCTTTATATAGTTTGAACATGATGGTGGTTCTGACTTCTGAAGACATGAAATCCATCAATTTGGCAATGTTTAACGGCACCTTTTGGACTTCAGTCCCTTGATGTGGGGAAGGTGGGATCTCCATTTCTTCGATAGGATCAGGTAGTCCCTCTGTAAACATTCTTTCCATCAAGAAGTGAGTACGCCCACTTTCCCATGACTTTAAGTCACTTTCTTCTTGGATGACACTAGGTATGTCTAAGGGTCTATGGACTTGGTGAGCTTGTTGTTGCGTAGGGAACACTGTGTCTGTAATCTGGATCTGCCTAGGTGCTGGTTCTAGATCCCTTTGGGTATCTTTCACCAAACTTCTTAATTACTTGACTCACTCAATCTCCTCTGTAGGGTTTGGATAAGTTCCTATCTTCTTCTTGGATCCTGGCCATTGTGGCTCATGAAGATCTTCCTTGTTGGTTTCTATCTTAGTGGACGTTTTGATCTCCATGGTTTCACCTGAATCAGAATGCTCTTCAACGTCGTTCATATACACGGGGTCATCACCAGCCCCTATGTTGGTCTTTGAAGTGGGGTATGACTTCACTACTTTTTGCGATCTCTTCCTTCGTGCTCAATTCAAAATTATGTGGACAAGTTTTGGGATCGCTATCTCAAAGCCATTTTCTTCAGAAGAATTGACTTCTTAGGAAAAAAGTAACAAAATTGTGCAAGGATTTCAGAGGATATGCGCATATATGATAATGTGCAAAATCTTAAGGCAACCTCAAAAGTCATCCACCACTCCATGGTCTCCTAACAAGATTCTTTTTAAAGATAAGGCATATGAGAAGAGTGAGAAAGCTCCCTACAATGAGCACAATTTTCAAGATCGTAAGGGCAACAAAAAGATGTAAGAAAGGGTGTCTCTCATCTGAAGAGCTTGAGAAATATAAGAATGAGAATTGGTGTTTGAAGAGCTTGAGAAATATAAGAATGAGAATTGGTGTTCAGAGTGTGGAAATTAAAGGCACACCTATCGTGCATGTCCCACAAAGATTTCAAGAAGGACTCTCCTCATGTTACCCATGTCTCTTGTCCCAGAGACATCAATCAAAAAGCTACTCAACTATGTTATGCATGGGGTAGGGTTAGGGATCAAAGTGTTTTCATTATCTTCAATCTTGGCCCTATTCATAGCTAAGTTCGCTCAAAAGTTGGGCATAAAGATTGAAGAATTGGGATTGGCGCTTGATGCATTTAGAGCTTTAAAAGGACAATGAGTTCTACTTAATTACACATTAATTGGGATGCTAAGACTCCATGTCCAGGGCTATGTAGACTAAGAAGAATACTTTGTGTCTCTTTTGATTCATGATGATGCAATTCTCATAGAACCATGGTTTCGTTGCCTGGCTACTCAAGTTTCCCGATAGAGTCATAAGTTTTCATCATAGAGGTAGACCTATGAATTTTAGTACTAAGGGGAAGGGAAGTACCATTTTAGTGGTATCACATGTATCTATACAAGAATTAATGAAGTCTTGTCCCTTTTTGTATATGGTTTTTGTCACAGATTCCTCTCCCACTATCATGGAATCTAATGATGAAATGAATCACATGTCTTTCCTTCAATCATATAGTGATTTTGTTTTTGACTTATCCCTAGTAAATTACCTCCCACCACAGAGTGGATGATGACCATAAGATTGAGCTTGTGCCTAGAATTGCTCCTCCTAATAGACCTCCTTATCATATTTCTCATACACAACAAGAGGAGATTCTCTCCCAAGTTAATGAGCTCATAGAAAAAGAAAGGGTGAGGTAATGGTATGTCCAAGTTTATCTCCTTTTTGTTCACACATGCTTTTAGTGCAAAAGGAGGATGGATGTGTGTGAACTACCGTGCACTAATTAAGAGCACAATAAAGAATTGATTCCTAGTTCCTCGTATAGAGGACATATTCGATAAGCTACAAGGCTCTTCTTACTTGAGGAGTATAAATTACCTTAAAAGTGGCTACCATCAAATAAGGATTGAGTCTAGTGACATATACAAGACCGCATTTCTTCACAGTTTATGTTGTATGAATACCTGGTGATGCCTTTTTTCCTTACCAATGCTCATGTAACTTTTAATAGGTTGATGAAAAGACTCTTCCAAAAGCATAGAGCATACATGGTAGTATTCTTTTGACAATATAATCATCTACTTCAAGACTTTGAAAGAGCATGAGGAGCACTTAAAGGCGTTTTTTTGAAGAAAATCATGCTAACAAGCTCTACATAAACGGATAGAAAAATGAATTATTTCTCAATAAGATACAATACTTGGGTCATATTATCTCAAAAGAACACATGAATCATGACAAACTTAGACTAATAATTGAGTGGCCATAACTAAAGAACTTATATTAGCTAAGAAGCTTTATAGGCATGTGTTCCTACCATGGATGATTTATAGAGACTTCTCTATGATAGCCGGGCCACTCCATGATTTAACTATGAAAAGCTTAAATATTATTATAATTATAGAGAGAATCCTGCCACTTTAATGAACTTAAAGAAAAGCTTATGAAAAAACCACTTTTGGCTTTATCAAATTTCACTAAATCTTTTCAGGTCCATTGCGGTGCATGCGGTGATAGCATTGGGGTAGTCCTTTCCCAAGAAAGACGTCCCATTGCATATGAAAATAATTGATTACACCCACAAGAGAAAGCATGATGGATCTATGGAAAATAATTTCTTGAAGTTATTCATACATTAGATTTATGGAAGCACTGCTTGTTGCTAGGGATACCTTTCATCATGCATACATATTATTAAAGTGTTAAATACTTTCTTACACAAAGCAAGGTTTTTGACAACCAGATTATGTGGCATAATTTTCTTTTGCAATTCATTTTCACATAAATTACATTTTGGGAAAGAAAAATTTGGTTGTAGATGCACTCTCACGTTGGCCTAGGGCAATGTTGTTTCTATTGCATACAATCATGACTTACAAGCATGATTGGCAAGTATGTAGAAAATGGATACTATGTAACTATTATGGTTGAACTAGAGAATGACAAGTCTCATAAACCTTTCTCAATAAAGGATGGATTTTTATTGAGTGGTTCATGACTATGCATAACAAAGAATGTGTGTGAGAAGGTTATGCATGAATCACATGCACCTCCTTATGTAGAGCATCCTGGAATTCAAAACACAACCCAAGCAATAGAAACTTATTTCATTGGACCACTATGCAACATGACATTCAAGACTATTCAAATCAATGCGTAGTATATCAAAAGGTCAAGTATGATAAACAAAAGGAACCTGGATTGTTGCACCCTTTGTGAATTCTAGAAGCTCCAAGGGAAAGTGTTTCTATGGACTTTATCTCTGGTTTGCCAAAGTCCATACATGGAAATCCAGTCATTGATTGATTTAGTAGACACGTTCATTTTACTCCTATTAAGAATACTATTAAATTGCGTCACATGGCTACTCTATTCATTTGACAAAGTTTTAAGTACCATGGTATGCCAAGTTCAATAGTCTCTGATAGAGATCCACATATGACAAGTCTCTTTTGGAAGAGGCTATTTGAAAACATGTGCACATGTCTTGATTTCTCTTCATCGTATCACCCTCAAATAGATGGCCTAAGTGAGATCACAAATTTGGCTATTCTTGATCTTCTAAAAAACTATGTTGATGAGAAGGATTTTTTCTTGCAAGGTTTTTCCACTTACCCAAAATTGGATCTTGAAGTTAGGGGTGTGTTAGCAAACCCAAAATTGACCCTCACCTTGATTTTGGTGATAATTGGATGTCCCAACCCGATGTATTCGTCGTTTACGGGTTTGAACCGGCCTAGGTCTAACGAATCTTTTCCCTTGCCGGATTTGACATGCAATGGCGTCAAAAGGTAGTGTACTAGGTAGGGAACATACCTCTCATGTCTGGTGTTGAAGCTCAAAGCGTGTTGGGTGTGGGGATCGCGAGAAAAACAACTCCAAAGTATCTCTCTCTCTCTCTCTCTCTTAAACTCACAAATGTAAATGAAGGTTTAAGTGGGTCTAGCCTATACATATCTTGAGCTCCCGAGTCAGTTTTTGCCCCCACCTCATAGTAATGTTAAGTATGGAGCCTGATTTACCTTGTAATATTCTGTGGTAAAAGCGCACATTTGTAAGGACCCCATTATAAGGAGAAGCCATCGTGCGTGAAGGAAAATCACTCGTCGGAAATCAAAATTTTCGTGGCAAAAAATCAGGGGCAAAAAATTTTCATGGCCAAAAATCCTCGCCGGAATACTATGGCCAGACGGCGGCTGGAAAGTGGTCAGAAACCAACCGGTCGGTTGGCCGGTAGTCAATGGCCGGTGGCTAAATTCAAAAGCGGACTTGTCTTCTCAAGGGCGGCCACACATGGGCGGATTGAAGGGTCCGATTTGGACTTATTACACAAGGGCGGCTACGCATGGCTGCCTCTCATGAGAGCGGGCAGCCCTTTTGGCCTATAAAAGGAGGCCATTTCTACACACATTTCATAGTGTGAAGTTGATGCAATAAGGTGAGTGTGAGGTGGTGAGAGTGAAGCAGGCGAGAGCTCCATTAAGGGTATAATCCCTTTGTAAACTACTTCTTGTTTTGAAGTACTAAAGCCATTGAGTGGCTGCTTTCTTGTGGACGTAGCCCACATTGGGTGAACCACATATATCGTGTGTACTCTCTCTCTCTCTCTACTCTACAATCTCGTGTATGTAAATTTGTCTCTCTTCATTAAGTAATCTACTCAATTATCTATTTAGCTACGTCTTATTTCTGGTATCAGAGCAAGGTTTGCTCGTAGCTAAATTATCTCAAGGAAAGGATTCTTTGAATTGAGTGGGAGTTATGGCGGAGGAAGGGAAGCTCAAGATTGAGAAGTTCAACGGCAAAAACTACCAACATTGGAAGATGCAGATTGAAGACTATCTCTACCAGAAGGACCTCTATTTGCCACTAGGTGGTCTTGCAAAGAAGCCCACAACGATGGCATATGAAGCATGGATTGTCCTTGATCGAAAGGCACTGGGAACAATCCGGTTAAGCTTAGCGTCAATGGTGGCCTTCAATGTTTCGGAGATGAAGACCACGGAGGACTTGATGAAGTCACTTGACGACTTCTACGAGAAACCATTGGCATCCAATAAGGTATTTCTTATGAAGCGCTTGTTCAATCTAAAGATGGCAGAGAATGGTTCAGTTGCAGAACACCTAAATGACTTTAACACAAACATAAGTCAACTTCGATCGGTGAAAATCAATTTCGATGACGAAGTGCGAGCTCTCCTTATACTATCATCTCTACCGGATAGTTGGGACAGCCTTGTGATGGCTGTAAGTAATTCTATTTCTGGCACAAATACTCTTAAGTTTGATGATGTTGTGGGTGTTCTCCTAAGTGAGGAAATACGAAGGAGAAGCATAGGAGAATCATCAAGTGCTGCACTGTCAGTAGAAACAAGAGAAAGGCCTAAGGAGAGGTTCAAAAACCAAAAGGGTCGTGATCGCTCAAGGCGGAGCAAGTCACACACAAAGTCAGTTCTTGAATGTTGGAACTACGGCAAGAAGGGCCACGTCAAGAAGGATTGCTGGTCCAAGAAGAAGAAGGAGACAGAGTCTCAAGACAACAAGCCAACATCGGAGGCCAATGTGGAAGGTAAAGTAGAGCAAGATGCTCTGTTAAGGCGGTTACGCCGCTAGCGGAAGCTAAATAGCGAGAACTCAACTAACAACAGAATTTGTCAGACGAGGACGGAGCTTGACCCGCAGGCGCGAAGGTAATAGTGGAAATGAGCTTGAAAGTGAAGTGAAAAATACTTAACTTCGGACTTCCCGGATCACTTGTTACCAAATTTGACATGTGGTCCTATCTTGTCGTGAAATGCACTTTAGGATTTGAAATTTCTCAATTTGGACTCCGTTCGACCTGTTTCTGAGAAATCTGTCCACTTTGCCAAAATTCTGTCATTTCGGGCTTTCCGCAACTTTTTTCGAATTGTACTCAATTTTTACCATGGGTTGCCCTTGTCATTAGGATCATCACCATCTATTCTTTTCTTTTTTCCGATCTCATTTCACCTGCTTTTTTATTTTTCTTTTACTTTTATTAAGAAAATTATAAAAAATAAAGGAAAATAGCAAATTGAAGCCAAAAAATTCCAAACATACACGATAAATAGCTGGTAACCCTGTGTATATGAATATACACTTATTTGTGATTTCTAGACTTGGATTACCACTATTTCCACTTTTTAGCTCCAAAAACACTCTTATTTAATGATATTTACACGTCTAGAGACCCAAATTCATCATTTGATCTCTTCTTGTTGCAAAACAAGGTATATAAGGGCATAAATATTATCAATATCCGCAATCAAACATAAAAATTGCAAAATCATGTAAGACACTGCCCTTGTAATATAATTTTTGTTTTTCTTTGTTTTTGACGCTTGTAGCTGCTTTGTAACTCCACTATACCTGTATACCTCCCCCCCTCCTAGTCTGAGTCCTCCCGGACGACTATGAAGTGTCTGTGGGCGAAGCATTGTAGTTGTTTTGGTCATAAGTTCCCAATGCAATTATAGAGCGATGATACAACAGTCTTTCCAATAAAGCTGCTCTTTGTTTGATTGAAGGATTGGTGGTCGGGTTTTGGGTTGGTTTTGGCACTTCGGTAGTAGAATCAGTAGATGGATTCTTCTTTACTTTGTTGTTCTTTTTTACAATCCAAATCTGCTTCCGCTTCACTTGTGCTTGCCACAAACTCTTTGCGACCCAAACCTGCTTTGTTCTTTGTGTTGATTTCCTCGACTTGAAATACCTAGGAGTTTCCGTTGATTGTACTGAAGGGAGTTCCTGTTTACAATTCTTTGGGATCCAAATTTGCTTGCTATAGCTTTGTGCCGTCATGAACTTCTTTGGAATCCAGATCTGTTTCACTGTCCTTGATTGTCTAGAATCACTCTGTTGTCTGGTATTGAAGACTCTGTTTTCCACCTTTGTGTTCTCTGGCACAACCTTTTTTGGTCTCCATACCAACTTTGACTCCGTTTTTTTTCAAGGTTGAGCTGTTATATTATTGCTTGTCTTCCTTATCCACTGTTGAGAATTCCTCGTCGAAGAGTAATCCGGTTGTATAGAAACTTTTGGTTGCCATTGCTTCTTCTTTTTCTCTGGTTGTTGTTTACCTTTGTCTTTGGATTCGTCCTTTGGAGTTGGCTCTTCTTCTTTGGTGAACTTAACTGATTGACTTTCACCTTCGTATTTGATAAGCACTGATTTAGAACTCCAGTCAATCATTGCATTGTATTGCTTCTGCCATGGTTGTCCTAGCAATAATGGATGTTGTGTAGCTTGGTCTTCAACCACGTAAAACATATGAGGATACACATACTGGTTAATCTGTATATGTAAAACTGTGCATCCGACAGTTTTGATTGAATTCCCAGAGTAACTCTTTAACTCTTGCTTGGCAGTTTGTAGTTTAGTGTCATTTGTCAATTGTCTATACAAACTGAGTGAAAGTAGGTTAGTTTGAGCTCCTGAATCCAATAGTGCTCTGGCTTTGATTTGGTTGTTTCCTACTTTGCATTCAATGATGGGTTCTTCTTTGTCATTATCCATTTCTGTTATACTGACTGCGTTTATTCGTATTGCTCCTTCATTGCACTGTTTCTGACGTAGTAGTCTTCTTTTCTCCATTCTTTCCTTCGCCTCGGCTTGCGCTTCCTCCACAATCTTTTTCTTTTTCTGGACACGCAGCTCTTCTTGATGTATTTTGAGAAGCATGTCTTGGGTTAGCGGCAAAAGATACTTTTTCACTCTGCATCCACTAATCCAATTGGGCATTTCTTCTCCGTCTAATGTAGCAAGCTTGACGGCTCCACTTGGTGATAGATCTTTAATCACCAGAGGTCCCATCCCTCGCTTTTTAAGCTTCTTAGCATGCCGTTTCAGAGTGTAAACTAGGACATAGTCCCCAACCTTAAACTCTTTAGTCCTCACATGCTTATCAAAAAATTCCTTTTGTCGCCTTTTTTGAGCGTAGATAGAAGCTACTGCTTTTAGGCGAAGCTCGTCTAGCTTTTCCAGGTCATCTATTCTATCAGAAAGCTCATGCCCTGTCCACTCTAGATCCTTAGCCACCCTTAAGGTTGAAATCAAGAATTCTATTGGTAAGATAGCATTTATCCCAAAAACCATGTTATATGGGGTCGTTCCTATTGATGTTTTATATGCTACCCTATATGCCCATAATGTTGAATGCAACTTCTGGTCCCAGTCAGTTCTCAACTCAAATAAAATCTTCGTAAGGACCGTGCATATGGTTTTGTTTGTTGCTTCAGCTTGTCCGTTTGCTTGTGGATGATATGGGGCTGATTTCCTATGGATTACCATGAATTCATGTAGAAGGATCTCTATCACTTCATTTATAAAATGTGTGCCTCGATCACTCACAATTTCTATTGGCAATCCATATCGTACAAAGACGTATTCATATAGAAATTGTGTCGTGGTCCTGGCATCTGATTTTTGAGTTGCCTTTGCTTTGACCCACTTTGTTAGATAGTCTGTAGCCACAACGATGTATTGTGCATGAGTCTTATATGCAGGAGGTGAAATGGGTCCGACATAATCAATCCCCCATTTTGCAAAAGCTCTTGCCCCCATCATTGGTCTAAGCGGCATATCATCTCTTTTAAGTGGTACTTTGGTCCGTTGACAGTCATCACACCGTTTAACGTATTCCTCAGCGTCCATATGTAATGTTGGCCACCATATTCCTGCGGCTAAGACAAGTTTTGCTGTCTTATCACCTGAGAAATGGCCTCCACCTACTCCTCCATGAGCTTGCTCCAGGATTATCACATATTCAGACTCTGATGCGCAAATCCTAAGCTGGTTGTCTTTACCTCTCTTATAGAGTTGATCTCCTATTAAAGCGTAATCTCGAGCTTCTGTCTTAACAGATTTCTGACGAGCTTTTGACGTTCCTTCTGGGAAAGTTCTATTTGTGAGATATTCAACAATATACTGACTCCATTCCGGAGCTATCATTATTTGATATAATGTCGAATACTCTGCTGGCGGTTTTGATGAACATACAATACATACAGTGACATATTCATGTACGCTTTCTTTCATTCCTGGCCAATAGACTCCCAATTGTAACAAATTCCTATATGTGTTCCTTTTTGAACAATGAAATGCACATTCCTGAACATGTGCTTCGCGCAGATATATATTATATTCCTCAGGATTGATGCATAGTTTTAAAACATGATCATTTCCCAATTGATACAACCTTCCTGCAACTAATTGAAGATTCTTGGATTGCTGAATAGCAATATGTTTCTGGTTCTATTCTCCTCTATCAAACTCTCCTCCATAGGTTAATAGGCTAACGACATTTTGAGACCACTTCGGTATCATTTCTATGTTGAACAAGTACGCGTCTGGCATGTCGTCATCTACTCCTATAGGGTCTTCTCCATTCGTCAATCGCGAAAGATGATCAGCTCTAAGATGTGTTTTTCCTTTATTTACTACTACCGTGAAGTCGAATTCCAGTAAGATAATGAACCATCTCACTATTCTCCCGGTATTGCATGGTTTATTCACTAGGTAGAGCAAGGCTTGGTGATCCGTAAAAAACACAAACTTGTTGGCTAGAAGATAATGCCGAAATTTCTTCACAGCATATATCATTCCTAATCCTTCTCGCTCTGTTGTGGTGTAATTCTTCTCTGCATTGTTGAGCTGTCGACTGGCGTAACAGATAGGAAAATCCATGTTTCCTTCTTCTGGCTAAGCCAAAATGCATCCTATTGCATATGCCGAAGCATCTATATGCACATGGAATATCTTCTCCCAATCTGGTGATTTCAAGACTAGAGCAGTAATGAGTGCCTCCTTCAATTTCTTGAATGATTCCTCACACTCCTCTGTCCATTCAAAGTTCACTATTAGCCTGTAAAGTGGTTGGCCTATTATAGCGTACATGTAAATGAATCGTCTATAATATCCGCAATGTCCCATAAAGCTCTGTACTTGTTTCGCATTGGTTGGTCTAGGCATATCCACTATAACTTTTATCTTCTCTAAATCCGTGGATATTCCGTTTTGTGAGACAATATGTCCCAGAATTCTGCCCTGTCGGACCATAAACACACATTTCTCAGGATTGAGACAAATGCGATATGTCCTACATTTCTCAAATACTTTTCTTAGGTGTTCTAGATGCTCATCTCTCAGAAGAGAATGTACACATAAGTCATCCATGTATATTTCTAGAAACAACCTTAAGTATTCTTTGAAAGCATGCGTCATCAGCCTCTGGAAGGTTGCGGGAGCATTGGTTAGACCAAAAGGCATAACCCGATAAGCATAAATTCCCCACTCCGTTGCAAAAGCTGTTTTATGTTGATCTTCCAGTGCTATGGCTAGCTGGTTATATCCTGAAAAACCATCAAGAAAGGAGTATGCTGTTTTCCCTGATACACGCTCTAGAACATGATCAGTTATCGGCAGGGGATAATTGTCCCGGATTGTTGCAGCATTCACTTTCTTTAAGTTGACACACACTCAGAGTTTTCCGTTCTTCTTGGGTACCACCACAATCGGAGATACCCAATCGGTGTGTTCAATCTCGTATATGAATTCAGCTTCCATTAGCTTATCTATCTCTTCTTTGATTCGCTTAGCAAACGTATCATTATATGTGTATGGTCTCTGTCTGCTAGGCTTTGCGTCTTGTTTTAGTGGGATTGTGTGTTGGCATATCGATGGGTCAACTCCCTTTAAGTCCTTATAAGACCATGCAAACATATCCCTGTACTCTCTGAGAAGACTCAAAAGTCTCTCTTCCTCACCTGGAGACAAATCTGTGGCTATGTACACCGGTCTAGGTGTCTCAGCTGGAGCTGCTAAATCCACTTTTTTTGCATCCTCCGGTCCGTCATAAGATTCGTTCTCCCTTCTCTCTCGAATAGGTTGGGTTAATACCACCTTCCTATCCTCTATTGTGAATTTCCTGTAGTGAGAGGGAACATCCATGTTTTCCTTGATTTTGGCGTTTTCGTCCTCTCCACTCTCAATTTCTGTCGTCCAAACTTCTTTCAGAGTTTTCTTGAGCTCTCTGTACTTGTTTCTACGTTCTAACTTGGACTCCGTGTGTTCTCTGTTGCGCTTGTTCTTTTCTGATTTTTCTGTTTCAGTTTTCATTCCATTCCTTTGAACTTGATTTCTTGAGCCTCTTTTGTCTTTTCGTAAGCTCTTTTGATCATTGCCTCTTATTCTTCCAGAAATCTTGTCCTTAACACAATCTTTCGCCTTTACTAGCATTAGGAATTGGTTTTTTCCTCTTATTCTAGGCATCGGATTGGTTCTAACCCCCTTTGTTTTTCTCTTTGCTCTATAGCGTTTCTGGCGTTGTTTAGTTTGGTTCGGAAAATCATAAAATCTGACATCCGTTATAGTATCTTCGTTTCCGCTTGAATTGTCCGTTGACTCGTTGTCTGCTTCATTTCCCCACTCTGGATGATCGGGAATGTCGTGAAACACCTCTTCCTCATCTTCCTTTTCCAGTGTATCGTTCTTTTCAGTTTCTTTTTCGAGTACAGTTCTCAACATGAAGTACGGAACCGCATCGTACCCGTCCTTGTCGCAAAATTTTGTTGTGGGACCATCCGGAATTGCACAAACATCTAGGGTTGCTAGAATGTGTGTCCATTCTAATGGTTCAAGCGTGTCCTCTGGAAAGGGTTCTCCTATATAAGCTTCGTCTTTGATAGCCCTTTCTAAAACACATTCTTCTCGCCTCAGACTTCCATATTTCGAGGCTCCACACATCCATAACTCCTTGGGCTTACCTAACCAAGTTGGAAATTTGGATCCCGCCAAAGTAGCTGAATCAAACACCTCTACCGGTGTTCGGTTCACATCTTTGTAGCTATGGTCTTTCAGGTTCACACGTGTAGTGGTTTCCATATTTCTCAGGTATATGTGATCGTAGCCCCAATCCTGGACCATTTTCAACTGTCTCATGAATGGTCTTCCCAGTATGATATCATAGTTATTCTCCTTGCCAAAATCGACAATAGCAAAAGTATGTTCGTATTCAATGCCGCAAGAAGTCACTACGACTTTCTCTAATAACCCCATAGGTTTCTCCATGTGTCCATCTGCTAATTGGAGTTTCAACCTAGTCTTCCTTATTGCTGGTTTCCCCCATTTTTTCCAGATTTCTTTTGTAGCAATGGCTACCCTAGCTCCGCTGTCTAGTATTGCCATCGTGTTCACACCTTGGAATTCAACTGGTAAGGTTGTATTCCCCTCTTCACCTTTGCAATACTCTCCGACCTTGTTTAAGGGTACAGGCTTAGCGTTCTTTTGTGGTTTACTCAGCTCTTGTATACCCTCTTGCAGTCTCGATATTGGGTCTTTTATCCCAAATTTCTCCAAGCATTTTCCTACAGTGGTACACATATGTGGTCTTAGCCTCAAAAGCTCAGCTAGAGTGATAGTGCATGTCACTGGTGTTGACAAGATCTCTATCAATCCTTGCGAGTCCATGACTTTTTCTGATGAGATTCTTCGTGAGGGAAGTCTCTAGTCTCGGATTTTGCTTCATACTCTCCTAAGTATGAAGGTAAGGTATTCAGTGAGTGAGGTTTGCTCTCCATTGTTCTAACAGAGCCCCCATCTCCCCAGTAAGATTGCAGATCCAAGTCCACTTGAGATCCTGCCTCAAATTCCACTATGGGAGGATTCCTGATGTCCTTTTCCCAATTTTTCTGATTAGCTTGGCAACTTAGCTCGTTTGCAAAGTTTGCCTCTCTCACTTGTTTCCAGAATTCATTGTAATCCTCATCTCTTCCGTAAGACCTCTGTATGACTGGATGAAAACTCTCTATCTCCTGATCGGTTGTGTTCAATACTATGCGGTCATCCTTGTGTGTATTTTTAGGCTTTTGTGCACTGGGAGTCTTTTCAGCTACCCGTGAAACGATAGTCTCTTGCTGAATTGGGTTTTCCGTTCCACAATTCATTGTTTCTTTTGGTGGTTCTAATAAGGCTTGTGCAGTCTCGATCATTCTCTTGCACATTTCAAGTCTCTGCTTTTCTAATTCCGCGTTTGGGTATGTCATCCACCTCTGTTCTTGTGTTTGGTTGTTCTTTAACCTAGCTTCGTAAGCTCTCATCAGTGCGTCCAATGGTTCGTGTACTTTGTCGACTAGCACTGATCCCCCTGAGCTTAAGCTCGTTGTTTCTTTGATACTCTTTTGTTTTGTTATTTCCGGGCTCATCTCTCGTTTCCCGTTTTGACTCTCAAGTTTTTCTAATCTATCTTTAGTTCGCTTTAGTTCCTCAGCTAGAATAGCGTCTTCACGTTCTTTTCTCAACTTCATGCGTGCTTTTCTAGCTTTCCATGTGTTTCTCTGACTCCGCGGTCCTTGACTAACCACTTCAGTCACTAACTTTCCATTCTCAGGTTCTCTAGTGGTTTTCTTAGCTTGAGCTCTAGTAACAACTTGTGTTGGTATCAGAGTTTCATTTTCAGACCCACTGCTGGTAGGAATAGTTTCTAGCATATTCAATGTCGTCTTTTGCGCTTTGTTTGGATTCTTTGAACAATCCTCAATGAAGTGAGTAACCCCACACTCAGTGCAATAAGCGTTAATTCTAATGATTTCCGTATGTGGACAAACATTCATCAGATGGTCACCTCCACACTTGTAACAGGGTCCTAGTGCTGGTCTTGGTCCCATTTGATTCGTCCTTTGTGGATAGGATGGTCTTTGTCCTGTTAACCCTCCATGAGCTATGAACATCAATGTTCTTGCGTCCAAATTGTATCTCTCTTCATCAGAAGCACTTGTAATTGTTGGTGTTCCAACATTCCCAATCATGCCCCATGGTTCTGGTTGTTTGGGTTCTTCTGGTGGGTAATACACAGTTGGAGACATGTGTGCACCAGATTCTTCATAATAGGCTTGAACAGGCACTAAGGCTTGTTCTTCCTGATTCTCTAAGGTTGGTGCATATCTAATGCCTACTGGTCTTGCTCCTGGTAAAGGTGGTTGTTGTCCCAATACCGGTTGCGGTCTTTCTATCCCCATAGGTCCTGGTACATTTCCCGTTGGGTATCGAGGTACTGGATGTACTTGAGGTGGTGCTAATTGAGCAGGAGGTGCATACTGACGCTCCCTTACATACCCTTTGTTGTAATAGCACTCCTCTGTTGGATGGTTTGTCCATTTTTGTTCAATAGCACACCATTTCAGTGGTTTTGGCAATGGTTTTTGGAATGGTGCCATCCTTTTTAGAGCCTCTTCTATCATTTGCTCTACATTTAGCATGGTTGTTGTTTGAACATTATTTTTAGTGGTAGTCTCGCTCGCTACGGAGGAGGAGCTACTGGATGCAAAATCTGTATCCGCTGACACCTCTCCATAAACCGTACAGTTATCCACTAAGTACAATGCTTCTCTCGTTACTTGCTCGAAACTTGTACAAGCTTTCAAGTGCAAGTCCTTCTTTAGAGTGTCGTTTCTCAGTCCCTCAATAAAGAGAACAGATAGTCTGTCATCTTGTGATCGTTCACGTACTGGACATCTCTCAATGTATTGTTTGAAGCGAAGTGAAGCTTCCTTCACTTTTTCGTGTTCTCTCTGTTTAAAAGCATATATTTGTGAGACCGTATTGTGCTTAATCCCTCGTTTTGAGAATTCCTCAGCAAACTCTCTTAGCAAATGGTCAATGTCATGGAATCCCCCTATGTTCAGTGGTTGAAACCATGTCAATGCCGTACCTTCTAGAGTAAGACCAAATCCCTCGTATTGTGTATGGAAATCGGTTATCTGCTCAGCTCTTAAGACTTGCTTAAAGAGTGACACATGTGCATACGGATCTCCTGAACCACCATACTTCTTTGGCATACACTTGGCTACTTGAGATGGTCTCATACGTCTATGGTCTGCTACCAATCTCATTGCTCATGTGTCCCGGCTAAAGCTTTCTCTAGCATCATGGACTTCATGGGTTACCCTTGTCGGTTCCCCTGCTCTGAATCTACTAATAGGAGGTAATTGTGATGGTTCCGCTTCGAACCTTGGACCTGGAGTGGTATACGTGGGGATTGGAATTGCACTACCTCGATTTGTATCCATTGACTCTCTGGAATGTAATGATCCCATTGGTCCGGGCTTCGAGTACTGAGGTTGACTGAAAGAGTCAGCAGCCTAAGTTCTTTGTCCTCCTGTCGTCATTGGGTTTTGCACTCCATTTGTTGGTGCTGGTCTTTGTGAGCTAGAAGTAACATAATACTGATGTAGTGGTCCCCCAAAGTATGTATATCCTTCTAATTCTTTCTTGCCCATTGTTGAGTATTGCCTCCCATACTTGTCGTAAGCGGCAATTTTCACTTCCGATCCCTCTGTGTAGGTAAAGACATACAGTCTTTTTTGGTCTGTCAACTCTCTGGTGTAGGGTTCTTCACATCTATAATAGAGATCTTGCTCCCCATTATTATATTTGTATAGCCCCACATAGATGTTATCAGTGTTGATCCTTGTAGTTTCATTCTCTCTTCTTAACCTCGCATCAGGGAAGTTCATTATTGGTGCTTTCTCCTCGAGTTCTTCATCTACTTTGGCTTTGGTGCCCATCAATCCCCACTTGTCCACAATGTTAGGGTTTAGGACTACCAAGTACATGGTGCCCTCGTCATCTAGATATCTATCTCCGCTATAGCTCATAGGCACTAAGTCCTTGAACTCACTAGGTCTCTCTTCTATCTTTACACAATAGCGGTCCATTCCATCTTTGTAGATCTTGGCACCTTGCTCATTGTCGTACTGATATTTTATGAACAATAGCTTCATTGTGGCGGAAGGGTTTGATGATCCTGCTGCCATGTTTTCTCTGTTGTTCAGGTTCAAGTGTTCCAAGTGTTCGGTGAAAATCTCGTAAGATCTCTCCGAAGAAGTATCAGAAACACTTCCTTCAAAGATCGGCTCTAATGGTTGCGCCCAACTTTGGTTTACACTTCCCTCGGTTGATATGACACTTGCTTGTTCCCCTTGTTTTGGTTGGTTATTCTGGAGATTCCTGCCCGATCTCAAATTCATCAATTCCCTTAAAGGACTTTGACTTTTTCGTCTCGGCAATTTGTTTTCCCAAGTTTTTGTGGTCAGAATTGATCCAAACTGATTGATACTTGGTCAATTGTTTAATCTTGTCAGTTGGACAACTTCTGTTTCATCAAGTGAGAATTTTGTTGCAGTTATGCTGAAAAAGACATTATACGCGTATGATGTCTTTTTTCACAGATTTGGACTATTTTGGTTATGCTCACTCTCAGTAGCCCCCTTATGCTCTGTCCACTCACAAAATTCAGTTTGAACTCTGTTTGAGCAAGTTATGGCTAATTTAAGCTTTTCTTGGCAATTTTCCGCCTTTGACTTGTTTTGGGTCAATTGTGATCCAAATGGGATGAAACTTGAAATATAACCTCTAGACAGCTATTACAATGGATCTGTGTTGGCAAAGTATCAAAATATGTCCAAAATTAGGTCAAAGACATCATACGCGTATGATGTCTTTTTCATCAATTTGGGTCAAGACTTGATATTTATGCTTTCTACAGTGTTTGTAATAATCTTGTCAGGTCAGATATCAAAAATAAGCAGTGGATGTGCTAAAAGACATTATACGCGTATGATGTCTTTTTTCCCAGATTTTGACTATTCTTGGTTTTAAGCCTTCTCCAATGTTTATAATTGAGTTTCAAGTGTTTTTGTTAGGTTTGAATGTAAAAACAAGATCTGAATCCAAAATTTCCTGTTCTTTGCGTTTCTTGGGCTCCGACTTGTCTTTTTTGGGTTTCTTTGCGTGTTAATGCTCTTGTTTTAAGTTGAAATTAGGGTATAACCCCCCTTTTGAACACTTTGGTAAAGTCAAAATTTTTGTTTTGGTCTCTGTTTGGTCATTTAGACATCATACGCGTATGATATCTAAAGTTGCAGATTTCCAATTTTTTGGCACAGAATCCTTCCTAAAGCTTTCTCTAGTGCTCAGCAACTCCAAGATACACAGAAAATTTCTCTGACTTTTGTTTATTGCAAGTTTCAATACTAACTCGACGGTTTAGTGATCTAACATGCAATCAACCATATCAAGCAAATACTCCAATGATTACGAGCTCTAGATCAGGATCAAATGAAGTCCTACCTAAGCTATTCCTAATCATAAAATGGGTTTGGTAATTGTGATTTTAAAGAGATCCATTGCTCCTCACGGACTAGCAAATTCTTCTTCTATCAACAACTACTCAACACCAACAAAACAACAAACAAATCTAAGCTAAACTAAAAATACTGTCAACACGGAAGACCCAGGAATACCCCACTTCCTAGTATCTCTCGAGATCTTCGGAGTCCACCACTCCTAGATCTTTTCTAACTAAAGTATACAAAGTAGTTTATACGACTCACCTCGTAGGATTAGTCTAAGGTCACCTACTTAGGGCTCTCGTCCCCGGCAGCGGCGCCAAATGTTAAGGCGGTTACGCCGCTAGCGGAAGCTAAATAGCGAGAACTCAACCAACAACAGAATTTGTCAGACGAGGACGGAGCTTGACCCGCAGGCGCATGGAAACAACTAGGTGGGTGTCAAATCACCTACTCGACCTTCTAACGACAATCACTACTAAGGAAATCAAATCTAAGTTCTAAAATACACAAGTGACTGAAATCCGTACTCGAACGAATGCTATACGAAATAGGATCTAGAATCATTGAATCGATCTCAAACTCAAGGGGAAGTCTATACACTAGGTAAGAACAACACCCTAAAGACTTGAATTGCAAAATCAACCTATAACCACTCCGTGCGGTAAACGCGTATGAAGACAGACCGAAAAATACAGGTGATCAAAACTTGACCCCGATGGTACGAATGTGTAGCTCTACTCGTTGTGGTTCTATAGATATGCTGCACGCTCCATTCCGACACACGAGTTGGAAGGAAAATCACACCGAAGCTCGTAGGAACTTACCACACATAGAAGCCGATAGCGAGCACTCTTGGTATCTGTGCGTAGCTCTCGCCGTTGCTAACACCATGGCGGTGTCGCTTCTCCAATGGCGGCTCCGTAGCTCGCGTAGCAAGTAGATAAGACTCTCTCTCTCTCTCACTCTCTCTCAGACACAGTCACGGCGCTCAAAAACTCTCTTTGATTAATAATCAGAATCTCCTTAGGTTACAAAAACTTTGGCTTATATACCTCAGCCTTGGAGGTGAGAACATCTCTAACTAATTACATCAGCAAGTGAAATTACTTCGGGATTACAAGCTGGAAACTCAATTGAGTCCCGTTACTTAATGAATGGCTCAAATCAAAATTAATGTCGGAAAGACATTTATTACAATCAATGGTTACAAAATGATGAGTGAGAGCAAAAATGTGGGTGTGATCCTCTGCTGGCTCAACATGCTCTAATTCTCTCATTAGACAATGATTCTAATTTCTGGATAGTAGATTCTGGGGCTTCATGCAGTTAGGAAATAAGACGTAGCTAAATAGATAATTGAGTAGATTACTTAATGGAGAGAGACAGATTTATATACATGAGATTATAGAGTAGAGAGAGAGAGAGAGAGAGTACACACGATATACGTGGTTCACCCAATGTGGGCTACGTCCACGGGAAAGCAGCCACTCAATGGCTTTAGTACTTCAAAACAAGAAGTAGTTTACAAAGGGATTATACCCTTAATGGAGCTCCCGCCTTGCTTCACTCTCACCACCTCACACTCACCTTGTTGCATCAACTTCACACTATGAAATGTGTGTAGAAATGGCCTCCTTTTATAGGCCAAAAGGGCTGCCCTCTCTTATGAGAGACAGCCATGTGTAGCCGCCCTTGTGCGAATAAGTCCAAATCGGACCCTCCAATCCGCCCATGTGTGGTCGCCCTTGAGAAGACAAGTACGCTTTTGAATTCAGCCATCGGCCACCGGCCATTGACTTTCGACCACCGGCCACCGGCCATTGACTTCCGATCACCGGCCATCGGCCATTGACTACCGGCCACCGGCCAACCGATCGGTTGTTTTCCGACCACTTTCCGGCCGCCGTCCGGCCATAATATTCCGGCGAAAAAAAAAGTCTCGGGGGCCTCAGTCCCCGAGGCCTTTAAAGTTGCCCCTGATTCTTGTCCGTGAAAATTTTGGTTTCCGGTGAGTGATTTTCCTTCACGCACGATGGCTTCTCCTCATAATGGGGGCCTTACAAATGTGCGCTTTTACCACAAAAAATTACAAGGGTAAATCAGGCTCCATACTTAAGAATCTCCCACTTGGAGACTGATCTCCAAACCAAACCTGTGACTGCTTTCCATTTTGGCTTCTTATCCTTGAATGCCCATTGAAGATGAGCAAAAGCTCAACTTCTCCTTGTTGACCACCTTTGTAAACATGTCTGCAAGATTTTCACTTGTATGCACCTTTCCTAGCTTTAGTTGTCCCTCTTCCAAAAGAGTGCGTATGAAGTGATATCTCACCTCAATGTGCTTTGTCCTTGAATGAAAGGCTGAGTTCTTCGCAAGATGGATAGCGCTTTGGCTATCACTGTACAAGACACAATTGTCTTGTTTGAATCCAAGCTCCTCTAAGAATCTGTGAAGCCACAGAATTTCTTTGCTTGCCTCCGTCATTGCTACATACTCTGCTTCCGTGGTAGAAAGTGAAACCACTTTCTGTAGCTTTGAAGGCCAGCTTATTGTTGTGCCTCCAACCGTGAACACATAGCCAGTAGTGCTCCTTCGAGTATCTTTGTCACGTGCCATATCTGCATCAGCATACCCTTCTAGAAAAATATCAGTTCCTCCAAAATACAAAGTATTTGTTGTTGTCCCTTTTAGATACCTAAGTATCCACTTCACAGCTTGCCAATGCTCTTTACCTGAGTTGTCCATGAACCTACTCACAACTCCCACTGCATGTGCAATGTCTGGCCTTGTCCAGACCATAGCATACATTAGAGAACCTACCGCTGCAGCATATGGAACTTTAGACATATAGGCTATCTCCTCTTGTGTCTTTGGACACATATCCTTCGTTAGTTTAAAATGACCAGCCAAAGGTGTAGAAATTGGTTTTGCATTTTGCATTGCAAACCTTTCTAGTACTTTCTTGATGTAATCTTCTTGAGATAGCTTTATTGTATTCTTCGTCCTGTCCCTTGATATTTTCATACCAAGTATCCTCTTTGCAGCACCTAAATCTTTCATTGAAAAAGATTTGGACAGCTCCTCTTTTAGGTCTTTGATGTCCTGCATGTTAGCACTTGCAATCAACATGTCATCAACATACAACATTAGGATGATGAATTTTCCATCTCCCAAATTCTCTGTGTAGACGCAGTGACCCGAATTGCATCTTGTGAATCCATGATCCAACATCCATCGATCAAACTTCAAGTACCATTGTCTTGATGCTTGCTTTAAACCATACAAGCTCTTCTTTAATCTGCAAACCATTTTCTCCTTACCTTTTACTTCATACCCCTTTGCTTGAAGCATGTAGATTTCCTCCTCTAAGTCACCATGAGGGAATGCCGTATTTACATCCATTTGCTTGAGATTTAGATCATGAGCAGCCACAAGGCTTAAGACAAGCCTAATTGAATTCATTTTTACAACAGGAGAAAATATTTCATTGAAGTCAATACCTTTCTTTTGAGAAAAACCTTTTACCACAAGCCTAGACTTGTACCTTTTCTTCCCACCTTCTTCTTCCTTTAGCTTGTACACCCATTTGTTTTGAAGTGCCCGCTTACCTTTAGGCAACTCAACCAACTCCCATGTTTGGTTGCGATGTAGTCAGTCCATCTCCACTTGCATGCTCTTCGTCCATTCTTCTTTGGATTCATGTTGCCTAGCTTCTTCATATGATTCCGGCTCTCCAGAATCTGAGATCAAGAGATGGTTGAAGGAAGGAACAAACCTTTCTGGAGGTCTACTTGCTCTTGTAGATCTTCGGGGAATAGGTTGAGGCTCCTCATTTGGTTGACGTTGTTGCACATTGTCACCGTTTGCAGTCCTTGAGTCTTCATCGTCGTCAAGCTCCATGTACTCATCACCTGTTTCTTTTGTTTGTTTTCTTTCCAAGTAATCTTTGTACATATTTTGTTCGTTAAAAATTACATCCCTACTCCTTAAGATTTTACCATCTTCAGGATTCCATAGGCGATACCCAAAGTCTCCTTCTACATAGCCAATGAAGAAACACTTTTTGGACTTTGCATCTAACTTTGATCTTAGGCTTCTATCTATGTGCATGAAAGCCTCACACCCAAACACAAATGCATAATTCACCGGTTTACCTGTCCATGCCTCTTCTGGAACTCCCCCATCCAATGCCGTTGAGGGTGACCGATTGATTAAGTACACATACGTACTTATAGCTTCCGCCCAAAGCTCAAGCGGTAGGCCTGCATGTAGCCGCATGCTTCGTGCTCGTTCCATGATTGTCCTGTTCATCCTTTCCGAAATCCCATTTTGTTGAGGTGTCCTTGGGGTTGTCCTTTGCCTCCGAATGCCATTGCTAGCACAAAAGATTTCAAAAGCTTGGCTGCAATAGTTGCCTCCATTGTCGGATCTGAGGCATTTAACCTTGGTACCTGTTTCATTCTCCACAAAGGCTTTCCACCTTTGAAATATGGAAAATACATCGGATTTATTCTTCATGACATAAACCCATGTTTTCTAGTCGCATCGTCTATGAATGTTACATAGTACAATGAGCCACCAAGTGATGGTGTACTTGCAGGACCCCAAACATCAGAATGAACCAACTCAAGTTTTTTATTTTTTCTTTCATTTCCTGATTTTTGAAATTTTACCCTCTTTTGTTTACCATAAACACAATCTTCACAGAACTCTAAGTCCACTTCTTTCAAACCTGGTAGAAGCTTCTTTGTTTGAAGGATTTGCATTCCTTTGGCACTCATATGCCTAAGTCGGTAGTGCCACACCGCACTGTCAACTTCTGTAGTTTTTGCACAAGCTGAAGGTTGCGTGCTAACAGTACACAAGTAAAGTGTACCGACTTTTTCACCCTTGGCAACCACCAAAGATCCCTTTGAGATCTTCCACCGTTTGTTTCCGAAGGCAATGTTGTGACCTTCATCGTCCAATTGTCCTGTAGAGATTAAATTTTTGCGAAGAGAAGGAACATGCCTAACATCTTTAAGCTTCCATTCATTTCCGTTAGCAGTTTTGACAGAAACTGTACCTTTGCCGACAATCTCACAGGCTTCATCATCTCCCAAGTATACATACCCAAAATTACCTTTGGTGTAGTCTTGGAAATGTTGCTTGTGTGGTGTCGCATGGAATGAAGCCCCGGAATGTACTATCCACGAATTAGACACATTGTCTAATGAGAGAATTAGAGCATCTTGCTCTACTTTACCTGCCACATTGGCCTCCGATGTTGGCTTGTTGTCTTGAGACTCTGTCTCCTTCTTCTTCTTGGACGAGCAATCCTTTTTGACGTGGCCCTTCTTGCCGCAGTTCCAACATTCAAGAACTGACTTTGTGCGTGACTTGCTCCGCCTTGAGCGATCACGACCCTTTTGGTTTTTGAACCTCTCCTTAAGCCTTCCTCTTATTTCCACTGATAGTGCAGCACTTGATGATTCTCCCGTGCTTCTCCTTCGCATTTCCTCGCTTAGGAGAACACCCACAACATCATCAAACTTAGGAGTATTTGTGCCAGAGATAGAATTACTTACAGCCATCACAAGGCTGTCCCAACTATCCCGGTAGAGATGATAGTATAAGGAGAGCTCGCACTTCGTCATCGAAATTGATTTTCACTGATCGAAGTTGAGTTATGTTTGTGTTAAAGTCATTTAGGTGTTCCGCAACTGAACCATTCTCTGCCATCTTTAGATTGAACAAGCGCTTCATAAGAAATACCTTATTGGATGCCGATGGTTTCTCGTAGAAGTCGTCAACTGACTTCATCAAGTCCTCCGAGGTCTTCATCTCCGAAACATTGAAGGCCACCGTTGACGCCAAGCTTAACCGGATTGTTCCCAGTGCCTTTCGATCAAGGACAATCCATGCTTCATCTGCCATTGTTGCGGGCTTCTTCGCAAGACTGCCTAGTGGCAAATAGAGGTCCTTCTGGTAGAGATAGTCTTCAATCTGCATCTTCCAATGTTGGTAGTTTTTGCCATTGAACTTCTCAATCTTGAGCTTCCCTTCCTCCGCCATAACTTCCACTCAATTCAAGGAATCCTTTCCTTGAGATAATTTAGCTACAAGCAAACCTTGCTCTGATACCAGTTGTTAGGAAATAAGACGTAGCTAAATAGATAATTGAGTAGATTACTTAATGGAGAGAGACAGATTTATATACACGAGATTATAGAGTAGAGAGAGAGAGAGAGAGAGTACACACGATATACGTGGTTCACCCAATATGGGCTACGTCCACGGGAAAGCAGCCACTCAATGGCTTTAGTACTTCAAAACAAGAAGTAGTTTACAAAGGGATTATACCCTTAATGGAGCTCCCGCCTTGCTTCACTCTCACCACCTCACACTCACCTTGTTGCATCAACTTCACAATATGAAATGTGTGTAGAAATGGCCTCCTTTTATAGGCCAAAAGGGCTGCCCTCTCTTATGAGAGACAGCCATGTGTAGCCACCCTTGTGCGAATAAGTCCAAATCGGACCCTCCAATCCGCCCATGTGTGGCCGCCCTTGAGAAGACAAGTCCGCTTTTGAATTCGGCCACCGGCCATCGGCCATTGACTTTCGACCATCGGCCACCGGCCATTGACTTCCGACCACCGGCCACCGGCGATTGACTTCCGACCATCGGCCATTGACTACCAGCCACCGGCCAACCGACTGGTTGTTTTCTGACCACTTTCCGGCGGCCGTCCGGCCATAATATTCCGGCGAGAAAAAAAGACTCGGGGGCCTCAGCCCCCGAGGCCTTTAAAGTTGCCCCTGATTCTTGTTCGTGAAAATTTTGGTTTCCGGTGAGTGATTTTCCTTCACGCACGATGGCTTCTCCTCATAATGGGGGCCTTACAAATGTGCGCTTTTACCACAGAAAATTACAAGGGTAAATCAGGCTCCATACTTAACACTTCATTCCATGCGACAACACACAAGCAACATTTTCAAGACTACACCAAAGGTAATTTTGGATATGTATACTTGGGAGATGATGAAGCCTGTGAGATTGTCGGCAAAGGTACAATTTCTGTCAAAACTGCTAGCAGAAATGAATTGAAGCTTAAAGATGTTAGGCATGTTCCTTCTCTTCGGAAAAAATTGATCTCTACAGGACAATTGGACGATGAAGGTCACAACATTGCATTCGGAAACAAACGGTGGAAGATCTCAAAGGGATCTTTGGTGGTTGCCAAAGGAGAAAAGGTCGGTACACTTTACTTGTGTACTGTTAGCATGCAACCTTCAGCTTGTGTAGCAACTACAGAAGTTGACACTGCGGTGTGGCATTACCGGCTTGGGCATATGAGTGTCAAAGGAATGCAAATCCTTCAAACAAAGAAGCTTCTACCAGGTTTGAAAGAAGTGGACTTAAAGTTCTGTGAAGATTGTGTTTATGGTAAACAAAAGAGGGTGAAATTTCAAAAATCAAGAAATGAAAGAAAAAATAAAAAACTTGAGTTGGTTCATTCTGCTGTTTGGGGTCCTGCAAGTACACCATCACTTGGTGGCTCATTGTACTATGTAACATTCATAGACGATGCGACTAGAAAAACATGGGTTTATGTCATGAAGAATAAATCCGATGTATTTTCCATATTTCAAAGGTGGAAAGCCTTTGTGGAGAATGAAACAGGTACGGCATTCGGAGGCAAAGGACAACCCCAAGGACACCTCAACAAAATGGGATTTCGGAAAGGATGAACAGGACAATCATGGAGCGAGCACGAAGCATGCGGCTACATATTAGCCTACTGCTTGAGCTTTGGGCGAAAGCTGTAAGTACGTCTGTGTACTTAATCAATCGGTCACCCTCAACGGCATTGGATGGGGGAGTTCCAGAAGAGGCATGGACAGGTAAACCGGTGAATTATGCATTTCTCAAAGTGTTTGGGTGTGAGGCTTTCATGCACATAGATAGAAGCTTAAGATCAAAGCTAGATACAAAGTCCAAAAAGTGTTTCTTCATTGGCTATGGAGAAGGTGACTTTGGGTATCGCCTATGGAATCTTGAAGATGGTAAAACCTTAAGGAGTAGGGATGTAATTTTTAACGAAAAAAATATGTACAAAGATTACTTGGAAAGAAAACAAACAAAAGAAATAGGTGATGAGTACATGGAGCTTGAGGATGGTGCAGACCCAAGGACTGTAAACGGTGAAAATGTGCAACAATGTCAACCAAATGAGGAACCTCAACCTATTCCCGGAAGATCTACACGAGCAAGTAGACCTCCAGAAAGGTTTGTTCCTTCCTTCAACCATCTCTTGATCTCAGATTCTGGAGAGTCGGAATCATACGAAGAAGCTATGCAACATGAATCCAAAGAAGAATGGACGAAGAGCATGCAAGTGGAGATAGACTCACTACATCGCAACCAAACATGGGAATTGGTTGAGTTGCCTAAAGGTAAGCGGGCACTTCAAAACAAATGGGTGTACAAGCTGAAGGAAGAAGAAGGTGGGAAGAAAAGGTACAAGTCTAGGCTTGTGGTAAAAGATTTTTCTCAAAAGAAAGGTATTGACTTCAATGAAATATTTTCTCCTGTTGTAAAAATGAATTCAATTAGGCTTGTCTTAAGCCTTGTGGTTTCTCATGATCTAAATCTCGAGCAAACGGATGTAAATACGGCATTCCCTCATGGTGACTTAGAGGAGGAAATCTACATGCTTCAACCGGTATGAAGTAAAAGGTAAGGAGAAAATGGTTTGCAGATTAAAGAAGAGCTTGTATGGTTTAAAGCAAGCATCAAGACAATGATACTTGAAGTTTGATCGATGGATGTTGGATCATGGATTCACAATATGCAACTCAAATCAGTGCGTCTACACGAAGAATTTGGGAGATGGGAAATTCATCATCCTAATGTTATATGTTGATGACATGTTGATTGCAAGTGCTAACATGCAGGACATCAAAGACCTAAAAGAGGAGCTTTCTAAATCTTTTTCAATGAAAGATTTAGGTGTTGCAAAGAGGATACTTGGTATGAAAATATCAAGGGACAGGACGAACAAGACAATAAGGCTATCTCAAGAAGATTACATCAAGAAGGTACTAGAAAGGTTTGCAATGCAAAATGCAAAAACAATTTCTACACCTTTGGCCGGTCACTTTAAACTAACGAAGGATATGTGTCCAAAGACACAAGAGGAGATAGCCTATATGTCTAAAGTTCCATATGCTGCAGCGGTAGGTTCTCTAATGTATGCTATGGTTTGGACAAGGCCAGACATTGCACATGCAATGGGAGTCGTGAGTAGGTTCATGGACAACCCAGGTAAAGAGCATTGGCAAGCTGTGAAGTGGATACTTAGGTATCTAAAAGGGACAACAACAAATGATTTGTATTTTGGAGGAACTAATATTTTTCTAGAAGGGTATGCTGATGCAGATATGGCAGGTGACAAAGATACTCTAAGGAGCACTAATGGCTATGTGTTCACGGTTGGAGGCACAACAATAAGCTGGCCTTCAAAGCTGCAGAAAGTGGTTTCACTTTCTACCACGGAAGAAGAGTATGTAGCAATGACGGAGGCAAGCAAAGAAATTCTGTGGCTTCACAGATTCTTAGAAGAGCTTGGATTCAAACAAGACAATTGTGTCTTGTACAGTGATAGACAAAGCGCTATCCATATTGCGAAGAACTTAGCTTTTCATTCAAGGACAAAGCACATTGAGGTGAGATATCACTTCATACGCACTCTTTTGGAAGAGGGACAGCTAAAGCTAGGAAAGGTGTATACAAGTGAAAATCCTGCAGACATGTTTACAAAGGTGGTCAACAAGGAGAAGTTGAGCTTTTGTTCATCTTCAATTGGCATTCAAAGATAAGAAGCCAGGATGGAAAGCAGTCACAGCTTGAGATCAGTCTCCAAGTGGGAGATTGTTAAGTATGAAGCCTGATTTACCTTGTAATCTTCTATGGTAAAAGCGCACATTTGTAAGGCCCCCATTATGAGGAGAAGCCATCGTGCGTGAAGGAAAATCACTCGCCGGAAATCAAAATTTTCGTGGCAAAAAATCCTCGCCAGAGTATTCCTTTTCGCCAGAATATTATGGCCGGACGGCGGCCGGAAAGTGGTCAGAAAACAACCGGTCGGTTGGCCGGTAGTCAATGGCCGGTGGCCGGTGGTCAGAAGTCAATGGCCGGTGGGACCAGTGGCCGAATTCAAAAGCGGACTTGTCTTCTCAAGGGCGGCCACACATGGGCTGATTGAAGGGTCCAATTTGGACTTATCTACACAAGGGTGGCTACGAATGGTTGCCTCTCATGAGAGAGGGCAGCCCTTTTGGCCTATAAAAGGAGGCCATTTCTACACACATTTCATAGTGTGAAGTTGATGCAACAAGGTGAGTGTGAGGTGGTGAGAGTGAAGCAAGGCGGGAGCTCCATTAAGGGTATAATCCCTTTGTAAACTACTTCTTGTTTTGAAGTACTAAAGCCATTGAGTGGCTGCTTTCTCGTGGACGTAGCCCACATTGTGTGAACCACGTATATCATGTGTACTCTCTCTCTCTCTCTCTCTCTCTACTCTACAATCTCGTGTATGTAAATTTTTCTCTCTCCATTAAGTAATCTACTCAATTATCTATTTAGCTACATCTTATTTCCTAACAAGTAAGTCCTACCTTATGTGCGCCATGACCATCGTGTCGAAAATTCCTGAATTCAGCCATTGTATGATCCCAATCCGTCCATTTTGTCCAATCAGGCTTTTCCAACTTAAAAACATTTTTTGCAACTCCTCCAAATTTGGCCATAACTTGCTCCTTCTTACCTCAAATTGACTTATGAGAATTTGTGCCTCTTCCTGGAGTCCACATACTTGTTTCTGGTTTTCTTAGTAAATTTTTTGCGTTTGTCACCATTTATTGCTTAGAAAATCTGAGCAAAAATGACATTTACAATCCTAAAACTAGCTAGATAATTAAAAGAAGTTGACTTTTGATGAAAAGTCCTTATATGCAGATTTTCAACGGATTATTTCACTCATTATTAATTTTAGCAAAAAACCTTATTATGTATTTACGTACACCTAAGGGCTCATCTTTAGTTTGTCCCTTGCTCTTGAGTTTCTTCACTTTTAGGACACAAAATGACCAATTGTGGAAAAAACAAAAAAATCAAACACAAATTATAACACAAAAATCAAGAAAACAGTGCCCTTCTTCTTTTTGGTTTTATATTTTGCATTCGGAATGCTTCAGAATGCCTCCCTCCCCCTAGTCTTAGTCCTCCTAGATGACAACGTGTCATCGAGGTTGTGTTGTGCATGGGGCTTAAAGCGGTGCCTGATGCAAGGCCGTGTAAGGGGCCCTACGTATGCATACTCGATCAATGCATGAAAAAATTGATGTTGTGCAAGAGGTGGTTCTTAAGAAAATTGCTTAAGGGCATTTAATGGCAAGGTTCACTTCTGTGGTTGTCAACAAGTGCATACGATGTAGTAAGCATTGTAGCTCAATAGCTCGTTGACAAATTGTTGAAGGGTTTTGTTAGTTTAAGTTTTGAGACTGTGCTTGAAGTATCGGCCACCATTCTTTGGTCATGTCTTTGAAAGAATGTCATAGTGGCTGCGACTCCATTGGTTTGAATGTTTCTATTGGCAATCCCCATTTATTTTGGGTCCATTTTTGTATTGGCAATTGCTGCACCTTTTAAGGCTTTGGTAACCACTTGGTTGTGTCTTGAAATATCTACGGCTTTGGAAGCAAACTAGCCTGTTTGATAGTCTGATTTGTCATGGTTATCGGAGTAGATTGTTTTCACTATTTTGTAGACTGTAGTTGAACTTTTGGAATCCATAGAAAATTTTCTTAAACTCATGGGGTTATTTTAGGTATCTAGACCTGTTGTATAGTATGTGTTTTGTTTGGCTTTGGCTATACTTATTTACCTAGCCTTGTGGGTATCCACATTTGATTTTCTTCTTCGTTTGGCCATGAGTGGACATTTTTTGAGGTGCTTTTTGGGATAGCTGGTTGTGTCTTCACCACTTATTTTGAAAGGAGCGAATGACTGATAGTTGCAGCTTCAAGGCTATCCATTGCCTTAGTAGCTGTAGTGGCCTATATAGGTTGTTGTTTCTCGTTTGCGATTACCCCATTGGCTTCATTCTTGTCTTTGTTGGTATCTTTTTTGGAAGAAAAATCAACATACATTACTTGAATCCTCGCTATGACATGCACCTTGTTGTCTGCTCATTGGATACATGTTGTATTTGCGTTGCCATGGTGTGCCCAATATTAGCTGGTTACTCGAGGTTGTTAGCAGCAAGCTAACACGGACACCATTTTTCGGAGTTCTCTTTGTAAAACAATTATTATTTTGATAAATCAGGAATATTGAAACTCCTTCTTTCTCGAATAAACTCTGTAATTAGTGAGCCGGGGCTACAAGCTTCCAGATTGTATCAACCAGTTATTACCCAACTTTGGTAGAACTCCAGGTTATTAGTTTTGACCACCCAAAAACCTTGGCTAAGGTATAAAAGCCAATTTTTGTAAGTTTTTTGGATATGAAATACACAGCGTGAGCTAACGACGCTCACTTCTCTCCTTCTCGCGCTTCCTACTCCCTCTCCGATTGTCACATTGCGATTGTGTTTGTTGCATTGCAACCGCAGGTAAGAGCTCTAGGCATTGACGCACAGTATTTCGTAGTTTTTGGCGTCACCGACCCACCGCCTAATTTCATCATAACTAGGAATTTACATGTTCAAATAAAAAACTAAGCATAGGCGGGGTATTAGGGCATCATTGCTAAGCATTTAGATACGTTCTAGGTCGACAATGACTAGGTCAAAAATCCACTGCTATTAATTATCGTGATTTTGGAACTTGACCTAAAGTGGGGTTTGAGACCATAAGCATGTGTGCTTAGGTTTTATAAACATGTCCTAGAAGTTTCGTTACGTTTGGATGTCATTTGATGCTATAACGGATGTGATTTGCTTGCTGAGATGAGCGATTGGCTTTTGGTGATTTCAGTCATTTGAGTGTAGCTTGAGTTAGATGCGAGTTGTTAGTTGTTTTTCGAGAGATTGACAACCTCTTGTAGCCTCTATGCACTAGTCGAGTCAGCTTCGTCCCATGGTTTGACAAATTAATCGTGGTTCTCGCTAATACTGCAGTAAGATAAGATGGTGAGGTAAGACATGCGTTCCACATTTGGCACTGCTGCCAAGGATCCAAAAGACCTAAAATAGGGAAAAACACGAGCGTCTTGTGTAGTTGTCTTTTAACTTCCTCTAGGTTTGCCTAGAGTTCAAAACTTATTTTTAGAAACCGCATAGCTTAAGATTGTCGTCTTTTGCCGTGTAGAGGTAGCTTGGAGGTAATCGTACTTGCTGAGTACCTTTAGGATTGTAGGATTTTAGATTTAGATTAGGATTTGGAGAATGATTGGTAGACGAAACAAGTCTTAAGATCAAGGCTCTGAAAAACATAAAACACAAGAAAACAAGTGTTTGAGGACACTTTTCATAACCCCATTGCATGAGAATCTAGGAGTAGGGTAAGTAAGATCCGAGATGGATTTCAAAACATTGCTCTCTCTGAAGAATCAAGTGTGAGTTGTTATTGGAAGTTGCATAATTTCAAGTCTACGGCTAGAAATAGCTTGGACTCAAATCCACTCAATCCGATTGGAGAGTAAGCCTAAAAGATGTCTGAACCATTGGTAAGCTCGAAGACACTTCGAGGTAAAATTTCAAGAGATTGGCCAAAACTCAAATTATTTACTTTTTCTTTACATTTTAGGCCAAATTAAGTTTTGACTTGATTTATAGGCTTAAAATAGCTCATATAAAGACTGTCTTTGAAAAAATTGCAAAAAATTGTTCATTTCAAGCCTAAAGTTAATAATCGCGATTATTAACTTTCTGCTCTAAATTGACCAAGGTTCATACCATTGACTCATTGCATGTGTACAAAAAACTTTTGTAAGGCCCAAGAGATTTGGATCACTAAACTGGCCAAAAACTGGGTAAAAACTAAAGTTGTACCGACTTTTTGACTCTTGAGTATAAATTGGGAAAAAATTTATCCAAACTTGTTGAAATTTGATTTATAGGCCTATGTTGATGTGATAAACATGTGTACATGCTCAGTTGACCAAAAATTTGCAAAAAATTGTCAGAAGTAAATAATCGTGATTATTTACATCTACCCTATTTTTCAACTTTCTTGACCAAGTCAGCATACCACTAGTTTTACTATGTTGTAATAAGCCCACAAAACAAATTTGGGAAGATTTGGATCAATGGATTGAAACTTGTGACTAAAATTGCAAAGTTAGTTTGCGGACAGATAATTGATGACCATTTAACCAAAAATTGTTCAAACTTGATGAAACGTGGCTAGTGACCTTAACTGAAGGTGCTAATAGATTTGTGTCAAAGTTGGGGCAAAAAACTTACAAAAATATAGCTAGAGTAAATAGTCGTGATTATTTACATCTGCTTCAACACTTGATGATTTTGCAAATTTGAGTATACCACAAGGTCAAGAACATCAAGTAGACCTCACAAATCCATTTTGGTGAAATTTGATCCCAAAGTGAGACTTAAGCCAGATTCTCGAAATCAGAGTCTGTGGACACCAAATAGTTGATAAACTTGATTAGATTTTGTCCAAACTTGTTGAAACTTGTCCAGGGACTCTAACAAGTTCTACACTTGCCAAACCAATAAAAAAAGTGCGAAAAACTGACAAAAGTAAATAATCGCGATTATTTACTTCTACTATCCAGAGACATCAATTTTGACTTTTGAACTTATACGATGATAGACCAACATAATATAAGGCCACATGGCAATTTTGGGTTCAATTGGATCAAAATGAATACATGTACACTTAGTTTTTAGGTTGCAGATCAAACCTTTGATTTTTTGCTAAAGTCAAATTTAAAAGTCAAATTTTGACTCTCATAGCTCGATTGAAGTGATACACAGAGACCAATTACGAGAGTTAGCAAAATCTCTACTGTATTTATAGAAGAATAGCTAACTTGATCAAATTTGTACAGGAATTAGGTTACAGATGAGGAATCAGTGGCTTGACAAAATGTTGCAATTGAATCAAGTGGAAATTGACGACAAGTCAATGAGTACTCTATCCAAGGCTTCATAAGTCTATATGAACCTTAGATTTGGTCGTGTACTAGGAAATCAGGGCATACTCGGAGAAACCTCCAGTAGAGTATCCACCAAAGAAAGCGTGAATCAAGGCAATTTCTTGCACACAATTCCTGAAGAAGTCTCAGACACTTTTTCAGATTCAACATTTGAAATGTCTTCTTATTCGAATCACTCGGAAACAGGAACGACAATGAGCTATAAACATATATTATCTTTTTACAAAACTAACCGTCATGGAGCCCATGTTTACTTGGACCCTAATGAGGAGTAGTTATTCGCATTGATGATCATGGTATTGATTTCGAAGAAGAGGTTAGGGCAAACAAACAAGGAAAAATGTACATGGATCAAAATGGAACTCAGTATTTACAAGTGGAAAACCCTGACGTGACATACAAATGGGAGTTAGAAGTAAACACCATAATCCCAGTTATGTCAGCAAAAGAAGGACCACCAACTTTAGAATTCGAGGGATATGATCAAGTAGACTTGAAGCCTTTGAAATGGATTAGTACGGATAATCCTCGGATCGGAGTCTATTGTTAGGAAGATAGAAACATAAAAGATCTTCTGTGGACTTCTCATGCCAAACCATGACAATTAATGGCCATGAAGATCATCTATATCTTCAAGATCAAAGATAAGGGATTAGCAAACCTATCAACTTACCTATTTAGGGATTGTTATAACAATAACTTTGTTATGATGACTCTTGAGGAGGTAGAACAAACCAAATCCCAAGGGTATTTCATACGAGATTGGATATTGGGGCAAGGACCATAAACAATTTCCAGGGATGAATATCGTGAGAGATCATCTGAGAGTAATGTGAAGAAACCAGAAACCACCTCATCATGTAGAAAACCGGGTGACACTAAGGCCAATTACATGAGTCACTATTTCCAACAGACTGGTTCGAAGGACTCGGAACAGGACCAACTCCTAGAAGACCTAGAGTTGAACCAAACAGACGCGCCAGACCAGCTGATTTTCAGAAATGGGTCAAAAAATACAGTGAATCAGGGGATCCATACAACCACTTAGCAAGCTTTAAGAAAGTGCTAAGAGCAGAGTGTATATTTGATTTCCATACTCAATTCGAGGGGTTTGGAATGACATTAGAAGGAAAAGCATTGACATGGTTCCAAAACATTCCACCAAGGTCAATCATGGCCTTGAATACATTAGCTCAAGAATTTGTAGCTACTTGTTCCAAAACGGGGATCAAACGTAATACGGTAGCTCAAATCTATAGCTTTAAACAGAAACATGGTGAGTCTGTTAGGGATTGTGCAACTCGAATGAAATAATACATTGCCAAATGCCCAGAGATGGAGATACGTGCAGAAGAACGACTTGTATCTTTGTTTCTGGAGGGATTGCTAAACAAAGAACTTCATGCTATCCTCTATAGTAAAAAGCATACAACCCTAGAAGCGTGTGTGTCAGATGCTATTGACCTAGGACAATTGAGATATTTTTAAGGAAGAAGACGTCCCTAAGGATAACCAAAGCGAGAAAACAACATCCACTAAACCAGCACAAGTGGAAACGGCTGTTGCGGCACCACTCTCAACCATAGAAGATATGCTAAAAAGAATGAACGACATGATGAACAACATGCAAAAAGCAACTATGAGAGGACCAAGACAAGGGATACCTCCACAGGGACAACCAATTAGGCCACAAAAATGGTGTGCAATCGAGGGTAAATGGACCAACCATGAGACCCATGAGTGCTACTTTAGATCAAAGTCTGATGGGAATGTTCAGTACGTGCCCATGAGGCCACAAGGACAACCCATGTACAAATATCAGTCTAATATGGCCCAAGCTCAAAGACCACCAATGGGTATGGAAAGACCTCAACTTGTGTTGGGACAACAACCTCCGTATCCAGGACATAATGCAGTGCCTGTAAAGTCATGCACTCTGAAGGAGTCATAGATGAGAAAAAGCATTAGTGCCTGCTACATCCTATGCAGAGCCTAGTCCATCTATAGTAATGGTAGAAGGAGATTGGTATAATCCACATCCACCACCAATGGAAGAAACAGTGACTTATGCTCTACCAGAGCTTGCACCAATGTATTATGACCAACCATGGGAAGACCCATGATGAAGCCAAGAACATAAAACTATCTTAATTGTGGTGGTGATGACCATTGGAAAAATGAATGCCCAGAGCCTGACAAAAACCTCAAACCAATTGAAGCCTATTGCATACAATGTTGCAAAAAGGGAGGACACTTTCCGGAAGATTGTCCTAAAAATCCTTTGAACAAGGGTAAAACTATAGTAAACGTAGTCCAAGTGATGCCTAGTAGCTCATCAAAGAGTGAACCGATTGTTCCAATCAAGGTAATCACTAGAGCCAAGGCAAAGAAAAAGAAACACAACTCCTCTAATGATTCTGAAAATACGAAATTTTCTTCTCAAAGAATCAAAAGGAGCAGAAGCAAAAGATATGAAATGAGAAAACAAAAACAACGGGTTGAAATTGAGGATAAAGCAAAGAAGCTAGTCCAGGACAAGTTGAAAGAAACTAGCAGTGAATTCAAGGAAACAAGCGTGAAATCTGGAGGATCCATTCTGGTTGATAAAATTTTTGAGCCTATTAATGCCGACTTGGAAGCCTACCAAGCAAGACTTAAAGCAGGCCAAAACATGGAAAACAAATGGAAAAACTATCCATCTTCAGCCATGGAAGCAGCTAAGCTCGAAGCTTATCAAAATTTGATACGAATCACGCAAGAAATGCTGAAAAAACAAAAACCCAAGCTTGAAAGTATTGCAAAACTTGAAGAGCTTGTGGTAGAAAAAACGAAAGCAAAATCCGATGTGGTGGGAGAACCCCACCTTGATACAAAAGAACCAGAGCTTATAGTGCCTTACAGCGAAGATGCCTTAGACGGCATTCCATTGGTAAAGGAAGACTAGCCAGGACACTTATGGGAAAAAGTAAGAGAGATCAATGATGGGAGCCTAACTCTAAAGTCAGCTCCTATAGCGGAAGTCTGGTTGGATAACCTACCTTCTAATATGAACATGGAGGTACGATCCTTGTACGGGGATTGCGGATCGAAAGCTTCAGGAATGTCACAAACATTGACATTAAAAACATTACCTTCTTACTAGGGAGATAACGAAGATGAATCCATCGTGTGCAAGACCACTCAAGTAAAAAGAGCTGAACAAACCGTAGAAGTAGACAACATTCATTCAATCATGTCTACACCCATCCAATGCACTCTTACCTTGGGAGAACTGTTAAAACTCAAACCATACGTATGGAATGATTTACAGATAAACCCTAGAGAAGGTGGGAATAACGGAATTAATCTCGAAGAATTTGGCAAATTTGAAAAATGAAATGGAAAACAAAGAGATTTGATCAGCTCCCATGAACAAAGACAGAGAATATTATGAAGGGGAAGAAGGAAACACCACCCTCCCAGTGAAATATAATGACATTGAAACCATGGCAATACTGGATAGTGGAGCTGGCATAGCCATAGCCACGAAAGCAGTATGGGAATCTTGGGGACAGTCAGCCATTAGACAAACTCGAATGAAATTGCAGTTGGCTGATGGACACATTGAGAGACCCTTAGGGCTGCTTGAAAAAGTGATAGTTAATTCTTGTAGAATTAAATATCAACACACGTTTGCCATAGTAGACTTTGGGAAAAAACTCAACTATGAAATCATATTGGGAAGACCTTTCATGCGACAGGTATAGCTTATCCAAGATTGGGGAAACAATTATCTGTACTTGAAGCAAGTGGGATCTATAACAAGAGTCAATTTAAAAGATCACACTCATAGAGATGTCTTGAAAACACCCATTTAAGAGTTTGATTCAATCTCATTGGCGGAAACTAAACTCCCATCCTGGTTAAACAAAGGCACTCCTATTTGGATGTGTGGAGCTTTAGAAAACGGAAGCTTAAGACGAGAAGTATGTATCCTAGAAAGGGATTGCACAGACGAAGCCTATGTACCTGAACCCTTTCCACAACATTTGTTTGAGCCATTCGAGTGGACTCAAATTTTAGCGACAATGGATGTATGTGTTAATACGTCTGTGCCTACTCAATTTTGCAATGAGGATGGCTATGACATAATTCCCATCCAAATGATTTCAATCCTCAACATTGAAAACGAAGATAAGGAACCCAAGGACTTAATGAAAACTCAACAAGTCTTTTCAGACCTCTATTATGATGCAACTGATGAGTTAGATGAACATTCAGCTACCTCATAAGATTCGAGGTCAGAAAAAGAGCATACGAGAGCTAAGTTACTCTTAAAAGGAGGGGAGGAAAAGTTTTTTGACTTCCCAAACCAGAAATCAAGAAGACAAAAGTGGTATAGACGAAAGAGAGACACCGGAATTGTGAAAACACGACCTATGCCATCAGTCTCTAGTAAAACACAATTCCTAATGCAGATAGATGTTGATGATTGTGCCAAGACAAAATAATTGGCAGATATCCTTCAAACAAAAATTTAGAAATGTCTTAGATATCGAGAAAAACAAGGAAGGATACTCAGGGAAAATCACAGGATAAGAAACCACTCATGACCAAAGTCGAGCGGAAAAAGAAATATCAAGAGTTGAAAAAAGCTCTAAAGGAGATATACACAACCGAAATAGAAACCACGGAAGAGGATGGTAAGGTTGTAATGCATGTTCCATCCCATTACAGAAAGTAAACTCTCCAAGATCGGAAAATCATAGTCGAACAACTTGTTAGAGAACTACAAAAACAGAGCGTGTCTTACAAAGGACCTGAAAATGCTAAAAGGATAGACTTGATTGAACCAGGAGAAGAGGCGAGACCTGCTTACATTGCGAATGACCTAACAGAAGAAGAATAAAAGCTTTTGCTAATCTTGTGAAAGGAATACCGAGATTTCTTTGCTTGGTCTTACAAGGATCTCAAGGGTGTTGATCCAGAAATCTGTCGACGTACCATACCCATGAGAGATGACGCGAAACCAAGTAGACATAGACCATACACGTATAACGAAACATTTGCCAGGAAGATAAAAGAAGAGATTGAAAAACTAAAGGAAGCCGAATTCATTTACGAAATCGAACACACCGATTGGGTGTCTCCAATTTTGGTAGTACCCAAGAAGAATGGAAAACTACGAGTGTGTGTTAATCTCAAAAAGGTGAATGCAGCTACCATTAGAGATAACTTTCCTCTTCCGATAACTGAGCATGTTTTAGAACGAGTTGTAGGAAAAGAAGCCTATAGCTTCTTGGATGGCTTTTTGGGATACAATCAACTTTTGGTTGACCCAAAAGATCATCACAAAACTGCTTTTGCAACAGAATGGGGTACATTTTCCTATCAGGTTATGCTGTTTGGGTTAACTAATGCTCCAGCCACGTTTTAAAGGTTGATGAGCCATGCTTTCAAAGAATATCTTAGGAAATTCTTAGAAGTATATATAGATGATCTATGCGTACATTCATCAATCCGAGCTAATCATTTTGAACACCTCAAAAAGGTATTCAAAAAATGTAGATTTTATAGGATTTGCTTAAATCCTGAAAAGTGCACATTCACGGGTAGACAAGGAAAAATCCTTGGACATATAGTGTTTAAAAATGACATAGCTACTGATATTGAGAAGATTCACGTCATTGCTGATTGCATAGACCAACAACAGTAAAGGTGGTACAAGCCTTCATGGGACATTGTGAATATTATTGAAGGTTCATCTACATGTACGCTATCATTGCAAAACCCATGTAGAGCTTGATTACGCACTTTGAATGGACCGAGGCATGTGAAGAATCCTTCATGAAGCTTAAGCAAGCTTCCACCTCAGCTCCAATATTGAAAGCACCAGATTGGGATAAGGTATTCCACATACATGTAGATTCTTCTAATTTTGCTATCGGTTGTATACTAGCTCAACCAGGAGATGGGAAAATTGACTTTCCTATTTCTTATGCTAGCCGACAATTGAACATGGTGGAGAAGAATTACACCACCACCGAAAGAGAAGGATTAGGAATAATCTATGCTGTTAGAAAGTATAGACATCACTTTTAGCCAACAAGTTTGTGTTCTTTGTGGACCACCAAACTTTGTTGTATTTGGTTAACAAGCTATGCAACACAGGGAGAATAGTGAGATGGTTCATCATTCTTCTTGAATTTGATTTCATTAAAAAAAGGCACTACACATGCAGATCATTTGTCAAGGATTGTTTCAGGGGAATCACCTAAAGGGGTAGACAATGATCTACCAGATGCCTATTTGTTCTCCGTGGAAATGATACCTATATGGTCGGAAAACATTGTGTCATTAATGACAATAGCTCAAGTGGATTCACAAATACCACTTCCTATCACAATCGGATTAATCAAGCAATCGGCTATGTACCAATTACTAGCTGGAAGGCTATACAAAAGAAATTGGGATGGGATATTGCTTTTATGCATTAATCGTGAAGAAAAAGAACAGTACCTAAGTCAAGCACATGTTACCATAGTAGGACTTCACTTTGCGGAAGACCAAACTATGCAACGAATCTTGAGACTTGGAGTATTTTGGCCAACTATGAGGAGAGATGTTCGATCTTTTGTAAAATATTGCCCTCAATGTCAAAAACAAACACCCATACCTCATGTAACATTGTTTCAAATGTAACCTGCTCCTAAGTGGAGTAATTATCTGATTACTTACTTATCGAGCCGAACATTTCCTGAGGATATGATCAAACGCCGTCAAAGAGAAATTGAAATTGAAGCAAGAGACTATGCTCTTATTGGGAACCAATTGTATCGGAGAGGTATTGATCAACATTTGAGTCTTTGTGCAAATGAAAACGAGTATATTCCGATTATAGAACAAGCACATGTTGGCTTAGCTGGAGGTCACTTTTCTAGTGAGACCACTGCAAGAGCAATCTTGATGGTAGGCATATGGTGGCCAACACTTTTTGCAGATGTCAAAGAATATGTTCGAAGGTGTGATGCTTGCCAACGAGCAAAAATACCAACACGAGTAGATAGCATGCCCTTAAGACCAATGATGGGGGCTAGAGCTTTTGCAAAATGGGGTATAGATTTTGTTGGACCAATACAACCACCGGCTTATAGAACTCAAGCTCAATATATCACTGTAGCTACGGACTATTTGACCAAGTGGGCCGAGGCTAAACCAACTCAAAAGAATGATGCCATAACCACTACTGCATTCTTATATGAGTATGTATTCACAAGGTATGGACTGCCAATAGAGATTGTTAGGGATCGGGGAACTCATTTTCTCAAAGAGGTAATAGAGTATTTGCTTAATGAATTTATGGTCATCCATAACAAATCAGCTCTCTATCACCCACAAACAAACGAACAAGCTGAGCATACGAATAAAATTCTTAGCTCAGTATTGACTAAAGTGGTTAGTTCAGGACGGAAAGACTGGGGAAATGAATCTCCATGCTTCTCTATGGGCTTATCGAGTTTCATTCAAAACAGCTCTAAATGCTACACCCTTTAACCTTGTTCATGGTCTTGATGCCATACTTCCAATAGAATTTCTATTGCCGACATTAAGGGTAGCATAGAATCTTAAGTGGACTGGACATGAATTGTCAGAAAGACTCGAAGATTTGGAAAAGCTAGATGAACAAAGGCTAACTGCTGTAGCTCATATCTATGCACAAAAGAGGAAACAAAAATAGTTTTTTGATTCCCACTTAATCACAAAAATCTTCAAGAAAGGGGACTTAGTTTTAGTCTATTCCCTTAAGCAACACATTCCCAAGTTTAAGAAAAAGGCAAACGGACCGTTTATCATTGAAGATGTATCTCCAAGTGGAGCAGTAATATTGTCCACCCTAGATGGTGAACTAATGGTTAATTGGATTAGTGGATGTCATTTAAAGAAATACAATTTGCCACTAAGAAATGAATTGCTAGAAAGAATGCATGCAGCCAAACAAAGGAAGATCAAACGACAACAGGTTATTGATGAAGACCAAGAGGAAGCTCGCCTTCGGGTACTCAAGCGGAAAGCTGCTCTGAAGAATCAACAGATACTGATTCCCATCAACACTTTGGAAATAGATGATCGACAATGGGAATTACCTATGTTACCATATACATGTGGTAGTGATGTGTGTGAACACACTAGGACCGCCGGGGCATTTTTTCCCTCTTTAGGAGGTTTTTTCCCCCGTGCATTGTATATACGCCCATCACTCTAGGGCTAACTATCTTTCCATTGCACACTAAGTAACACACTCTCTATTGTGTGCCTTGAGCTTCCTTCGTCTTCTCCAAGCTGTGTGTGTTTCTCTGCAACCCTAATTCCAACAATTGGTATCAGAGCAGGTCACGTCCTCCCGGGCTTAGTCGCCAGCTGCTCCAGCACACGCCTGCTCACTTTCTCCGATTTCAGTGAGCTTTAGCGAGCGTTCGCAGGTCGACAAATATTTTGGGTAAGCTCGAAGAGCTTGGTCTGCTCAGAATTTTGATTTGGGCTCATTTCGGCCTCCGTTTCCACTACGGGCAGTACTGCACAGGCTATTTCGTCATTTTGTGCAGATTTTCTGTCAGTGTCGTTTTCTGCATAACAGGTGCCTTATAGTCTTCTACGGTTTGTGCTATATAGCACAAGTTGTTCCCGCTCCATTTCTCCTATTTTCGGGCAGTTTTCACATCAGGTGCAGCATTTACCATGGCTGACAACAACAACACAGATGTGTTCAAGATGTTTGCTGCTGAGGACAGGTTGGATGGGGACAACTACCCTATGTGGGCTTATATGATGCAACATGTTCTTGTGTCAAAAGGTGTCTGGAACATTGTGCAGGGCATTGATGTACGTCCTGGTTCTGAAGATGTAGGCGATGTTGAGGATGTTGCAGGTCTTGCTGCAAGGATTGCAGCTGTTAGAGTTGTTTTGCCTACGGCAGAACAAGCTCGTTGGGATGTTAAGGATGCGCAGGCTCATGCATTGATTGCGTTGTCTGTGAAGCGCACCATTATTCCTCACATCCGTTCAGCAAAATCTGCAAAACAGGCTTGGGATATTCTAGCAGGTCTTTATGCAAGCCGCAATGAGGCTAAAATTGCTTTGGTGCGTAAAGAGCTAGAGTCGAAGATTATGCATGAGGAAGATGATATGGACACTTTCCTTGCTAGTGTCAAGGATATCAATGAGCAACTCATTTCTGCAGGTGAAGTCATTTCGGACAGTTCCCTTGTGCAGACTGTTCTTGATGCCTTACCAGATTCCTACCAGACTTTTGCTAGTACTTGGAGACTCATGACCCAAGGAAATCCTGAAGTTGTCAAGTTTGATGCATTATGCACATTGCTGTTGCAAGAGTCACTTTCTAGAAAAAACAGGACTAGGCAGCGTGCAGTTGAACAGGCTTTTATTGCTTCTCAAAGAAAGGGTGGTAACAGTAATGCAGCCACTTCTTACGGTTCTGCTGCGAGTGGCAAAAATTCTGTTCCTAATGCTTCTGCTGGCAGTACTTCGTCTGGCAATTCTGGTGATAAGGGCAAAAAGAAGATGCGTTGCCATTATTGTAAAACCAATGATCACTTGATCAAGTCGTGTCCTAAGTTGAAGGCCAAAGAGGCTAAGAAGAAAGAGGGTGGTTCCACTGCAAATGCTGGTTCCACTACAAATGCAGCCATTGTTGAGTCTTCTGTGAAAGGAGATTGTGATGCTGATGTTGATGCAGAATGGGCTTTTAGCGCAGAGTGCACTTACAATCCTGCTGTCCATGATGCATGCTTGTCAGTTGCTGCAGATTCACATGTGTGGTATTTCGATAGTGGTGCTACAAAGCACATTACCTCACATCGTGAATTGTTTACCTCTCTCGAGTCTGTCCCTCATGGGAATTCAGTCACTTGTGCCAACAACGCCTCTTATCCAGTTCAGGGAGTTGGAAAGATTGTGCTCACTGCTGCTAATGGCAGTTCCTTCACACTTGTTGATGCACTTTATGTACCTGGGATCAAGAAGAATCTCTTGTCTGTATCCGCACTTGCTAGACTTGGACTTGTAGTCAAATTTGTGGATGACAGATGTACAGTTCATGATCTCAGTTTTGGTGATAAAATTGTTGCATCTGGGCTTTTGTGCTGTGGGCTGTATAAGCTCACTTTGTATGACAAGTGTGGACAAAATTTTGCAAATGCTGTTGCAGTTTCAAGGGCTATTTCAGATGCAAAACTTTGGCATGCACGTTTTGGTCATCTAAATTTTGCTAGTTTGCTGCGTTTGCAGAAATCTGATATGGTTGCTTCTTTGTCGCCTCTTGAAGCACCTGTCAAACATGTTTGTGAAGGCTGTATTCTGGGTAAAATGCAGCGTTCTAAGTTTCCAAAGGATGGTTCAGTTAGGGCCACATGCAGGTTGCAGCTTGTGCATAGTGATGTTTGTGGGCCCATGCAAACTCCGTCCTTGGGCAATTACCTGTACTTCGTGACTTTCATTGATGATTACTCCAGGCATGCATGGGTATTTCCGCTTAAAGCGAAGTCCGAAGTTTTTATGTGCTTCAAACAATTTTTGGCTATAGCTGAAAATGCCTCAAAATGTACTATGGGCACCCTCCGTTCCGATCGAGGGGGGGAGTATATGTCTCATGAATTTAATGCATTTCTGGCTAGTCGTGGAATAAAACACCAATGTACAGTGCCTTATACACCTCAGCAAAATGGTGTTGCTGAGAGGAAAAACAGGTCACTAACGGAAATGGCACGATGTATGGTCAAAAGTCAAGCTTTGCCGCATTCTTTTTGGCTTGAGGCCATCATGTGTGCCACTTATGTACTTAACAGGTGTCCTACGAAAGCTTTGCAGTCTATTACTCCATATGAAGCATGGCATGATAGAAAGCTTTCTATTGAGCACATGCGTGTTTTTGGCTGTTTGGCATATGCTTTGGTGCCACAAGTGCAGCGCAGAAAATTGGATGATAAGGCTGTCAAATGTATTTTTGTTGGTTATAGTGCTGAAAGCAAAGGTTACAGGTTGTATCATCCGCAAACAAAATGTATTCTGGTTTCACAAGATGTAGTGTTTGTGGAAGATTCTGTTCAGCCCTTGCTGTCATGTACTAGAGACAATAATGTAAGCTCACAGGACATTTATGACACTTTGTTGCCTCTTTTCAGTGGTGGAAATACGAATGTAAGTTCCAATGAGGCAAATGTACAGCCTATGGGGGTTTCTGAAAATGTTTTAGAACAGCCTATTACTGATGCAGATGTACATGATGTACTTGATGAGGAAAGGGCTGAAAATGAGCAGGCTAGAGGTATGCCAAAATGGCTGGTGCACACTTTGCGTGACAGTAAATTGGATGCACCTTTATCTAGTCGTACTCGTTCAGGCTCTCGCCATGCATCTTATGCATCAGATTGTTATGCTTTGGCTGTGTCTAGTTTACATGATGTTGAGGAGCGGGCTAACTATCTTTCCATTGCACACTAAGTAACACACTCTCTATTGTGTGCCTTGAGCTTCCTTCGTCTTCTCCAAGCTGTGTGTGTTTCTCTGCAACCCTAATTCCAACAACCTAAAGACGCAGTTTCAACGGATGATGACTGGTTAGATGGAATGGACCTGTGCATCAAAGTACAACTCAACAATCATAGAACCAATGCTTTGGTCGACACAGGAGCTAGAGTAAATGCAGTCAGTTATTCAACATACAAGCAGGCCACAAGTCAAGCATTGACGGCAGGATTAGCGACAATCAAAGGATGCAACAAGAACCCAACTCCGACATTGGGAGTAGTCAACTTGAACGTGATAGTACATGGATGTTCATGTCCTCATCAGTTTGTATGCTTACCAGATGAACACATGAATGAGACGATGATTCTTGGAATTCCCTGGATGAGAACATACAAAGCAATACCAGAATGGGATACAAATCAACTAAAGCTATCACTTAGAAGAGGGCAACTCATTGTTCCAATTGCACCAAGAAGGGAGGAATGGAAAAGAAGCAATCAGCAGATCAAACCACGAAGTAGTCAATCTTCTCCATCCCCTTGACAATCAAATTCTACAAGTAGCATGCAAGGAGTCAGACAAATTTGGGTACCAAAAGCACAACTTAAGGATAAGCCGATTCAAATATGGGTGCCTAAAACTTTACAGACAAAACAAAAAAGAAGGTTCCAAGGGTTAAAACACAGAGACGAGCATCTCCGAGCAAGGAACCTAACATGGAAATGGTTTGGAAAAAAAGGAGCAGTTATCTTCTCCAAAAACCACGAAAACAATCAAGCAATGGCGAGTTAAGTCTCAACAGACTCCACCACACCATGCAACACCAAGCCGACCAAGCTACCAATGGTGAGAAAAAGCTCAACAACAGTCAAAAGTGCTACCAACAGCTCAAGCAATCAGTGTGCTGAAACATCCTGATGGTACAATCAAACAGAGAGCACACAAGCTATAAGACTTGCTCTTTGGAAGACATCATCAACAAACCTCGACATCGAAAACCCTTAAGTTAATTACTCAACACCCAGCTCTTGCACAACATATTGGTTTGAATTTCATTGATCTTCATAGCATGGTAGAGCCAACCACGGCTATGCATAGACACGATTGTTCAACCCATGCACAGTCGTCCCGGTGTACGCCATCTAGGAGGGGTGGAAGAGAACTAAGTACTAAGTACTAAGTAATTAAGGGCAATGTTTGAAGAGGGAGGAAAAAGTTCGATGTTAACGTGTGATTTTTTTGCAAAATTACCTAATAATTCCCTTATAATTCATCATCAAGGGAAAATTCACTGATAATATCTTCCCGATGAGTGTAAATAGTGTATATACTATCAAAAAATAATAAAAAATAGTCTTTTTTGGGTATTTTTTATCATTTTTATTGATAATGAGGCTTAAAAATAGAAAAATCCAACAAAAAATAATAAAGCTATGTTTTTCAAGGGATTTTCTTAATTATTGGATTTTTACTTTACTTTTTTAGAGCATTTTGCTATTTTCTTTGATTTTTTAAACTAAACAGGTCAAAAATTAATAATAAATAGCAGGGAAGCTCAGAAGGAAAAACGGAAGACACGATGGTGATCAGAAAGATAAGGTGGATAAGCACAAAAATTTTCAATGAAATCAGAAGATGGAAGCGAGAAGCCTAAATTAGGCGGCCAAGCTTACTTTTGCAAAATTATTGCAGAATGAGCTACAGGAATCCGATTAGGGAAATTTTTGAGTTTAACATAGATTACACGGTCTAGTAGGACTAACGGGAGAATCTGGGGAAATTTGGTTCGGGAAGTCCGGGTATAGATATCCAAGGTAGGTTAAAACCACCTCATTTCCACTTGGAGCCTTTGTAGAGAGAGATTTCGGCCTCTTTCGCGCGCCTTTTTTGGAACCCACAATTGACCATTTTCAACGTCGTCTCACACGAGACATGAGGGGTAAGTTCTTTACTCGACAATGATCCATTTTGTACGGCCGGTAGCTAGTCTAAAGCCCTAGAAAAAACCCTAGAAACCGAGCAGTGCACGAAGACCTATGACCTAAAACTGACCATAGCGGCCTGCCAGCTTGACCAAATCAGATGGGATTTGAACCATAGCATGCCCTAACATAATAGAACCTTTCTATACCATCAGATGACCATTCGTCTGGGGTCGAGGGGGTCCCCAATAGAAAAGTTAGGTTTTTGGCAAATGCCAGAATTCCGACTTGACTCCACAGATGGCTTGCTAATGAGGTCCACATACAATGTATATGATTGGGTTTTTGAAATCCATCAAGCAAAACCCTCGAAAAGCAGAAAACGGCTTGAGGTTACAAAGCGTCAAATTTGACATACGAGGTCAAACTGACTCCAAATGAGCCAGACTTGGACAGGTTGCTTCACGACTATGTTGCGGACAAGTCCAAAGCCTCAAAGTTGATCGACCAACCCAACAGGAAGTGTAGTCACAAAAAATGGTGATTTCAGAGTCGACAGAGCACAAAGTGATGCCGGCATGACCAAACTTGATCAAATTCAATTTAGGACTTGTATTAGGTGTATGAAACATGTCTAGGTCAAAATTGGTAGGTTTTGCAAAGATTTTGTCACTGTAGTAAATAATCGTGATTATTTAATTTTTGCATCAGTTTTGCTTGAAAATTATCACCTCACCTCACCTATCATGTGTACACACCTATTACATGCCAAAAATCAAGTATGAGCCAAAATGACCACCCATTACTTGTAAAATTGTCAAAAAACACAAAGAAGTCTTTGCAAGCCAAATTTTGGGTTATGGACAACATTTCTTGATCCAAATCACTTCATATTTCATATGCAAGGTCTACACAATGCGTAGAACCAGTTTGTACCAAAAAATATCAATTTTGGAAGCAAAGTTAATAATCGCGATTATTTACTTTCTGGTCAAAATAGGGGAGTTTTGATATTTTGCCATCATATCCAAAGTACATGATGTGTTAAGCCCACTATCCAATTTTTGAATCAATTTGAAGCTCAAAATCTCAAATTTCCTTTATATCTACTGTTTCAGAGACCTAAAGCCAAAATTTGGTACCATTTTTACCCTGTGCATCCAAATGAGCCCAATTTTCACTCATAGCATGTAATTGGTATATACTTCAAGCCTATAAAGCCAAGTTTGCAAAAAGTTAAAAATTTTCCTCAGCTGTAATAATCACGATTAATTACTTTGGTTGCAAATAATTGTTTTAACCACACAGTTTTGTTCCTTGCATGTTTTTATGCATCTTTGCTTGTTCAAAAATTGATTTGAAGCAAATGGGACCAAATTGTCAGCATATCAGCCTAAAGGACATTTCAGAGATAATTTCGACAAATCTGCTAACTTTTGCACTGAATAGGAGCCATGCAAGCAGCGGAGAGGGCTAAAAAGAAGCTCAACCAAAAGGAGAAACTACAGGAACTCCCCGCTTATCAGCTAGACCCTGAGTCAGTCAAAGTAGCAAAGGCATCCTACCTCTCTAGAGAACAGCTGGAAGAGCACCGCACTACGATCTTCACTGGAAGGTTCAAAAGTGAAGAGGGGCATCAGGTGGAGTTGCAAATTCTGCCCAAAGAAGTCTATGATGTAGCTGCCAAGCGAGAAACCAAAGAAGGTAGCCGCAGGCTGGGGCTCAGGGATTTCTACGAACAAGAGCCTTGCGGAGTGGATTTCTAGAAGGCTTATGAGCTTCTATCCACCATCAAAGAATATGGAACCGCACAGATATCCGACACCCAAGGTCGAAGTAGCGATCACAAAAGAAATAGTGGCAGAGGCTCTCAGACTGCCCACAGAAGGAATGACCATGAGAGCAAGAGACAAAAAAACCGCAAGAACATTTACCAAAGAGACAACTGTAGCTACATTCACTGATCTAATTCATAAACAAGTGGAAGAGCCAGCCCGTTTGTACCACCAACACTTCCATTTCTTGGAAAAAAGGCCACCAAGGTACACTACACCAAATCACGCCGTGGCCACCACATTCACTCAGGTTCTCAAGTTGACAACAAGACAATCAGTGGACCACGTGCACTATGTTTTAACAACCTTGAAGGGCACCAAGAAGGAGGGAAAAATCACGTACTTGGGTGTGCCAGAGGTCTTGACTCGAATAGCATATCATGCCATTGGCATGGTTGACAACCTACCGCTTGCCCCTGATCAGAATACATGGATATTGGCAGCACAACCCTCTCCAAGAGCTACAAGGTCAGGTAAAAGATCATATAAATCTGATGAAGAGTCAGCTGATAGCTCGCCGGAACGACACAACAGCGAGAGCTCTGACAACGAAAAAAGAGAAAGTTGTGGCTGCACACAAAGACGAGCTAGCTCAAAACCAAGCGCGCTTTGAAAGAGAGAAACAGGTGTACCAGTACAATAGGCAAGCACAAGGGAAGGACCCAGAAAAACGGGTACCTGCTGGACTTACAGACCCTCAAACGAAGCATCATACAAGAAAAGAGGCAGATGATCCAACAGAGCGTTTAGAAATAATGTACCAAGAGGTTGAAGCTCTAAAGCAGAAGGAGGCAGAAGAAGCTGCTAAGAAAGCCAAGGAGGTGGAAGATCAAATGCAAGCCGAGGAAACGGCTAGACAAGAATAAAGTTATGGATCTCCCCAACCCACCTCATCGCATACAGAACAACAAGACCATCCCATGCCTAGCCCACCACCATCACCTGCAAGCAAGGACACCAATAAAGAAGCGGAGCTTGAGAAAGACAAAGATTCTGAGTCCACCAAAACAAACAGAATCCTCACAAGAACCTGACATCCCGACAGACAAAAAGAAAAAGAAGTCGAGCCGGACTAGGAGAAGGCCGCAGAAGATACTCAAAAGGTTGAAGAGAAAAAAGCAAGTGAATCTGTAGAAGAGTCTGATAAAGAAGCAAATGTGGAAAAAGAGTCTACCAACACACATGAGACGGAACCCGAGCCAGAGAAGGAATAAAGGCCGACACTTGAAGAGACAGCAAGGTCTAAGCCAACACCCTCTACTTCTACTCAGTCAGAAACTGCCGAGGCATCAAAGCCTCAGGATACCCAAGAAGAAGACCAACCATCTACCTCCACAAAAGAACCACCAGCAGCTACGACGCAGTAGGAAACCACACATGAGGCTGCAGGCACATCTCAACTGGCAAGATAGGAGGAGTGGCAATCAAACGATGAGGTAATCGTCCAAGTCAATGAATATGCACGGCAGATGCAGGAAATGACGGAGAGACTCCGTTCAACATCATTAAACCGTAGCACCAAGGCCAAGAACTTGAGATGGTGATCGACGTTCTCCAAGGAGAGTTAGAAGACAGGATGATTGTCATCACTGATCTTCAAAGGCAAGTGCAAGAGATGAAGGCAGAAGAGGAACAACATCAGTTAGCCAGAGATAGGCAACAAAAAGAAATGGAGGAGTTAGGTGATCTACTCACCAACTTATCTGATGCTTGCAAAGCAAAAGAGGAGCAGCTGACAGAAGTTACGAATGAACTTCTTACGACATCTCTGTCAGCTCAGAAAATTCATGTGCAATTAGATGTTGCCAATGCTTCTCTGCAGTATTCTGAAAAGTGGATCAATGATTAGGCAATTTTCTTACTGCAAATCAGAGAAAATCCAGCCGTGGCCTTGATCAAAGGAACTGACTAAGTGTACAAGGCACTAGAGAAGAAAAACAAAGACCTTGAATTGGAATTAAAGCTAAAACAATCATAGCGCAGGGACCTGGCACTTATGCGGGTTGAAAGAGAGGAGGAGCTCCTAAAGGAGATAGTAGAACTCAAGTAAATTAATCAACTCCTCAGAGATGGGAAACCAGATATGCAAGAAGCGGAACCACTTCTGAGCCGCCACATATAGAAATACCCTCGGTCTCGTTTGCTGAGTTTGAGACACAGTCCACAGCAGAGCCGAGTGGTGATGAAGATTTTCAAATTAACATCACGGATGAAGACACAGTGCCAATGGTCCAACTGTCAAAAGCTGAAGAAGACGCACTGAAGGAGAAGATCACCCTAGAGGTGGATGAGCAGTGGAAAGCCGCAATGGATTGGGAGTTGAGATTTTTACACTCTGTCAATGTCACTCAACTCACTCCCAATCAGATCAACGTTCAATGGCATCAACAATCCCTGCCGTACCCTCTCATCAAAGTGGAATTATTACAGGTGAAAGAGAGGCTGTACAAAGATATGCAAGAAGATGGCAAAGATAAAGACCACCCAAAGTGGAGGTTAAGCTGGCTGAAAAAGAATCCGAGATACCTGATTCTGTTCACAAGAGCACCTGCAGCCCTTCAAAGAGATCCAACCTTCTGTCCTGTACCTAGAGTAAGGACATGGCAAGCGCATGTAGCACTGCAAAAGAAGAGGCCAACTTGGCTTAACTTCCCCATCCTGCCAGCTCAAGAGAGAGGCCAAGTGATAGAGGAATACATGGTGAAAACCCCAACGGGCGCCATGTATTTCTTCAAGAGTCTGCCAGATCCATGTTATATAAAAGCTGCAGAATGTTGCTCACATGTATACAAGTTTTTAATGAGCCTGAGTAAATAGGAGCCCCATGGCTATCATTTTTAGAAGGAAACAAAGGCTTATGCTATGACCTGAGTGGGAAATCTTTAGAAGAAGTCCTTACGGAGTCTATGCCAGGTGTATATTCTTGCCATTGAATAATATGCTGGCCTTTGAAGAAGCTTTCTACACTGGATTCTTCACGTGGTGAACGAAGATATTTGCACTGGTGATCAACAACCTAACATCCAGTTTTGTAGGATACTAAGCGGTGGAGATGAAGAATAAAGTAACAATGCAATTTCTGCAACTGCCCGACAAAGAAAGAAGAATCAGATACCAGAAGGCACTAGATGCGCTAAAAGACCGCCTCGTCAGCCGTCAATCCGAAGACTATTTCAGCCCATAAAGCTATGTCAAGGGACGACACAGGCGAGGAGGGGGGAATGTTAGCAGCAAGCTAACACGGACACCATTTTTCAGAGTTCTCTTTGTAAAACAATTATTATTTTGATAAATTGGGAATATTGTAACTCCTACTTTCTCGGGTAAACTCTGTAATTAATGAGCCGGGGCTACAAGCTTTCAGATTGTATCAGCCAATCATTACCCAACTTTGGTAGAACTCCAGATTATTAGTTTTGACCATCCAAAAACCTTGGCTAAAGGTATAAATACCAATTTTTGTAAGTTTTTTATAAGTTTTTTGGATAAGAAATACACAGCATGAGTGAACGACACTCATTTCCCTCCTTCTCGATTGACGTAAGCCATTCACAGTATTTTGTAGTTTTTGGCGTCGCCGACTCGCGGCTTAATTTCATCATAACTAAGAATTTACATGTTCAAATAAAAAACTAAGCATAGGCGGGGTATTGGGGCATCATTGCTAAGCATTTAGATGCATCCTGGGTCGAAAACAACTAGGTCAAAAATCCACTGCTGTTAATAATGACGATTTTGGAACTTGACCTAAAGTGGGGTTTGAGACCATAAGCATGTGTGCTTAGGTCTTATAAACATGTCCTAGAAGTTTTGTTACGTTTGGATATCATTTGATGCTGTAACGGATGTGATTTGCTTGTCGATGAGCGATTGGCTTTTGGTGATTTCAGCCACTTGAGTGTAGCTTGAGTTAGATGCGAGTTGCTAGTTGTTTTCCGAGAGATTGACAACCTCTTGTAGCCTCTATGCACTAGTCGAGTCAGCTTTGTCCCATGGTTTGACAAATTAATCGTGGTTCTCGCTAATACTGCAATAAGATAGGATGGTGAGGTAAGACATGCGTCCCACAGAGGCATCTGGTGGCATTACAAAAAAGTTATGGAGACATTCATATCCATTGATGTATACTATGAGCTCCACAAAACCTGTAGTTGTATTGATAGTTCCATTGAATCTTATAAATGTTCTTTGCACAAGATGTAGGATCAATTTTGGCATTTGCTGATAAAGATACCAACTCATAGTATTCTTTTGAGTATCGAAGCTGATCAGCACATGAATAGGTAATATTTCAGCTCCTAACTTTACAACAATGTATGGATCCACATTTTCTTCATCTTCCTCATTGTTGATAATTTGATAAATTTTGTGTTTTTGTTTTGTTGCTTCCTCTCTTGCTTCCTGTTGTGTCTGTTGAATCTTGAGTTGTTGCTTTTCCTTCCTATTTCTAGCTGCATGTGCCCTTTCAAGCATCTCTTGTGTCAGTGACCGCAAGTGACATTTTTTAATTCTATATCCACTTATCCAGTTTGGCATTTTCTGTCCATCCAATGTAACAAGCTTAATGGTCCTACTTGATGATATGGAGTCAGCCCCATTCCTCGCTTTTTCATTTTTTTTGTTTTTTGCTTAAGAGTATAGATAAGCACATAATCCCCTGTTGCAAAGTCTTTGGATTTCACATGTTGGTCATGAAACTCTTTCATGCGTTGTTTTTGGGCATATATTGCGACTACAACCTTTAGTCTAATTTCATCTAACTTTTCTAGTTCATCTAGACGGTCAGGCCATTCATGTCCAGTCCATTCAAGTTTTTTGGTTATCCGCAGTATTGGAATCAGAAATTCTATTGGTACTGCTTGGGCTTATAGAGTTGCATACAAAACGATTTTAGGCACCACACCTTATAACATGTGTATTTGAACTTAATGCCATATTAGAGTGAAACTTTTGATCCCAATCCGATCTATTGTTGTTCACAATTTTAGTGAGAACTGTGCACAAGACTTTGTTGGTCCTTTCAGCTTGACCATTAGCTTGCGGATGATACGTGTTGATTTTCTATGTATAACCATGAATTCATCGAGCAAGTACTCAATGAATACATTAACAAAATGGGTTCCTCAATACTAACAATTTCTATAGGCAAGCCATACCGTGTGAATACATTTTTATACAAGAATTGTGTTGTGGTTCATGTGTCATTTTTCTGTGTAGCTTTAGCTTTAACCCACCTGGTCAAATAGTCTATGGCTACAATAATATATTTTGTATGAATTTTGTAAGTCGACAGTGCTATGGGGCCCACAAAATCTAGACCCCACTTGACAAATGTGTGTGCTCCTATCATGGGTCTCATCGGCATTTCGTCCTTTTTTACTGGAACTTCGGTTCTTTGACACTCTTCACATTGCTTCACAAAAACATCCATAAAGAGTGTAGGCCACCATATTCTGGCAAACATTATAGCCTTAGTTGCTTTATCTGCTGAAAAATAACCTCCTGCTTGCTCGAAATGCGCTTCCTGCAAGATCGGTATGTACTCCCTTTTCGATGCACAAAGTCTGAGTTGATTATCTTTGCAACACGTGTACAACTGGTTGCCATACAATTCATATGATTGTGCTTCATTTTTATTTGCCTTTATTCTTGTTTTAGACATGTTCTCAAGGAAAGGAACCTGGTTCAAATAGTCCACAATATACCTACTCCAATGTGGGGCTATCTTTACATGGTACATTGTAGCATACTCCTTAGGGGTGCTGCCTGCACATGATTGCAATTCTTAACACACATGTGTGCATCAAATTTCATACTAGGCTAGAAAACTCCCATTTTCATCAAATTTTGATATGTTTTTATTTTTCCATGATGGATGATGTTGACGGGCTGTCATGATCGAAAAAAGTAGCCTAGCGAGAACTGAAACCAACATAAATATGTCAATTTGAGGATGTAGCTGACTCGACTAGTGCATGGAAATGTTGAATGTAATGTCCTACCAACAATGCATTGAGGAGAAAGGTGTCACTCTCAAGTCACGAAGCAACTAAGGGGAAAATGCCTAAATATCTTGTGTGGTCTATCTCTCACTCTAATGGTCTTCACTATATCAAATGAACTCCAAATGACATGAGATTAGGGGTCTCTAGGCTATAGGCCATAGGTTCCTAACATCTAAATGTGCAAAAATCACTATTGGGTAGGTGAGCAATCGTGATTGTTGCCACCTCTTACCTTCACCAATAATGACAAATGAGAGGTCGTTTGGCTTCTCCTAGGTCCTACTTACCTCTATCTATGTTTAGTTTCACTTAAAAATAGCTTAGTGTCACTTAAAACACCATTAACAACTCACAAAAATCAAAGAAACACTTGAGGTGACCTGGAGCTAAAAGCGCTCATTGCATGGCGTGCACGTGCACGTGCACACACACACACACACACACACACACACGCACACGCACACGCACACGCACACGCACACGCACACGCACACGCACACGCACACGCACACGCACACGCACACGCACACGCACACGCACACACACACGCACACACACACACACACACACACACACACACACACACACACACACACACACACACACACACATACTGAAACACATCACAAAAGACATGTAGAAGATGCTAAGAATGAGAGGAAGCAACACAAGAAGTTTCATTAGCAATGCTCACCCGTACAAAGAGTAGTAAACGCGCTAGTGTAGGCGAGCTCTTCACCACGTATGTTCAATAGTTATCAGGTCCCTCATAATTAAAAACTTTTGGCTTATATACCCAGGGTTAAAATTTGGGTATAGGCTTGAAAGGGATAATTATCACAAAAATGTATAAGTAAGGGGATGATTTTTTGTTGACCTGTTAGATCTAGTGTGAGCTTGTCCATTGCTTCAACACTCCCCCCTCCTGGCTTCTTGTCGTCCCTGACAAGACTTTATTCTTTAAGTAGGGGGTTTCTTTGTTTTTTATCATCCACAAATTGCTGGAAGGCCAACATCATTTGTTGTATTTGATCCTCCTCCTATGGCTTGTGAATTCTGGTAAGTGGATTTTCTCGTTCATGGATGGTATATGCTACAAATCTGAGTCGAAGATCTTTGCATATTGGCATGAAGATTGTGGAGTCAATTTCAAAATAGCATGTGCAGAAGGCTTCTTCAAATGTTTGCATGTAATGGCTTGGAAGGAACATAATTCATGAGAAGAGGCCGTAGATGACGTTCATCTTGGGGGTATCATTGAGATGAAAAATCGGGACGATTTCAAATACTTCGACGATGCTGCCAATAAGATCAAGAGAAGTTTGTTTTGCTGTAGCATATCTTGGGTTAATGGCATATGATACTTCTTGAGCCTGCATCCACTAATCTAGTTAGGCATTTATTCTTCCTCTAATGTCGCAAGCTTGATGGCCATGCTTGGTGATAGATTCTTAATCACAAAGGGTCCCATCCCTCGCTTTTTGACCTTTTTAGCATGTTTTTTTAGGTTATAAACAAGGATATAATGACCCGTTTTAAATTCTTGTGTCTGCACATGCTTGTAGAAGAACTCTTTCCATCATCTTTTGCTAGCATAGATAGATGCTACTACTTTAAGACGTAGTTCATCTAGCTTTTTGAAGTCGTTTAATCTAGAAGACGATTCATGATCTATCCACTCTAATTGTTTAGCTACTCTCAAGGTTGGGATTAAGAACTTGATAGGTAGAATGGTGTTAAGACCAGACACCATTAACTTCTGGTCCCAATTTGTTCTTGAATCTGTCACAATTATATCAATACTGTGCAAAGTGTTTCATTAGTAGCTTCTGCCTGATCATTGGCTTACAGATGATATGGGGCGAACTTCTTATGGATAATCATGAATTCCTTGAGAAGATTTTTAATAACCATTTATGAAATGTGTGTCTCTATCACCGACAATTTTTATGGGTAATCCATCTCTTACAAAGACATCTTTATATAGAAACTGTGCAGTGGTTCTGGCATTCGCTTTTTGTGTGGCTTTTGCTTCAGTCCATTTTGTGAGATAGTCCATGGCAACAATGATATATTAGGCATGGGATCTGTAAGTGGGTGGTGAGATTGGTCCCACAAATTCATGACATAGATATGTACATTAGCATGTATATCCGACCAATACATTCCATGTTGCTTTAGACATTGGTGTGTCTTTTTTTGGGAAGAATGGAAATGTATGTCATGTACAAGGGCTTCCATTAGATAAAATTCATATTCCTCTAGACCCAGATGGTACAAGCGTCCTCCTATAAGCTAATTTGTTTTGGCTTGCCCTATTGTTTGTTGCTTAAGATCTTGTTCCGTGCTATAAAATGCACCTCCATAGGTCAAAAGTGTGCTATCTCTTGAGACCATTTAGGAACCATCTCGATGTTGAAGAGGTATACATTAGGTATGTCATTATCTACCCCTTCGGGTGCTTCTCTATTTGGTAACCTAGAGAGGTGGTCCACTCTAAGATTTGTTTTTCCTTTCTGTACCACTACTGTAAAGTCAAACTCTAGCAATATGATGAACCAACAAACGATTCTCCCTGTATTGCAAGGTCTGTTTTCTAGGTATAAGAGGGCTTGATGGTCTGTGAAAAAAAAATTGTTGCCTAAAAGATAATGCCTAAATTTCTTTACGGCATATATCATACCTAACCCTTCTTGTTCTATGGTTGTGTAGTCCTTCTTTGCTCTATTCAGCTGTATACTAGCATAGCATACTAGGAAATCCATTGTATCTTCTCCTAGTTGAGCCAAGATACAACCTATTGCAAATGATGAGGCATCTATGTGGACATGGAATATTTTGTCCCAATCTGGTGCTTTAAACATTGGGATATAAGTGCATCCTTAAGTTTCTTGAATGAATCCTCACATTATTTTGTTCAATAAAGGCAACTATTAACATGTACAAGGGTTGCACAACAACTGCATACATGTATATGAACCACCAATAGTACCCACAATGTCCCATGGCTGGTCGTGGCATTTCTACAATCACCTTGATCTTGTCAAGATCGGTAGATATTCCATTTTTAGAGTCCGAAGATTCTACCTTGTCTCACCATGAAGACACACTTTTCCATATTTAGGTAGATTCTATAAGTCTTACGCTTCTCAAATACCTCTCTAAGATGCTCAATGTGTTTTGCCCTAAGTATAGAGTGAACACAAAGATCATCCATGTATATCTCCAAGAATATCTACAAGTATTCTTTGAAGGCGTGCGTCATTAGACTTTAGAATGTGGCAGGGGCATTGGTTAAGCCAAAGGGCATCACTCTATAAGCATATATTCCATGTTTTGTGGCAAATGCTATCTTGTATTGGTCTTCCACTGCGATGGCCAATTGGTTGTATCCTGAGAATCCATCTAGGAATGAGTAGGCTTGCTTGCCAGCCACTCGCTGGAGTACATGCTCCATGATTGGTAAGGAATAATTATCCCTTATTGTTGCCACATTCACTTTCTTGATATTTACACATACTCGTAATTTCCCAATTTTCTTGGGGATAACCACATTGGGTGACACCTTGTATGTGTGTTCATCAATCTCATGAATGAACTCTGCCTCCTTTAAGTTTGTCAATCTTCTCTTTCATTTGTTTGAAAAAAATATCATTATAGGTATAGGGATGTTGTTTGCATGGTTTGGCATCAGGCTACAAGGGGATCGTATGTTGACATATCAATAGATCCACTCCTTTGAGATCCTTATATGACCATGCAAAAACATATCTATATTCCTTAAGGATTCTGATGAGCATCTCTTCTTCTTCTTTTGTGCTCAAATTTGTTGCTAGGTAGATTGGTCTCACATCTTCTTTGGGTTCTGCTAGGTCTACTCGTGTGCGCTTTTATCGTACGTGTCGGAGGCTCGGAACTTGCCGAACACTATGTGTAAGCCACGAATGGCTGCAAGAAGACAACTAAACTATCCTAGTAAGCTTAAAGGGCAATGGTGTGTCACTCACCGCTCAATGCTTTGCCGTCGTGAAGGATTCTGTGCCGCGAAGAAGAGGGAGCCACCATCGCTGCGCTCAATCGCCTTGCCATCGCCGATGCCGTCGTAATGCTTGATCACACACACACACACTCTCTCTCTCTCTCTCAAGTGCGCGCGCACACACACACACACACACACACACACTCACACTCACACACACACACACACACACACACACACACACACACACACACACACACACACACACACACACACACACACACACACACACACACACACACACACACACACACACACACGAGCATATGATGGAGAAGAAGGTAGAGGTAGAGCAAGATCACTTCTTTAGCATGCACCTCAAAGAATGAGGATTTTAGGTCAAAATAGACCTTTTATATATGAATATGACCCATTCACACATGGGCACCTACAGTGGCCAATCACAATTAACGTCTAGGCCCCCGGATTTGATTATTCCCTTCATAGTAGCCTTGGGCTTCCAATAGTCGTTTAGGATTCCAATACAACGTTTTCTTACATTTCTTGGAGCAAGTGGGGCGTCTCTTACAAGACTTCTATTTTGTAGCATCAAAAATGGTCGCTAAAGAGCTTTAGAAACCCGTTTGTAAATTTTATTTGTTATATTATGATGAGTCTTGTGCGTCTCATGCTTTGTTTCAGCTACAGAAGTTGAAGCTCTAGAGGGTTGGGCTATAGGTACAGATGGTTCAACCTCTTGGACATGCAATGTTTTGGGTTGTATTTCCTCAAGAGGTGATATCTCAGGGACTATCAGAGTTGGTTTATGTGTTGTGACACTCCTAGTCCCCCAATCAATAGTGCATTTGGTTGCTAACATCCACTTACATCCTAGGTTTATATTGCCTTCCATAGTTATAGCAAGCATGACCAAAACGTCTTGAGCTACGAACCCATTGTCATATCTGACAGAAGTGTGTCAGGTTTTGAAAACCGTAGTTTTTTTCTTGTTGATACCCTTGACTTGTATAGTACTCTCAGATAGAGATGGCTTTACTAACTGACACCACATTCCATATGATAGCATATTATATTTAGCACCTGTGTCCAATAAGGCATTATATAGAACTTTCCCACAGGTGCTATGTAATGGGATTGGCCTATTTAATTTGAGAGTAGCGGAAATTAATGAGAGTACTTTTGAGAAATGACTTTGTGAGCATAGCGGGTGAACATAATTGAAGATAGCAACATAATCATAGCAATTAGTTAACTTGGCATGAACAATACTTTTGCAAGAGAGAGAGAGAGTTTAGAGAACATGACAATAGTTGAGGACCAGATTTATGTGGAGCCGGTCCCCCCTCCAATAGGCATTTGTATTATGATTTCTCCCATTAAGAGAGACTTGTTACAATACAATCTTTGTGTTCCTTGTAACCTAGGTGATGCAATGAAGATGGAAAGCTTCATGCATCACAAACATAACATAAACTTGAAGAAAGCTTTAACTATCCCAAGCCTTAGTCCCAAGACCTCAAACACCTTCGAAGGTGGAGAGAGCTAGCAGGGAATGAGGGTAGGGAAGAGGAAGAAGAAACATTTCATAGGAGAAAGAATTAGTTCCTCACTTATCTCAACTCTTGTTGCTAGAATACTTAATAGCATAGTAATGAAGAAGAAGGAGATGGCAAGCTTAAGCATTGAAGCATGGCTCTTGGTTGGATTTGCACTCCATAGCCAAGAGTGTTGGTGTAGGCTCTCAACCTCTACTTGCTTGGGGAAGGAGAGGGAGCTCTTGCACTTTGCATAGCACACAATGAGAGTGTTTGTGAGTGTGTGTGGGTGAGTATACCCCCTAAGCAACCCCCTAGCTTGCTTGGGTCGACCCCCCCTTGTAGCTCATGCTTGAAGCTCATTGGACCCCTCCAGGCCTAGCCAATCATAAGCAGGAGGCATTACAAGCAACAAGGGTAGCCTTGAGACAAGTGTCCCCCTTTCCCCTTTGAGAGAGAGGGCTAGATAAATGCAAAATCAATTAATTAAGTCTCCTAAATTATCATTGGACCCCTTGGGTGGCCAACCAATAGGCTTCAGGCACACCATGAGGGCAACATGAGGAGGAACTTGACAAGTGTCCCTTTTGCTTTCTTTGTACCATGAATGCCTTGTGTGAGTGTGTGGGTGTTCTCTCTCATCCCCCCTCATGTAGGGCTCGCCCCCTCCTTGTGGGGATTGAATATTTGACTTTTTGACACCTCAAGCCCCTCATGCGTAGGCCCAATTCCCACCACAAGCTTGGCCCTTAAGCACTTTAAGCTTGGGTTGGGTTCTCACCTCAAGTGCAACCCTAGCATCTCAAGCATGTCAAGCACCTCAAGCATCTCAATCAATAAGCACCTCAATCATCAAGCACCTCAAGCACCTTAGTCATCAAGCATGACAAGCAGGACAAGCACCTCGAGCTGGGTCGGGTTCCCGCGCCTCAAGGTCAGTCCTAGCTTAAGGTCAAAGGACTTTTACACACATTATTAGAGGTCTACAATGAAGCTAACCCTAAGGTCTTATGCTCCATGGTTAGCCTTGCTCTTTGATAGACCATCTCTCAATTGGGCCCCTTTAGCATTGGCCCCGTGTTGAGATAGATCTATAAGCACATGTCTATATCTTAAACCCTTGTTCCCGTTTATTCTCCCACATTAAGTGATCAGTTTAATATGAGAGAATCATTTGGGTTGGTTAGATATTAGATTTTAGATTTTATGACACGCTATTTAGCTCAATAGGGTATTGTAGAGGTGTGTAAGAGTCCAACCAATCATTCTCTATTTCAACTTGAAATTCATCTGTAACTCCAAGGTTGGCCTCTCGTTGGTGTCTAATATATTGCTGTTGCTCCTTAGCCTCAGCTTGAGCTTGTATCTTTTTCCATTCTGCTTGTGCCTTGGCTACCTTTATTTGATGGATGGAACGTAGCTCCTCTTGGCTTAAAAGATCATATTATCTTTTAAATTTACTCCCATTGAGGAATCCAATGGTTTCAACTCCATCAAGAGTTTCCACACGAATGGTACCTTCTAGGGTGATTTTGCATACTCTGTATGGACACTTTTCCCACATATTTCAACTTTTTCTTCTCGTTATACACTCTATGCATAAGGACTTTATCCCCAACCTTGATATCCTTGTTCTTTAAATGACGGTCAAACCATTTCGTTCTCCTATCTTTCTCCACAAGTTCACTTTGCATAGCCAATTGTCTTTCTTCATTTAACCTCTCAAGGATATATAAACACTCAACTAAAGGGTTACCATCCCAACCTTTATGTGAAGCTACCCGCCGTAGACTAGGAATAAAAAACTCCCATGGCATAATTGCTTTCTGGACATATACCATCTTGAATGGTGTACAATTAATAGCTACTTTGTAAGCAGTATGATAAGCCCATAGAGTTTATGTAAGCTTCAAATCCCAATCGATGAGCTTCAACTGTTTTGGTCAAGATAGAAATTAAAGTCTTGTTAGTGCTCTCAGCTTGTCCATTTTCTTGTGGGTAATAAGGTGTAGACTTATGGTGGGCTATCCTGAAGTTTGTCGTGAGTTCCTTTATCAGTACCATTGTCATTCACAATCTCAAAGGGACAACCAAATTGTGTAATAATGTTCTCAAAGAGAAACTTAGCAGTTGACCTTGCATCAGCCTTGCGTGTCACCTTGGCTTCCGTCCACTTTGTCACATAGTCAGTGGCAACAATAATATATCAAGATTGAGTGTTACGAGCTTCCAAACTAATTGGGCCTACAAAGTCTAAACCCCATTTTTCAAATGGTCGAGTCACTTTAATAGGATATAAGGGCATCTTATCCTTTAGTTGTGTGATCTTCTAACGTTGGCATTCATCACACCCTTTTGCAAAAAGTAATGCATCCTTGAATAAGGTTGGCCACCAATAGCCTGATTGCAACACCTTTCTAGTAGTTAGCTCCCCTGAAAAATATCCTCCGGCTATACCCATGAGAGCTTCTTGCCGTATGTATAAATACTCATCCTCACGAGGATAACGTCTAAGAATATCGTCCTTTCCTAGCTTGTAGAGAGTTCCTGCAATTAGAGAACAGGGTTCACATTCCTTTAATAGTTTTCGAGCTATATCTTTACGAAGCTCTTTGGGTGACGAAAAAGCTTACAATCTTCTCACTCCATTCATGCATGGTCTCAACTAGGAATAGGGAAGTATCGGGCAATTCATCATCGATTCTAGTAGGGGCTTCACCGTTGGGTATGTGAGATAAATGATTCACCATGACATGTCTTTTACTGGGTCTCACCACAATGGTAAAATTAAACTCAAGAAGAATTAACAACCATCGTGTCATTCTTCTCGTGGAACAAGGTTTATTTACTATATACAACAACGCTTGATGATCCACATAGAAAATAAACTTGTTGGCAAGAAGGTAGTAGCAAAATTTCTTTACTGCGTAAATTATAGCGTAACCTTTTCGTTCTGTAGTGGTGTAGTTCCTCTCAGCATCATTTAATTGACGGATTGCAAAGCTAATGGGGTAGTCCAATTTATGTTCTCCTGGGTGAGCTAGAACACACCCAATAGAAAATTTTGATGCATCAATATGCACATGGAAAATTACATTCCAATTGGGTGCTCATAGGATGGGAGCACTTGTCAAGGCCTTTTTTAATAACTCATAAGCATGGTCACACTCCGCGGTCCAGTTGAACTCAATAAGAAGCTTCTACAATGGGTGAGCTATCTTGGCAAAGTTTAAAATAAACCAACGGTAATAACCAACATGGCCCATGAACCTTTGAACTCCTTTATAGTTTGTAGGTGGTGGAAAATTGGAAATGGCTTTAATTTTGCTCTCATCTGTGGAAATCCCATTTTTGGACACTTTATGCCCTAAAATGACTACAGGTTGAACCCAAAATTAGCATTTGAAAGGGTTTAATGAGAAACGATATAATTTGCATTTTTCAAACACATTTGTAAACATGATAGATGTTCTTTCCAAGAGGAATAAACACAAAGTTCATCTAAGAAAACTTCGCAAAACTCCCTCAAATATTCCCTAAAAATAGTGTTTATCAATCTTTGGAAGGTAGCAGGGACATTGGTTGAGCCAAAAGCCATAACACGAAATGTGAACACTCCAACTTTGGTTATAAAAGCAGTTTTAGCCTGGTCCTCTAGCGCAATTGTAATTTGATTGTAACCTGAGTACCCATCTACAAAGCTATAAGCTTTCTTCCCTACAACTCTTTCAAGCACATGTTCCGAATATGGCAAGGGGTATTGGTCTCTCCTAGGGGGTGACATTGACCTTCTTGAGATACACACACACTTTGAGTTTTCCATTCTTTTTTGGCACAATAACTATTGGAGACACCCATTCTGAGTGTTCACTATGGTATATGAATCCGCATTTGACAAGCTTTTCAATCTCTTCTTGAACAATCTTTGCATACTTAGGATTCATTGGGTAGGGTCGTTGCTGGACTGGTTTAGCCATGCTATTCATAGGAATTGTGTGTTGCACCACAAAAGGTAGAACACCTTTCATATAATGATATGCCCAAGTAAGTATATCCTTAAATTCCTTGAAAAGCTCCTTAAGTACATATTCCTCAGTCTCTGTAAGATCTTGGGCAATGAAAACACGTTTGGACTCCTCCCTTGGATCTGCTAACTCTATTTTCTTAATTATCAGTGGACCATCATAGACTCCATTACTTCCATCGATCGGTGTTCTCTGTGCCTTTGTATACACAACGTTATGCTCCTCCATGGTGTAGGATTTGAAATGCTCAGGTGGAGGATGTAAATCTGTGGGGTCTTGTTGTTCTGTGGGCTGTGATTTCTCTTCCGCTTTCTTTTGTTGTTGAGCTAGCTCTCGATTTTGTCATCTCCTTATAGTACGGCTCAACTTTGGCTTCTTTGTAGCCTCTAGCTGTGCAATGTCAATGGGTTGTGGATTGCACCACATGATGCTTTGAAGGTATTCACCCCAATTATCTACCAACTTACGATGAGCATCACATGCCCCCATATAACTGAGCCATTCTGTGGTAGATTTATTTTCATTTATCCTCATTGGCTCGATATCATCGCCTCTTATATCTCTTACTCCTCTTGTCTAATTTTTGATTATCACCTTCCTCCATTGAAGAGTCACTAGATGATACACTACTTGTGTCTTCTCCTCTTCCAAATAGATTGTCAATTAGGGCACTGTTGGGCTCTGTATGGTTCGTTTTTCATATTTGCATCAAGATTTAGCTCAGATTCTTCGTCCTCATAGTCAATTTCAATTGATGATTTTGACTATGAATCGTGTCTATAGTCTTTTGAGACGTTACTGGTTCCAATGTCAGTCAAGCCTTCGTCTGGTAGGTCATCACAAGTTATATGCATTTCTCCTATCATATTTAAATGTACAAGTTGTGGAATTTCATCCCCCTCAAGTGTTACCCAGGTCGTCCCTCTATTCCCCCAAGTGTCTATGGGTGCTGCTAGGTGGACCCAATCCACATTGTCAGACTCAATCATCCCAAGTAGCGCATATAAGGGGAATCTTCCCCAACATCAGTGTCCTTTTTACATGTGTAACTATACTGCAATTGGGCCGAGTGAATTGTGGTGTCAACTCTATGATCAATTATAAATTCGTTTCCTAGAGGAGGATGTGCTCGACTAGTTACAAGATCAACTCGAATGAAAGAATCTTGGAACTGCAAGTAGACATGGTTTTTAGACCAGTCATGCACCATTTTTACTTCCCTCATGAAAGGACGTCCTAAGATCATCTTAGATGACATAGCGTGCTTGAAAAAATCCATAACAATGAAGGTATGCCTTATTTTGTGTCCAAAGACCTTGATCTTGAGATCTTCTAGCATCCCAATAAATTTAACAATAATCCCATTGGCCATCTTTACCACTATGTTTGTAGTCCCAAGGTGAGGTATTCTGTTAACCACCGGTGTCCACTTCTAGTAGTCATGGGCCGGGTTTGTCGATCCAATAGGAAAAGGGTAAGAGTGATCGCCGATCAGAGGTGCACTCTAACTAGAACATTCAAGGGTTAGTTGGCTAAGCATGGGTGCCCAAGTGTGAATGGGCGAGCTCATATAAAAGTCACATAAACCTAAAAATCACTCATTCTCTCATTTGTGCAATTGAAGAGTGCTCTTGCTCCATCTCCATCTTCTTCTTCATCTCCTTGTGTGTGTGTATATGCACGAGAGAGAGAGAGAGAGAGAGAGAGAGAGAGAGAGAGAGAGAGAGAGAGAGAGAGAGAGAGAGAGAGAGAGAGCATTGCGACGGCATGACGGCGGCGAGGCGGTTGAGCGCGGCACGATGGTAGCTCCTTCTTCTTTGCAGCGAGAAATCCTCCACGAAGGCAAGTGTAGGGCGGTGAGTGACACACCCTTGCTCTCTTAAGCTTGCTAGATTAGTCTGATTGTGTGCTTGTAGCCATTTGTGGCTCACACACAGTGTACGGAAAGTCCCTTGCATTGACACGTGAGACATACGCGCACATTTTTGGTGCCGTTGCCGAGGAAATGCCCTGCACTAAGCTGAAAGAGCACTCTATGCTGCTTTGTGGTGGAATTTGAGAAGTAGAAAAGGTAGAGAAAGTAGGTGTGTGGCTTGTTGAGAAGGATTTGTAAACTTTGTTCTTGCTGCAGTGTAATCTTTTTGTAATCCATAACGGGTGCTACTATTGTAGAGGATCAACAACAAAGAGTTTGTGATGTTATCCATAACGGGTGCTACTAGTGTAGAGGATCAACAACAAAGAGTTTGTGATGTTATCCATAGGGTTATTGAGCTAGAGAGACAGAACAAGGGGATCCACATGCCTTCAACTAGTCTCATGAGATTCTTGGATACAAGGAAGGCTAAACAACCAACCTTATTGCAAATGGAGATTCCCTCGGTAAGTCCGATGGATCCTCCATGTGTTGTTTTGCCAGGGGTCTCAGTGCAATCTGAGCCCACAAGTGATAGCTTTACCTTTCCAAGTCTAGCTCATCTTTCCCTTGATGACACCACGGCTACCATGCCTACCCCAATGATGGGCATGCCAAGAAACACGCCATGGACCTCATTTGTTAGTAAAGCACCGCTACATGGTAGCTCAATGCTTGCAACATTACCTACAAGTGTGTACCAATTGTATACACCTATGGGTCCTCATACTCATGTAGTTCCTACCCCTCCCATTGTTTCAACAACCTATGCTCCACAACCATAACATCCAAGCTCTTATTTTTGTGGGACCATACCGGTTAGCATTAGCATGTCACATCGACGTCTGCTATGCCTAGGGCCACATATATGAACTTTGGGCCGCCACATGGCACAACACAGTACCAACATCAGAGTATACCAAGGTTCCATGGGCATTCAATCCTTCTAAAAAGATGGTCATATACCTTGGTGCCTGATACATACTCCTTAAGGTTCTTCCTTCTTCAACTTGGGTTGATTGATGAGTTATAGTGTTTTGGTTTGTCATTAAGTAAAGAGATTGGTCTGAAGAGGTGTCAATTTCACTACCCTCTTCTATGATTGGAGAAAGGAGATCTATCCCTGCTTGATTCACAATCTCCTCTATTGACACTAGGCTGGTTTGGTCTATACTTGCTCTATGATCCCTTTGAAGATACCTGCACGATCTTAAATACATCAAATTACCACAACTTCAACAATCAATCCACACCTTATACCTTACAAGTCTATTTGAGGTCTTGCTTGGTTGTTGCCTTGCTATTTGGATAGCCTAGATGCCTATATACAACACTTTGCCTTTTGGCCTTTTGAGTGCTAAGTCCAAATTCTCTTTCAAAATCTTCATTGAAATTTTCAAAACTTGCAAAAAAAAAAATGAAACTCAAATCAAAATTTGAAAAGTCAAGGCCTAACTTCCACAAGGTCTTTGAGAGAGATTCTAGAGCCTTCTTAACTCAACCAAGGTATTCCTGGAAACCTTGCAAGATGACCTATGTGCTGGTATGGTCAAAACCTAAATCTAAGTCTGACAATAGTGACTGCGGTAGCTGCCATTGGCAAGATTTTTCAACCTAGTCACTTCCTGCTGATTTATCACTGTCTGGTGAGTCCATACACACCTTGTATAAAGTGTTTTGATGCTTGTTGATGTTTGTTTGGCCTAATTATCAAAATCTGGCTTTAGACTTCAGATTTTGGTTGATTTTGGGGTCTTTTACTTGTCCAAATGAGTCAAGGAAGGTATATTTGGGATCCTTGCACTGCGTGGAACCAATCAGGCCCAAATTGCCAGGTGGCAGCAATCACAGTTGGTGCCACTTGTGTGCTTTGTGAGTTTTGACACTTCCTGTAGTTTCCCTTTCTAGTGTGGAGTCTGTAGCACCTATATGTGACCTGAAATTCTAAGGTTTAACCTATCAAAAAACACTTTTTCTCTCCAAGTATGGTCACTTAGGTGCTGTTGGTTGAATTCATTTCTAAACTTTTTTGACCCGTGGAAAGTGGATTTGGCAAATATAGGGTTTGAGAACCCTGATGGTATGCTCTGGAGATGAAATTGCCCCAAGTGACAACAATCACAGTAGCTACCAGAAAAGCTCTATTTTTGCGTATATGATTTTTGTTAGAGAATCTGTAAATGATTCTAATGTTTTCACAAGTAGCAATAAAGGGAATCAAGAGGAATTAGAGTTGTCTAATTTCCTAAATGGATTCCAAGATGTTTTCATTGATGACATCCCTAGTGAGCTACCTCCAAAATGAGGAGATTATGACCATGCAATAGAACTTCTACTAGGAAGCTCACCGCCTAATAAACCTCCTTATTGAGTTTCACAAGCTCAACAAGAGGAGATCATGAGGCAAGTGCATGAATTGGTGGAAAAAGGGACGGGGAGGCCTAGCTCCTGTCCATTTTATTCATCACTACTTTACGTGCATGAAAGATGGCACAATGTGTGTCGATTATAGAGTACTAAATAGGATCACTATAAAAAAAAGATTTCCCGTACCGCCGGTAGAAGATCTATTTGATAAGTTACAAGGTTTTGCATGGCAAATGTTCCAGCCACATCAAACTCACGATGGACAAAAATCTTCAGACCACTCAAATTCTCTTGAGGAGTACAAGTGACACCTCCAGGCAATCTTTCAAGTTGTGAGAGAGAATAAGCTTTTGATTAATCAAAAGAAAAGTGAATTTTTCATACAAGAGATTCAATATTTAGGTCACCTTATCTCTCAAGATGGTATATGTATGAATCCATCGAAGTTGGAGGTAATAAAAGCATGGCTTAATCCAAGGAATCTATATGAGCTAAGAAGTATTATTGATATGTCTGCATACTATGGACACGTCATAGCAAAATTCTCTCAAATAGCAGGACCATTGTATGACTTAACAAAGAAGAAAGTTAAGTACTCATGGACTGCTAAAGAACAAAATGCTTTTGACAAGATCAAAAAGAAGATTACCTCTCAACCAGTCCTCGTGCTTCTGGATCTCTCAAAGCCATTTGAGGTCCAATGTGATGATGCTTGTGGTGATTGCCTTGGAGCAGTTTTGCTTCAAGAAGGGCATGCCATAGAATATGAGAGCCGAAGGCTCAATGCCGATAAACGGGTCTTGGGCATATATGAAAAAGAGCTTTTAGCTATTCTACATGCCCTAGAAACATGGAAGCTCTATCTCTTGGGGGACTCCATTCATCCTACGAATGGATCACAAAGCCTCAAGAAATTCATGATGCAAATCAAGCTCTCCACAAACAAATGAGGTGGCCAAATTCTCTTTCGCAATTTAAATTTCATATTGCTCACATTGCTGGCAAGCACAATCAAGTTTTCAATGCACTTTCACAACAGCCAAGGGCAAATGTGGTGTCTATAACAACTCACAATGATCTACCTTTTATGATAAATGAGTATGCTACTGACCAAGAATTTAAGTAGTTAATTGCAGCGTTTGCATTAGGGAAGAAAAAAAGAACCATTCACCTTGAAGGATGGTTATCTTCCAAACGGCAATAGGCTATGTGTTACTTTCACCAATACAATAAGAAAGTCATGTATGAATCCCATGCTTCTCCTTATGCGGGGTAAAGAGGGATTCCATAATCTACTCTTCGAGGAGTAGAAATGTATTTTAGATGGTCTACCATGAAAAGTAAACATACAAGAGTATGTTTCAAAATGCATGGTATACCAAAAATTGAAATTTGATCGAGGGAAGCAAATTAAATTGAAATTTGATCGAGGGAAGCAACTTAAATTGTTTTAGTCGACAGGCTTACCAAGAAAACAAAGTCTATGCCTATCAAAAAGACTATTAAGGCACATCAAACGGCAACCCTCTTTAGATCTCAAATTTTCAAGTATCATGGCTTGCCAACATCCATAATGTTGAACAAAGATCCTAGAATGGCCAGTAATTTCTAGAAGGGTCTCTTTGAGAATGTAGGAAGTATATCAAATTTCTCTTTCGGCCTATCATCCACAAATGGATGACCAAAGTGAAATAACTAATCTAACAATTCTTGAATGTACTAAAAGTCTATGTCATGGAAGTAGATCAACGTTCTCAATGAGAGAAATACCTACCTCTTATAGAGTATGCGTACAATGACATTGTACATACTTCTATGGGGAAATCACCTTTCGGGGTTAAAGAGGGAAGATCCAAAAGTCACTTACTACTCAAAGTACATGGGAAGATATTCGTTGTTGATGAATATAGCCGAGACTCACAAGAATCTTTTCCAAAGATTAAAGAGGTCATATCCATCTCAAAGAAAAGGCAAAAAGGGCCGCTGCTAATAATCACAGAAGAGCCTTAGCCTTTGAGAAAAATGATTGGGTCTTGTTAAAGTTTCTCAAGGCTCATCTAAGGCATACTACAGGCAAGAATCCTACGAGCCACCAAGAGTATTATGCTAAACTAGCAAAAAGATACTATGGTCCTTTCTTTTAAAATTCTTAAGCCAATCAATGAGATGGATTATTAGCTAAAGTTTCCCAACCATTGGCTCATTCACAATGCTAACCATGTGAGCCTACTTAAGCCTTACAAAGGAGAGCCACCAAAAGAACAAAAAATGGAGGACTCACCAGAGATCGAAGATAAAGAAGAGGTTTTGCAACCCGAATCAATTCTTCAACACGAAGATAAGGTACTAAGAAATGGTAATGTTATCCAATAATATCTTGTTAAGTTTAAGAATTATCCTTTTAAAGATGCTGAAGGGATGCAAGGAACCTAGCTTAAGGATAATATGAACCTTGTCAATGCTTACAATGTATGCATGCTTAGGATCATGTTTGTGGTGACGACGTCTCCCAAACACCAAGTAGAACTTGTGACTCTACTTTGGAAGTATAATATGGACTAAAGAGCAGACATGCTTACCACAACTAAGTCTCCTAAGCAAAAAGGGACCCTCTACCTGCTAAGAAACATGGACTAATGATTAGGCTTTATCCTCTCTACCTCATAGTGGATGAGGACTATGATTTCAAGAGAAAGGTAATGTCATAAAATATAATATCTAACTTTACCAAATGATTTTCTCTTATTAAACTGATCATTTAATATGGGAAGATAAAAGGGGAACAAGAGTTAGGATAAAGATATGTGCTTCTACACCTATCTCAACAGGAGACCAGAAGGAGAAATGATTGCATCTCAATAGGGGTCCAAAAGGAGACGATCTACCAAAGAGCAATGTGCAATAAGTGCTTTTAGATTTACCTCAGCAAGGGACTAAGAGGAGAGATGGTTACATCTCAATAGGGGTCCAAAAGGAGGTAGTCTATCAAAGAGAAACATGCATCTAATGGAGCTTAAAAGACCTTAGGGTTAGCTTCATTAAAGACCTCCAAAAGTTAGTGTTAAAAAGTCCTTTGACCTTAGACAACAAGCTAGGGTTGACCTTGAGGTGGGAATCCTACCCAAGCATGAGGTGCTTGTCGGCTTGCTAACTAAAGTGCTTAAAGTGTTTGTGGGAACCTTGCCCAAGCTTGAGGTGATTCTCATACTTAAATGACTAAGGTTTTGAAGTGTTCAATTCAAAGATAAAATCTCAAGAGGCATAAACAGTTTCCATGCTTAATTGACTAAGTGCTTGAAGTGTTCAATTCAAATCAAATGACTTAAGAAGCATAAAAAACACATGTTAAGACACATGTGGCCCTCATGATATGCTTGAATCCTATTGGATAGGCTTTAAAGGGTCCAATGAGAATTTAGATGCATAAAAATAAATAATTAAGTTCTTTCTCTCAAAGAGGAAAAAGAGGACACATGTCCAAATGATAAAATTAAATAATACAAGGGGAGAGAGAGAGAGAGAGAGAGAGAGAGAGAGAGAGAGAGAGAGAGAGAGAGGGGGAGGGTTGGACCAAGCATGAGAGGGGGGTAACACACACACACACACACACACACACACACACACACACACACACAAACACACTCATTGTGTGGAGTGCAAAGTGCAAGAGCTCCATATCCTTCTCTAAGCTTGTTGAGAAGTTGAGAGCCTACACCAACACTCTTGGCTATGGAATGAAAATCCAACCAAGAGCCATGCTTCAATGCTTAAGCTTGCCATCTTCTTCATCGTCATTACTATGCTATTATGCTATGCTAATCAAGAAGAGTGATGATAAGTGAGGAACTATTTCTTTCTCCTATGAATGATTCCTCTTCCTCTTTCCTACCCTCATTCCTCGCTAGGTCCCTCCACCTTTGAAGGTGTTTGAGGCCTTGGGACTGAGGCTTGGGATAGTTAATGCTTTTTGCAAAGTTTTATGTTATGTTCGTGATGCATGAAGCTTTCCATCTTCATAGCATCACCAAGGTCACAAGGAACACAAAGATTGTATTGTACCTAGTCTCTCTTGATGGGAGAATCTATAATAAAAATGCCTTTTGGAGGGGGGACCGGCTCCAAGTAAATTTGGTCTTCAAATATTGTCATGTTCTCTAATGCTCTCTCTTGCAAAAGTATTGTTCATGCCAAGTTAATTAAGTACTAGGTTTATGTTGCTACTATCAATTAAGTTTACCCTCTATGTTCTCAAAGTGATCTCACAAAAATTCTTACTTTAATTCTCTTAATTCCGCTATTCTCAAAGTTCATAGGCCATGTCATTACATAGGGTTTCCTACTAACACCCTGTATCACTTAAAATGACCACTTTTTGACCTCGGATCCAACTTTTAAGTCCGAACTTAGCCCAAGGATGAAAAATATTCTCTAATTCAGAGCTGATGACTCAAACAACAACCAAAATTTCTAGATATGTCCTTTTAAGGTATATGAAAGTGCAGAAATAAGAATTTCTCAAATCGCACTTCCAATTCTCAAATTATGCACATTTCTTGCCTGCTCAATCACTTTAAGCTATCAAAAGTCGCAATATGGCACTCAAAAGCAACTTCCATTGATCTATGCAACACCAAACTAAGTCTTAAGCTAAATACTACTCATATCTTTAACCTAAAAGAATAAAGTGACAAAAACACAAAACAAAACAGAATAAAATGAAGTGATACCGAGAGAAAAGATAGCAATTTTTTTGACTCTAATCACAACTCACTGCTGCAATCACCTACTAAACACAAACTACAACAAGACTCAAAGCATGGAGTCAATGCATAATGTGTTACCATACACATGTGGCAGTGATGTGTGTGAACACACTTAAGACCGCCGATGCATTTTTTCCCTCTTTAGGAGGTTTTTCCCCCCGTGCATTGTACATATGCCCATCACTGTATTTTTCCATTGCACACTAAGTAAAACACTCTCTATTGTGTGCCTTGAGCTTCCTTTGTCTTCTCCAAGCTATGTGTGTTTTCATGCAACCCTAATTCAACAATTGGTATCAGAGCAGGTTGCATCCTCTCAGGCTTAGTTGCTAGCAGCTCCAACAGATGCTTGCTAACTTTCTCGGAGTTCAGTGAGACTTGGAGAGTGTTTTCATAGGTCGACAAATTTTTTGGGATTGCTCATAGAGCTCAGTCTGCTCAGATTTCTGATGTGGTCTCATTTTGGCCTCTGTTCCCACTACATGCAGTACTGCACAGGCTATTTCATCATTTTGTGTAGAATTTCTGACAGTGCCGTTTTCTGCATAACAGGTGCCTTATAGTCTTCTATGGTTTTTACTACATAGCACATGTTGTTCCCACTTTGTTTCTCCTCTTTTCGGGTAGTTTTCACATCATGTGCAACATTTTACCATGGCTGACAACAACACAGATGTGTTCATCATGTTTGCTGCTAAGCAAAGATTGGATGGGGACAATTACCCTATGTGGGCTTACATGATGCAACATGTTCTTGTGTCAAAGGGAATCTGGAATATCGTGCATGGCATTGATGTATGTCCTCGTTCTGAGGATGTAAACGATGTTGAGGATGTTGCAGGTCTTGCTGCAAGGATTGCTGTTGTTGTTTTGCCCACGACAGAACAAGCTCGTTGGGATGTAAAGGATACACAGGCTCATGTGTTGATTGCATTTTCTGTGAAGTGCACCATTACTCCTCACATTTGTTCAGCAAAATTTGCAAAACAGGCTTGGGATATTCTGGCTTTATGCAAGCCGCAATGAGGCAAAAATTGCATTGCTGCATAAAGAGCTGAAGTCGAAGATTATGCATGAGGAAGATGATATGGACACTTTCCTTGCTGGTGTCAAGGATAATAATGAGCAACTTATTTCTACAGGTGAAGTCATTTTAAACAGTTCCCATATGCAGACTGTCCTTGATGCCTTGCCAAACTCTTACCAGACTTTTGCCAGTACTTGGAGACTTATGACCCAAGGAAATCCTGAAGTTGTCAAGTTTGATGCATTGTGCACATTGTTGTTGCAAAAGCCACTTTCCAAAAAAAAAGGGACTAGACAGCGTGCAGTTGAACAGGCTTTTCTTGCTTCTCAAAGAAAGGGTCGTAACAATAATGCAACCACTTCTTATGGTTCTTCTGCAAGTGGAAAGTCACATGTTTCTAATGCTTCTGCTAGCAGCAATTCGTCTGGAAATTCTGGGGATAAGGGCAAAAAGAAGATGCATTTCCATTATTGTAAAGCTAATGATCACTTGATCAAATAGTGCCCTAAGTTGAAGGCCAAACAGGCAATGAAGAAAGAGGGTGGTTCCACTTCAAATGCTGGTTCCACTACAAATGCAGCTATTGTTGAGTCTTCTATGAAAGGAGACTGTGATGCTGATGTTGATGCAAAATGGGCTTTTAGTGTAGAGTGTACCTATAATCTTGTTGTCTATGATGCATGCATGTCAGTTGCTGCAGATTCACATGTGTGGTATTTTGACAGCGGTGCTACAAAGCACATTACCTCACATCGTGATTTGTTCACCTCTCTCGAGTCTATCCCTCATGGGAATTCAGCCACTTGTGCCACCAACAATGCCGCTTATCCGGTTCAAGGAGTTGGAAAGATTGTGCTTACTGCTGCAAATGGGAGGGGTCCCAAGCTCCGAGCGAACTTTTTCGAGCGATAATAAAATTGAGCGAGTTAATGAGAGACACTTTATCGAAACACGCATAGCCAAGAGTTCTTGTAAGTCACTCATTTATATAAATCACTGATTTCTTCACTTGAGAGACTAAATAAATTGGCCCTATACCTTCCTGATGATGGCGGTCAAATATAAGAATGGATATGCTAAGCAGGAGTTAGGTGCTAGCAAGCTCCTTACTAGAGAGGTAAGGCAAGATTGTTGTTGTGTGTGTAACACTGTTAGGCCTTGCTAGTCGTGGGCTACTATTGGTGAAAGACCATGTGAGAATCAAAATTTATAATCACAAATTTTTATTGACAATAGATGCAATTGTTTAGTCTAAATCTCTCTCTCTCTCTCTCTCTCTCTCTCTCTCTCACACACACACACACACACACACACACACACACACACACACACACATTGTATAGTAAAAAAAATTCCCTTGAAGGATCATAACTGACGCAGACTCTTTGAAGGAATTAATTTTTATAACACACGGAAGAGCTTTGAAAAAGAAAAGTGTACTCTTTTTTGCATTTTAGTACAAAGAGAGAGAGATAGTTAAAAGAAACTCTATTCGCTCTACTCGCTCCACTCACTCTTGCTACACAAAATCTCACCAGATTCCTTCTAGCACTGGCCTCTCTCAGAGCTACATCAAAGCTCCCATACATGCACGGCGATTTGAGTTGAAGATGTCCCACTTAGACTCTAAGTTATTGCCATGAGCTAGCTCACTGGAACGGGCTTTGTGTTGACTATATGATAAATTGTATTAAAAAAGAAAAAACTAATCGCGGTTTCAGCCATTTCATTTCCATTGGGTGGAATCTCCACCAGATTCCATCTCTATTTCCCGTGATGGAGCACAAATCCTTAATGAATAACTTAAATACTGAATTCAAACCCTCCTCCATTGAGAGAATGGCTCTATCCTCTAACCAAATCACCAATCGCTTCAATCTCTCCACAATATACAAGCAAATATATGTTAAAAAAGATTGCCCTCTCCTCTCGCCTGTCTCGCATCCACATCTCGCGACCCTCCCGTGTCACCTGGTGCCTCCGCTTGCCTTATGACATCTAGCAAGGGTAGCAAAGCAAGTGCATGCACTTAATGTGCTTCCCCCTCATGCCTTGTGTAGCCACCTATACCTATCACTCTCTCCCCTCCTCACCTCACCCACCATCTGGCATCTCCCACTTTCTTATACATTCACAAGATTGGTATCTCCTGAGATTCGCAGCAATGAAAACATTGTGTGACCCCACTTACTTTATATTCACTATACAAGAAAGGGAAGAGAGTTTTTTAAAAACTCTAAAAGAAATCCTCACTAAAGTCCTAAAGGACTTAGAAAGGAGAGTGTTAAAAAAAACAAAAAGCTTCCCTCAAGGATCTGCGCCGGCGCAGATCCTTTAGAGAAGCTTTTGTTTTTTAAAAACTCTCTTGAAACTCTCTTGTTGTAGTCCTTTTAGAGAGGCTTTCTTTAAAAAAAAAAACTATGTCTTGTCATTGAGGAAAAAAAAACTATGTTTTCTCATTGAGTACACAACAAAAAACTCAACCTCTCTATGGTCGTCCCCCTTTCTCTTTCCTCGTTACCCATACCCACCTCCCTTCACTCCTATTTGTAGCTCTTGCAAGGCAAGACACCATGCAACTCTAGCTGATAGTGCACCATCATCATTACTAGAGTCGAACTGCCATCTTGGAGGTGGCTTCGATCCTCTTGAGCTTTTCAACTTTTCAAGGATGTCATCACTGGTGCTCGTAATGAATATTAATGCGAACCAAAGTTGCATCGTGCTAGCTTTGACGATCATCAACGAGCAACCATGCACACTTTGAGCTCCGACAGCTTTTCTCACTGACCATTTCACAGGACCCTCGAGCCCCCCTTGTCTTGCCCACTTCACCATCACCTCCTTTTCATGTGAGTTATCTATGTGCAAGCCAAAACACACACACACACACACACACACACACGTGTGATCCAAGCTTTGGTAAATCCCTCTCGCGTGCAACAAACACAAATATGTGTGAGTCCAAAAATCTGCCAAGATTCTTCAAAATCAAATACTTCAATTTCTCTCCCACGGCTACACTAAACACAACAAAAAGAACTTGCCTTTTACTTTTCCCTCTACTTCCTTTCCTGCCTACACGTGCCCAGTCTCTCCTTCTTCCTTTCAAAGCTATGGAAGCATCTCCCAAGATTTTGGTTGAAACAAACGAATGCAAAATTGGCACCACCTATTTTGTATAGTGAAGTAGGTGTGCCAAACGAGCTCATGAAGGATATGTTAATCGATACCATTTGGAAAAAAAGTAAAAGCAAAGGGACTAATTGAAACCAAAAAGTTACTAAACTTGTGCAAATTTCTCATTTTTCTTAAAGGCTAGTTCAAAATCTAACCGCGAGAATTTATAATTTCAATCGGTTAAAATACATTGGACCCTTGTTAGAGTCTCACTTGTTTATTTTTAATTTCTATACACATCCAGAGTTTTAGAAAAAGGGTCCATTCACTTTCGTATTTTAGAATGGTTTCTACGTCCTTTGTCACACTACGGCACCTATCCCACTCTCCTTTTACAAATGGCCAATAACACTGTTGTCACACTGGGTTTGAAAACAAAAGCTTTGCATTTTTTGCGGTGAATGGGATTAGCCAAGGTGGTTACACCTACAGCTTAGACGCGGTCTGTCACGGTTCGACGCATCTGAAATGAACTCCCACGTGCACTTTTTGTAGTTGGCTATTGTTGGAGAACTTAGTCAAGGATGCAAGGCGGTCCCTCTAACAAGGGTTGGAAGCAAACTTTTTGACAATTAGGCTTTCGATAATTTTAAGATTCTTAGAGATGGATAGACACCATCTCAAGGAATGTTACCCTTTTGTGAATTTTAAAATATAATATTGCTCAAAAATTAGGCGTCTGACACATGGTGCTTCTCAAACCCTCATTCTCCCTTTTCTCAACGCCCTCATTATCTGTCTCTCTTAATTACAAGAGCTTGATACTATACAAATTATAAAGATTCTCTCTCCCTCATTTTTTTGCCTAACTAATAACCCTCACCCACACGTACGCCTTATCTAGCCTATGCTTCACTGCACCCTGGGGTTTGCCCTACTCCTCTATTAGCTTCCACCTTAGCCTACATTCATGAGCGCATGTACAATATGAGAGAGAGAGAGAGAGAGAGAGAGAGAGAGAGAGAGAGAGAGAGACGATCTTGTGTGCTATGGTCAAAGAGAAAATAGAGCACATATGTAGCAAGAGAGAAAGAGTGAGGGGATGCAAGAGGAGAGACAAAGAGTATGTGGCATGTTTGTGCCCTAAAACTCTAAGAGCTCATGAGTCGTGTTTCTTGAATAAGGGCGTGCATACAAGAATTGGCACACATAGATCATTGCTCTATCAGGCTTTGAAGGTGGTTCTCCATATGGGAAAAAGAGAGAGAGAGAGAGAGAGAGAGAGAGAGAGAGAGAGAGAGAGAGAGAATATAGAACAAAATTATAGGCATGGTTCCTAGGTGGCTTGCCCCCCTTTGCTTTGTTTGTCCTTGATGTTTGACGATGGGGTTGGAATCGCACCACATAGGACAACATGGGCCCAAGTTGTCCTTGATGTTTGAGGATGGGATTCAAATTGCACCACATAGGACAACAGGGGCCATGCTGTAAAAATATTCGGTCGGATTTTTGTTTGCTCGTAAAATGTCGCTCGGTGTATGGTAAGAATCGCAAATGGTAGTTCTTTCACACTTGTTGATGCACTTTATGTACCTAGGATCAAGAAGAATCTTTTGTCTGTATCTGCACTTGCTAGACTTGGACTTGTAGTCAAATTTGTGGATGACAGATGTACAATACATGATCTCAGTTTTGGTGATGAAATTGTTGCATCTAGCCTTTTGTGTCATGGGCTATATAAGCTCACTTTGTATGACAAGTGTGGACAAAATTTTGCAAATGCAAGGGCTGTTTCAGATGCAAAACTGTGGCATGCACGTTTTGGGCATCTGAATTTTACCAGTTTGCTATGTTTGTAGAAATCTGATATCGTTTCTTCTTTGCCGCCTCTTGAAGCACATGTCAAACATGTCTGTGAAGGCTGTATTTTGGGTAAAATGCAGCGTGCGAAGTTTTCAAAGGATGGGTCAGTTCGTGCTACATGTAGATTGCAACTTGTGCATAGTGATGTTTGTGGGCCTATGCAAACTCCGACCTTGTCAAAGTACTTGTACTTCATGACTTTCATTGATGACTACTCCAGGCATGCATGGGTATATCCATTGAAAGCTAAGTCCGAAGTGTTCATGTGCTTCAAGCAATTTCTTGCTATGGCTAAAAATGTCTCGAAATGTACTATGGGCACCCTCCGTTCCGATCGAGGGGGAGTATATGTCTCATGAATTTAATGCATTTTTGGCAAGTCGTGGAATGAAACACCAATGTATAGTGCCGTATACACCTCAGCAAAATGGTGTTGCTGAGAGAAAAAATAGATCTCTTATGAAAATGGCAAGATGTATGGTCAAGAGTCAAGCTTTACCACATTTGTTTTGGCTTGAGGTTGTCATGTGTGCCACTTATGTACTCAACAGGTGTCCTACTACGAAAGCGTTGCAGTCTATGACTCCATATAGAGCATGGCATGATAGAAATCCATCTATTGAGCACATGCGTGTTTTTGGCTGTTTGGCTTATGGTTTAGTGCCAAAAGCGCAGTGTAAAAAATTGGATGATAAGGCTGTCAAATGTATTTTTGTTGGTTATAGTGCTAAAAGGAAAGGTTATAGGCTGTACCATCTGCAAACAAAGTGTATTTTGGTCTCACGTGATGTTTTGTTGTGGAAGATTCTATTCCCTGGGGATTCACTCTATATACTAAATGGGACGCCACCTGCGAGCGGACAACTTTGATAAAACCCCTATATACGACTCATATTAGGAAATATGGCCCCCCTTTCTGCGCTTATACGACAATCAATGAAGAAAACTATTATACCCCTATTTTACATGTAAAATTTAGGTCTCACATGATTTGACTAAGTAAAGCTAGTCAAAGAGTGTGTAGCATAGTGACTAACAACGTACTAAGGAACCACTTGTGATGATAACTACATGTACCCTCAATGTGTCTTAGTTTGACTTTCAAACTATGTGCGTGATCAAGCTACACTCTACCTACTCGTCCCCCAATTCTGACCCATCCAAAGCTGGTTTAAATCAACCCTTATCTATGACCGTCTTGATGCAAAATTTGATGTGTGACATGATAAACAACTTCCCCAAAATTCATCTAAGTTCTAGTGCACATGTGCGACCAATCGTAACAAGTAATGAACCCGGGTTAGTCCTCCCCCCCCCCCCCCCCCCCCTCCCCATAAATATGATACCCCCCTCCCTTATTTTTAAGCTTGGGAGATAAATTATTGGGGCATGCACCTAACTTGTACGCTTATGTAACTTGTAAAAAATCCCCCCCCCCCCCCCCCCCCCCCCCCCCCCCCCCCCCCCCTTGCACTTATGTGGTGCAGTAGGTTTTCCATGGTGAATCCCCCAGGATTCTATTCAGCCTTTGCTGTCATGTACTAGAGACAATAGTGTAAGCTCACATGACATTTATGACACTTTGTTGCCTCTTTTTAGTGGTGGAAGTACGAATGTAAATTCCAATGAGGCAAATGTACATGCTATGGGGGTTTTTAAAAATGTTATAAATCAGCCTATTACTGATGTAGATGTCCATGATGTACATTAGGAGGAAAGGGCTAAAAATGAGCACGCTAGAGGTATGCCAAAATGGTTGGTGCATACATTGCATGACAGTAAATTGGATGGACCTTTGTCTAGTCGTACTCGTTCAAGCTCTCACCATGCATCTTATGCATCAGATTGTTATGCTTTGGAGTGTCTAGTTTACATGATGTTGAGAACCCTATCTCTTGATAAAGCACAAAATTCAAAAAATTGGATGGCTGCCATGCAATCAGAATATGATGCACTTATCGAAAAATGACACATGGACTTTATGTGATTCTCCTCCTGGAAAAAAGGCCATTGGTACAAAGTGGGTTTACAAGTTGAAATGCAAGCTGGATGGTGAGGTTGATTGCGATAAGGCTCGACTTGTTGCAAAAGGCTATGCACAACAAAAAGGCATAGATTATGAAGAAACGTTTGCTCCCACTTGTCGTATGACTACTGTTCATTTTCTATGTGCATTGGCAGCTCATTTTGGTTGGGATGTACATCAATTAGACATTGCTATTGCTTTCTTGAATGGTGACATATTTGAGGAAGTTTATGTAACGCAGCCTCGCGGTTTTGTGAAGAAAGGACAAGAGGATAAGGTATGCAACTGTAACAAAGCTTTGTATGGGTTGAAGCAATCTCTTCGTGGTTGGTATGAGAAGGTTGACACTCATTTGGTCAAACGAGGCTTTCGTAACAGTCCAACAGAAAGCACATTGTATGTCAAGCATGAGGGCAATGTACTTCTCATTGTTGTTCTTTTTGTGGATGATTTGCTAATCATTGGTCCCAATGAGCCACATATTGCTGAATTTAAGGCTGATTTGAATGCTACTTTCAAGATGAAAGATTTAAGGCTGTTGCATCATTACTTGGGCATACAATTTAAGCAGTGTGATGGTGGTATCAGAAAAGTTACATAGAGACATTGCTATGTAAGTTTGGACTTGAGGATTGCAAACCTATTGCCACTCCCATGGAAACAGATTTGAAGTTAAGTCTACATGATGCTGGTGATCTTGCTGATGTCACTCTTTACCAAATTGCTATTGGATGCCTCATTTATGTATGCAACATGAGGCCGGATATTCAATTTGCAGACTCACAAGTCAGCAGATTTATGCATAGCCCAAGGTCTAAGTATTGGTAGACTGTCAGGAGGATTTTCTGCTACTTGAGTGGCACTTTACATCTTGGCTTGTTTTATCCCAAGGGGGGATCATTGCCGCCAAACTTACATGCTTTTTCAGACTCAAATTGCGTTGGTTGTTTTTAACACGCGAGTGTCCACACGTGGTTTTTGTTTCATGCTTGGCAGTGCATGTATATCATGGTTGAGCAAGAAGAAACCTACTATGGACATTTCAAGTTGTGAGGCTGAGTACATGACAGTTTTCATAGCTATGGTTGAGTGTGGATGGCTCAGACACCTTATGGATGATTTGGGTGTTGGACAGGACACTGCCAACACTATCTACACCGACAGTTAGAGCGCATTGGGAGTTGCAAGGAACCCAATTTTTCATGCTTGCACAATCACACTGAGGTGCATTACCACTGGAGAGGCTCTCAGCAGGAGAGATTAGCTTGGCTTATGTGCCAACGCAGGACAACCTTGCAGATCTTTTCACAAAGGGATTGTCTTGTGAGAAGTTTGAAGCTTTCCGCAAAGCTTTGGGCTTACTCCCCTTTGTGGACTGATCATGTCATGGCACTTCCCTTTACTCATGTGCCAGCTCTCGTTCACTGCATCACTCCAAGGGAAATTCGTTACCATACACATGTGGTAGTGATGTGTGTGAACACACTTTGGACCATTGGGGCATTTTTTCCCTCTTTAGGAGGTTTTTTCTCCCATGCATTGTATATATGCCCATCACTCTAGGGCTATCTATCTTTCCATTGCACACTAAGTAAAACACTCTCTATTGTGTGCCCTGAGCTTCCTTCATCTTCTCCACGCTTTGTGTGTTTTCCTGCAACCCTATTTCCAACATCACACTGCTTAAACTGTATACCCAAGTAATGATGCAACAGCCCCAAATCTTTCATCTTGAAAGTAGCATTCAAATCAGCCTTAAATTCAGCAATATGTCTCTCATTTGGTCCAGTGATCAACAAATCATCGACATAAAGAACCACAATGAGAAGTACACCACCCTCACGCTTTACATACAATATGCTTTCTGATGGACTATTACGAAAGCCTCGTTTGACCAAATGAGTGTCAGCTTTCTCATACCAAGCACGAGGGGATTGCTTCAACCCATACAAAGCCTTCTTACATATGAACACTTTGTCCTCTTGTCCTTTTATGACAAAACCGCGATGCTGCGTTACATAAACTTCCTCAAATAAGTCACCATTCAAGAAAGCAGTAACAATGTCTGATTGATGTACATCCCAACCAAAATGACCTGCCAATGCACATAGAAATGTACAATAGTCATCGACAAGTAGGAGCAAAAGTCTCTTCATAATCTATGCCTTTTTATTGTGCATAACCCTTTGCATCCGGCTTGCGTTTCAACTTGTAAACCCACTTCGTACCAATGGCCTTTTTGCCAGTAGGCAAATCACATAAAGTCCATTTGTCATTTTCTATAAGTGCATCATATTTTGATTGCATGGCAATCATCCAATTTTTTGAATTCTGTGCTTCATCAAAAGACAGAGGCTCCTCAACATCATGTAAGCTAGACACAGCCAAAGCATAACAATCTGATGCCTAAGATGCATGGCGAGAGCCTGAACGAGTACGACTAGACAAAGGTGCATCCAATTTACTATCACGCAAAGTGTGCACCAACCATTTTGGCATACCTCTAGCCTGCTCATTTTCAGCCCTTTCCTCATCAAGTACATCATGTACATCTGCATCAGTAATAGGCCGATCTGTAACATTTTCCGAAACCCCCATAGGCTGTACATTTGCCTCATTGGAACTTACATTCGTATTTCCACCACTAAAAAGAGGCAACAAAGTGTCATAAATGTCCTGTGAGCTTACATTACTGTCTCTAGTACATGACAGCAAGGGCTACATCCCGTTACACTAGAATACGTTTTGTTTGCGGATGATACAACCTGTAGCCTTTGCTTTTAGCTCTATAACCAACAAAAATACATTTGATAGCCTTATCATCTAATTTTCTACGCTGTGTTTGTGGAACCAAAGCATATGCCAAATAGCCAAAAACATGCATGTGCTCAATAGAAGGCTTTCTATCATGCCATGCTTCATATGGAGTAATAGACTGCAAAGCTTTTGTAGGACACCTGTTTAGTACATAAGTGGCACACATGATGTCCTCAAGCCAAAAAGAATGCCGCAAAGCTTGACTTTTGACCATACATTGTGCCATTTTTGTAAGTGACCTGTTTTTCCTCTCAGCAACACCATTTTGTTGAGGTGTATAAGGCACTGTACATTGGTGTTTTATCCCATGACTAGCCAGAAATGCATTGAATTCATGAGACATATACTCCCCCCCTCGATTGGAACGGAGGGTGTCCATAGAACATTTCAAGACATTTTCAGTCATAGCCAGAAATTGTTTGAAGCACATAAAAACTTCGGACTTCTCTTTAAGAGGAAATACCCATGCATGCTTGGAGTAATCATCAATGAAAGTCACGAAGTAAAGGTAATTGCCCAAGGATGGAGTTTGTATGGGCCCACAAACATCCCTATGCACAAGCTGAAACCTGCATGTGGCCTGAACTGAACCATCCTTTGAAAATTTAGAATGCTGCATCTTACCCAAAATACAGCCTTCACAAACATGTTTGACAGGTGCTTCAAGAGGCGGCAAAGAAGCAACCATATTAGATTTCTGCAAACGCAGCAAACTGGCAAAATTCAGATGACCAAACGTGCATGCCAAAGTTTTGCATCTGAAATAGCCCTTGAATCTGCAACAGCATTTGCAAAATTCTATCCATACTTGTTATACAAAGTGAGCTTATACAGCCCACGGCACAAAAGGCCAGATGCAACAATTTCATCACCAAACTGAGATCATGAATTGTACATCTGTCATCCACAAATTTGACTGCAAGTCCAAGTCTAGCAAGTGCCAATACAGACAAGAGATTCTTCTTGATCCCAGGTACATAAAGTGCATCAACAAGTGTGAAGGAACTGCCATTTGCAGCAGTAAGCACAATCTTTCCAACTCCCTAAACGGGAGAAGAGGCATTGTTGGCACAAGTGACTGAATTCCCATGAGGGACAGACTCGAGAGAGGTGAACAATTCACGACGTGAGGTAATGTGCTTTGTAGCACCACTATCAAAATACCACACATGTGAATCTGTAGCGACTGACAAGCATGCATCATGGATAGCAAGATTGTAAGTGCACTCTGCACTAAAAGCCCATTCTGCATCAACATCAGCAACACGGTCTCCTTTCACATAAGACTCAACAATGGCTGCATTTGTAGTGGAACCAGCATTTGCAGTGGAACCACCCTCTTTCTTCTTAGCCTCTTTGGCCTTCAACTTAGGACACGACTTGATCAGGTGATCATTATCTTTACAATAATGGCAACGCATTTTCTTTTTGCCCTTATCACCAGAATTTTCTGAAGAATTACTACCATCAGAAGCATTAGGAACAGAATTTTTGCCACTCGCAACAGAACCATAAGAAGTGGCTGCATTACTGTTACCACCCTTTCTTTGAGAAGCAATAAAAGCCTGTTCAACGGCACGCTGCCTAGACCTGTTTTTTTTGGAAAGTGACTTTTGCAACAACAATGTGCATAATGCATCAAACTTGATAACTTTAGGATTTCCTTGGGTCATTAGTCTCCAAGTACTAGCAAAAGTCTAGTAGGAATCTGGTAAGGCATCAAGAATAGTTTGCACAAGGGAACTGCCTGAAATGACCACCTGCAAAAATAAGTTGCCTATTGATATCCTTGACACCAACAAGGAAAGTGTCCATATCATCTTCCTCATGCATAATCTTTGACTCCAGCTCTTTACGCAGCAAAGCAATTTTAGCCTCATTGTGACTTGCATAAAGACCAACCAATATATCCCAAGCCTGTTTTGTAGATTTTGCTGAACGGATGTGAGGAACAATGGTGCACTTCACAGACAACACAATCAATGCATGAGCATGCGCATCCTTTACATCCCAACGAGCTTGTTCTGCCGTAGGCAAAACAACTCTAATAACAACAATCCTTGCAGCAAGACCTGCAACATCCTCAACATCGCCTACATCCTCAAAACCAGGACGTACATCAATGCCCTGCACAATATTCCAGACGCCCTTTGACACAAGAAAGTGTTGCAACATATAAGTCCACATAGGGTAATTGTACCCATCCAACGTGTCCTCAGCAACAAACATCTTGAAGACATCTGTGTTGTTGTCAACCATGGTAAATGCTGCACCTGATGTGAAAATTGCCCGAAAATAGAAGAAACGGAGCGGGAACAACACGTGCTATATAGCACAAACCGTAGAAGATTGTAAGGCACTTGTTTTGCAAGAATCGACACTGACAAAAATTTTGCACAAAATGACAAAATTGCCTGTGTGGACCTGCCTGTAGTGGAAACGGAGGCCGAAATGAGCCCGAATAAAAAATCTGAGTAGACCAAGCTCTACGAGCTTACCCGAAATATTTGTCGACCTGCGAACGCTTGCCAAACCTCACTGTAATGGGAGAAAGTGAGCAGGCGTATGCTGGAGCAGCTGGTGACTAAGCCCGGGAGGACGTAACTTGCTCTGATACCAATTGTTGGAATTAGGGTTGCAGAGAAACGCACACAGCTTGGAGAAGACGAAGGAAGCTGAAGGCACACAATAGAGAGTGTGTTACTTAGTGTGAAATGGAAAGATAGATAGCCCTAGAGTGATGGGCGTATATAAATTGCTCGGGGAAAAAAACCTCCTAAAGAGGGAAAAAATTCCCCGGCGGTCCTAGTGTGTTCACACACATCACTACCACATGTATAAGGTAACAATCTATTCTTTTAGCATCCTCAGTTCCACATAATATTTTCCTGGTTCAACCTTCTCTCTCATTAGCTGTTTAACGATAATTTTGCGGTATTGAATATTGTACTTTTTGTAATGTGAGGGTATTTCCTTGCGTAATCTCACAAAAATGCTCACTCGAAATCTCTTAATTCCGCTATTGTCAAAGTTCATAGGGCATTTCCATTAAAAAAAATGATCACCACTAAAGATCGGGGGCAAAACCACCAAAGTCAGAAAACCAAGTGAAAGAAGGAGCTTAAAGGAACCAAAACAAGTTCAAAAAGGACCTGAGGGTTACTTAATAGGCCAATAGATCTCCCCAATCTCAGAAAAATCAAAATTCTTTCAAAACATATTAAGTGCATAAATGAAGGGTGAGTTAAGGAAATGAAAAGATAGAAGAAGGTGGAAAGTCAAAAGACAAATAAAGGTGGAAAGTCAAAAGACCTTTTGTGCCCATATAAATAGATGTTTTTCTTCTCTTTCATTTTTCCTTTAGCGTTTTCTTCTCTTCTCTTTAGCGTCTCTCTCTCTCTCTCTCTCTCTCTCTCTCTCTCTCAATGTTGTATTCGTCCTTTCAAGCTAGTATTGTTGCAAATCTATGTGCTTTACAAGGTTAGATATAAGAGTGGTTCTTATCTCCAGGCCCAAAAATGACATAAGCTTGCATTTTTTCATCACATACATCTTACAAATGTTGCATCACACCCCTAAATCCACAAAAAGCAAAAATATCACTTTTACATTGTTCCCAACTGCAAAAGAACGCACTTGTGGTTCTAGATTCCAAAATTTATCCCAAGGGGACACTTCCAAACCCATCAAAACCACATTTAGGATACTAATACATGATGTTCAACCAGCTCATGAAGTAAAAATGTAGAAAAGTTGCAAAAACGTGTCATGAATATCAATTTCTAACCTTCTAAAAGTATTTTTCAACTTAGTTTGGCCACTTAAGTCAAGGAAAATAAAAAGAGAACAAGTGAAACTGATTAAGTGTTGATGGACAAACCAGTCAAGGTTTGGGACCAAAAGGAAAAAAGTCCATAAAAGAGCAAGGGTAATTGCTAACTAGTTATTTCAATCATAGGTACATGTCAAGGAAGGATAAATGTATCCCGGACAACCTTGATCAAAGGTACAACACAAAGGAGATGGCCGAGAGCAATTATAGGAGTCTAAAAATAAAAAGTGACTATGCTAAGCTCATACCATTAGATAACTCTTTAGACTCCAAGTATGAAGTCTGGGAAGCTTTAGGGTGAAATTCTAACTTGCCACAAATTGTCTAAATTCAACAGATTTTAGGAGCAGCGGTACCTCCAAAGCATCGTGATAAGGTTTTGCATAGGAGGTAAATTTTTAAAGCCCAGAGGGTGAGTTTTGTTTTTACCAAAGTTTATCCTAATTTAACACGTCCTAAATTAGTAGGTAGACTATAGGCCCGGGTCAGCTTCATAAACCTCCAAGGTTTGTACACAGGTCTTGCACCCGAGCTAATTAAAAAAAGGATAAGTTTATGGTTTTTATTAAACAAAAGGAAAAAGCTAAAGATTGAGGTTGTATTAGCCCTTTCTCATTTAGTAAGTTGATTGAACTTAACAAGTGTGTGGGTGTGCGTGGACATATGTACACTTGCCAAGCAAATTCCAAGCGAAGAGGGGTTGGTTTCTTTAAGCTTAGAAAGTGGAGACAAGTGTTTTAAGTTGAATTTTTGGGAGATCACTTCTCATTGGCCAAGTTGTATGCATTCTACTTGAAAAACTAGTTGCAAGTTTTGCATGAGATAAAATCAAGGGCTCATTGAGATTTTTGGCTCTTTTTTTTTCTAATTCTCACACTCTAAAGTGCTCAGGAGTCTAAGCAATATTTCTCACACCCCTCTCACATAGGTTCTTAAGAGTGAGTCTCTATGCTCGAAAGCTTGGCTATAGATGCAAATCTAAGCAAGTGAAAGATCTCCTCCTCCTCCTTCTTCATCTCTACGACTCTATTATGCTAAGAGCTTGCACATGAGCAAGTGTACATTGAGTATCAATTCTCTTGCTTCAAAAATACTTCTTTTCATCCTCATCATCCTCTTTCTCAGCAGTTGCTTTCTCGCCAGTTGGGGTGTTTAGGGTTTGGGAAGGAGGTTTATACCATGGAATCTTGAAGAACACCGTTCTCGATCCAAGAAAGACGCTGCAAGAGCACAAACATGTATTGTAACAAAGCTCTCATTTGAGAGGATTATAATACAAGTCCTTTTGTAGGGGGAATCTGCTCCAAGAAAATCCGGTCCTCATTGAGTTGTTAATCATAATAGGGTATTCTCTTTGAATTGGGCATTCTCTTTAATTGGGTATTCTCTTTGAATTATGTGCATGATTCTAGTATTTATAGTGTGTAATTTTGTAAAGAAATTAGCCCGACATAACCTACAATATCCTTGCTATCTTTCTCTTAGGGAAAACTCTCTCCTTTCATAGTTAAATTCCGCTGAATCTAAAGTAAGAACTAGACTCTTTGACATTGGTATCAGAGCTGAGGTTTTTCTTTTCTTGCCTAAGAAAAGAGGTCCTTGAGTAATTGATGAAAGATTGGAATTACTCATTGCAATAGGTTAAGTGGAACTAGGATTTATTAATTTGGTATTATGACTGTTTATAGGGTGCAAGGGACACCATCAGGATATATGGTCTTAATAATGGAGTCTTTTGGGATCGACTTGCCTATGAGTTAACCATTATTGATATGCTAGTTGCCTGATAAAAACCGATGCTAGCCTCTCATTGTTAAACCCACTCCATTACTCTTTGCAATTGACAATATTCTAAACCACAAGTGTAGTTACTCTAGTGCTAATTTTCAAGGGTTAAGAGGAGTAGTAGTCAAAGTTTTAATCGTACCAAGGAAACAGCTAGTATACACATACAAGGAAATTCAATCATGGCCAACATAATCAAGAGAATGTTATTTAATATTGACAACTTAGATTTGGCTCATGGTATAACATTCGATGATGGTTGTAGAATTATCAACTATCTTGTTTACAATCTGCAAGAAGCAATGGGAAACCCTATCTTGCAAGCAAAGGTTCAAAGCCAAATTCAAGCCCTTCAAGCCTAAGTTTCTCCAAGTGCCCAGGAAGAGAGAATTCCTGCAAGGCCTCCTAGTGAGACCTCCAAATGAGGAATCTCTTTGCATTTGGTAATGAAGAGGAGATATCGGAAGGACCTCCCAGGAAAACTGTTCGAGAAAAAGAAGTGCATCTTGAACTTTCAAGGGAGAGGTATGAAAGTGATACCACTCCTACCTCTGAAAGTGATGCTGCCCCAAGAAGATAAAAGGCATGGCGATCTCCTAGTCCTCCCAAAGAGAAGACAAAGTTGTCAAGTACTCCCTCACATGCCAATTCATAGAAGGGAGAAAGAAATCCAAGCAAAAGGAAGCGAAGAAAGTGGTCCCCATCCTCGCCTTCTTCCTCCTCTTCCTCTCCATCATCATTACCATCTTTTGGCATGGAGGGTAGTGACTTGGCACCCACGATAAAGAAGAGAAGGGGTAAATGGAGGAGCTATCCAGAGTGGAAGAGGTCACGTAAGTTGAAGAAATTCAAAGAGGGAGGAAAGAATACACCTTCCTTACCTACGATGGAACCTTTGGAGAAACTAATAAAGTGTTGGCCTTTGTCCAACAATTTGATATGGCTTTTAAGACTCAAGATTTCTCCGAATCTTCAAAGCTCCAAATGTTTTAATGCATTTTCAGAAATCGGCTTGTCAATGGTGGGCAAGCATACGTACTCAAGGTAAAGCTCCAAAGACTTGCAAAGCTTTAAGGATCACTATTACAAAGAAATTCCTTGCAAGTGATGCCAAAGAGAAAGTCCTCACAGAATGGCGAAGCTTGAAGATGGCCCCATATGAGTCTGTCCAGAAGTATGCAGATAAGTTTTGGGAGTTACATCTCAAAGACACTATGAACAAAAGGATAGACTTTGTGGAGTAAAAGCAATAATTTTGTGATGGCCTATCTGAGGAGATGAGTGAGTATGTCAACTTACAGAGGCCTAAAACTATTTTGGAGGTCATACATCATACTATGGTTGCTTCGAGGATTCGTTTCCAACAAGGGACTAAGAAAGGGTCCCAAGCCAACGAAAGCCAAGGAACCAGCTGAGCCAAAGGGGAAGAACAATGCCATGCAAAATTCTCCCAAAGCTAACAACAACAATAACAAAGGAAAGACAAAGGAAAATGCTACAAAAGTTATAAAAAAAAACTTTCTTCTGAAGAGGTTGAAAGCTTACCGTAAAGATAACAAGTGTTTCATTCAAGTATAGAGAGCAAGGTCATATTCTCGTGCATGTCCCAAGAGAAGTGAATGTATTGACCCGTCTAGAGACACCATGGTGGAGGCTCTAAAAGAGAAAGGCCATTGCCAAGGAGCACCACTCTCTTATGCTTGGGAAAAATTAAGAGAGCATGATGATTTCATTTTGTTTGACCTTGGCTCTACCCACAAATTCATTTTTTGTTGAGCTAGCAGGAATTCATTACTTTGAGATGGGAGATATGGTAGAAACAAATGGGGCTTTCAAAGCGCAAGAGGCCTCAGTCACTCCATTGATTGGGAAGCAAAGGCTCCAAGTGCTGCCAAAGCCGAACTTCTCAATTGGCTTCATGGCTGCAACATCCTGAATCATGGGGGAGTTGTATCGAGCACCCAATATCTTGAAAAAGGGTTCTTTTAAGTGCAATTCAATGATGAGGCATCAATGGCCAAAGTCTTGGCTAAAAGCCCATTATTTCTCAACCACTCACCAGTTTGCGCGCTTCCTCGCTACTCTTTTTAATACATGGTCAGTAATAGGAAGAGGATAATTGTTACGGATGGTAATTGCATTCACTTTTTTGAGATTGATGCACACTCTTAACTTGCCGTCCTTCTTAGGTACCACCACAATTGGGGACACCCAATCTGTGTGTTCAATTTCGTAAACGAATTCAACTTCCTTTAACTTATAGAAAATGAGAAAGTAGATAGAGACTACATGCACAACCTTCTTATATTCTTCACCAAACATGTTTCTTCATTGCAAAAACTGAAGCAAAATGAAACTACGCCCTTCCATAGGAAAGGGTACTATTTTCGAGTGCCCGTATTTTGAAAGAATAGGGGGCCCTTCAAATCCTAACACTCTTGATGATGATCGTCATTGGAACCTTCAGTGTGAACTATTGATGTGCCAAACCTTGCTTAGGACCAATGATGGGCTCCATGCATGTCATGCCATCTCACATGGGTTGGACAGCCAATATCTCAATTTGTATAAGAGGATGTATGGGGTAGTGACTATTGTCTTCAATAAGCTTTCGGCGGGGCCGTGGGCCGATTAGGATCACACCAAGCTTGTTGTGCTATGGTGGGCATTATAAAATTGAGGACAAAACCGAGAAGAAAAGAATCCACGTGACGCATGAAGAAGGAGATCAAGGTACCTGGTCGACATGCGTATTGTGTAGGAACTTTGGAATAGCCCATTGGTAATAAAAACCTCTCGACATGTAGATCGCATACACATACGAGGCCAGCCTGGGTGCACCACGAACCGTCGTGCGAGGACGTTGCTGTCCGGGGAGCTAGATTATATGAAGCGGGCCGAGCGCAGCTGCTGCCCGGCGCCGGTGCATCTCCCTGCTCTCGCTCTCTCTCTCTCTCTCTCTCTCTCTGCCTGCGGCTGTCAATGGCGGCCGCAGCTCCTCCCCATGGCAATATACTTTCCTTCTGCCCGCGGCCCTGCTTTAGCAGCAGCAGCAGTTTGCAGGAGCTGGAGGCCGAGTGCTACTCGCAGGAGCTAGGCCTGCTTCTTTCTCAGTACTACGATCTAAACTGCAGGAACACTAAGCCCAAGCGCAAACCCAAGCCGGGTGTCCTGAAGGACGGCGCAAACGCAAAGTCCAGGGCTGACCTTGCAGCAAAGCCAAAGCGCATGTCCAGCCGGAGGAGACGCACCGCCGCCCTCCAGCAAGCCACCTGCACAAGGCTTTCTGCTGATAAGTCCTCTTTCAAGGACCTGGTCTATCAATTCACAGGCTGCCCTTCCGACCATCATCATAGACTTCCCTCTCAAGTTAATGTTCCTCATCATCAATATCATGCCGTCCAGCACAACGGTGCTCTGCTGGCCACTGCCCTCTCCGAGAGCTTGCGGACGCTGGATGCCATCTCCTCCTACTTGCTGCAGCAGGCAGCCTCCTCTCCCGACGCCGCAATGCTTCACACCCACATCGCCACCAAAAGCAAAAGCTTGGCTCTCTTGCGCCAGCACGCCCACGCCAATTTGCCCCCACCGCCTCGTGCCAATTCAAGAGGCATTTCCCATTCTGCCAATTAAAGTGGCGTTTCTCCCTTTGGGTCCGATTTATGCACCAACAATTACACTTATAAGTTTGTAAGCCCCCAGGACAGCACCGTTGACATCTCTTATTCTAATGGCTCTAGATTATCTCTAAATGGTGCTCCTACTATAATAGGTTCTACACAACAGCTAGATCATCATCAATTTGTCTCGGTTGTCAGTAGCTCCCCCCCTCCTCCCGCTCCCTCTACTGGTGTTGTTGTAGCTGCAGCTAGCTCTGATTCTTGTACTGATGTTGGGATTTGCATGAGTCCCACAAGCATCGGCTCTGTTACTCCCATTCCTAAATATATTGGCTCTACGATGATCGACAAGGACACTGGGCCAATTATTCATGCACCATCTAATCTCCACATTCTTCATCATGGGGCCACCAATATGCACGAGGTCGAGGATATGACTAGCTCCTTCAACATTGTTGGGGGCGACCGGGTCACCAACTCTTTGTATATTGTTGGCCATGATCACACCACATGGCCAACAAGCGGTTTTGATGATCCCAACAATAGTACTAGCTTTACTTTCACTCTTGACGTCCAACTCCCTAGCCTTAGTGACTTTGAAAGCTTCAACTCTCCCACAACTAACCGCGAGCGCCTCATGCTCATGAACTCCAATTGTGTCTCATGGTGCTTGCCTCATCTAGGCAAGATGGGCTCTGCCTCATGCAACAACTTTGATTTGGCTCCCCCTGGCCACCACATCAATCAAGATTCTGACATCCTCTCTCATGAACACACTACTCCCACTTTTGCATGGTAATAGCAGTTGGATTGGTAGACTAGTCTGACAATCTAGCTACAATATATTGTTAGGATCATGTCAAGCTCACATGTACTACTTATGTCTCGATTATTAATTGATTTCTCCACTAACTAAAAAAAATGTCACAAACAACTTCCAAGCTCTAGTTATAAATTGATTTCTCCACTAACTAAAAACTATCGCAAACAACTTCCAAGCTCTAGTTTTCGCTTAATCTAAGTTTAGCCACTTATTATAAATCCTCTTGTTAGTTACAAGTAAGCATAAACCTCATCTTCAATCTTGAGCATTTACTTTTTCCATGGTAGGTTCACGTATCGCTAAGGTACTCACCATATTTGATTTTTATAACTAGATCCTAACCCTAATTACAAAAAAATTGCTTGCAAGCGAGACAAAACAACCATCTATCACAAAAGAATTTGAGAATTTAGTTTTTCAATTAATTTGTTGACTTTAAGTACTAGGTGGATTCTTTGCTTATTACAAGCAACAATGTCATGCTTCCTAGTCAATTGTATGGTTGTTTATCGGGAGTTTGACCATTAAGAGATTTTTGTGTTGCATGTGTTTAAGGGGTTTTTAGTTTCAAAGGCCCTTTCCACTTCCATAATTGTGAGTAAATTGATCCTTTTTGTTTATAACACAATTTATAGCATTCTCACAATGCATGGTCAAGGATCTCTCTCTATTCCTTTCTCCCCATCTCTAGGCCTCTCTATCGATCTGTCTCATTCTCTATATCTCTCAATTATGATCTCTCTCCCCCCCGCCCCCCTCCATCCCGCCCCCCCCCCATGTAGTGGATCTTCTTCTTCAACAAAGGCCACAAATCTTATGCAAAATGATTCTAGATCTTCAAGTTTCAAAAGATTTTGAATCATGTCTAGCACAATGGAAGCAAAGAGAATTCATACTTAAATAAACAAACAAGGTGAAAATTCCCATCATGTGCAATGGAAAATGAAACTCTATGAGAGCTTGTATAGTAGAGAATAAGAATCTCAAGAATATAGTTGAGTTGCGAAAGGTATGCTTGAGCAAATGACGCTAAAGAATGTAGACACACTCTTGTGGATATGAATGCTCTCAAAGTATTAATGAGCAAAGTTCAACTTGACTATGTAGAGAAACTTGAGAAAAGATTTCACACAATGACACCTAATCCAAGTGAAAGAAACTTCAAACAATTACATATGGCTGAGTCCTTTTGCCTAAAGTTTTGCAACCAAAAGGACTCAAGTTTTGCAACCAGATTAGGATGTTTCAACCTCAATTTTGGAGTTAGAGTCCATTCATACACAAGAATGTGAAGGCTCAAGTTGTGACAAATATTCTATCACTACAAGAGGTTGTGTGCTCTTGTGATGTTGTTAGCAACAGAAATACATTGGGTTTTTATACCTCAGGCGTCGTTAAGACCGTTGCTAACAACGTCGATACGAGAACGTTGCTATGAGCGTCGCTAAAGGTCGTTATGATCGTCGCTATAGGTGTCGCTATATAGCGACGTTTATAAGCCATCTATAGCGACACTGCAGAGCCTTATATAGCGACGGTTATAGCGACACGCGAGAGAAAAAAAAATTGGTGGCAACCCTGCCACCCATCAACTATATCGAATGTTTCATTAATTGATTCACCTTTGAAAAAAAGTGTAAGCTTAGCTATAGACCCAAAGTAGTCACCCACAAGACAATATAACCATTAACTCCATTATCCATAGTATTGTTTGCAGAATAAAGATACAAAACCGACAAAAGTAAATTGATGAAAGTAAATCAATGACAATTGTACACATCACAGGCAAAATCACTTGATTGTTAAACTTTGCAAATCTAATAGTTACAACACCATTGTCCTTATTGAAAAAATATACTTGGTTTTCAAAAAGACGTATAAAAGTCGTCTCATGATACATATGCTATGACAAAAAGATACTAATGCTATCTAGCTACGGCTAGATTGACGTCGTCTAATCAACCACTGATGGACATTCTGAGTTCTTGCCTGCTCGTACGATGTGGGGTCATGTCATGTCATCGACCACTGTCAAAACATACAAAGAATCCATTATGTTAGAATTTAAAAACCCCTAAACCCTAAACTATCAAACATAAAGAGCAATGCAAAAAACACTTACAAAATCGGCCTCAAATGATGCCCACCCGTCGCTCCCCGAGTGGTGCGAGCTCCCTGCCTCTACTCGCGCTCTGGCTGCCTCCTTTTGTTGCTTCCACTTGTCGGGATTCTCGCGTGCTGTTTTCTTCGCATTCTTCCAATCTTCTTTGGCTAGCCAATCTGGTCTGTTCCACCCATGCTTGATTGCCTTTTGCACTTCGGAACGCTTGTGCTTGCAGTATTCACGCATTCGAACCTTCATCGGGTATTCATTGAAGCGGTCATCCCATGTTGGAACGGGAAACTCTTCATGAAGCATGCTGATGACTTTGTCTTTTAAATCACTTGGTACTTCACTCTAGGTCTTTAGTATATAGTGTCTAAACACCTGAGAGCAAAGACCAGGCATGCGCGAAATCACCTTCTTGCCTTCATCATCCAAGATGATGCCGTCGCTGAAGTCGACGGAGTAAGGCAAGCCCTCTCGCCGGTGACGCGTGAACCTGGATGTCCCGGCAGGGGTCTCTAGCGGCGTGTCGACAGGGGTACGGACGTCAGGTGTCTCCACTGGAGTCTAGGCCCCGAAGCGAGGAGTGTCCACTAGAGTGACTCCTGGAGGAGTAGCTAGTGGTGTGTAGCCACTAGGAACGCCCGTCAGCCGCGCAAAACCTGGTGTCGATGGCGATGTCGTGGCTTGTGTCGGGGCGGGCAAAGAGCCTCATCGAACACGAGGCGATTTCGAAGCATTGAAGACGGCATCCCCACAACAACCGTCACTGCCACCACTAGAGCGTCGGTGCCTAAACGAGTGTGAAGATCGTCTCCTTGACACTGAAGCTTCAGAGCGCGCTGAATGCTCCGAAACAGAGGGAGACGCGGCCGGAGTAGGAACGCACGATGGTGCGCCAGAGCGATGACGCTCCATGTACCACTGTCTCTGCTCGGGTGAGAAAGAAGAAAGAAACTGCTCAAAATCCCTAGAGAGAGAGAGAGAGAGAGAGAGA